>NC_091837.1:10000-610000 GCF_037783145.1 Equus przewalskii | reverse complement strand
CCCCCACCCACACCCCCTCCCAGGTGGGCTCTCCCCTTCATCAGGAGCAGCTCTTCCTGGGGTCCTGGAGGCAGTGGGCTGGCCCCTGCTCAGGGAAGAGGAACAGGGACATCAAGCCTGTTGGTTCCCCACATCACACTCTTCCCTAGACCTGCCCCTAGGTCCCACAGGTGACTGTTACTGTCACAGCCCCAAGGGGCCATTCAGGACCAGGGTGGGGGCCGTGCTCTGGCCACAGCTTCCCTGTCCCTACACAGTCCGCAAAGCTGCAGCCACAGCCTGGGGTTCGAGGGGTACTCCCTGTAGATGATCACACATACCACACCCCAGTAACACAGCACTACCCACTCCTTGCCTCACGCTCTATCCTGGACCACAAGCCCAGAGCCAGTCAGTTCCCACTGGAGCCGACTCCCTGGTCCTCAGTTCCTGGGAGCTCCCGCCTCCCAGCCAGCACCGCCTCCAGCCTGGGGTCTGAGGCCTGGGATTGTAAAAACCCTGGGAGAGCCTGCCCGCCTCCCACCCCCATCTAGGCAGGCGCAGGCGCAGGCCTACAACATGGTTGCAGGCGGAGAGGCCTTGGAAACGGAGGCCCTGCCTGCCAGAGCCTCGCGCAGGGCCAGAGAGGCTCCTGGGAGGCAAGGAGGCTTGACGCCCCGCTGGGGAGACTGTGGACGGGCAGGCCACGGATGCCCCAAACTGGTCAGAGAAGGCCCCAGAGGCAGTAGGTGGAGGAAGGCGCGGGCCAAGTCAGGCCTTAGGGTCCAGAATGCCTGGGCCTGGAGGCCTTGAGACCTTGGGGTGGACCTTGCCTCTCTCTGCTGGGCCTAGTAGGGCGCCGCGGCAGCAGGGCCTTCTCAGGCGGGCAGGCTGGCTGCCGGGTGGGTGGCAAGTGAGGGGTAGCACACGACCCGACCTGGCGGCCTTAACTCCTCCGACGTGTCCTCTGCTCCCTCGGCCAGTCCAGGCCCCGCCCCCGGCCCTCCCTGCACCGGCCGGGTGCGCGGGGAGGTCGGAGGAGCGGGCACTGCCCACCCTCCGGATGTATAAGCGTCCTGGCCAGAGGCGGGCGGTGCGCGCGGGTGCGCGTGACGCTCGGGCTCCCGAGCTGTGCGGCCTGGGCGGCGTCCCTCTGCTCGGGGTCCCCAGCCACGACAGTGAGCCGGCTGAAGGGGGCTGAGGGACGTTTGCTGGGCTGGGTCCTGTCTCGCTGCACCGAGAGGAAAGGACGACACCACGGCCCTGGGGTTGTCCGCCTGTGGCCAGTGCCGGAGCCCGAACTGCCCTCTCCTCACCCAGGTGCAGGGGCAGCCAGGGAGGAGGCAGCGGGAGGGGCCGAGGGCAGGAGCAGGGCAGGGCCCAGGCGGCCCCGCGGTGCTCCATCGGTGCCCCACTGCCGCGGGCTGGGGCTGGGTGCTCCCAGTGTTGTAGCCGCCTCCCCTCCAGGGCTTTAGAAGCTGACGGTGCCTTCGCCGTACAGAGGGAAGCTGGCCTTGCGGGAGCAGCGGGATATTTGAGGGGCGCTGGTCACAGAGGTCCCCGGGAGCAGCGGGATATCTGAGGGGCGCTGGTCACAGAGGTCCCCAGGAGCAGCGGGATGTTTGAGGGGCAGGGAGCTTGAAAAGCGGGAGGGCCTGTACTCACAGGGCGCTCCACCCGTCTGGGCCCCTTGGCTGCCACTGGCCCGAAGTGGGGGGCCGTGACGCCATAATCCCCTGGGTCCTGGGCTGGCGGCTGTGAGTGGCACCACAGGCCCCCGCCCCCGGGGCCCGTGGGCTGGGCCGGCCTCGGTGCGGCTGGGTGCACGCAGTCGGAGGCGGCACCGGCCAGGCCGCCGGGCGCCTATGGACGCACGGAGCCCACTGTCTCCCCGGGCCAGCGCATTCAGCATCACCTCTCTGGTTGCAGCGGAGGCCTCGGAGCACACCACTCGCCTGGGCCCTGGGTCCTCCGAGCGGGTGAAGCTTCGCCGGCTGCTGGGATCCCCGGCCGGGATGCACTTCAGCACCGTCACCAGGGACATGGAAGGTGAGCCTTCCTGCTGGTTCCGCACCGACACGGGCAGACCCTGCCGCTGCTGCCTTGGGCCAGCAAAGAGGGGTAGGCAGGGCCCCGACACGGGGTGGTGGAGGGAGCTCTGGTGGCTGGGCTCCAGGCTTCCAGCCTCGACTAGGGGCAGAGAGGAAGGGCGGGCATCCTGCCCAAAGGCTGTGCACCCTCCAGCTTGGGGCCCCAGCTGCAGACACCCGCACGCAGCCAGACACGGGCCCAGAGAGGGCCATTGGAGCCGGGTAGGAAGGGAGGGGAGGACCAGAGAAAGGCGGCAGAGGTGGCTGTGAGCTCGTGTGAGAGGAGCAAGCGAGTCAGGGAACAGGGGGAAGGGGAGAGAGAAAGCGGTGAGGGCGGCCGGGAGGAGAGGAAATGGAGAAAAGTGGAGGCAACACAGAACATGGGAAAGGAAGATAGGAAAAAGGAGAAGATGAAAGAGAAATAAAGGCAGAACGAAAGAGGAAAAACTGAAGGAAAATTTAAGACAGAAAGTGAAGTCATTAAAAAAAACAAAACTTTAGAGGAAGGCTTCAGTTTTTATTTTTTATTTTTAAAGAAAAAAAGTATGAATGAGGGAGAAAGGCATACAGAAATAAAAGGGAAAAGGCAGACTGAAAAGAAAACAAAGACTGATGAACAATAAAGCGGAAAGAAAGGAGGGGAACAGGAAAAGAGGAAGAGGTAGGGAAAAAAACAGAAATAAGAGAAACGAAAGAGAGTGGAAGAAGGAAAGACGGTTAGGAGGGAAAATTTAAACGAGGAAGACAAAGGTAAAGAAGTAAGCCGGAGGGAGAGCCCGGGAGAGGAAGGAGCGACGCAGCGCGGGCGGGCGGAGAGCGGGGCGCGGGCGGCCGGCGCGCCGGGGAGCCGGTCCGGGCGGTCGGGGCCCGGGCCGGGCGCGCCGCGGCGGGCGGCGGGGGGCAGGGGGGGAGGGGCGCGGGCGGGGGAGGGGAGGCCGGCCGCGGTCTCGGCGGGGGGGCGCGGGGCGGGGCGGGGCGGGGCGCCTCCTCGGGGCGGCCGCGGTGTGGGGCGGCGCGGCCCGGGGCGCAGCGCGGCGCGGCGCCCGCCACTCGGCCCGGCGCGCGGGGCAGCGCTCAGCTCGGCGGCGGGGCGGCGCGGCGCCCGCCGGTCATGATCTCCGCCGTGTCCAGCCCGTGGCTCACGCAGCTCTCGCACTTCTGCGACGTTGCAGCCTTCACGGCCAGCAGCCTGAGCAGCCTGGGGGCCGCGGGGGGCTTCCCGGGCGCCGCGTCGCCGGGCGCCGACCCGTACGGCCCGCGCGAGCCCCCGCCGCCGCGCTACGACCCGTGCGCCGCCACCGCCCCGGGCCCGCCGCCGCCGCACGCCTATCCGTTCGCGCCGGCCGCCGGGGCCGCCACCAGCGCCGCCGCCGAGCCCGAGGGCCCTGGGGCCAGCTGCGCGGCCGCCGGCAAGGCGCCGGTGAAGAAGAACGCGAAGGTGGCCAGCGTGAGCGTGCAGCTGGAGATGAAGGCGCTGTGGGACGAGTTCAATCAGCTGGGCACCGAGATGATCGTCACCAAGGCCGGCAGGTCAGGGCGCCCCCTCCCCGCGCGCGACCCTCCCCACGTGTCACCGGTCTCGGGCAGCGCCTTGGTCCGATCCTCGCGAGTGGGGCCGAGAAACGGGGTGGGAAGCGCGGCCCGGCCACCTGCGGGCCCCTCTCGGCGGGGCCGGCTCCTTTGCTCCGCGATCCCGGCTCCAGCGACAGCCGACGAGCGCGCCGGGCGGGAGGGGACGGCGGGGCGGCCCAGGAGGGCCAGCGGAGGGAAGCCCGGCGAGCGGGACCGGCCCTCCCGACCCGTGGCCCCAGGAGCCGCGGCGTCAGGAAGCAGGAGCCCGCGCTGTGCACACCCGGCTCGGGGGAAGGCAGCCGCCTCCGAGGGGCCTCCCAACCAGCCGGCTCCCGGTGGATTCCCCCTCCAAGGAAAGGCTCTTCTTTGGTTCCCTAGTTCAGTCCATCGGGGCTAGGTGAAGAGGGGCATCTGGGCAATTGTCTGAAAATTTTAGGAGAGAGTTAAGACCCTTAAAAACAGCGTGCTCTTGTTTGGTGGAGATTGCCACCCAGTTTTCTCAGGCCTAAATTTTGGGTGATTGTGGGGCCTGGCTCTGCCACTGGTGCCCACCACCTTCCATTTGGCCTGTGTTTGTTTTAAGAGCTCAGAGAGAAGGGGAACAAGTTTTGCGATGCAACCCATTTGACCAGCAGACAAAGGCGGGTGCCGGACTGTGTCTAATGTACACAAGGAGACACCAGCTCCGTGTCTGCACAACCAAGGAGAGCTCAGGGCCTGTTTGCAGAGCCTTCTTGAGGTTTCTGTTTCCCTGCCGTGGCCGTTCTCCCTGGGGACTCTGGGGCCTGTACTTGGCTCCAGCTTGCGTGTCTTCTCCAGGGCCCCCTTGCTGTCCGTGGACACATGGGCCCCCCTGAAGACTACACCCCAGCCTCTGGCCCGGGCCGGCCCAGCAAGGGTGTTGGCGGTGGCCAGGCTTCACCCCAGCACCCTCCGGTCTTGCAGAGGCGGGGAGGGGGTGGTAGGCCTGTCCAGGAGGGCTGCTTTACGGCATCTGTGTCCTGCCCGCCACCCACAAGGAGTTGCCTGTGAGGGGAAGCAGTAGGAAGGGCAGGTGGGGGCCGAGCCCTCCTGCTGTCTTCCAGGGCCCAGCGGCCGGCCGGCACTCCTGTGCCGTCAGGACAGGGCCAGCTCCCGGCCGGCAGCCCCTGCAGGAGCCACAGAATGTCCTTTCAAGAGCCTGGGTCAGTCACTGAGTTAGAGTCCAGGGATGAGGACAGTCAGGGGACCGTGAGGGCACAGCCCACTTTGCCCTGACTAGCTGCGTTTTGGGGTTATGGGGTGGGAACTCGCTTGAGTGCCCGAGGAAGGTGGGGAGACGCTGGTGTTGGTCTGGAGGCAGGCCCTGAGAGTCGGGGCAGGGTCGGGGCTGCGGGCTCCCAGGCCTCAGTGAGGCCAACTACCCGGTTTCACTTTGTTCAAGCCGGGAGTTTAGGTGGATCCTTTTGATCGAGCTGGGGGAGGCCCTGCCAAGCGAGTGAGTGAGCGAGCGCGGGCTGAGAGTCTCTGGGCCAGCGACTCGGGAGTCCTGCTGCTCAGTGTTCCCTGCCGAGACCAGCCAGACGGGACAGCCGGGAATCGGAATCGGTGGTTGCTAGGCTGGGTCTACGCAGGCAAAGGTGGTGGAAGAAGCTCCAGGCTGAGCGAAGCTGGGGTGTGGAGGCGCAGCTGTGGCACTGCGTTAGCCAGTTTTGTGTTTCAGAAAAGGGGGCAGGGTCTGCCCTGGCGCTCCCCTTGCCCGCAGCCGGTAGGGGCCTAGTCGGGTCAGAGCAGCCGAGTGACGGGAGATGTAACGGAGGGGCCAGGCCACCGAATGGAGCAGCTGTCAGGGAGGTCGCCATCCTGGCCGATCAAGGTGGGGTGGCCCTGCCTTCCCCTACCTGAGGTGACCCGAGGCCCCACTGCCCCCAGGCGCATGTTCCCCACCTTCCAAGTGAAGCTCTTTGGCATGGACCCCATGGCCGACTACATGCTCCTCATGGACTTTGTGCCCGTGGATGACAAGCGCTACCGGTGAGTGCCCAGAAGGACCTGGGAGGGTCCCCACCTCCTGATGCCTCCCAGGGCGGCCCACAACATTAGTGACCAGGTGGGCCCAGGCACCTGCACCTGCCTGACCTGCTCCCTCCCCACCGCCATACCGGATTCCATTCCCACACACCCTACCCTCAGCGGTTCTCGGTTCTCAAGATCCCCCCTCAGGAGGCTGGGCTCCCTGCTGCAGCTGTGGGCCTGAGACAGCTCCCATTCCTCTCCGCCCGGCTTGGCCTGAGGTGGGCAGGCCCCTCGCACACAGCCCCTGCCTTTCTTCCTGTCTCCCTCTCCCAGGAGTTGAGCGTGGGCACCTTGTCCCCTCTCCCCATACCCCAGGAACGCTGGGCCCCGGAGCCAGGCAGGAAAGGTGGGGTGGCTGCGAGAGATTATGCGGGGCGGGCCTCAGCCGCCTGGACAATTAACAGCAATTAATAAAGAGAACGTGGACCGCTCTGCGCCTGAGGCCCCTGGCGCAGCCAAATCCGGGCTCCCGCCGCGCTGGCGACACTGGAGGCCAGCGGGAAAGCCCAGAGCGGGCCGACCCGCTTGCAGCGAAATATGGCGCCGGAAGCCCAGCCTCCTCCCTCGGTACTGGCTTCCTGCTGTCCTGTGTATTGGGAGTGGAGGGGGTTTTCTGCAAGATCCCCCTCAGAAAAGCTCCCAGCCCGTGTGGAAGCTCCCAGCCCACGTGGCACCGATAGCGAAACTCATCAAAGGCACTTTCCGGTTTACTCATTCGGCAAGGCTCTCTCAGTTCACCCCAACATGGCACGACCCCTGTTCTGTGCCACCCCAGGTATGCCTTCCACAGCTCCTCGTGGCTGGTGGCTGGGAAGGCGGACCCTGCCACGCCAGGCCGTGTGCACTACCACCCTGACTCGCCCGCCAAGGGTGCACAGTGGATGAAGCAAATTGTGTCCTTCGACAAGCTCAAGCTGACTAACAACCTGCTGGACGACAACGGCCACGTAAGCGACACCCTCCCCAGGCTGCGCGCTGTCCTGGGTGCAGGCCCTGGAGAGCTTGTTGGTCAGAGCCAGAGGCAGGGCTGGAGCAGCTCCGGCTGCGGGGGAGGGACAGGTTGGGGCTCATGGTGGGGGGGCGGTCCTCGGACCTGGGAGAAGGGTCACCCTGCTTCCCTTACCCCACTCCTGGGCTCTTGCTGGAGGTTTTTAACTGGAAAGGCGGGGGCTGTGTGTCAGGGTAGGACAGGAGGCTTTGTGGAGTCCTGACTGGTGATGCCGCTTCCCTGCCCAGCTGAACTCGGCCCTGCGGCCGCCTACCCACGGCAGGCCCGCAGGAGTTCTCCGGGATCTAAGGAAAGAGAGTCTAAGTGTCTAAGCCCAGATCTTTTGCCCCTCAGAGCATCTTTCCCGGAGGTGCCCAGTTGGTCGCAGCCTCTGCTTGGGCCCCGTGGCTGGGCTTCATTTTGGGAGTTAAGGGTTTTGCCCAGGTTCTCTGGGAAGTTCACTGCCTATCCAGACCTTGGCCCATTTCCGAGCTCCGACCTTGCCATCTTGTTTTCCAGATTATTCTCAACTCCATGCACAGATACCAGCCCCGCTTCCATGTTGTCTACGTGGACCCCCGAAAAGATAGTGAGAAATACGCCGAGGAGAACTTCAAAACCTTCGTGTTCGAGGAGACGCGCTTCACCGCGGTCACTGCCTACCAGAACCACCGGGTGAGGCCCAGGGGTGGGCAAATTCAACACTTCTGGGAAGGGGTGCAATTTCCAGTCTCGGCCTGGGGGACAGAAGGCTTGGACCCGCACACTGTGGGTCCGAGTGGAACACAACCCGACACTGACGCAGCCCCACCCCCAAGGCCTCCAGCAGCCGGCTCCCCTCTGCTGCAGGCGGCTCAGCCTCCTGTCAGGTTGACCTCTCAAGCGGCAACTGTCACTGCGGCCTGAAAGTTTGTTTTCCAAACCATTCCGGAAACTCCCCATCAGGGGCTTGATCCGTGGTTTACCCAGATTCCTAGGGCGCCCCTCCACTCCCTGCCACTGCGGGTGGGGGCTGGAGGTGACCACATTCCCATCCCAATCACTTGGGGCCACAAAGAGGGGCTTCTTAGTGAGAAAGGAGGCTGCCGAGTCCTTGCTGCAGGAGCGAGAGACAGTCTCCGTGGGGAAGGGAGCAGTTGTGAAGCGGGTTCTTGTCCCCGGGGAGTAGAGAGGCCCTTCCTGGGGGATCCCTCTTGACACCACGCCCCCCTCCCCGAGGCCCGGTGGTCCCCAGCGCAGGGGCTGGGCGGCTTGCACAATGCTCGCTTCTCGGCAGATCACGCAGCTCAAGATCGCCAGCAACCCTTTCGCCAAAGGCTTCAGAGACTGCGACCCTGAGGACTGGTGAGTGCCCTCTGAGGAGACCAGAGCGCCTGTGCCCTGGCCGCGCGCCCCTGACCCGCTGCCCGCCTCCCTCCCACAGGCCTCGGAACCACCGGCCTGGGGCCCTGCCGCTCATGAGTGCCTTCGCGCGCTCGCGGAACCCGGTGGCCTCGCCCACGCCGCCCAACGGCGCGGAGAAAGGTATGGCCAGGGTCGTGGGATCCGGGCCGCGGCCCTGCGCGCGCTCCGCCCCAGGCAGGCGGCCGCGCCCGGCCTCGCCTGCGCCCCAGGGGCGCTCGCGGCCTTCGCGCCGGTTGCACAACGGCCGTGGCGGCGGGCAAGCGCGCACTCGCCCGCCCGGCCGACGGCTGCGCCCCGCCCGCCGCTGCCGCCCGCGAGGGGCGCGGGCCTCTGGGGAGGGCCTGGGTCTCGGGCGGGTTCGGAGAGAAGGGGCGGGAGCGCCCGTGCGCGGCCCGGCGCCGGCGGGCCCTGGCGGGTCCCCTCTGCGTGCCGGCGGGCCGCGCTCACCCCTCGGGCCTCCCTGCAGACGCGGCCGAGGCTCGGCGAGAATTCGAGCGCGACGCGGGCGGGCCGGCCGTGCTCGGGGACCCGGCGCACCCGCCGCAGCTGCTGGCGCGGGTGCTGAGCCCCGCGCTGCCCGGGGCCGGGGGCGCCGGCGGCCTCGTCCCGCTGCCCGGAGCGCCCGGAGGCCGGCCCAGCCCCCCGCACTCCGAGCTGCGCCTGGAGGCGCCCGGCGCGTCGGAGCCGCTGCACCACCACCCCTACAAGTACCCGGCCGCCGCCTACGACCACTACCTCGGGGCCAAGAGCCGGCCGGCGCCCTACCCGCTGCCCGGCCTGCGCGGCCACGGCTACCACCCGCACGCGCACCCGCACCACCACCACCACCACCCCGCCGTGAGCCCCGCCGCGGCGGCCGCTGCCGCCGCGGCCGCCGCGGCCGCCGCCAACATGTACTCGTCGGCCGGGGCCGCACCGCCCGGCTCCTACGACTACTGCCCCAGATAACCGGGCGCCCGCACAGCCCGGGGGCCGGCAGAAAACGCGCTCCCCCAGCCCCGGGGCCACCGCGGGCTCCCCTTCCCCTGCCTCGAAGCCATCAGGGTCCTAAGCCCTCCAGCCTCGAGAGCCGTGGAAGTGTCCGGCTCCCCAGTCCGGGAGCCACCGCGGGTCCCTCCCCAGACCCGGGGACCCGGGTCTGCCCGCCAGTGCCAAAGCGCCGGTTAGCGGCGGAAGGAAGTGTATTTATTGTTCTCTGCGAGACCGTGTCAGTTGCAGTGTAGACGACCCGAGAGCTCCGTCTGCAGGCCGTGTAGATACGTGTAGATAATTGTAGATACTGTAGATACCGCGCCGGCGCCCACTTGATAAACGGTTTCGCCTCTTTTGGAGGCTGCCTGCGTGTCCGTTTATTTGCGTCCAGTTAGATCGCATGGGGGTCTCGGGCACAGTGCGTGCGGTCAACTCGTCGACCTCGGGTTCTCCCCAACCCCAGTCCCCTCGGGCTGCCAGTCTGTCAGGGAGGAGCAGGGTCCCTGCAGGGCCCTCGGAGCGCCTCCTCCCAGCCCCCTCCCAGCCCCCTCCTGCCTGGTCCAGAGCCTGTTCTCGCCACGCCTCTCTCCGTAGCCTCCCTACCCTCTCTGAGCCCTGTCTGAGCGCTGGCCTCCCCAGCTTCCACCTTGCCACTTCATCCCAGCCTCCCCCAGGCTGTGGGGACCAGGACTCTGCCCCAGCCCCAGGTGTGCATCTGTCCTTTTTACTGAAATTCCCCACCGGGGCAGTCGTCCCTCTTCTAGGACTTGGTCCTGCGCCCCTGGCCTGTTTGCAGGACGCGTCCTGCGGCGTTTCCATAGAAGCTGGGAGTAACAGTCGGGACGGGACTCTGCCAGCTGGGGGCTGGGATAGGGAGAAGCCCTGACTGATCGGAAAGACGAAAACAGGCAGTTCTGCTCTTCTAGCATTTCCCCTGGCTGGCCCTTGCCCAGGCCTGCATTTTCCCCTGTTTATTGACTTTACTGGCTGTGAGTGTCCCCACGGAGTGACCTGGACAGGGGGCACAATGATGGTGGTCATGAGTCATCTTGAAACCTGTCTGGGAAGCATTTTTCCCAGGCCAGGTGGTGAGGGACCTCTCCCCGCTATCTCAACACCAGGGATGGGGTGAGAGGGACCCTTTGATCCCGCCCTTCCTGAGTCCAGGCAGGAAAAGCTGACAGCTGGCTGGTCAACTGCAAGGCGGCTAACTCGGACACGAGATGACGGGAAATACAAAGGGCTGAGGTTCTACCCCCTTCCATGCCCGTCCCAGTGCATTTGTGGCAATCGCTGCCACGTGGCAGTGCCAACCTGGTGCCACCTCTCTGAGGGCACAGCCAGACATTTCCCGATGTCCACCCTGGACTGGACACTTTCTTCCAAGATGTGTTTGTCCTAGTGGCATGAAGTGACTGAGGGCTTAGCAGTTGGATGGCAGCAACCATTCCCATGAGGCAAGTCTCGGAAGGGGGAGGGTGGCCAAGGCTGCTGAGGGACGAGCTCTGGAGCCAGGGCCCCCTCAAAGCCTCAGAGGGCACCTAGCACCAGGAAGTGAAGACTCTTGCAGCATCTGCCCGAGTGGCCAGCAGGCCCCGGGGACACAGCTTCAGGGATGCACTCCTAAGGGCAGCTCTGGACACCCATCCCGGGTGGACACTCGTCCATCCCCACTGCAGCTCTCCTGGGTGAGCTGCATGTGCCAGTGGGCTCACCGCTTGGGGAAGCCTGTTTCTCACTCGCACCACAAATGCACCCTGCACCCCTCCTATCCTGGGAGGCTGCAGGAGTGACGGGCTGTGGGCTGCCCTGCAGAGCCACCCCCGTGGGTGCTGGGCACCCCTCCAGGGCTTCCCTCTCCTTGTGCACATGTTCTACAGTCGGGCCATGGGGGTGGGGCACGGGGTGAGAACAGCAGTTGGAGAGAGCTCTGCTTTGGTTTTATTCAAAACTAAAGTGAGAAGAAGCTCCCCTGAGCTAACGGTGGTGCAGAGGAGAGGGTACGGCTGAGCACGGGCCTTTGGTGTGCAGCTTGCAGCCTTGTGCTTGTGCACCCCTCCTGCAGTTACTCCCCGCTCAAGATGGAGAGTCACACTGCTGCTCAACCTGGTGGCCACTAGCCATAGAAGGCTACTTAGGTTTTAATGAAAGAAAGTAGAATAGAACTTAAGCATTCAGTTCCTCACTGGCTTCATTCCAGAGGTGCATGTGCTGTGGTCAGCCCGCTGGACGCCGCCGCTGAGGTCTCGCCCTGCACTGGGGAACAGCCCCCCCAAGATGTGGTTTTCTCTCCTCCGCCCCCATAGATGAGTTTGCCGGGCTAACAACTTCTCATAAATCAGATCGTGCAGCGGGGCGCCTGGTCCAGCTGCTTCTGCTCCATAGTGCGTTCCCAGGCTGGCCTATGCTGCTGCTCACTGGTCAGTTCTCCTTACTGCTGACCAGTGCCCAGTCCCCTGCAAGGGGCACTCGGTTGTTTTAGGATGGATGCTGTGATGCTCAGCGCTGCAGGCAGGACTGGCTCCTCTGGACAGCCTGCTGTGTGCTGGCCACGCATCTCATCACTGTCACCCTTCCTTTCATCCTGAGGTGGAGGCGAGGGAAGGGCTGGCTCTGGTCACCTGGCTTCTGCTGGGAGCTCCGCATTTCAGAAAGGCACGAGGGCCATCTCTCGGTCGCTCATTCCTAGAACGAATGCTTGGTGAGCACCCCCAGCTGTAGGCGCTGTCTGGCCGCTGCTGTGTGGGGCTGACATTCCTGTGGGCAGCTGCCCCTGGACAGCCATTGGCTTCCCCGTGATGTGGCTGTCCCGCCTTTCTGTGACCATCCTTTCCTTCCCACTTCTGGCTCCCTCACTTTGAGCTCCTCTTCGAACACGCCTGGCCTGCCCCTTCTGGGAGCCGCCGTGCTGTGTGGGGCTCAGGGTCCTGTCCAACCTGGCTCCTCACAGCTTCACCCCTCAGCTGCTGGACTCCCCCACAGCACCTACCTCGGGTTCCCCAGTTGGCCCAGAGGCCCCGTTCTGCTCCCCTTGCCTGTCTCCAGGTGTCCAGCTGCCAGGACCTGGGAGGACAAGAGCATAGACTAGAAGGGACCTCAGAGATCTTCCGGCCCAGGGACCCAGACCGGAGCCGTTCAAAAACCAATGGACACCCAACCTGTGACACAGTAGAGGAGGGGTGGGCCCTGTCCACTGCCCCCTTCACCCCTTTGGGTCCCACGTCAGGGGTCTAGGAAACTGAAGGGCCCTGGGTTGTGGTTGGATGACACCCTGGCAGCCCAGCTCCCTGAGCCTGGCGCCCCCTCAGCTCCAGGGAGGCTGGGGGACTCTACACGGAGTGCACCTTTAGTTGTCTCCCAGCACAAATGACCCATGTTTTTTGAGAACTCGACAAGTGCCGCCTCCTCTTACCTGAGTCTCCCCCAAGACATAGGAACTCTAACGACCCCACAGAACACAGGATCTCGCCCAGTCTCATGGCTGGTGCTCTGAAACGGAACCTGCTCCTGCACTGCCACCCAAGTGGAGCTGGTGACACCGCATGCGGCGTCAGAGACAAAGAGAAAGCATCTGGAACAAGTGTGCTGGCTGAGCTGTAGGGCATAGTCAGACATGGGCACGGCCTCTGGTGGCAAACACCTTCGAGGGCCTGGTTACGCAGCCTCCCCAGGGAAGCATCGGGGTGCAGAGGCCATGTGCTGGCATTCGGTTGCGGGACGAGCGCAGTCTATCTAGTGGCGCCTCAAGCCTGTAGTTGCAGAGGGAGGGGGCCCCTGGCGGTGGTGGGGCTCCAGTCCCCCTTGCCTCCAGCCAGGGAAGTCCACGGAGTGTGTGGGACCCGTCTGTTGGCCGGTGGTTGGATGAGCTGAGGCACTGCTCTCCAGGTGTGCTGCAGATCAAAGTGCCCAAGCACTGGGGAATCCAGGGGCACAGCTGCCGTGGGCAGAGCAAGGGAGGGTGGGGGCCAAGGAGCTTCTTCTAGGACTAGAGGGGTGATTCCAGTGATGGCGGGAGCGCAGCCCAGCTTGGAGCTGGGTGCGAGGGAGAGCACGTGCCCTGGGTTTCGCAGGCCCCATGCCTCAGTTTCCCCTTAATGCTGATCTGCATTTGGGCACATCTGATGTGTGGGCACCATCCTGACCCCACATCCCTCCCTCGGCCCTCACAGCTGCCTCTGCATCCTGACAGCGCCCAGGGCGCGAGCCCGGGGTACCCCGCCCTGGGGGCACTGTGGGGTCTCCTGCTCTACCTCACACATTTTCTCTATTTAAAAAAACACCAATCGTGCTTTTGATTCACTTTCCTGCTTGTCACACTACTCCAAACCAGATGGCCTCACAAGAGGAGACTTCGGAGGCCAAGCGTCTGCACTTAACCGCTGCCAGGTCTGCGTGTGGGGAGCAGCAGAAGCCACAGCATTTTGTGAAGAACAGCTCGCGCAGGGGAGAAGCTTAGGTTTAATAGCAGTAATTAAATTATCTTCTTAATTGTAAAGAGGAATGGCACTGTCAACATCCTGTCTCTCTCAGCTTTTGATCGCGCATAAAGTGCACCGAGTCCTCTTCTTCCAGCGGCTGCCACCTGCGTCCTCCCCCCCCCCCCCCTGAAGCCGCCGGTCTGCTCCTGCCCCGCAGAGCTCCTCCAGGGCTGCGGGAGGCGATTCAAGATGCCCGCCGGTGTTCCTCTCATCAGCATCTCTAAGTGGGGACGCATCTCAGTGGAAGGGGGCTCGCAGTCTCGATGGATGGCCTTTCCCCGGAGGCCCAAGCCCAAGTGTGCACCTTACGTTAGACGGGGGCCAGGCGGGAGGAACACGGTCATTTTTTCAGCCACGTATTTATGTGTGGGGCCTGGAGCAGCTCTGGGTGCTGGCATCTCGCCGTGAAGACAGCCAAGCCCCCTCCAGTCCAGGGAGTGCTTGCAAATCAGGACCAGCCCCTCAGCCTCCAGTCCCGAGCCCCCCACAGCGGCCCCGCCATTCCAGGATGGGCACCCCTCCCTTTTCTTTGCCCCCTTCTCTTTGTAACTCTAGCTGAAATTCCTCTCTCCATTTTTTTTTCCTACTTTTGAACCCACCCTTTATCCAAGAACCTATTTTCTAGATTCTTCCCCAGGACAGCTTCTTCCGTGATCTCATCACACAGTGAAAGGTGATGGCAGCAGGGTTGGCCAATGGAGGCCTTGCTGAGGAAGAGGCCGTCACTCTCGGGCGCCCTTGCGCTGCCCGCTGCTCTGGGCAGCACATCCCCTGGAGGACATGGCAGGCTCTTTGTTGGAGGGCCAACTCCCCTTGGCTCTCCTTTGTGGTAAGGGAGAGCCTGGTGCACTCAGCTCACTGACTGGGACACAGGTCCCTTCCCTGTCGGCCTTAGTGTGCTGGGATTCCTGTGTCCCGGAGGGCTGCCCGGCCCAGGGAGTCCCTGCACCGTGGGCCGCGGGCGGTGTGGCTGTCCCTCTGAAAGGCCACCCCCTCCCCACTCGTGTGGAGGTGGGATTCGGAGCCCTGGTAGCGTGGCTGTCGGGCTGCAGCACACGTGGAGGCAGCTACTTTGTGCAAATAGTCGCTCTTCTGCTAACAGCAAGTAAAGTCTCACAGGGACTGAGAGAACCAAGTGGCCGCCTCGAGGTACAGCTGTGGGCTGAGAGCTCTCCCCTCAGTGCCTCCCGTGGGAGAGCCCGCAGGGACGCAGAGCCACACCATGGCAGGAGTGCCGCTCAGCCACCAGAGTGGGCTGCCTCAGCCCCAGAGCCCGAGTGTGCCCTCCCTCCCTGTAGGTGGCAGGCCAGGAGCGCCCAGGGCCACAGTGGGCACTTCCTTCAGGAGAGCTGGATGCCCGGTCGTTGTGCAGGGCTGTCCCCAGGGCTGCTGCAGACGGCTCTGGCCTCGTCACTTGCCACCGTCACTTCCCTACCACCACCTGCTTTCCTGACTCCTGCCTCTAACAGGTGGGCGGCAGGAGGGAGCACCAAGGCACCCTCACACGGTCGCCACCAGCAAGGGGTTGGGAGCAGGCGGGCCAGGACACCCAAGGGGTCGGGTGGCCTTCCTCCTCGTGCTGGCGAGGCCACTGTGCTCCTCAAAGCCTGCCCTGCTGCTGGGCTTCCCTTGTCACAGCCATTTCCCACTCATGTGTCTCATCCCCGTGAGAGTCCAAGTTTCTGGAAGACAGACATCCTCTCACATTACACCCAGAAAATAACTTATGATGAAAAAGAACCTGAATTAAACCACAATGAGAGACCACTTCATACCCATTAGGATGGCTATTCCTTAAGAAACAAAACAAAACCAGAATATAGCACGTGTTGCCAAGGATGTGGGGAAATTGGAACCCTGGTGCACTGTTGGTGGGGAAGTAAATGGTGCAGTTGCTGTGGAAAACAGCATGGAGGCTCCTCAAAAAATTAAAAGAATTACCATACGATCCAGCGATTCCACTTCTGGGTACCTCCCCAAAAGAATTGAAAGCAGGAATTAAACAGATGCTTGTACACACCCACACTCAAGCAGCGTTAGTCACAACTGCCAAAAGGTGGAAGCAACCCAGTGTCATCAACTGATGAACGGATGAAAAAATTGGTATATCAATGCAGTAGAATATTATTGGGTCCTAAAGAGGAAGCAGATTCTGCCACGTGCTGCAACGTGGATGAACCTTGAGGACACTATGCTAAGTGAAATAAGCCAGTCATAAAGAGACAAATACTCTATGATTCCACTTATATGGGGTCCCTAGAGTCATCAAATTCAGAGACAGAAAGTAAACTGTGGTCACCAGGGGTTGGTGGGGGGGGCGTGGGGAGTCAGTGTTCAGTGGTGTGGAGTTCCAGCTTGGGATGATGAAGTTCTGGAGAGGGACAGTGGCAAGGGTTGCACAACAATGTCGATGTACTTAGGGTCACGGAACTGAGCACCTAAAACGGTTAAAATGGCAAATTTACATTTTTTGGTGTATATTTAACAAAAGACGCTGGATTGTCCATAGTCTGCAAAAGCCAATCTGTCCGTCTTGCGTTGACCAAGTCCTTACCCGTCTCTAAACCAGTGGATTTTTACATGGCAGTTTCGTCCCCCAGGGGACTGAGTGATGTCTGGAGACAGGGATGCTGCTCAGCCAGTGCTCAGGATGGCTCCCAACGCAGAGTCATTGGGCCCAGATGGCACAGCTAATGCCGAAGCCTCAAGTATTTTGAGCCCCACGTCCTGCCTGGCATGAAGCTGGGCGGCAGCTGGATGAGCAACCACCCCTCCCGGTGGGAGCCGCTCTCCTGGCTCTCCTGCCACCAGGCCGAGTCCACCTCAGGCCCTCTCCACACTCCTCCTCAGTGCCCAGACTGTCCAGTGAGGCAGGCCGTCCAGCCTCCAGCCTGAGGGGTGGGCCCTGTGCCCTGGGTGTGGGGGTCAGGACCCCTGGGAGATGGTGCCTCCAGGCGCCTGTGCCCGGGCCAGTCCAGCTGGCTCCCGAGCAGAAGGTGCATGCTGGGCAGCATGCACGGAGTGTTTCTACTGTGGCTGTTGGCACCCCTGAAACCATGTGGGAAGCCCCTGTGGCTTTCACAGCAAAAGGCAGCCCTTAGGCCTATGTCAACCCCTGCCCCTGCCCCCTGCCCCCTGCCCCCCAGGAGCCAGGGCTCCTGCTGGTCTCTCCTCCTCGCCACTCCTGGCCGGCCTGCACATCTCCCTCACGGGACTCTCTCTCCTCTGCAAGGCTCTATCGCTTCAGTGAGGGGCCCCGCCTCTTCCAGAGGACAGTGGGTGAAGGCACCCGGCTCCAGGAGGGCCCAGCCCAGCTGGTGCCTGCTCACACTTTCTCTGTGAGGCAAAGGTGAGGTACGGAGTGTGGAGTAAAACTTTCACGGGCACTTCACATGACAAAGTGCCCGCCACACTGCATTTACTGAGCAAATGACGGCGACAGTTTATGCCCTAAAGGAGTGCACATCCCCACAGGGAGGGACAGACAACATCCATCAGGGTGATTACGGCCTCCGTGGGTGGGGTGGCTGTCATGTGCTCCAGGGAGGGGCTGAGGGGTTCGGGACAGGCCCTGCAGAGGCAAGACCACCAAGGGGGGTGCACCTGCCCACTCTGCTCAAGAACCAGGTCTCCTAGGCCTGAGGGTCACTCTGGGGACAGAAGCCGCTCCTCGGGAGCAGCCTTTCGGCCCAGAATGCAGAACTGTGCGTGGCTCAGGTTGGCTGGCCAGGCTTCAAGTGACGCACAGAGACTCACACTGCAGCGTCCACGGTGGCTGGTGTGGCCAAACCAGGATGCACCCCAGATGTGTCCGGCAGGTGGGTGGTGAGCACTGTGGTCCCTCCACCCCCGAGCAGGACCAGCAGTGAAGAGGAAGGAACAGCCTGGGTGGCTCCTGTGTCCCGTGAGTGGAAGAGCCAGGCTTGGGAGGCGCCACACTCTGACCTGTCAGCACGCGGTCTGGAAGAGGTAAAGCTGAGGAGATGGGGGACAGACCACAGTGCCGGGCTGTGGGGGAGGGGGGACAGCTGCAAAGGAGCAGGAGGGTGTTACTGGGTAGTGGGACTTTGTCCCCATTCACACAACCATCTCCTAAGGAGGGTAAAGGTCATTGAACATAAGTTCTCCTGTTACATATAAAGGCCCCTTCTCTGTTCTGACCCCATTCTGGAGTGTCTCTTCTCTTCTTGCCCCTCTAACGGAGCCGAACAGTGTGCTGGGAAGAGCTTTAGGGTTCTCAATTAGCAAAACGGCAGGTTCTCGCTCTTCACTTCTCCAAGTGCACCGGTAAGAGGGCCGTGGCGTCTGGTGGTCATGGAGAGGGATGGTGGGGGCGCTCTGCCCGTGTGGCTGCAGCCTCAGCTGACTCCATCCTCCCGCCGTCCACGCGGTCAGACACTGGACGTCGGGCTCGTCTGTGAGGAACAGAGACCGTTTCATAAGGCACATCGCCCACTCACATCCGACAGAGTTGTTGCCATGTTCCACGCACGCTGGAGATGTCCAGGAGCATGGCTCCGCTGCCGGGCACTCCATCCCGGGATGCGGATGGCGAGCACAGATCCTCCGCCGCTGCGGGCCTGGGCGCAGCGAGGCCTCTAGTGTGGAAGCCGGGCCCTGGCTACATGGGGGGTTGTTGTTTTCCCCTTCATTTTGGTCTATGTTTGAAATTTCCACACACACACAAAAAGCCAATTGTTTAATAAATTCTCAAGGTTAATAAATTATATGTTGTGTAATAAATAATTCTCTATATAGTCACATTCTAACTAGTTGATAAATCAAAATTAGGGATGTAACAAAGTAAAATTTCCCTGACATTTAAACATTGGTTGCAAACTCATTAAGAACACTTCTACATATTCAATGAAAAATAGAAGCCTAACATAGTAGATCTAAAAACACTTCACATCTTAGGAAAGACACCACACGCAACGCGAGGTTCACTAACACTGGTTCTAAAAGCACCCAACTTTTTTAGCTTCTCTTTTCTTTTTTGAGGAAGATTAGCTCTGAGCTAACATCCATTGCCAATTTTCATCTTTCGTTGTTGAGGAAGATTGGCCCTGAGCTAACATCTGTGCTCATTTTCCTCTATTTTGTACATAGGTCGCCACCACAGCATGGCTTGACGAGTGGTGTAGGTCTGTGCCTGGGATCTGAACCCGCAAACCTGGGCCACCAGAGTGGAACATGAGGAACTGTAACCACTTGGCCATGGGGCCGGCTCCGAGGTTCTCTCTTGATTGTTTCTCATTCATTCTTATGTGTGTTCTCTGCAGCCCCAGGGCTCAGCCACCTGGCTCCCCGCCCCTGGCCCCTTCACCCCAGTTCTGTGGTCTCAGTTGTCTGTGCTCACTCTTTCTTGCTACACAGAGAGAAACAAGGATGAGCCTTATCTTGCAAAGGCTGCAAACACTTTGGCCTCCTCCATCACGAGATGGAGTCTGTGTCCCCTCCCCGATACCAGGGCTGAGCAAACAAGGCTCTTGACTTCCGCCTGGCTTGCTGGACGAGCTCTTGGAGTCCCCACTTAAGAAGCCTGACTCCCCTGAGACCACCCTGCTGAGAGGCCACAAGAAGGTGCTTGCACTGAGGGCGCCCCGGTGCCCAGCCCTCCCAGGCCCCCGCCAGGTGGAGCAGACACAAAGCGCCCACCAAGCCACTCTGACTTCCTACCCGCGGACAACACGTGCACAGAGCTCAGTGTGGGCTGGTTTATTAACGCAGCAACAGAGAACTGCGACAGGATGAAGCGAGCAACTACACAGCTTAGAAAGAGCAACAGAAACGTAACGATCTTGTCCCAGTGGGCTCGGGCTGCTGTGACAAAATACCACAGACTGGGTGGCTCAGAAACAACGGAGACTCCTCTCACAGTTCCAGAGGCTGCGGTCCAAGGTCAAGGCAGGCTCAGTGTTGGCGAGGGCCTGCTCCCTGGCTCCTGTGTCCCCACCTGCTGGAAGGGGCGAGGACTCTCTCTGGGGCCTCTTTCATAAGGTGCTTGTCCCACTCATGACCTGATCACCTCCCAAAGTTCCCGCCTCCTGACACCATCACCTGGGGCTTCGGTTTCCACACGTGAGTCTGGGGACACAGACACTCTGCAGGCACTGGGCCTATCTGACCATTTCAATCCCTTCCCAGCAGACTTCGTACTGACTTCTCTTGCCTGCGTGTCAGTGAGAACTCTTGGCCTTAGCAAAGTCTCGCCTGTTCAAACAGATGACGGCGACTGTCATCTTGATGCCAGACGTCTCGCTGGTCTGTGTGGGAGGTCCCTTGACCTCAGCGCTGTTCCCCACACCTCTGAAGGTATTCTGGCTTTGTGGCAGCAACAAGACACCCCCGTCTGCCCTATGCCACAGAAGCAGCGACCCCCTGGGGGCCCAGCACACTTTCCTCGGAAGAGCCAAGCAGTGAATCCTCTTGGCGCATGGGCTTGATGGTCCTGGTGGCTGCTGGGACCTGACCCCGCTCAGAGGGTCTGCGAGCAGGTCGGGTGCTGGGTGTGTCCCCGTCAGTGCCTGCTGACTCGTCCGGTTTAGCACATCACATGTCTACACCCTACTTCCCATGGTTGGTGCTCGACTTTCCCACTCAGATGCTCTCCTGAGTGGATTCCCTGAGCAGGGTTTTGGAACTCCTTCTGTAGAACTGGCGATCCACCACCTGGTGGGCGTCTGTCTGGCGGGTCAGTGTGTCTGCCCCGCTCAGCCGCAGCTGCCTGGACCTCCGAGTCTTGCTCAGCCCCATCTGACGAGATGCTTCCTTCCTGTCTGGCTCCCACTGGGTCTCCTGGACGAGCTGGTATGAGGCAGCACCACTGCCCACTGGGCTGGGGAAGCTGAGTCCAGGCAGGTCCGAGCTGTCCCCAACACCCGTGAAAACCAGAGTGAGGACGGGGATGCCCCCGGAGCTGCGGGGGCGGGCAGCTCGTCTGTGCCGAAGCACAGGTGCAGGGCAAGCTCAGTTGCGAGGTTTCCATCCGTGCCAGCTCGTTTTTAACACGAGGCTTTCCCATGAAGTTATAGCTAGTTGAGTATCAAGCGTTTCTAAAGAACCCCCTGAAGGAAGGTTTTCCCTTTGTGCAAACAGTTCTTTTGTGCAGAGGGTGTCGTGGCCTCTTGGCAGAGACACAGGTGCACCTGACTGAACATCGCTCACTTGGGAGTGTAAGACACGCACCGCACGTCAGCACAGAGCCGGCCTGCCGAGCGGGCGCCACGAGGTCTCCCAGACGCTGCGCCCGGCCGGCCCTTCCTTTCTTTGGGGACCCTGGGCGCCCGCGGACCGCGTCCAGCTCTGCGGACTTCACGCACCACCAGACACTGGTCTGGGTATTTGCAGAGGACACATCTGTGAAACTCGGGGAGCATGGGCAAAGGTGGGAGAGTCTCCACAGCCACAGCTGCCTCCCCTTGTCCAGAGGGACTCAACCGGCAGTGGGATGCACAGTAAGCGCTGCCTGCCCACGGGGCAGGAATGACCGGGGACCCATGCTGCAGGGCGGCCACGGGGCCGGAAGAGGGTCGGCAGCAGGTTCCTCTGGGCCAAGCTCTCGCCAGGTGCGCATGCTGGGCCACTCACCTGCCTGTGCCGGCTAGCCAGCACCTGTCTGTCCCTGCACAGCTGTGTCCCTGTCTTCCAGGGGAGATGGCCTGGAGTGGGATCTGCTGCAGCCCTGGCCATCCCGTTGATCAGAGGGGCCCTCACCCTGCACTGGAGGAGGCGGCAGGGAGAAGTGTCTAGATCCCAGGCTGAGCCACAACCGTCACCTCACAGAACACCCCAAGGCCACTCCTGCTGGCTGTGAAAGAGACTGGGCAGCTTCCAGGAGCCAGGAGCCTCAGTCCCACAGCGCAACGCTCTGGAGTCCGTCAATGACCACGAGGGCTGGGAGAGACCCCGCCACGGTGACACTGACTGCCACCCGTGATGCCCGAGCAGAGGCCCAGCCATGCTGGGCCCACACTCCTGACCCAGAGAGGCTCCTCTAATAAGGACAAGATGGCAGAACCCCCTGGCCAGAGCCAGAGCTGCATGCGAGAAACGTCGATGGCTATTTCTAAGTATGCGTTCTCAGGCTGCGAGCATCCAAAGCATGGCAGTGGAGGACACTTTCAGAGACTGGTGAACAAACTCCGCACCTCTCGGGGGGGCAGGACTAGGAAACGTCTTGTGGAGGGTGCGAGGACACCCCAGGACACGTGACTAGCGATGCTTGTCCAGCGCATCTCCGGCGCTCGTCCCGGAGTCTCGGGCTCTGCCCTGGCCGCACATCCTCTCCCCTCGGCACCCGCACGCAGCCTTCGCCAGTTCTTGCCAGCTCAGGGGACAGGCTGACTGCTGGGAAGACAACGCCGATGCCTGTGGCACAGAATTGTCACAGGTTAGCCGTTGCGGACTGCAAAAAATCAGAACGACTCCTGAAAGAAATAGCACTCCAGGCCTCAAGACGGCAGCTTGGTAACAGCTAAAGCAGCCAGAAAAGGCCCTTGGGAACCGGGAGGAAACCAGAGGGCTGATTCACAAAGCCACCCAAATGCCACGGACGGTTGTGGCTGGGGGTTCGAGGAGCTGCTGGGCCTGGGGAGGGTCCTGCTGAAAATGCCTGACAGGAGGGCACAGGGCACACGGGCCCGGCGTGGCTGGACACTGCCTCCCCACCTGCAGCCAGTCCCCAGCCCTGCACAGGGCCAGGCGAGCACACCTGTCAGCTCGCGAACCGTTGTACCACCCTCTGTAGGGGTGCCCAGGAGCGGGGCTTCTGGCCCGAGCCCTGCTCTCATCCTTTGTCTGCCTGATGGGTTGGAACACCACTGGCAACTGGGCTCCAAGGACAGGCTTCATGGACTGACAGGAGCACGGGGAAGTGCCTTTAAAGAAAGGCAGGCCTTCTGTATTGTGGTTTAGAATGGAGACTGGAGAAAACTGCTGTGGGACACATGCCCCCCTCCACCCTCATCCTCTGCCCACGCCATCCACGGCTTCTCCGAGTGTTGGAGGCTGGCCCAGAGCAGCCTCTGCGAGGGCATCGCCCCGGGGCATGCGGGCAGCCCTGCTATAGACACCCACCCTCCTGGGGCTGGGCTGCGCCAGACTCTGCCCACAACGGCCTTGGCAGGCGCCCACCGCAACACCTTCCACCCCGAGTCCCATGGTGCCCGTCGGCTCTTCTTCATGCTGGGAACGCTCCGTATGGACGTACCAGTCTGACTCCCCATTCCCCTGTCAATAGACATTCCACTGTTTCTAGTTTTGGGCTATTATGAATAAAGCCGCTATGCGCATCCATGTTAAGGAAAAAGAAGCTGCTCCCAGAATGCAAAGGGCCCTAAGTTAACGTCAAAGGGACTGAGGGTGAGGGCACACGTGGCCTTCAGTAAGAAGCAACCTCGGAGTGCGTGGAGCAGAGCTCCTCCTTGCAGAGCACCTGCCTGTCCCATGAGAGCCGTGGGGATGCACCGTGCCCTCTGCAGCCCAGCCTGCGACACTCAGGGATACTGGCTCAAGCCCTCCCACCAAGCATGGCTGCACCCCTGTGCACCTTGGGTCCTGGAGCATGTCTCCCTTGCCAGGTCAGGTCTGGGGAAAGACAGCTTTGGGCATGTGACAAGGACGGTGTGAGGCTTTGCAAACATGAAGCATGTTCCCCAGGCCGGGCGTCTGGAGTGGGGCCCTGTTCCCTATTATGCTGTGGGGCATTTGAGATGGGTGAGGTTGGTGGTGACTGGCTAATGCCCCAGGTCCTGTTGACACAGAGGCCGTGCTCTGCAAAGCCGTGGGCCCCACCGTGGGTGCAGAGGAGGGCCCTGCTGGTTCGGACACTAATGAGCTAGTACAGTTG
The DNA here is from genome assembly GCF_037783145.1 of Equus przewalskii. Taxonomy (NCBI): domain Eukaryota; kingdom Metazoa; phylum Chordata; class Mammalia; order Perissodactyla; family Equidae; genus Equus; species Equus przewalskii. Next base: position 586,612 of record NC_091837.1, on the reverse strand, counting down.
GTGCCACCAGTGTCCCAGGTGGCTCAGCTGAGTGAACAAAAGTCCTGGCCACCAGCCTCTCCCTTGACAGCCATAAGGCCCCGGAGGCTGAGGAACCCATCTGCCTCCCCACTCAGCCCCAGGCACACGGCCCTGGCATGCACAGTGGGGCGAGGGCCGCGGCAGGCATGCAGGGCTCGCAGGGGCTGTCACAGCCCCACACGGCCCTCAGACACCAAGATTCAGCCACAAGACAGCCTCGGGACACTGCTCATGGACGTGTGACCTTGGTGGGGCAGCCCAGAGCTCAGCTCGAGGTCAGCTGCCTGTGACCCTCTGTGCGCCTCTGCCCTTGTCTTCAGCACGAAGGCGAGGGCCACCTGTGGACACCAGGTCTAAGTCTGCCAAGGCCTCCTCTTCACCATCTCTCAGGGTGAGACGCTGGCAGCCAACACGCCCAGCTCACCTCAGACATTCTGGAAGCATCTCTGGGTTTAGTGAACCTCATGCTGACTTACAGCGCCCTGTCCCCTCATCTGCACACACTCCTCCACAGCTATTGGTGCAAACACAGAGATGTTGCCGAAGGACAGTCGCTGAGAATCTTGATGAGCTGAGGACAGGGCAGGGTGCCATCTCCCCAGCTATGGACAGAGCGCCCGTTGAGGCTGCTCCAGTGGCACCTGGCGCTCAGGGCAAGAGCTGAGGCAGGTGGACGTGCTGCCCGGGGTGCCAGCAGGGCTGTGGGGCAGTGTGGGCCACCCTCCCTGTAGCTACCTCCACGCGCAGCCCTTCTCCTGAGAGCCCACTGGGAAGGGCAGGCTGGCACCACTCGCCCTGTGCGCTCAGTGCTTTGCTTTCGCGGAAGGCCAGGCGGGTCTTGAGAGCCGTCTGACAGAACTCTCTGCTGTTTGGCGTCACCTGTGGCCACCATCGCCTCTGGTTCAGTCTCCAGAACAGGCTCCCACAGGAGGGGGCACTGGCCATGGAGCTTTGCTGGAGGTCAGGGAGGGTGTGCAGCATGAGAGCCTGGCCATGGGCAGGACCAGCAGAGGTTCACCTTCTGAAACGACCACACAGCCCAGCGCCTGCTGCCTTCCGCCAGGTCAGCAAATGGCGCCTCCCTGAGGTGAGGCAGCTGGTGTGCATTCTGAGCTGGCACTGAGCAGACCACAGCTGCCGCCCCAGGACACCCTTGGCACGTGGCCTCTTGTGGGAGCTGTGGCCAGCCTGTGGCTCAGCAAGGCTGCCCTCGTCACCTCTGAGCTGACAAGCCCCCTGTGAGGGGCACCAAGAGTGTGGCTCATGCGGCAGCTGCCCTCTTGTCTGATGAGCCTAAGCAGAGCTGCCCCCTCTCATTCTTCACAATGCGGAATCCCTCTGGATGCGTCCCCCAGCATCCCGGCGACCCAGCTAGAGGACACTTGGGGGTGGCATGGTCCCTCCAAAGGCGTCAGAGGACACCTGGCAGGCCCTCTGTCCAACGGGACCAACAAGGGAGGTGAGTCCCTGAGCTGGGAGGTCCGTGAGCTCAGACAGGGGGCGGCCGCGGGTCCTGGGGGAGGCTGCGTGGAGACCAGCAGGACACACTGTCGGCAGTGTAGTGGGGTCTTTCCTCAAGGGGCCTGGTCTGTAACTGAGGGGCCGTCCCTGTTTTGGTGGTTCAGGTTAGATGTCTGTTCCCTGGATACAGAACACTGCTGCTCTTGTGGACCAACTCAGGCCTCAGCAGGCTGCCTGCCAGCTCCCCTTCCAGGGACCCACCATCACCAGCCCGCGCCTGCGTCTCTGCAGGCCAGAGTGCTGACGGCACCCACGCCCACCCTGTCTTTAGCAAGTAAGTGTCACCATGGGATCCCACGATCCCACTGCACTTAAGGATCCCTGTTGTGTGGCAGCAGCTCCCTCTGCGGTTTCTGACCTGCAGAGAAGAGCGACGCAGAGCTCGTCGAGGATGCCGGGCTCCCCTCCCAGTCGTGCGGAAGGCGCGTCCTCTGGACCCTCCTGCGCTGAGTGAACGGGTCTCGGGGAAGTCCCTGGAACACCCCAATCTCCCCAAGCCCTCGGATGCCTCCTTCTACGGTGCACCAAGGCGGTTCTGTCATTTCAGCTGCAAGCAGTGTCCTTGCCTTTTGGTCCATTTTCAATGAACCAACCAAACCCTGGAGCCCTTCCTAACCCTCAAGCTGCCACAGTGAGTCCAGACCCCGTTAGTGGGCCTGCTTCAAGGGATCGGCCTGATGTGTCTCATATTCCCGCCACCTGGATCCCACACGTGTTCTCCAGATTTCTGTCTGCATAAGCTGGGAAACCATGTAGCTCTTCTGGAGTGTGGCCGTCTCATCACGGGTCACTCTTTGTACCTCTTCTGTTGGGGCCGGCTGGGACCTGAGGGTGGTTATCAGCAGAGCAGGGTGGGGGCGGGGCCTGAGCAGCCCGCAAGGCCCCTGCCTCGGGGCTATTTTAGGTCCCTGAGGTAAAAGAGGGCTGGCAGGGCGCTCTTCTGGAAAAGAAGCTGGCGGAAGGAAGGGCCCTGAGCTTCGTTGGAGTCTGCCCACAGCCTGGTCCCAATTGTCAGGGTCCCTTCTTCTCGATCATGGCCTGGCTTTAGGAGAAGACGCCCTGACCCCTGGGCTCAGTCGTACGCGGGAGGAGACAGGGTGCTGCCCCGATTCCCAGCGGCCCCATGTGCGTGTTGCCAGCTGTGGCCTGCTCCCTTGGTCACTGAGAGGGCCGTGACTGCCGCCCCTCATGCTCTGCACTTCATGCCCAGAAGCTGCCCTGGAGCTGGCCCCTCGTCCTCCTAGGTCTTGCTCCCTTGGGGGTGGCACTTCCTCCCCCTGCCCCTGCGTTTGGCCGGGCCCTACACCACAAGCTCTCTGTTGGAGGTGCCTTGGCTGTCCCTCAGTGGCACCCTCTTCCTGCCCTGCTATTTGGGAGTCCAGTCACCTCCTTCTACTGGTCCTGCCCTCAGCGCTGCGTGCTGGGGGCTCCTGGCCATCCTGAGGTGAGAAGCCATGCGGAATTGGCAGGACCTAGGGTCACACTCGGTTGGACAGGCGCTGACCGCCTTCCCCAGTGGAGGGTCTGAGCATGGCTCTCAGCTCTGACTCGACGTGGGAATCAGGGGGGTCACCTGGAGAATTTGTACTTCGAGCCCGTAGGTTTGCAACTAGAAGTTTATCGGAGAGCACCCCCAGGTTAGCCTCTCCTGGGTCACAGACGCCCAGGTGTCTGGCCCAGTTACTCCTTTCAAACCACAGAGCCAGTTGTACAGATGCTGTATTTCATGAAAGGAAACACAAGCCTCGTGCAGAAAGCAAAGACTCCATGGACTGGGCTCTTCTCGTAACTGGAAGAGAACCCGCGACTTGCCATCCTCAGGGTCCCCACATATGGTTTCCACACACCTGGGTCAGGCTGGAGTGCGGGCGCCCACCTCCCTGCCCTCCACACATCCTGACAAGGGAGCGGGCAAGTCACGTGCGTGGGTAGAGTGACCAGACACTGATGCGCTGATCCCTGGATCCCGCAGCCAACAAGCCGTCAGTGGCGAAGGCCACACAGTGGACGGTAGCGCTGTGGAAGGCCAGCACAGCCAGGGGCTTCATTGTCCACCAGTGAAACACACGAATGCGATGGTCCCAGCCTGCAGTGGCCAGGATCTTGCGGTCTGGCCGGATCTTGACATCAGCGATTCCAGGGTTGGTGAGTTCCTGAGTCCTGAGTGCCTACAGGATCAAGAGCAGCAGGGAGGAGCGTTAGGTGGCCTCTCAGACCCGTCACAGAGGCTCTCACCCATGGACGCCCCAGTCTGGCAGCTGGAACATGGAGGGACACACAGCCCACCATGATGGCCACATGCTCCTGCGCACTTACCCACCCCCACCCCTGAGCCGGTGCACCTGCCGACGAGAGTGGCCTGACCTTTGCCCTCAGCCAAAGCCTCAGTTATGACAGAGGATGTCAAGCCCTCCCCTCAGAGAGCCCTGAATCTCTCTTCGTCAGGCCCTAGGAAAGACCTCAGTGGGCTCCCAGCTCCTAGAGCCCCTCACCACAGAAATATACTGCACCCTAGCATCCAGATCAGAGGCAGCATTTCTAGCTCGACAGCAGCAGGAAGTCAGCATTTCTCCCTTCTGGAGAAACCTCACATTCACCCAAAGCATGAGGAGTACAAGAAATGCCAACTCCATCTTCAGCAACACTAAGAGGGAAGTGAAACCTTGAAATGCAAGGGGCCTGGAAGGGCCACCAAGAGTGGGAACTAGCAGAGTATGGGCAGGACAAGTGAGGATGACCAAAGGCCAGGTTCAGGAGCCGTTCAGGGCATGCCACCCTGGCCACAGGCACAATGTCAGTGCCTGGCCGGGCTCTGAGAAGGGAGGAGGCACGACAAAACCAGGAGGTGCACAGGCACATCCTAGTGCGTGGAACCGCCGGGAGCTGGCCTCTCTCCAGGGGCTGAGTGCCCTTGCACTCAGTGCTGGGTGAGGACCCCTCCCCAACACGTGTCCCCTGCAGCGAGCAGAAAACCAGCACTGCCTCTGTGGTCACGGCCATTCTTGCTTACACAGGACTGCTGCGTGCCTTGCGGGGCAATCTGGCATCTCTGTCCCCAAACACTAAATGACAGAGGCACTTTGGTATCACTATGACAACCCAAAATGGCCACTTCCTTCCAGTGATGCTGTGTTTGGCCTAGCCCTGTGCACCATGAGCCCTTGCTGCCCAGAAGTCGCCCTCGCCAGCCACTCACTGCACCCTTTCCTCCCAATCACCTCCTGCTGGGGCATGGTGGCCTCAGTTGAGAATCACTCATTTCTACCAAGACACAAGGAAAAAGGGGGAAAGAAACACGGAAAAACAGAAGGCAACCTTCCTCGGAAGCAAACAGAAATTGTCACCAAGCATTTTTACCATAAATTAATAAAACAAAACTTCACGAAGCAATTATCTCTGTAAAACAAGAACCCACAGCAGGAAATCTGGACTAGCAGAGTGCAGGGTGGAAGTGGAAGGAAAAATTCAGAGAAATGAAGGGGAACCGAGACAGCTGGAGGAGACAGGAGACAAGATGGCAAGAGTGGGAATGATCCCAAGTGAGTGAGAAGGAAGGGACAGGGTCACGGTGGCCGGCAGAGAGCCGCAGCCGTGCACAGCAGGTGGAGGGCTCCAACACTCACTGACTTAGAAAATCAACAGTAATGTCTAGAAACTGAAGTTTTATGATCCAAGTTCAAAGAAGGGCTAGAGAATGGTCAACGTCAAGAGATGCCTCAGTAAAATCAATGGACTTGGTAGCTCAAAAATGTCCTTGCAGTAGTCTGCAAAAAGATCAAGTCGATTATGAGGGTAAGGTTCAGGCTGTCCTCAGAACGTTCCATGGCCACGTCTGTGCCAGCAGACGGTGGAGTGAAGCCTGCAAGGGCTGCGAAGGGAGGCACGGTCCAAGAATTTTACATCCAGCCAACTGTGGCTCAAGTATAAAGACAACAGACGAACATTTTTTAACATGTAAGAACTCAAAGAATATGCTCCCATAAGCTCTTCTTGAAGGACTAGAAGATTAACTCCAGTCTTGTAAGAGATAACTGGAGAACTACGGCAAATGGTCTGGCAGAGCGCGCTGGATCTACTCACCTGTGGGATTACGTCTAAAACAATACGAGGATTATGGCTAAAGAACCGGTTATGTAACTAACAGAAATACGGGAGGACAGCGAGAGACGGGGCGCTTGTGAAGTTCACTGATTTGCTCATCTTCTGTCATCTGAGGCCAAAGACACAACAGTCAACCTCCTATTGAGAGATTATCTGAGACCCCAGTGTAAGCAACGGCAAAAACATTACTTTCCCCCCCACCCCAACATCAGGCACTATGGTTTCCTAGTATTTGCCCTTGTATTTTTCCATAAAGGAATAAAAATACACTCAATAGATTCATGATTGGCTTCCAAAGTTAAATCCAAATCTGTACTGTGCATAAGAGACACCAAAAGAATGATTGGGAAAGATACCAGGAGCCTGCAGACAAGAGAATCAGGGTTCTATATTCTTAGCGATAGGAAAGACTGAACTCAGAGCAGAAGCCCTGAGATAGACTATACAGCAGAGCTGATGACAGAGGGTACAACACAACGAAGGATGGAGTATCTGTTGGACAAATCAACAGGCTTATCAGTCATGATGCAAGAACCGTAGGAATGTGGCTGTGACGGAGCAACTGGTACCAGACCCACGCTGACGCTGTAAACAACCGTCAAACTGGACAAAACACACTAAGCAAGCGTGTGCAGGCACTGGACAGCAGGGTGGAGGAGCAGCTGACGAGGCGAGCCTCCCCAGTGCCCTGGCAGCTCTCTGCCCAGGGAAATGTCCTGGCCATGAGGTCCAGGCGGAGCCCAGCAGCCACGTGAAGCTGAGGAGGCGAGGATCAGTGTGGGGCAGCTAGGGCAGCTGAAAATCTGTGAGGTGAGGCAGCAGCAAGGAGGCAGCAGGGGAAGGGACTGAAGATCGTGTGTGGTTCCTCATGAGTCCTCGTGTGAGGTCTGTGCATGCTCAGGGCACCACATAGGGTGTACCAGACGGGGGCTGCTGCAGGGTTAAATAGATAAAAGAGATCAACAGTGATCTCAGGCCCAGTGGCCCAAGGGCAAAGACTGCTCGACAACCCAAGACCAGCTGAGGTGCTGCAGTGGCCATGCTTCAGGAACAAGGACCGACCGGCAGGCAGGGCCCCTCTCCACCTACTGAGACAGGGCTGGGACCACGCCCCAGGCAAGGTCTGAATGGGAGGCAGAGTTTGGGAGCTGAGTCCCACCACATGAGAGGAGCTGCGAAGGGCCTGGGCTTTCCACAGAGCTGCCCTGACAGAGCAGGGACCCAAGGCCGCACAAGCTCAAGGTGAATGGCCAGGAGCTGAACTGCCTGTGAGAACAAAAGTAAACACTCTTCAGAGCAAAATACTAGAATTCAGAGTCTCCATCACATATCACTTACAAGATCCAGCACATAAACAAAAAGTATCAGACATGCAAAGATGCAGGAGTATATGACCCATAGTTAAGAGAAACTGGCCCAGAATGGTACAGATGTTGGACATATCAGATGAAGACTTTAAAGCACTTATTTAAATATGTTCAAAAAATGAAAGGCAATGTATTCAAAGAACTACAAAAAAAATTGCCTTGATGAGTGAACAGATAGGAACTGTTAGCAAAGAAATGGAAATTATAAAAAAGAACCAACCCAGAACTGCCAACATGATATTAAAGGAGAAGAACAAAGTTGGAGGACTGATACTACCTGACTCCAAGACTTACTGTAAAGACAAGACACTGTCGTATTGCAAAAGAACAGACAGAGACCAGTGGGACAGAACAGAGAGCTCAGAAACAGACCCACATACAGAGACTCAAGTGATCTTTGACAAAGAAACAGAAGCAACACAATGGAGCAGAGTCTTTTCAATGAATGGTGCAGGAACAACTGGACATCCAGATGCAAAAATGTCAATCTAGACACGGACCATACACCCTCATAAAAATTAACTCAAAATCCATCATAGACTCAAACATAAAACACAAAACTATAAAACTCCCAGAAGGTAAGATAGGAGAAAATCTAGATGACCTTGGAATTGTGATGACATTTTAGATACAACATCAAAGACTTACTCCATGAAAGAAAGAACTGACAAGCTGGATTTCATTAAAATTAAAATTTTCTGCTCTGTGAAAGACACTGTCAAGAGAATGGGAAGATAAGCCACAGACAGGGAGAAAATATTTGCAAAGGACATATTTGATAAAGGACTATTATCCAAAATATACAAAGAATTATTAAAACTCAATAATAAGAAAACAAACAGCCTAATCAAAAAACGGGCCAAAGACCTTAACAGACACCCCACCAAAGAAGACATACAGATGGTAAATAAGTAGATGAAAAGATGCTCCACATCATATATCATCAGGCAATTGCAAATTAAAACAACGAGATGCCACTGCACAACTGTTAGGATGGCGAAAGTCCAGTTCACTGACAGCACCAAATGTTGCTGAAGGCATGGAGCAGCAGGAACGCTCATTCATTGCTGGTGGGAATGCAATATGGCACAGCCACTTTGGAAGACAGTTTGGTGATTTCCTACAAAACTAAACATTTCTTACCATACAATCTAGCAACTGTAGTCTTTGCTATTTACCTATAGGAGCTTAAAACTTATATCCAGACAGAAAACTGCACATGGGTGTTTACAGCACCTTCATTCACAATTGGCAAAACTTGGAAGCAACCAAGACGTCCTTCAGGAGGTGAGTGGATAACTGTGGTCGATCCAGATAATGGAATATTACTCAGCGCTAAAAAGAGAGAAGCTATCAAGCCATGAAAAGACATGGAGGAAACTTAAATGCATATCACTAAATGAAAGAAGCCAATTGGAGAAAGTTACATACTCTGTGATTCCAACTATATTACATTCTGGAAATGGCACAACTATGGAGACAGTAAAAAGGTCAGCGGTTGGCAGGGGTTAGTGGGGGAAGAGGAATGATTAAGTGGAGCACAGAGGGTTTCAGGACGGCAAAAATACTGTCTGTGAGTCTGTAACGGTGGATACCGGTGGATCCACATTTGTTCAAACCCACAGAACGTACAACACCAAGAGTGAACCTAACGTAAACTACAGACTCTGGGTGATAACGTGTCACTCTGGGACCATCAATGTAACAAATGTCCTGCAGAAAAGAGAAACAGGCGTCTTCCTCTCAATTTTGCCATAAACCTAAAATTGCTCTAAAAAAAAAAAAAGTCTTTTATAAAAAAAAAATAATAATAGAAAATGTAGAACTGAAAAGCTCAATAATGAAATAAAAAAATTGTAGGATGGCTTAACAACAGAAGGGAAATTATTTTTTTTAAAAAAATCAGTAAACTAGAGGACATAGCAATTGACATTATCCAACCCGAAGAAGAGAAAGAAAAGGCTGAAGAAAACACAACAGCTCCTCAAGGGCCAATGGGACGATGTCAAACTGTCTGACTTACAGAGGCCCCAGGACAGTCACGCTGCTGAAAGCACAGATGAAAAGGAGATCTGGAGAGTAGCCACGGAGGGAGACACATGATGTGGATGGGACTAACGATAAGATATGATGAGTTCTCAAGAGAAACAGCAGAGCCCAGAAGACAGTGGAACAACAATTTTAAAGTGCATGAAGAAAAGCAAAACTAACGTCCCTGAATTCTATAGACAGAATTCTTGAAAAAGGTGGGTGAAATAAAAACATTTTTCAGATAAACAAAAGCTAGAGAATTTTTTGCCAGTAGAACTAGACTATGAGAAATGCTAAGGGATATTCTCCCAGCTGAAGGGAAACAAAACAAGACAGAAACTCGGATCTCCAGGAAGAGCACCAGAAATGGTAACAGGTGAGTAAATATAAAATACTATGTTGTTGATTTCCTATAAACTTTAAGAAATAACAACTGATGATTTAATGCAAAATCAATGCCATTATAAGGTGGAGTTTATAATGTGTGTAGAAATAAAATACATAACAGCGGCAGCAGAAAGGGTGGGAGTGCAGGTGAGTGGGATCATGCCAGTGTGGGGTTGTGACAAGCGGGTGGGGACTGGGACAACACTAAGTTAAGGATGCGTACGTACTGTTAGCCTGCGAGTACCCACTTGGAAAAACATGACAAGACCTATAATAGAGAAGCCAAGAGAGGAATACTCAAAACTAAATTTCTGATTAACACACAAGGCGGCAGAAAAGCAGTAAGTGGGGGTCAAAAACAGAAGTGACAAGTGGAAACAAGTATCAAGACAGCAGACTTCATGCCAGACACATCAATAATTATATTAAGTACAAACAGACTAAGCGCTCCAATTAAAAGGCAGAGATTGTTAGAAAGGATCAAAAAGCAAGACTACAAAAGATGGTCTTAAGTACAAAAAAATCAAGATAGGTTGAAAGTAATAGACGCACCATGAAAAGAGGCAGCGTTAAGAAAGCTCACGCGGCGGTGTTCGTCAGACAAGGCCAGCTTCAAGACAAAGGACATGATGAGACACAGACATTTCCAACAACCATTCAGCAGGATGTGCTAACCATCTCCAATGCTTCTATTCCTAATGACAGAGCTTCAAAATTGCAGACAAAACCGACAGAACTCAAGGAGAAACAGGCACATTCACTACACTCAGAGACTGTAAGACCTCGCTCAGGAACTGCAAGAAAACTAGACAAAAAGACGGGTAAGGATATTGAGGACTGAACACCACGACAAAGCACCTCAACCTAAGTCGCGCGGACAGAACTCTCCGCCAACACCTGCAGACCACATGCACTTTCACCAGGACGCACCATGTGCTGGGCCAACACAAGCCTCAATAAAGGTCTGAATCGTGACATTGCACAGGGCACCTTCCTTGACAGCAGAATTAAGCTAGATTAAAGATATCTACAAAATCAACAAATGTTTGGAAATTAATTAATGTACTTCTAAGGAACCACTGGATCAAAGAAGAAATCACAAGGGAAAATAGACAGTATTTTGAACTGAATAAAAACGAAGACACAGAAATCAAAATTCGTGGGAAAGACCCACCAAGGTTGGTGACTAGGCTGGGAGCTGGTCTCCACAGCCCAGCAGAGGGGCGGTATGAACCCAGAGAAGCACCTAGAAGTGCGGGCACTGTCAGCAAGTGGCTCACACTAGAGGCCTCCACTGAGGGATGCCTGAAGGATGGCATTCTTGGCTTCTGGAAGGAGGGCCAGAGATGGAAGAATGCCCGGGGAACACACTTGGTGCAGAACAGGCACGAGGAGTACAATCCATGTGCAAACCGGGTCCTAGAGAGAGACGTCTACACCTGAAGGGAGGCTAAAGGCAACAGATTTTTTAAAATGCTATAAAAGGAAGTCATGACCAGAGGAAACCTGGCCTGAGCCATAGTTGGCAAGACAGGCTTTGAGGCAAAAGTCCTTTCCAGAGACGATGAGGGAGACTAAAGCACAGCCTCTCCTCCTTCCAGGAGCCCCTGGAACGGTCGGTTGGGTGCTCCAGGGTGACGTGTGCATGGCTCTTCAGGACGGGAGGGAGTTTGATGAGGGAGGAAGTGACAGTTCCCAGGGGAGAGGAGAAGATTACTGTTCTAAACCTGCATGTTCCTAAGCCAGCTTCAAAACGCAGAAAGCAAAAATGCATGGACATAGGAAAAGACAGCAAGATGCATGGCAGCAGGGGTTCCGCCTGACCCTCCCAGAGGCCCCGGGCCCTGCGGCATCAGACTGACAGCCGATGTGCCTGGCCCAGCGCGTCAGGGACGGCCGTGCAGCCAGCAAGGAGCAGCACTTCCTTCCCAAGCACATGTGGAATTCTTAGGAAACCTGGAGTGGCCCCCACATTTCAAAGAGCTGATATCATTCAAACCTTATTCTCTGACCATAATGGAATTAAGTTAGAAACTGAAAAATAAAAAATAACTGAGGAAAACCCCCCAAATATTTGGAAACATAAAAGCACTCTAATCAGCTCAGCAGTCAGAGAACAAATAAAAATCAGGTCCACCAAGAGGCTGGCCCCGTGGCCAAGTAGTTAAGTTCGCGAGCTCTGCTACAGGTGGCCCAGTGTTTCGTCAGTTCGAATCCTGGGCACGGACATGGCACTGTTCATCAAACCACGCTGAGGCAGCGTCCCACATGCCACAACTAGAAGGACCCACAACTAAGGATATACAACTATGTACCGGGGGGCTTTGGGAGAAAAAGGAAAAAAATAAAGTCTTAAAAACGAAAAAAAAAATCAGGTCCACCAAGAGTGAGTGCTGATGAAGATGGCGACATCTCACAGTGTGGGACGCAGCCAGAAGGTCACCCAAGCCTCAGCGAAAGGAAGGCTGAGAACGAACGGGTCACACACCCGGCTCAAGTCAGCAGCAGGGCGAGCCCAGAAAACATGGGGAGAAGGGAGCGACAGATCAGAGCAGAAACGGTGAAACGGAAAAAGAAAGATTTTTTTTAAAGATCAAGAAAGGTAAGATTGATCAGGAATAAACAAGTGACAGTCCTACAAATACAGCAGAAATGGAAACAATCACTACAAACAACTAAAAAAAGGGCAGTATGAAAATAGCTTGAAAATTTTTATGCCTACAGACAAATTCCTAGAAAAATGCAACTTACCAAGAAAGCAGGAGACCTAAAGTAGTCCGAGAAGAAAATCAGACCTTCACCAGAGAAGACGCCTGCCCCAGGCGCACCAGCAAAGACTGGCCCCTGCCCACCTGGCAGAGATCAGGAGGGGAGGGCACGCTGCCTCCGGGCTCTGGGGCTCCTGAGGTAACAGGAGAGGGGGTGTAGCTCAGTCTGCCGAGAGACAGACAGACACACGGCCCTGAACAACTCCGACCGAGCCCCACAGAGTGCGGAAGAGGACAGGCTACATAGCAGGTTATTTTAGGACTATAAGGTTGTTTTAATGTTACAAAAATCAAACAACGCAACTCACTAAATTAACAGGTTTGAGAAGAAAAGCCACGAGTCTGATGGCCCAACACCCATTCACCATCCAGGCTCCCTCCTGCCTAGGAGGAGAAGGGAACCTAACCTGACAGTGAGGACTGCCAAAACCCCGCAGCAACACAGCACCCCCGGCACCCCACAGGCGGAAGGCCGCTCGCCGCAGCCCTGCTTGCACTGGCCACAGCCCACGCTCCCCACCAGTGCAATCAGCACTTGGGCACCAGCCCCGGCTGCGACCTGGCTGGCCACCTCCACGCCCGCCCCAATTCTCACTGTCAAGGCCCCCCCTCCCTGCCCAACCTCCTGCCCTTCCACCAGCTTCTCCCCAGTGCCTGGCTCCACCAATTCATGGGCCTCTGATGCCCCAGGCACCAGCCTTGATCACTTCTCACGGCCCGTCCTTCTCCACCGTCCACTGCAACCAGCATCGTCTCTGCACGTCCTGTATTCTCTGCCCCACTTACACTGCTCTGGCCTGGCAGAACTGTGGCTTGGGGGGCCTCCGTGTGCTTCCTACCTGTGCTAGCACACGCTCGTGGCTGGACAGCAGCACACAGCCTTTGACTCTCATTGCTAACCCAGGTGGGCCCTCGGTGTGTGGCCCCTCACCTCCACACTGCCTCCCTCTCTGCCTGCCCATGTGGCTGTAGGTTCCCGGGCTCCAGGCAGAGGCCACCAAGATGGGCGCACGCTGGAGCAGGGCTGTGGGGTGGATGCCGCTGCGCAAATCCCATGTGTGCCCATGTGTGTGGGTGCCCCTCTGAGTAAGCCCTCCCGACTTTCAGGGACCAGGCAGGGCAGCCGGGAATGAGGCTGAGAAGCTGACTGGCACGGTCCCTCATCCTTTTCCCTCCTGTGAACTTTGCCCCTGAGCCAGTGGTAGGGAGGGGACCTCGGGCTCAGGCAGCAGACTCCCTGGAACCTCCTCCTTCAGGGTCACCTCCTCAGGATTCCACGTTTATGTGAATTTGTTAACATTGGAGACGTTTCCCAGGGAGAAAAGGGCTGCTTTCAAGTCTGCTCTCCACTGATGACTACCAAGAGCCCAAGCAAGCGGAAGAGGAATTTCAGCAGAGAGCCCTAAACTGTGGTCCCCACAGCGATGGAAGTCGGGAGCAGCGTGGGAACCCCTTCCACACTAGCATTGCCACCTGGGAGGGGCTGAGATGGCCAGGACTGCCCACAGGGACAGGAGTGCCCGGCCTCACCTGCCACTCTTGCAGCCCCTCCCAGAGACTTGGCCGGCACCGAGGCAAAGGCATATGGCCTGGCTCCCCCGGCAGGAAATGAGAAGTGGCAACAGAAGCTTCGGTCATACAGCGGGTTGGGTGTGCCCACAATTCACTGGCCTCAGGGCCCTGTGCTCTCCCTCCTACCTGCCCCATGCATCCTGCGGCCGGCACTTTAGAGGAAAGCTCCTGGCAGGGCCAGTCATGCAGCGGGGACAAGAGGATGCCTGGCCGACCAGCTGTGGGCGCAGTGCAGGGAGAGTGCGGTTGGTCCGACTCAGCCCAGGCTGGCTGGGGCGGTGAGGGCCTCATTATTACTTAAAGAACTAAAAATATTGCTGGCCGTAAATCAGCCCCTGCTTCAAGGCCGTGGGCCCTGCCCCAAGTGTGGGAGGAAGGCGCAGGTCTGCGTACCACCTGTGTCTCTGACAACGGCCACGGCCAAACCCCCGTGGCTCGAGGGAAAGCCACCACTGGAAGACAGGCGGGAGGCCTGGCGTCACCATGCGCCCCTGAGGCTGCAGCTTCCTGACAAAGGTGGCTGAAGGATTCTGGTGACTGCTGTGGCCCCTGGCCGAGCCCGTCCTCGATCAGGACCCTCCCGGAAGGATCCTTGGCCACCAGGAGCTCCTAGCGCATGACCTCAGGTGCCAGGAATGCGCACTCAGCGCTGCCGCCATCTGGCTCCCATTACCCACGCTCCGCTGCGGGAAACCTCATCTGCGTCTCGGCTCCCGGCGCCTGCCTGCGAGATGCTGATTTGGCCTCAATAGAGACTTCAGCAGCCAGGGGCGAGGTGAGGCACATCTGCACCTATGCGGCTCGAGGGCCAGCGCTGGCAGCTACGCTGCAGCACGGCAGGGCCCGGCACGCTCGCTGAGGGCCTCAGAGGACGACGCCTGTGGAGGCCTGGGATGCTGAGGGCCTCGAGGCCCCCCGTACTTCCTCCTCAGAGGTCTGTGCTTCACAACTGGAGCGTCCAACTTTGAACGTGGAGTCTAGTTGTCTCCGAGCAAGGGAGCTGGCCGTGCCCAGCGGGAGGAGCACTCTCCTCTGTTTCATGCGCAGGGCCGAGCGGGGCCCCTGGCCCAGCCACCACCATCACACCAACCACAGCCATTCTGCCATGCCTGGCTCCCCTCTGCTTTAACTTTCCAATTCATCAGGACAGTAAAAGTTCATCTGTGGACTGCAACATGCCCATAAATTTAAGTCTTAAGTTCCAGCAGCTGTTTCCCAAACAAACCAGGAGAGATCAGGCAGCTCTAGGCCAGGAGGGCAGGAGGGGCCTCTTCCCGGAGCCCTGGGTGCAGGGCCAGGGGCGCTGCAGTCCGGGTTACAGCGGGGCTCTCAGCGGAGCGGCCTAGGTTTCAGCCCTTTGCAAAGTCAGGCTGATGAAGTTCAAGCCACAGCGAGATGGAGCACAGGACCCTATGTGCTGCCTGGTTCCCAGCAGGAGTCGGGGGCTGTGAGGGAAAACCTGATGCCCGCCTGGCCGGGTGTGGCACCCAGGGAGGCGGCCTTGGCTGCTGAGCACAGGAAGACCCAGCACCGGAGCGGCTCCACCCCAGTTCCTAAAGATGACCGCCATCGCTATGACTTTCTAACCCAGGCCCACAATCCCCAGGCCTCAGAGACCCTCCTTCTGGATAGAGGCACCAGGAGCTCTGCTGCCTACAGCCAGGCCTGGCCCCACTGGGAGGCCTGTCTGATCCTCTTTCCCATGGGGCCTCCATGGGACAACAGGACAGAAAGATGGACAGGAAGTTGACTTTACTCCAAGTCAGCCACATGCTGGCACAGGCTGGTCTGCTGGGGAAAGGCGATGCCAAGGAGGTGTGCATGCGTGCCCTGTCCCCACATGTGACCGGTGACCCCTCCCACACTGGGCTCTGGCTGAGCTGCTCCCCAGGGCACCACAGGACCTGCCCTCTACCCTCAGGCCCCTGCTTAGATCCCACCAGCGACGCCGGGCAACCTCGCACCGGGGCAGGCGGCATGGCTGCTTGCTCTGGTTCTAACCTTGGTTCTCTGACAGGACTGTTCTTTTTGGGAGGCTAGTAGCCTTCCAGCTGCAGTGTGACAGGTCTCACTTTGCCCGACCTCAGTGTCCATCTGTGGGCCTCTACGTCACTGCTTTCTGGGGTGCACCCTTTGGCCCTGCTCCTTCTCAGCTGCCCTCTTGCCCAGGACTCCTTGCCCACCCCATGACACCCCTGCTCCCAGCTTTCCTTGCTCCATGCCTCTCTTGGGATACCTGGTGACAAAGCCCCACCCCCAGGTTGCACCCAGGGTGTGGTGATGCCTGGTGGGCACTTCAGCATGTCCTGATTTTCAACCGGGACCACCCCCCTCAACCCATGTGCCTCAGGGGCTCAGTGCTGCCCACTCAGGGCCTCTTTCCCTGGCTTTGGGGGCCCGTGCTGGGCAAGTGTGAGGCAAGGCAGGCTTGCCAGGCTGCTGCGCAAAGCTTCCTTATCTGGAGAGGAGCCTCGAGAGATGCCCTCTTCCTTGGTCTCCTGTCTATGATGGGAGGCCTGGACCAGCACAGCCCCAGCAGAGGCAGGCTGCCCCCAGGCCCTGTCCTCCAGCGCCCAGTGATGAGAGCCCAGGTGAGGAAGGAGTGGGGCTGCTGCTGCTGCTGCTGGCTGACACCCTGAGGGCCACACAGCTTCCCCCTGGGCCCTGCTCCCCACCAGACCCGGGTGCAGAGAGCTGCCTCCTCAAGGAGCTTCTACTCGCTAAAGTCAAGCTTCAGCCCTCCAAGGCTTCCAGACTAACGGGAGTTCCTCGCCCACCCTCAGAAGCCAGTGTGCAACCAGGCCATCCCCTGGGGGCTGACAGGACAGGGTGCACCCAGCGCCTCACCCCCCATGGCCTGCATCCCCCGGGACCTGCACCAGAGTGAGGCCTGGACAGGACAGTCCCCACCTCCAACTCCATCGCCTCCGTCCCACCCAGGGCTGAGCATGTGGCTGTGCCCCTCCATGCTGAGCACCGGGCACAGGCTCAGACATGGCCGCCAGGAGCTCGCAAGCCACACGGATGGGAAAGTCCGCTAGGACGTTAGGGGAAGGTTTTTAGCAACACTTCCCTCTGCCCTGACTCTTCACCCCTTCCCTGCGGCCCGTGAGGAACGGCCTCCCTGGGGCTGGCTCGCAGACCACCACAGGGGCGTGACTCCATGGATCTCTCCACATTGCATTTTGGGTTTTTTTTTGATTAATCAGTTCCTTACTGACCAAATTCCTCTGAGTTTTTGCAAATGGGCTTGCACACTCCTGGACTCTACATGCCTCTTCTCTAGATGGACAGGACGTGACTGCCGCTAACCCCAGGTCTGAGAGAAAGCCAACCCAGCGAGCAGCCCCACACGCCCACGCCCCCTTCTTCCTGCGCCCGGCACCCGCCGCAGAGTGATTAATTAGCCAGGGATCTGCTACAGCTCCTCTTCATGCCTAAATATTGTTTCAGCCTATCAGACTGTTAGTGCAAAGCAGGATAAATGACACTTTGGGTCTGGCGCACTGACCTGCAGGGCCTGCTGCTCATCCAGGCTCCAGACAGCCAGCGCTTTCTCTGCGGAGCCTGAGACGCCCCTGGCCTTCTGGGAGTCAAAGTCAAGGGCCATGACGGGCTCTGTGTGGCAGGCAATGCGGCTGCACACCTTCCGCTCGGAAACGTCCCACAGGGCCACCGATCCATCCTCATAGCCAGCCAGGAGGAGCGGGCGGGGGCTGGAGTTGGCCTGCAGGGAACAGCACAGCAGTCAGCTCCCGAAGGGTCCTGGTGTGTACTGGGGGAGAAAGGGCTGAAGAGGTGGCCGGCCCAGCCGGGGCCTGTTTCCCGTGTTCTCCACACAGCAGTAGCAGTTCACAGGCTCTGCACGCCCCCTTGATGGCGGACACCGTCAGCACAGGGCCAGCACGGGTGCTGCTGGGGCCCCCTGAGGATGGGGACTAGAGGGCACAGAGCCCAGGCGCAGCCCTGCCTCATGCTGCTGTGCCACTGCTCCTGCTGGGCACTCACCACGACCACTGCAGGGTGCTGCATGTCCTCCTGCCTCCTTTCCACAGGCCTGAGACTTGTGGCCATACCTTGGTGGGGCCGGTCACCTGTCTAGAACCGCCAGCCAAAGAAAATCGAGAGCTCCATCTCAATGAAAAATGAACTTTCTGTGCTTTGTCAACGTCACTGCAGAAGCCCCCCGACCCCCAAGCCTGGTGCGGCGCTGCGGCGCTGACTGCTGTGAGCCGCCCTCTCGCCGGCCTGAGCTACTGTGATGGATGAGGGTGTGGGTCAGAGGCCTCTGCTCCCTGGGCAGGCGCCTCGTTCATCTGGCCTCTGCAACAACTCCAGAAAAAGAGCGCTGTGGGACTCCGAGTCACCCTGGCACCAAGGGTGGTGGCCGCTGCCTGCTACCCTTCACTTGTCTCTGTTCCCCATCGAGCTGCCTGGGGTGGGCGTCACTCCAGTGTCAGGAATAGCTGAGTACATCCCCTCCTCGGAGAATTTTCAACTGGGCCTCAGGGAGCTCCAGCTGGGCCTGGCCCTCAGCTTCTGGATGGTCAACACTGAGAACGGGAGCCTGTGGGGCTCCTGCCTCCTGAGTCACCTGCAACCTGGAGGATGGTCCCCTGTCCGCGGGCAAGGCTGGCGCTGAGCAGAGTACCTGGGCCTCATTGGACATGGCCGACAGCACCACAGAGGCCTTCCTCACCCGCCTGCAGGAGCTCCTAGTCCTGAGTTGTGCGGGTGTTTCTGCCCGCCAAGGGGCAGAAGGGGAGTCCACGAGTGGACTCTGCGTCCTCAAACAACCCAAGGAAGCAGGGCTTTCTCTGTGCATCAGAAGGGAAGACTGAGGCTGTGGGGTGTGGTGTGCGTCACGGGGCCCCAGGATGGGAGCCAGGGAAGCCTGAAGCAGATCAGCTCCTTGATCTGGAGGAAATGGCTGTGCCAGGGGATGGGGAGGACACGGCCACCAAGACGCACACAGATAGAGCGAACCCTCCCAGGCCAGAGCTGGTCCGGAAGCCGCCTCGTGCACGTCCCTGGAAATGGCTGGTCCACTCAGGGCCTCCGCTGACAACAGACGTTCACACAGACAATAGAAAGGAGGAGTCCAAGGAAGGGAGTGAGGCTCCTGAGAGGACGCCGCGGCAGCCTGTGTGCCTCCCTGGGGCCGCTGCTAGGCTGACGGCCCCACGGCCACCTGGAAGAGCAGTCAGGAGAACGGCCCAGCGGCTGTGAGCCTGAGAGGTGCATGTGCACAGCACCTGGCGAGACCCTGCTTCCACCCGGCCTCCCTGCAGAAGCCTTGATAGCGTTGCTGCGCTTTCCCTGTAGTTTTGTAACAGAGAAGAGCTCCCTTTTGGCATTTTTCAGATCATCTGATCAGAAATTAAGTGTGCAGCATAAAGTTATTTACAATGGTTTTCTCCAAAAATGTGCAGAGGACTTTAAAAAGTGGTCAGGCCCTCTCCCCAAGCAGCTCCTTGTGGGCAGCCATGCCTCTCCAGACAGGGCCTCCCTCCGTGAGTGTATCTGCACGCGGGCCAGGCTGAGGGCCAGGAGCTCGCACTGGCCCTGGGACCAGCCCTGCCAGGCTCACCCCACAGGCTGGCTGTGAGGAACTCTCCGGGGCCCACTTGGGTCCGCTCCCCTTGGGCCAGTGCTCTGTTGTGTCACCTGCTTCCCCTCCATGCTGCCTAGGCCCAGCCCGGCCCCGGCCCCCGGGCACGTTCCTCCTGTGTCCAGGGCTCCTCTGGGTGCTGACACATCGGTTCCAGTGAGTCTCTGTAGCCCAATCCCATGTGGGGCCTGTGGTCTCTGGGCTCTGAGTGCCTCAGCTAGTGCAGGGGCTGCACGCTACTGCCCCCCTGTTGAGGTGCCATGGGTGGCCAGAGCAGGAGCCGGACTGGCCTGCAGGCGCTCACCCTGCGGTTGCCAAGGGGGCCCAAATGCTGAGCCCCGGCCCCGGCTGGCTGCTCCTCCCCACCCGAGCTGTGGGCCCCTCTAGCTTCTCTCCTGGCATGTTGGGTCCCTGTGGTGCCCCAGCGACAGACATTGCAGGCAGGACAGTGCTTCTGTGGCCTCTGGCCTTTGGTGGCTATGCCCTTGGTGCCAGGCTGAGCTCCACGGGGCGAGAACCTGAAGTTGCCACAAGGACTCACTGTGTGTCCCCTCCTGTCTCTGGGCACAGTGCCCAGAGAGACTCCCAGCAGGCAGGCCCTGGCCGCAGCACCTCGTGGCCCTTGGCTTGGTGGGGCCCACTAGAGGGGCCTGAGGCCCAGGGGCTGGCAGCTTGTTCTGGGCCTGGTGCAAATGGTCTTCCTGACCTTTTCACATGATCATCACAACCATGCAGGTCAGCCACCGTGAGGAGCAAAACAAGAATACATCTGAATGTTTCAGAAAAAATACTGTGTCAGGCTATCTGCCACACTCAGATTACTAAATTATAACCTAGACCTTCAGGTTTGGAGAGAAAAAAAGGGACATTTCACACTAATGTAGACTTTTCTTAACAGAACGCTTTGCGCTGGATCTATATCAACTAACAAAAACATGATTTGTCCTTCTGTCAACTATATTAATTACCTTAACAAGTTTGTACATCCCGTTTCTACACATTCTTCCGCTGGAATTTTTACATGATTACACAATGACAGTGTTACCAGGGGACAGAGTACAAGTGATGCAGCCGCGGCTGCCGTCCTGCCTGGGACCTGTGAGCCTCACACCATCGCCCACAGCATCGGGTCCGGGGGCGTCCCGACCAAGTGGCTGCCACAAACCTGCTGGCGCCAGGGGCTCCGTCACTCAGGTGAGTCTCTCAGGGCCCCACCTCCTCTGTCCCCAGCCCCCAGGCTTCTCTCTGAGAGGCTGCAGCAGCAGGACACTGTAGGATTGGCTGATCAGAGATTCCAAATTCCATCTGGAATGTTCTTGGCTAAGAAACTGCAGGGAGAACCAACTACAAGAAAGGGCCAGTTCCTGGAGGGACCAAAGCTTGGGGCAGGGTCTCTGGGGGCCCTGTCGCCATGTGTGCATCTCCACGTACACAGCCGCTGGTCTGGTTCTAGGAAGGACTCACGGGGTGGTGGGGTATGAGGCAGGAACCACCTCTTCCAGCCCCTGGCGTACGGGTGGCTCTCGGAAAGTGCTGTTGAACTCAACACAGCTGGCAAAACAGCCCTGAGCCCTGCTCACCATGGTATCTCAACAGCCACGACACTGCCCCAGTCTTGCTGTACCATCTGTTCTCCTGCCCCAGGCATGAGCGCCCCGAGGAGTGCAGCGAATGCTGAGCCAGGGCTGCCTTCTTGGGGTGGGGGCTGGCCTTGAGGAGGGCTTGGCCTCAGGTGGAGGCAGGTGGGCCCGCGAGCATCCCTCCCGGGCCTGGGGCTTGACCCTGGGGCTGAAACTCATTCTGCCAGGACTCAAGACTGTGACCCCCTCCCTGGCCCCCCAGACTTCTGCTGCCAGCCCAGGAGATGCCTCTCTAATCAGATTAGACCCTCCCTAATCAGAAAGAACAGTCGAGATAGAAGGAAATGGCTGTGGACCAGAGATTCCAAGTATGGCTGCAGGGAAAGTCACATGTTAAGCCCACTCCTGTCTCTACGAGGCAGAGAAGTAACAGAAATTCATCCAAAGCAAGCAGGGGCCATGCAGGCCTGGAGAGGTAGTCAGCACTCCCCTCCCAGCCCCACGCAGCATGGCAGATGGGTGTGTGGAGAGGAGGGGGCCGCGTCCTCCCCAGGAGGGGCCAGTTCAGCTGACCCTGCCGTCCCTCCTTACATGGGCAGGGGTGCCCCTCAGAGCCTGCGGTGGTTTGCAGGACTGCCCTTGCAGTGCAGGGAGGCGGCAGGAGCCGGCCAGGACACGGAGGCAGGGAGGCGGGGAGCACACGTTCCCCGGGGCTGACTGCCCCTTTGGTTTGCCGACAACCAAATCCTGAATGAGGCATGATTCAGGGCCCGGGGGGCGTGGCTGGCAGGGCGTGGTTGGCGTGTGCTGCGCCTTACCTGCCACAGCTCCAGGCACATGGGCATGCCCGGCTTGGCATCTGCCTCCGGCTTTAGGGTGCACACTGACGTCTTGGATGGCATCTCCAGAATCTGAACCTGACAGTAAGAAAACAAGTTGATTTGGGCTGATGCCAAGTCGAATCTGTGCTATACAAACAAGAGACTTTTAAGGTGATTAGCCAAGGCTGCCACGAGTTTCTGTCTCTCCCTGTAGGAACCTAGGAGCCGAGACTCCTAATTAGGCCACATGGGCTCGTGGGCTTGGGCACTGCCGGGCCTTGCGAAATGCACACGTCATTCCTGAGTGACCGGCACGTCCCTCTAACCAGCGTTATCACCTGGCAGCCATCGCTGGCCCCTCTGGATTTTACCTCTTCCATGAGCAGGAGGCCTGACTCAGCTCACTGATTCTCCCGACCTCAGCCTGCTTCCCCTTGCTGGTGTCGGCTGTCCATGTGAGCGGCTGAGTTGTCTCAGGCATATCAGATGGTACAGAGCTTGCACAGGGACACCACGGACCCAGCACCATGCCTCCAAAGGGACAGGATGGGCAACGAGGGAGCTCTGTTTGGAGCCACCTGTCCCCATACCTTTATACCGGGTCTCATGGCTATGCTTTGTGTCACCTGAATGCAGCTGCAGAGCCCTCCTGCGCCTGGGCTGGGAGACGCGCCTAGCTGGCCCGCATGACCGGCTCACACCTGGCCTGTCCACCTGAGCTGGGCCAGGCTCCGCCCCGCACCATCCGCAGGCAGGGCAGAGGCTGCGAGGAGCAGGCTGGGTCACTGGAGTGCTGCAGACTGGAACTGGGCCTCCAGCCATCTGAATCCCTAGCGCCTCAGCTCCCTCATCCATCAAGTGGGGACAAGGGCGACCCTCCTGCGGAGCGTGGAGGAGGAGAGGGGATCCTGTGCAAAGCGGGGCCTCCGCTCGGCAGTGGGGACACTCGGCGGCCCTTAGCTCCCAGAGGTACTGGGGAGAGGCGCTCTACCAGTAACATCACAACACAACGTGCAGCCACCTGGAGCCATGCCTCACCCCCACCAACGTGGGGCACCCTCTGGTTTGCAGACAAGGAGCCTGAGGTCCGGAGGGGTTGGGGACGTCAAGGAGATAGCTGGCCTGCTGTCTGACATCCAGAACACAGAACCCCCAGTGAGGAGAACTCCAGGGGAACTTGAAGTGTGTGTGTCTGAGCCTCGCTGCTCTCACTAATACCCCAGGAGAACCTGCCCAAGGCCCAGAGTTAAGTCCCGGGTCTGAGTTCCAGATCCACCACATGTGTGCTGGGTGGCCGTGTCCAAGGGCAGCTGCAGGCAGGGCAGAAAGCCAGCGGGACGGCCTGGCCCTCTCAGCTGTGGCCCTGTGCCAGGCCAGCCCCTGTGCCCAGGCAGCACCTCTGTGGCTGGGGCCGTGGGCACACTCTGGGAAGGGCTCTCACCAGAAGCTGCCCAGCTGCCCAGCATCCCAGCACCAGGGGAGAGCCTCGCTACCCAGGAAGGGTAAGTCCTGGGGCCCCCGCCAAGGGCACACACAGGAGCACACAGCACACACCAGGAGGCCTACGAGGCCACATCGACACCAAGAGCAGCCGTCTTGGCCCTCACTGCCCACAAAGAGACAGAAAAGAACCCAAGTGACATGAGCAGTTCTTATGTCCTGAAGAGACTGCTAGAAGGGGCCCTAGAACAGCAAAACGCTCAAGGAGAAGCTCTAGTGAGACGACAAGAAATATGAGAGAGAGGGCGCATGACAACCAAGGCGCAGTGGCCACTGAGCATGGCCCAGAAGTAACAAGAAAAACCAAGGGCAGGTAGATGGCCTCTTGGAGCCCTCCCGCTTGGTCTCCGCAGTGAGAAACATCGGCCCAGTACAGGCTTATCGCCGGAGGACCGCAGAAGAGCTGTGGGGAGTGGGGAGTACCCGTGGGGCACACTCACCCCAGGGGCCAGCACCCCCAACAGAGCAGAGAGACACGCTCTTCTTGGTCTGATGCATCAGGGACCCAAGCCTGTTCAAGGGCAAAGCAGCAAGTGTCAGCTGCATGCATGGCAGCGTCACGGAGGCCCCGTGAGCTGGCCCATATCTGTGCTGTGAGGGACGGTCTTGGAGGATGTGGACTATGCTAGTGCCAGCTCTCCTACAATGAGATCTCTTCCTTCTGTCACCACATCAGGAGGATGGGCTGGTTTCAAGATGTTGACTGGGTGGCGGGAAGAGAAGCCACAGGGAGAGGGATGCCGGAGGACACAGAAGTCACCAGACACACAGTCTGCACAGGCCTGCACCTTGGATGGCCTGGCATGCAGGTCCATGGGTCAATGAGGGACAGTCTGTCCCCATCTGCAGGCTCAGGAATACCCCTCTGGGGGCAGTGAGGAGTGGTGTGAGGCCAACTGGATCAGGCAGGGGTGAGTTGCCCAGCAAGTCTGCTCTGGCCAGGAAGAGAGAGGGCGAGGGGAAACCAAGGGCAGCCCTGAGCCAGAGCCAGGCGCTGTGGGAGGGAGTGTGGGCGGCAGCAGCCAGGGCCACAACCCAGGTGCAGGAGAGCAAGGAGCCCATGCATGGCCTGAGGACTACGGGTGGGCTCCGGGCCCTGTGGGTCCAAGACGCAGTTCTGCGCCCTGACAGGGCCCTGGCGCCTGTGCTGGGGCCTCCTGCAGACACCGCCATGCTTTACATCTGGCACTCAACTGCAACTTGTGTTTCCAGAAGGAAAAATGTTTGGTTTGGGCAAGTGTGGCCACCCAGACAGCCGGGTGGAGCGGGGGCATATTCTCTGCAGGCACCGTCTGGGCACAGGCCAGTGAGGCTCTTCCAGGGCCCAGTCCAGGCAGATTCCAGGTGGGAACATGGAAAACAGCTATTTTCCCAGGATATGCAAGGTCCCCAAACTGGCTGCTTCTGAAAAACACACATGCTGCCTGCACTGGGAGAGCTGTGGCCAGGAAGTTGGTTAGAAACAGCCTCGAGCAAAGGGGATGAATGGTCTCAGGGGCGAGGCCCTGGGAGTAGGGCCAGAGGGACATGAACAGCCGGGGCGGCCTGGGGTGGCCAAGATGTGGAGGACAGTATGCAGCACCCTGACCTCAGCGGAAAGAGCTGGCTCAAGCCCGGGCCGGTGTCTGTGGCATGCAGCACGGAAGGAAGCCCGGGCGCTGCCCAGCTCCTGCCGTCCGGGAGGGAGCACAGCCCTCTCTTTTCACGTTAATAAAACTTTTAACAGGTTTTTGGCAAATTGGCAAGAAAAGTGTATGTAGCTCCTAATTGGTGATTTAAACGCAATCATGAACAAATAAATGCCTGTTCTCTCTCATTATTTATGAACTGAATCTGCTTTAAGACAAACGACTCTTCTTGGGCGGGGGCCAAACCTCACCATGTGCACGGGGCCAGGGCCCTGCCCAGTGCCGCCTGCTGCACAGGCTCTGGGGGCCAACAGGGGCACAAGCAAGCACAGGAGTGGGTGGCAGACAGGAGGCTCCCTCCCCTGCCCATGTGCACCCCCAGCCCCCGCCCACACTTGGCACCCTGGCCCCTACACTCACCCTGCCCCTGAGCGTCTGTGCCCCACACTCACCAGGCCCGTCCAATTGCCCTCGTGGTTTCTTCTTCGATTTCCCTTCAGCTCCTCCAAGAGCTGGCACATCCAGCCATGCCTCCGCCCTCTACCACACCCCATCCTGGCTTCCTGCCCGTCTGCTCCAAGTCCTGGGCACTGCTTCTCTTGGTGGACACAGTCCCTTCTGCCCCCAGGCGTGTAGATGCCACTCTGCAGCCTGACCAGTCTGCTGCCACCAACCACTGCTGGCTGCTCTGGCCTGAGCTCCATGTGACAGAGACCTCCGAGGCTCGGTCACGTCCACCACCCCTGGGAGCCCCACCCTCTGATGTTCCCCTACTCACCTGTGCCCCTCTGTACTGCATTTGCCACCCTGGTGCCAGCTCTTACTCCTGCATCCCAGTCCTGCCTGAGGCCTCTCGCTCCAGGGCCCAGTTCTGTTTCCCCGAAGTTCACCCTTCCCTGCTGCCCTGGCTCAGGGGCCCCCCTCAAGTTAACCAGGGCCTCCGTCTCTCCCACACCACCTCCTGCTGGCCTCCTGGGACTTCCGTCCACACGTGCCCGCCCCTAAGTCCTCTGAGGATCTGTGTGGGTAGTCTTTCCCCGTGTTCCCGACGGCCTCGGGCCTCGACACTTGTCCATTGTGCTGTGTTGTGCCAGCTGCCAGGGCTTCCCAGACGCCGGCCCACCCCCAAGCCTCCTTCCTTTTACCACCAGGGCACCTCTCAGGTGACCAGGCCAAGACCCAGCCTGAGGCCCCTGAAGCTGCGATCCAGCAGGCAGACCTATACCTGCCCCTGCTCCTCGGGGTCCTGCCATGGGCAGTGCGTTCCTGTAACCAGGTGCTTAGGATGAGCATGCCAGTTTAAGGGAAACCAAGCGCCCAGCAGCTCGTGGAACAAAGGGCCATGTGGGCTGGCGCTCACCTCATCACTGCCTCTCCCTGGCACGGCCAGCGTCCAGTGCTGATGGCCCCTCGCCAGGACAGAGCCCCTGCAGAAGCCGATGCTCTCCAGGCGCACGGAATCCACCACAGCATTTCTGCCCTCTGCCAGGTCCCATAGGCACAGCTTCAGGTCCCGGCCCTGGCTGCCAAAACCAAGAGGGGATGGGCGTGAGCCTCCTGGTGAGCGGGCTGTGCGCCACCCGGACAGATGTCAGCACGCCATAGCCGGCCAGAGGCCACAAGGAGGCAGGGGATGCTTCCAGAGAGGGCCATGGCTGGGGCCAGGTCATCAGGTGGGGGCACCTTGGCCAAGGAAGGGCTTTGCATCCAAGATGCCCACTGCCAGGATGTGCTCACGGCCCATCCCGGGGTGCACTGCAGACTGAAGCCCAGGGCGGTCCATGGCGCACGCTCCGCAAGCTGCCTCCTGTGGCCTTCCTGCCATTCTCTCTCCCTCCCTCTGTCTGTGAATTAACTGTGATAACTTGGCCATCCCACCCTCAGGTATTTTCCCAAGTGAATTTAAAACCTACATTCATATAAAAACCTGTACACGAATGTTTACAGCAACTCTGTTCATAATTGCCCAAACTGGAAACAACCCTTGGAGAGGAGACTAGATCACAAATGGTCTACACCACGGAATTCCACTCAGCAACAGGAGGAAGGAATGAGCACCACGCAGCAATCTGCAGGAACCTCAATGGAGGCAGCTAGCTCAAAAGGCCACAGTGCTGCATGACCCTTTCTGTGTGACACTCTAGGAGAAGCACGATGGAGGGACAGAGGACTGTGGGGCCCTGCCCACAGGCGGACAGCACAGGGGCTCTGCAGGGTGCCGACTGTCCTGGGTGGCCCTGGGGTGGCGCATACGTCACTGTGGGCCGCCATCAAAACCACAGAACTACAGCACAAAGTGAGCTTTACCATGTATACATTAAAAAGTCAACCAACCAGGAGGTCAGGATCCCAGGACAGACTGCAGACCATGACAAAAGCAGGGCATACTGCGCCCAAGGGGAGGGCAGACAGGAGCCAGCCCATAGAATTTGGGAAAAGTAGGTCCACTTGAAACTGCAAAGTTAAAGACAAAATAACCATGTGACACTTAGAACTCTGGCTGGTAAGTCTGCTCTCACAAGCGTGCAGGTCAGCAATTCTGAAACCCCTCACGTGGACAGCAGGTTGACCAGAGGGGCACGGAAGCAGTGAGAGCAGGTTACTCCCCGTCACGGAAAGTGGTCACAAAGAAGCCTGGGGAGAGAAGAATGGAGCCTGTGGTGTTGGATTCACATCGGAAACGTCAGTATGAAAGTATGTTTATCCAAATACACAGATAGACAGACATAGAGATGCGCACAGGTGTGTGTGCAGCGTGGCTCATACCCACACAGGTATTCCCCAGGCTGCCCCAAGAACACCTAGAAGCAACAACGGCCCAGCAGCGATGCGCGCACCCAGTGCCCAGGGCTAGTTCCTGACCCCTTTCTCCAAAAACAGGAATGAGGTTTCTGGAGAAATGTCTGAGTCTAAGGCTGAAGTGGGGAAAAACTAAGATGAGTTCTGAGCATCTTGTAGTGTAAGGAAATACTCTGAAAAATAAAATAAAGGATGGGGGCATATCCAAAGGACACAGGCTCCAAAGCTGGCACAATCTGAGCAATAACATAAGTAATGGCAGCAGGAGATTATAACCCAAGAATACAGCAGGAGGAGTGTGGGAAACAAAGTCCCTGAGAAGCCTGCAGTGAGCGCAGGGGCAGACCCCACAGAAGGAGGTGACAGTCAGAGGGCAGGCCCAAGGAGAAAGAGGACACACGCACAGCCTCAGGGGTTCCCCCAGACGCTTACTAGCACTCCGGTGGCCCTAACACAAGACCACACATCCTTGGACCCTCCCTAATTCTTAATTCTTCGTCCCTTGAGGAAGGTCCTTGCTGGACCCAATGACTCACTGCCAAGGAGCCCAGTAAGCAGAGAGATAATATCCCTGAAGATAGGAAACACGCAGACACAGCCCAGCCCAGGCGACCAAGGTGGCCCTCACCAGAGACGAGTCCCATGGATGTCACGGACTTCTGGACGAGAAGGGCACTTTGACTCTGCGGGTCTCCTTCCAAAAGCCCCCCACCCCATCTACTCCTGAGAAAGCACAAGGCAAACCCCCATGAGGGGCATTCTACAAAACTCCTGGCCAGCCCTCTCCCCAAGGGTGGAGGCCATGAGAAACAGGGAAAGGGAACTGGTCACAGAGCAGAGGGGACTGAGGACATGGGACAAGTGGGTGGAGCCTGGAGCAGAAAGGACAGTGGCGGGAGATGGGAGAACCCTCATAAGGCCTGGCGTCCAGGAGCCGGTGGTGCAGCAGTGTTCTGCCAGACCTGCCCTGGCACATAACACGCCAGGCCCCCGAGGACGCGGTGCTGTGTAGATGTCCGCTCTCCGCAGGCTCCCCAGAGCAGCTCAGTCCCAATCCAGGCCTCAGCTCCATCTCAGAGAGCCCCCAAGCTGATGTGAAACGCGCCCGGGCATCCACAGGACTAGGCCCCCAGGCACTCCCGAGGAGCAGGGCTGACGCGGCGCTCCGCCAGAGAGCAGGCCTCAGCCAGACGGGTGGCAGCGAAGGAGAGAGACGTGACGGCGTTCTCAACACAAGGACGGACGGAGCCGAAGGAAGAGGAGGCGCTGAGCAACGTGCTCACACACGGAAGGCATCTGACTCACGGCCGAGATGGCAGCCGTGCCAGGAGCAAAGAACTGGCCTGTTCTTAAGTAACTTTTTATTTTGAATTTGTTTTTAACTCACAGACCAGTTGCTCCCATGCCTCACCCTGTCCCCTAATTAGTTCCCTAATTGCTAATGTACACATTCTCTCCTGCCCTGATGCCCTGCTCCTAGAAGGTCCAGTGTGCACCTCGCCACCTCCACACTCCCCTCCAGGGGCAAGGCAACCCCAGAACAGCCCACAGCCTGTCCGCACTTTGCCACTGGTCCTGCAGTGTGTCCTGGAGTGACCTGCTCTGGGCCCTAGCGGACCCACACCATGCTTGTCAGTCTTCATTAGCCCCCTGGACCAGGACAGGCCTCATCCTGCCGTCACTCGTGTCCTTGGCACTCTTAGAGAAAGGAGGCCTTTTGATCCCTAGGGTGACATTTCCACGTTTGGGAAGGACAGCACCCTCTCAGTGCATTGCACCAAGGCACATGATGCCAACTGTCTACCCTGGTCGCCTGGTCAACAGGCGCCTGCCAGGTATGTCCACTGCAAAGTCACTACTCCCTGTTTGCTGAATATTTGTGCAGAAGACATTCTGATATTATGCCGATATCCTAACCTTCAAATGGCCCACTGCCTTGGCACACACTGATGCTGCCCACCTGTCAACCAGGCCTTCACGGCCGCTAACAGGCAACTCCCTATGTCCATCTTCCACATTCACGAGGTGCCATCCTGCTGAAGAATGTGCTTTCCCTTCTGCTGTTCCTTCTCTCCCTATGGGTGTGGACACATGCATTCTTATATTATTCAATGCAAAATTCTCATTATTTTTGTGCTCAAACCATCTCAGATTGGCCAGTGGGAATCCCTTCAAGTTAGTTCAGAGTTCTTCTGACACGTGTCCGTCAGTAATATACTCCAGACCCAGAATCAGCCGTTTCTCTAAGGAATCCTTGCTCCTTCCAGTGCAGAGGGATGTTTAGAAACAAAGATCTGGGCGCTGGCGTGCTCACTGTCATAAGGTGCTGCCATCACAGGCCCTCTCGGCAGAGAAGGCCAGGAAATACACACACACATACCAGACACCCCTCACCCCCCCACACACACCTTACACATTCATACACCTGACACACACACTTGACACACGTACACACACCTCACACTCACAAATATTTCTGTACCTATCTTTGTGCAATATTCTCAAAACCCCACAAGTTCATGCTGATGCCCTGGGGGTCCTTCCTCTCCTTCCTCCTTCTCAGGCTGTGATCCCTCCTCTGACAAGGAAAATCCGGCTGCTATTATCCTCAAGATATTTACTGACATGCTCAGCCGATGAACTTGCTTGTGTGATGTAGCTGATCTCCCAACCTCCCCAGCCACCTGTGACCCTGTCCCCCATCACTCTGCTTCTCTGGCCGCAGGCTTGCTGCTCCAGCACCTCTGCCCAGGAACCACCGCCTTCCCTGTCCCACTTCCTTGGATGCTGATGTTGCCAAACTTGGAAGGGAAATGACAGCAGGGAAGATGGGAGCATTGGGTGTCCTTATGGAAACAAAGACCCCTCGTCTGCACTGATAGTGGATTCCAGACAAAGGTGGAGGAAAAGGAACAGCAATGAAGTTCTGGGAGACGAGAGGGGCTTCACAGCCTGGGGCCAGGGCTCCTTCACAAGACACAGAAGCAGGAGCCATAAGGGAAGACCACGGACCTGACTTTACCAAGATGACTCACTTCTGCTCATTAAAGACAACACCAAGAGGGGCTGGCCCCGTGGCCGAGTGGTTAAGTTCGCGCGCTCCGCTGCAGGCGGCCCAGGGTTTCGTTGGTTCGAATCCTGGGCACGGACATGGCACTGCTCGTCAAACCACGCTGAGGCAGCGTCCCATATGCCACAACTAGAAGGACCCACAATGAAGAATGTACAACTATGTACTGGGGGGCTTTGGGGTGAAAAAGGAAAAAAATAAAATCTTTAAAAAAAATTTAAAAAATCAAAAAAAAAGACAACACCAAGAGAGGGAAATGCACGTGCGTGTTAGAGAAACAATTGGTGATATGGAAATATCTGGCATACCAAGACTATAAAAAGAACTCCTCAACTTCATAACCCAATCAGAAAAAGGCAGCCAATCCGGTAGAGAATGGGCAGTGAAGAGAATTTATCCAACTGGCCATCATGGACAGATGAGGCTTGCTCATCAAGTGGTCAGGAAAACAGAAACGAGGCCACACCAGGGGCTCGGGCTCCTGTGGGGTGGGGGCACTCTTGCTGCACCGGGGAGTGCAGTCTGGCCTCCAAGCCACCCAACGTGTGCACACCCTGTGCCCTGGACACCCATCTATGGGCACAGGGTCAAGCCTGCAGACGTGTGTGTGCACCTGGCACTATGAGACCCCGTGGGAGTCTCCTTAAGCTGCATCCTTCACAGCGCCAAGTGGACAACCCAGATCTTCACAGTCAGTAGATGGTAAGTAATCTGGGCATGCGCATCCAGCAGATACCACACAGACAGAGCCCACATGACAAAGCTTCATACACCACCGGGGATCTTGCCAAGGCAGAGCTGAGTAAAGGAATCAGAGGCAAAGGACGCTGTTCCACATGGCTCCATTCTTTTAAGTTAAGAAAGAAACAGACAAAATGAGTCTATGCCTTTTGGAGATGCACATTCAACAGTGAAGCAAGAACAAGGCACGAGGGGCTGCCTCCCGAGGACAAGGACGGGGTGGCCGGGCAGGCATGAGGGGCTCCTGGGGGCTGCCAGTGCTCTGCTTCCTGATGGGAGTGGGCGCGCAGGCGTCCACTCCATGATAATACACCATTCTGCAGACTTGTTCTGGGCACTTTTCTCTAAGTGCATTACATCTCAAAATAAAAAAGGTAGAGAACAGACTCACCAGGTGGCTGTCGCGGACACAAGTGCGTCCTCGGGTGCAGGTGGGGCTGAGGGGTGTCTGCAGGGCAGCCCTAGGCTTCCTGAAGCCCTGAGCACAGCCTGGGGAGGGCTGGGGCCCCTGGCTTCCCGTCTTCTGTCCTCCAGCCTCCCCTTGACATGAAAGCACACGTTCCCTTCTCAAGGGCCACTTTGGAGAGACTTGACATCCAAACACAGCTGGGCGTGCGGCCTCTAGTGCAATGTACACACACCTGGGCATTCCAGGCACCTACATGGTCTGCACCGCAGACCTCCTGACCCACAGGCCCTGCCTGGATCGAGGCTACTGCAGAGCCATCTAGGCTAGAAGGGGAGGTGCCATCAAACAATCACTCACAGGCCACACTTGGAGTTTGCCTCCCCACACAGCATCAGGCCTGGCTCTCCAAGGAGTGGAACCTGAGATCTGGGCATCAGGCACCCAGGCACTTGCTGCCATGGGTTCCCGGAGGACAGCCGAGGGTGCCCAGGCCCTGATGCAGCAGGAATCCCCACCAGGCCTGCACCTGGGCTGGAAACACAGGAGGAACACTTACAAATGGCAACTCTCGATCCAAGTGCTTAGTGGGGTATTTGATTATGACCTCTACTTGACAATCTGGGAAAGACCAACACTGTACAGAGGGCCCTCTACACCAAGCGGGGGCGCGTCTGGGCCAGCCTGGCCAGGAATGAGGCAAGGCCTGGCAAGGGCTCTACAAGCAAACACATCAAGGGCCACTAGCCCCCGGATGCCTCGGTCCCCTAGTCATTTGTGAGCTACCTTCAGGGTGGGGAGCTGCATGAGTCTGGCACAAAAGTGTTCTGTAGACCAGTGGGAGCCTGGCAGGTTTCCTCTTCTCGTAACTGGGCTCCACAGTGCCCGGATGTCCAGGCTCTGAGTCCAGAGCAGAAGAGGCCAGTCCTGGAGCTCTGGGGCAGATGGTGTCAGGAAAGTAGCACTCTGACTTGGCAGATTCCTGGGCTGGCACAGCAATCCCCACACAGGGAGCAGACAGCACCACCCAAGAAAAGGGCCCACTCGGCAGCCAGGTGGGCCCCTGGCTCCTGCATGCCCTCCGGGCTGTGGCCTGCCCTGGCATTCCCCTGCCCCCTGGGAAGAGGGAAGCCCCTCCCAACTTGCTCTCCCACCCACCTGCCCCTTCCCGCTGCCTCCTGGCCCACTCTCACCTGCAGTCCTCAGCCTGTCACCTCCACAAGCCCGCAGTGGCAGTGCCAGGACACATCCCCTCTCTGCTCTGCTTCCCAGCCCCTTGTGGCCCCTTCTGACACTCATAGGCTGGGCCCTATGTGGCCTCGGCACACATTCTCCTCTGCTGGGAATACCAGCATCTCCTGCTCACCTTGCACTGGCCAGCCCTGTGCCACAGACCTGGGCACCCGAGTGGCACTTCCAGTGCCCCTGGAGGTAGCCGCGCTGGCGGTGTGGAGCACAGTCCCAAGTAGCCTGTGTGAGCTTTAGGATCAGGATCTGCGCCACCCTGGCCACCAGTCCTTGTCATGCTATGGGAAAGCGGCTCCATGGCCAGGGAGAAGGCCACTCTGTAGAGAGGCTGTCATGACACCCAGGCCCAGGTGCCTGTGGGAGAGAAGCTGAGGCTCCTTCAAGGAGAGACCTCAAGCTTAGCCACAGGCCCCAGCTCTTGCCACTGGGGAGCCCTGGCAGGCCAGGGCGGGCTCTGCTCAGGCCACGGACAGGGTGGTCCTGTGCGTTCATCAGGCTCCTCTCAGTGGGCACCTGCTGGGACAGCACAGTAGTTAGAGAGGCAGTGACCAGCACCCAGCACACCTGGGCTGCGTGGCCTCAGGATGGGTGGAGGACAGAGGTCACACTCTGTTCTGCTGTTGGAGGTGGGGCCAGCAGGCAGTTCGGGGAGGCCATGAGCATCTCCACTGGAGAGCTCCTGGCTCCCACCAAAGGCCACAACTTGGCTCTTCCAGGACTGCATTCACTGCCACCAAGACCCACCTGAGGAGCTGGTGCCCCTGGGGCAGTGTCTGTAGCCAGGTCACACATTGGCCTTCGTGGCCATCCAGGGTGGCAACTGCTCTCCGTGTCTGCAGGCTCCAGATGTGCACCAGCCCACTCAGGGACCTGTTCAGACAAGCACAAGTGTGTGCTCAGGAGGCGGTGCTGCGGTGGGCGGGCAGGCCCAGCACACTCCTCGGGGCGGCCTGGACGCCACACAGTAGGCAGACCAAGCGTTTCGGCTGCTCGGGTTTCTAGTTTAGGTGACAGCTTTGAAGGTGAGCTAAGGGTACAGTGCCATGTGCTCCTCTTCCCAGGGGGCGGGGCGTGCTTCTCTGGAGAGGGAGGGCGGGCCGCTGCTGACAGTGCAAACTGGATGGCGTCTCTACTGGGAGGGGGCCAGGCCCGAGGGGACAGTGTGTCAACGGGCAGCCCGAGCCCACTAGGACCCCAAACGAGCACTGGGCTCACTGCTAGCCCAGCCCCCGACTTCACCCTGGGCCAGGCCCTGGGGTGGGGCTGGGGCCGCAGCTACTCACCCAGAGAGGAGCAGTGGGTGACCTTGCCCCTGGGCTCCTCCGCAGAAGTGTAGCGCGTGCACTGCTGACTGGGTGCCTCGGAGGACAAACTGGGGGTCTGGTGGCGGCGGGGCCGCCATGCGGGTGGGGGTGCAGTCACCTGGGGACCAAAAGAGAGGGCAAGTGAGTGGCCCAGCTCTCATCTTTCTGAAAGGCAGCAGGAGCCTCCCTGGACACCACCCCCCACCTTCAATCTTGCCTATTGACCTCTCCACCCAAGGGGCACCACTCTGCTCCCAACCCATGCCATCCCTGGGTGGGCACAGGAGCGCCCGCACTTGCCTGCACAGAGCCCTCCGCTGGCCTCTAATTCACCCCCAGCTGCACCCTCTGGCTCCCCGAGCCCCACTGGCCACAGTAGCACTGTCCCACGCTGCCTGGGGCAGGGTCCTCCTTGCCCGGGCTATGCACACCCTGGAGTCCGGGCCTGGCTGAGTCCTGCCCTCTGTCCAGGCCTTGTCCAGCTTCTCCCTCAGGGAGCTCTCCCTGACTAGCCCTCTTGGCAATTCCAGTCCCCCAGTCTTGAGCCCCATCTCCTCTCCTTCCTGCAGAGGATGTGCTGTTCACCTCTGCCTCGCAGCAAGCTCGGGAGCAGGTCCCACACTGGCCTGCTCCCCCGAGCACCAGGCCTAGCACTGGACACCAGGCACACAGCACCTGCTCAGCAAGTATGGGCTGAAGAGATGAACCAGTGGACAGACGAGGTGTGCGGGGTCCTGAGGGTGCCCCAGGAGTGAGCAGGACTGGGAGACAGAGAAGACCCGCTTCCTTACATGGTCCCGGGCTGTGTACCCACAATTTCTAATCACTGTAGACCCCCTTTGAGGAGGCAGCACCCCTTTACTGATGGGGAAACCAAGGCAGGCAAAAGTCTCGTGAGATGTCCCAAGCCCCTAAGACTCAGGCCCGAAGAGCTCCCGAGCCCACCCCAAGCAGCTGAGTGGCCGGTGCAGCGATGTATGGCAAGAGGCAGGAACCGAGCCACCTCGCTGCTCCCGGAGGGCTGCTACAGCAGATGAGAGGCCCTTCCTCAAATCACTAATCCTGTGCTTAAGGCCTGCTGGAGCCCACCCACCCCAAAGGAGAGACCTCCCAGTGTCCCTGCTGGGCCTACCCCAATCACGCAGCCCTGCAGAGTCCCCACAAGGCCCCAGCCTCCTCTCACCACCTCAGCCCACAGGCAATCAGAGATGCGACACGCAGGGATGGCTGCGCTCAGCAGGCAGGGGAAGCCCCGGGCCAGAAGTGACCAACAGCAACAGGTGGGGGCACAGTGCTAGGGCTCTGGGCCAGCCCCTAACTCGCCCACCTCCAGCTGCACACCGAGCAGGGAGGAGGCCACCTGCCCACCTGCTGTGGCAGCAAAAGCACAGGGCAAAGAAGAGAGGAAAAATTCCTCCAGGAGGGAGCCTTGATCTGAGGACAACGCCAGGGGCTAGAAGGCGTTCCAGGCCTAGGACGGAGGACAGCGCAGGAGGGGGCTGCAGGCTGAGGCAGGCACATACAGGCAGGAGAGCTGTGCGCTTCTCAAGGAGACGGCCAGTCCAGGACACTGCTTCAGCTGTGCCCTCAAAGGCCAAGCCGTGTGCCTCCCCCGCTTAAAAACACCCCAGGCCCTTTCCTGCTCGTCTATCTTCAGAAGAGAGCCAGGAGCAGCTTGACTGCAGCGAAAGGTTCAAAACTCCTAAGAAATGCCACTGTTGAGGCAGCTGGGGACCTTGCAAGCTCCCAGGGGGCTCCAGGTCACCCAGAAAGCAGAGGGTGGGCAGCAACTGGAGCCTGGAGACCACAGGGGCCTGAGCAGGAGGACGGGGAAGACCAGGCTGCAGGGATGGGTGGGAGGCCGCTGCCAGCACCCAGGCCAACTGAGGCCCAGCCCACATGAGGGCAGTGGATGTAGTTTTGGATCCCAGATCCTAAGGACCCTGAGCAGACACTGCAGGACTGACTGTCTCTGACTCCAGGGTGGATGGTCACCCTGACTGGAGAGAGCACCCATAGGTGGCCACTCTAGCATGAGACCTGACCTCTGTCATGAGGTTTCAGAGACAAGGAGGGGTCCCTGGGTCAAGCTTTCAAAGGGCCAAGCCTTTGCTTCTTTCTCTCTCTTTTAGCGTTTTCAGCCTAACAGCCTCTCTCACCTTTGACAAAAAGCCAACTGACTCTTCGTAAACACAAGGATGGGCTCCTGCAGGGGTCACAGGGACCCTCCACACTGCTCCACAACCCATGGCTCTGCTTTGGCGGGGGACAGGAAGGCCACCTGGAGACACTGCCAGGCCAGGGCCATTAATCCTGCAGTGGCTATCACTGGGCAGGCTGGCTTGGCGGACGAGTTCAGAGGAGCAGCTGTTGGGCCCTCAGAAGGCACTGCCTACTTGTGCTGTGCCTGCCCTGTAAGACCAGTTGGTCGGCGATGGCACAGGGCTGCAGACCCCAGATTCAGAGAAACCCAAGAATGCAGACCCCGCAAAAGCACCTCAACCCAGCCAAAAAGTCCCAGTCCAGGATGGGGGGCACCCCAACTCTCAGTCCAGGCCACCTTCGCACAGGCTCCCACTGCGCAAGCCTGATGTGCACTGGTACACCGCACCCGCACACAGGGAACACACACACACACACACACGAGCTCACACACGCATGCGCACACACACAGACAGCACAGTGGCCTTGGGGAGTGCCAGCCAAAGCCCAGCCCACACTTGCCACCTGCCTGCGGCCTGATGGGAGTTTCCAGAACCTCAGCAGCACAAGGCTCGCTCTGAGGTGATGAAACCTAGTTCTCCTCTATTGTTTGCCCAGAACTGTAGGGAACAAACCCGTCACGTTGTTACAACAACCCAAATGCTCAGGCCAAGATGATGCATCAGCAATTAAGGGCTCCATCATTGCAAGCAATTAAAATAAACGCTTTATTTGAAAACTAATTAATTCTAGCTACATATTTTTCCCATGACAATATCCCATGATTACTTGATTTATGACATCTAATTATTCTTTATTAATCTAATTGAGAATAATCACATTATCCTATCTCCCATGGCACCGGGCCGCCCGGAGCAGAGGCCGCGGCCCCTTGCGCAAGGCCGATGCGCACTATCAGCCGCCCGCTGCTGGCTGCCCTGGCCTATCACTGGGCTTTTCCTCGCAGAGGGCAAAGAAACACGAAACTTAATCCACAGAGCACAACTTCGTATTCCGCCTGCATTTCGAGATGTCAAAGTGAGACACATTCTTTTCAAAATTAAAAAGAAAGACAATCTGGCACAATTTGCACAACTCTGACAGCCTTTCTAACTGGTGCTACAAATGCCCCGGAAAACTCACAGGCCCTCAGCTCACAGATGACAACAGTGTCCCCCTATGTCACATCTCAGCAGCAGCAGCCCAGCAGGCCTCAGGGCTATCCCCAGGAGAGCGGACCAGAGCCTTCCCCCAGGTGTGGGGAGCAGCGGGCAGCCAGGGCCCCAGGTAGCAAGGTGCACAGATGGCCGGGGACAGGCTTCACCAGCACTCACCCTCCCACCAAGGCACACACTCCTCAGGCAGGTGCAACAGCCACAGGAATCCGAGGATGCCCCTCTCTGGGAGGCAGGACCCTGTACGCAAAGGACCAGGTGTTGGCAAAGACCTGCCACAGCGCAGGGGGTCTGCAGCAGCACAGACGGAACCATGCAATTCAAGAGGCACAGGAGGCAGGGCCAGGGGAGGGGCTGGTACCTGAAGTCCAGAGGTCCCTACCCGAGGTTCTTGCGCTGCACATCCCACAGCCAGCCCCCCGCACCCGCCCTGCACTCAAGTCATGGAGTCATTTCCTTTCACTGCAACAGGAACACTGGGCCCTGAAGAGCTTGGAACTCAACAAAGAGCACCAGAAATGAGCCAGAGAAGGGACCACCACCCAGAGACGCCAGGCACTCCCCAGCCCAGTGGGTCCTGTCTCACTGTGCGTGTGAGAGGGCAAGGACGGGCCACGTGGGGTGCTGAGAGCACCTCGAGCAGGACCCCAGGCCCGTGAGTGCCAGGCAAGTGCAAGAACCAGCTCCCCCAGGCCCACAAGGCCCCTGAGCATCCATAACCAGCACAGAGAGGGAGGCACTGCCTTCCCGCTGAACGGACGCCCTGACTGGTCCTACCCCTCAAAATAGCTAAAAATGCTCATTAGAAATTACCAAAACCCTTACTACACGACTAAGTTGGCAAAAAAAGAGTCCGGAACTGTCAGAAGCCAAATACTAAGTAAAAGTCAAACCTCCTGAGGCCTGTGGAGCCCACGCTGGCTGTCGCCCTGAGGGCGCTGCTGCACCGGTAACCAGAGTTCCGGTTCTTAGGGCCTCTGCAGAGGACAGGTAAACCTCCCAAGGCGGGTGATCGCATGGGAGCATCCCCATAAAGCTGAGCCCCCACAGGGCTACATGCTCAGGGTCAGACTGAAGTGGAACTAAACCTGCACCTGGAGGCGCCAACATACCGCCAGCCCTCAGGTTTAGCCCGAATTCACACCTCCCTGGGGCTCCCCAAGCTTCAGTCTGTGAACGGCTCCTCAGAAGGAGCCCACCTTCAATGCAGGCCTCAATGAATTCACAGACAAAACCCTACCAAATGCAGGCTTGTAGCCAAAATGCATAAAAAGACAAACAAGGGAACAAGGCTCCAAGAGGGGAAGCCATCAGAAACAACAGGAAGCAGACCCAAGTAGGGGACGGCCATCTGCACACTGGGAGCCAGTTCTCATCAGACACCGGCTCTGCCGGCACCCGGATCTTGGACTTCCAGCCTCCAGAACTGCAAGAAGTAAATGTCTGTTGTTTGAAAAAAAAGAAAAAAAGAAACAACAGGAAGCAGAACTAGGCCCCCAGAGCAAAGCATCCCTGTATATAAAATAAGGATGCTTAATGGTTCTAAAGAAATAAACAGAGGGAGCTGAAGCTACATGTAGAAAGCAAGAGACTACAACAGTCGCCACTCAGATTTGGAAAAGGGCCCAACCGATGAAATGCTGGGGAAGAGGAGATTTGCACTGTGCCAAGGTACTACTCTACAGACTATGTGCTAATCACAAAAGGAAAAGGCACCTTTACAATGGAGACAGCTGGCTGTCACCACCTTCACCGTATGATGGAAGCTGGCACCACCAACAGTAAACACACTGGCACCACGCATCTCCTAAGATGATGCAAGTGGACACGGCGCCACCCTCGTACATCCGTGCCCACGCGTGCAGGAAACAAGCAGACACATCCAGATTATGCGACACCGGGCAAGACAACCAGCCGGGACTTATCACAAAGGTCAAGGGTGAGAGAAACAACAAGAGCAGAAGGCAGGGCCACTCCTGTAAATTAAGAGACTACAGAGGCATCAGGACCAAATGCACTGTGTGAACCTTACTAGATTCTGGATCAAAAAAAGGGGAGCTGTAAGGGACATTTTTGGGACAACTGGGGAAATCTGAATATGGACTGCAAACAATATAGAATGATTGTTAATTTTGGGGGGAAGGATCATGGCATTTTCTGTAGAAGAATGTCCATATTCCTAGGCTACAGAATTTTAGGGGTGAAAGGTCATGATGTCTGCAATCTGTTTTCAAATGTTTCAGAAAAAAACATATTCTCTCAGTCTTTATCTGTCTACATATAAGTATGTAGGCAGAGAAGTAAAGCAAATGGGGGAAAATGCTAACAGGTGTGAACATAGGGAAGGGCACACAGGTGTGCACGATGCTGCACTTGCCCCTTTCCTGTACGTGTAACATTTGCCCCTTTCCTGTATCTGTAACATTTGCTCCTTTCCTATATGTGTAACAATACGAAAGCTGCTCCGGGAGGCGAGGAAGACACGCACACTGGATGCGCTAGAATACACTGTTTCAATACAATAAAAAAGCAAACACCACAAAGAAAAAGGGGCAGAGGCTTGAACAGACGTTTCACAAGAAATACACACGTCCAATCAACATATGAAAGACGTTTATCCTAACTAATAATCTTGAAAATTCCTGTCAAAACCATAATGTGATATAATTACTCTCCTACCAGATTAGTGAAAAATTAAACAGTTTGTCACATGTTGACAAAGATGTGGGACAACTGGACCCCTCTCCCCTGTGGCAGAGCAGAAATGGAGACAACCACTTTGGAAAACAAGTGTAAATACCTTGTACGCCTTATGACTCAGCAACCCCACTCTTAGATGAACACCCTAAAGAAATTCTCACAGCCTACATTAAGAGATTTGTACCAGAATGTTCATAGTATTGTGGATAATGATAAAACTAGAAACAACCCAAACGGCCATCAGTTGCAGAATGGGATACATTTGGTATAGTCATACAATAGGACACTCCACAAAACTGAAAATGGATAAATTCCAGTCTCATGGATGAAGCTCAAAATCATAATTCTCATCAAGCTATACCAAGGAAGTAAAAAATGAGGCTGCGGACAGGGAGAAAATATTCGCAACACATATATCTGTAAAGGACTCATACTCAGGATAAGTCAATATGAAAAAAAGATAAAGTGATTTCCAAAGGCTACAATCAGAGATGGACAAGGGTCTACAAGGCAAATGAAAACAGTAAGAAAGCGGGAGTTGCAATACTGACAGCAGGCAAAGTCGAATTCCAGCCAAAGAGCATTAGGTTTGACAAAGCCAGACACTTTCTAATTTAAAAGCTGCAATTCAGACTAAGTATATAACAATTATGAATATCTAGGGACTCAATAACAGAAACACCATCTTTATAAAGTAGAAACTACAGGAGATGCAAGGAGTCACAGGAAAAAACTCACTAGTAATTGGAGAACGTGGTATACCACTCTCAGGGTAAGCCAGATCAAGTGACAATAATAAGCCAAGGAGACAGAAGACTCAACAAGGTAAATATATGGATCTACATGGAGCATCACATTCTGATTACAGAGACTACACCTTCTCAAGGGCACATGGAACATGTGTAAAACTTGATCATATATTGGGTCACAAAGAAAACCTCAATAAGTTTCATAAAGAAATATTCTTTGACCGATATTCTATGATCACAGTGCAATTAAACCAGAAATTAAGAAGATAAAAACCAAAAAGATCCTCCCAACTAAAAATTAAAAACCATTTATTAAACAACTTTTAGGTGAAAGGGGAAATACTTAAACCACAAATTTAAAAAAATGACCACGGAAACACTACATAATAGAATTCATGAGATATATTTAAAGTTTCGATGAGGGGCCGGCCCAGTGGCACAGTGGTTAAGTTTGCGCGTTCCGCTTCTCGGCAGCCCAGGGTTCGCTTGTTTGGATCCCGGGTGCGGACATGGCACCGCTTGGCACGCCATGCTGTGGTAGGCATCCCACATATAAAGTAGAGGAAGATGGGCGTGGATGTTAGCTCAGGGCCAGGCTTCCTCAGCAAAAAGAGGAGGACTGGCAGTAGTTAGCTGAGGGCTAATCTTCCTCAAAAAAAAATAAATAAATAAAGTTTCGATGAGAAGATAAGTAGAACTAATACCATGTATGAATATCATACAAAAACAGTAAATAAAATATTAGCAAATGGAATACAATATCAAATTAATAAAATAATACATGATGACTAAGTGAAATTTATCCTAGGAATGCAAGATTGGTTCAATTAGGAAATCCATGAATGTCATACACCGTATTAATAGATCTACAGAGAAAAATCATGTAATTATCTCCATAGATGCTGAGAAACCTTTGACAACATTCAATATACTCATTTTTTATTAAAATGCTTAAGCAAACAGAAACTGATGGGTTTCTTAAAAATGACTAAAATACACACACACACACACACACACACACACTTTCTCCTTAGTTCTAAAGCCAACGTGCTCCTATGAAGAAATACTGGAGGTATGTCCACTAAGATCAGAACACCCATTGTCCACACTACTATTCAACAATGTACTGGAGGTTTAAGCCAATGCAATTAGACAAGAAAAATCAATTAGAGGCATGTGAATTGGAAGAGAAGATGTTAAACTATCTTCCAGATTATATGATGGTGTACATGAAAGTCCTAGACAATCAATGATAAAACAGATTCAAACACTGAAAAAGAACTTCAGTATGGTAGCAGGAAATAAAACTAACAAAGAGAACTCAATAGTTTTCATATACAAAGACAACAACCCATTAGAGAAAAACACCATTTACAATACCAACTAAGAAGATAAAATACTTAACAAATTTTTAAATTTTTGCATGTCCAAAGGGATAAAAGTCTAGTGTCTTTAAAGTATATAGAACTCTTCAAAATTCAGGAAAGAAAGACTAAAGACCAAATAGAAAAATGGACAAAAGACATGAATAGATAATTCATTAAAAAAATATGAAAATGGCCCTCAAACACATGAAAAGATGCTTAACCCCACTCATGGAGAAATGTAAACTGAAACTACACTGAGAGGCTTCCAGTTCTGGCCAGGATGAAGTAACCTAACTGCAGCCTCTCTGGCTGATTGTAACTAAAAACTCTGGACAAAATATAAAAGGCAATTACTTGAGAACTCTGAAAAGTGAACCACAGCAGACAGATTTTGGAGGAAAGCAAAAACTTGGAGAAATGACCTGTATGGCAATGGTTTCCCATCTTTATTTTTACGTCTTGGGGCATTGTCTTGAGGCTGGGCCAAGGGTGCATAGCTGCAAGGCAACAGTGGCTAAAACTTGGATAGAAATGCCTAACTTCTGGATGGTGGTACACAGAAAAAGTCTAAAGAATGTGAGAGGAAATCCCTAAGGTTTGTTTTTCTCTTCTCTCTAGACACTACCCCAAGGATGGGCCCTAGACACGGAGCTGTGTGGAAGAAGCAACAGAGAAACCTCCATCTTTCTGGCCAGAGGAACCAAGGGAAGGGAGCTCTGCCAGATGGAGTGCGTGTGCATGTGCGCGCATGGTTGTGTGTGTATGTGTGTGTGTGTGTGTGTGTGAGTGTGTGTGAGAGAGAGAGAGAGAGAGAGAGAGAGAGGGAGAAGACTGCAGAGAGGAAAGAGCTAAAGAAAAAGGCCCCTTACCCTGTGAGTGGACCCACAAGAGTCCCAGGCTTACCTCAAGCTGAACGTGTATGGGACGGAACCAAAGCAGCACCCGTTTTAAGAACTTGATTAAGATTTAAACAACCGCCCAACACAGACTGACCCCCGAGTGACTGATGTGTGGGGCAGACCCAACGCAGCACAGCAAAAGCTTTGAAAATTGAAACGGGATTAAAACCATAGCCCACAGAGGGCGAGACAGAACTTGTGATGCAAATCTAACTGCGCTGACTGCTTGCTAACACGAAACAACATTCTCCAGAGGACCCAATCCAAGACACATCTAGGGTACAATACAAAATTATTCAACACACCGAGAACCAGGAAATGAGACCAATTCTCAAGGGAAAAGACAACTTACAGATGCCAACCTTGAGATGATTCAGATGTTGGAAATATCAGATAAGATTTTAAAAGAGCTTTTATGATTATGCTCTGTGAGACAAAGGTAAACATACTTGAAATGAATTGAAGGAAAGCTCTCAGCAGAAAAATAGAAATTAAAAAAAGGGAAATTTTATAACTGAATAATATGATATCTGAAACAAAAAATCAATAATGGAATGGGAGATGACAAAGAAGAGTCAATGAACATGAAGACTGATCAACAGAAATTATCCAATATAAAATGAGAAAGAAAAAGACTGAAATAAATAATTAGACCAACAGTGACTTGTGGAATAATAGTAAAAGGTCCAACATTCATGTCATTGAAGTCTGAGAAGAGAAAGAGATGGGGTAGGAAAATTACTTGAATAAATAATGCCTGAAATTTCACAAATTTGGGAAAAGACAAAAATTTGTAGATTCAAGAACTCAATGAATCATAAGCAGGATAAATGCAAAGAAAATCACACTCACGTCATAATTAAACTGCTGAAGAATAACAATGGAGAAAAAAAATCTTGACAGTAATGGCACATTATACACAGGGAAATAATAATTTGAATGTGTGTATTTCTCACCAGAAACTATGGAGGCCAGAAGACAGTGCAACATTTCTAAAGCACTGAAAGAAAATAATTCTATATCCAGAAAATTATCCTTTGGGAATGAAGGCAAAATAAAGATATTCTCAGATGAAGGAAAACCAGCAGAATTTCTTGCCAGTTGATGTGCTCTAAAAGAAATATTAAAGGAGGTTTTACAGCTCAAAAGAAATGACTATCAGAAAGAAATGTGGAAGAGAAATGGTAAATATCTGGGCAAAGATAAAAGACAAATTTTCACCTCTTAAGTGAACATATATGTCATTAAAATTATAACACTGTCTGGTGGGGTGTTGAATACAACAGCTATAACATGAAGGCAGGAGGGTAAGGAGATCTATATGATTGTAAGCCTTCTATATTTTACCTGAAACAAAAAAATATTCACTCTAAGAC
Organism: Equus przewalskii; assembly: GCF_037783145.1. Taxonomy (NCBI): domain Eukaryota; kingdom Metazoa; phylum Chordata; class Mammalia; order Perissodactyla; family Equidae; genus Equus; species Equus przewalskii. The sequence continues at coordinate 541,668 of NC_091837.1, read as the reverse complement.
GACTGTGAAAGGTTAAGTATGTATGATGTAACCCCTAGAGCAACCATTAAAAACATATAGAATACAATGAGATATGGCCAAAAAGCCAACAGAAAAACTTAAACAGAGTATTTGAAAATATCCAAATAATCCAAAAGGCAGGGAAGAGGAGACAGAACAATAAAAAATCAGGGAAAAAGAGAAAACAACAAAATGGTAGACCTAAATAGAACCGTATCAATGATTACAACAATGTAAATGCTCTCAGTGTGTTAATTATAAGACCCAACAACTATAAGCTGTTAAAAAAAAGACCCATCTATAAGTTATCTAGCAGAAACCCTTTAAATATAAAAACATAGATAGATTAAAAGTAAAAAGATGAACAAGATACACTTTACAAATAATAAAAGAAAACCGGAGTGAATATATTAGTATCGGACAAAGTAGACCTCAGAACAGGGAATATTATCAGGGATAAGAAGGATACATAATGCTAAAAGGCATCAATTCATCAAGAAGATATAAAAGTCCTAAATGGATATTCAGCTAACAACAGAACTATAAAATGCACCAAGGAAAACCTGATGGCACTGAAGGGAGTAACAGACAAGTATGTCAGAGCTGGAAACTTCAACTCCTCCTGAGCCACTGACTCAACGAGTGGTCAGGGAGTCACACAGAAGACCTGACTAATACTCTACCTACCTCACCTGGGTGACAGCAAGAGAACGCTCCACCCAACAGAAAAACACAGGCTTCTCAAACGTGCACACAACATTCATCATGATGGACCATATACTGGGTCATAAAACAAAACTAAAAAAATGTAGAACCAAAAGTATGTTCTCTAACATGGAATTAACTTGGAAATCAATAACAGAAAGAGAACTGGAAAATCTCCAAATATCTGGAAAACAAACACCACATTTTTAAGCAATCAATGAATCGAAGACGTTGTCTCAGGAAATTAGAAAAAAAATTTTCTTTTTTTTTTCTTTGAGGAAGATTAGCCCTGAGCTAACTGCTGTCAATCCTCCTCTTTTTGCTGAGAAAGACTGGCCCTGAGCTAACATCCGTGCCCATCTACCTCTACTTTATACGTGGGATGCCTACCACAGCATGGCTTGCCAAGTGGTGCCATGTCTGCACCCGGGTTCCGAACTGATGAAACCCAGGCCGCCGAAGTGAAACATGTGCACTTAACCGCTGCACCAGTGGGCTGGCCCCAAGAAAATATTTTAACTGAATAAAAATGAAAAACAAAATATCAAAACTTGTAGGATGTAGCTAAAGTGGGGTATAGAGGAAAATTTATAGCATTAAATGCCTACATTAGAAAAGAAGAAAGTTCTCAAAGAAAGACCTAGCTTCCACCCTAAGAAACTAGAAAATGAGGAGCAAAATAAGCCCGAAGCAAGCCGAGGGAAGGAAATCATAAGAAAGAGCAGAAATAAATGAAACAGAGACTAAACAGCAGAGAAAATCAACAAAACTAGAGATTAGTTCTGTAAAAAGATCAACAAAATCGCTAAATTTCTAGCTAGACTGACAACAAAAAAAGAGAGAAGAAACAAACTACAAAAATGAAAGAAAGATTATCAGTACAGACACTACAAACATGAAAAGGATGAGAAGGAAATACTATAAACAACTCAATGCACATACACCCGACAACTCAGATGAGATGGAACTGAAGACCACAAACTATTAGAATGGCTAAAACAAAGAGGAGAAAAATCTGGCAAAACCAAGTGCTGACGGACACGTGGGGCGACACTGTTGGTGAGAATGTGAGTCCTCTGGAAAATGACTGGGCGGCTTCTTATAAAATGAAATATACATATGTCACATTGCCCAGCAATCCCACCCCTAGGTATTTATTCTAGAAAAATGAAAACTTATTTGCAAACAAAAGCCCATATATGAATGCTTATAGCAGTTCTATTCAAATTGCCCCAAATGGCAAATTACCCAGATGAGCACCCAGAATGAGTGGCACACCCTTGAGCAATAAAAGAACAAACTCTTGACAAATGCGACAACGTGGATCAAGCTCTAGAGAATCATGGTGAGTAAAAGGCTACATACTGTACGACTCTATTGATACGGCATTCAGAAAAAGGCAAAACTAGGGAGGGAGCACAGATGGGCAGGTGCCCGGGGTTGGGGGAGGGGCTGACTACCAAGGGGCAGTTGGAGGAGGTCCTGAGGTAACACAGCCAGTTCTGTCCTCAGATTTGGCGGTGCCGGTATGGCCACGTGTTAAGACTCACCGTAAGTACATTTCATGATAATCGTAAGTGTATTAATAACAGATATTTGAGAGTTCATACTGATATGAAGAAATAAATAAATGGAGGAGAGTAGACAAATCTCCCATGCAGAAGAATTCCAAATAATTTATGTATCCTCCGCCCACAGGGAGGTGGAATAGAACTGCCGCTCCTGTGTGTGTGGGGACTGCACAGAGTGACTTCCTTTCTAAGAGGACAGTCTGGAAAGGAAGGAAAAAAATAATAATTTTCCAGTGGAGAAACCTGGCAACCACGACCTCAGCTAGATGACGAAGGTCAAAATCAACAGAGATGTCAAGTTGACAAGACATACCCTTGATATGAGGTATGGGATGGTACTTTATCTTTGAGGTCTTGTTCCCAGAAACCCACAACCCTAGTCTAATTATGAGAAAAACATGCGACAAATCCCAGCTGAGGAACACCCTACAAAAGACTTGTCCAGTACTCCTCAAAACTGTCAAGGCCGTAAAAACCAGGGAAGTCTATGAAAGCGTCACAGCTCAGTGGATACTAAGGAGACAGGATGACTAAATGTAACGTGGTGTCCTAGATGGGATCCTGGACAGAAAAAGGACACTAGGTAAAAACTCAAGAAATCTGAATAAGGGGCTGGCCTGGTGGCGCGGTGGTGAAGTTTGCATGCCCCGCTTTGGTGGCCCAGGGTTCACAGGTTCAGATCCCGGGCATAGACCTATGTACTGCTTGTCAAGCCACGCTGTGGCAGCATCCCACATGAAGTGGAGGAAGATGGACACAGATGTTAGCACAGGGCCAACCTTCCGCGCGCGCACGCACACACACAAATCTGAATAAGGTATGGACTTGAGTCAATAACGATGTGTCAATCTTGGTGCATTACTGCGACCTCTGAATCACGCTAACGTAAGATGTTAATGATGGGAACAGGGCTCAGGCATGCTTCTGTGCACAAGGTAATGCAGTGGTCCACTGCTCTCTTGGCCATTTTTTGGGAGGCTGTTTTTCAAATAAAATATATTGTACAATATTTTTGTGCTAACGGTATTTAATTTACCACTAACGTATTATGAAAACCCAGTTTCCTGCTTAGACTTCTCTGGCTTCAAAGCCAATTTCTAATTCTACTTAAAATGACCTTAAACAGATTTCATGCCAACTTGTAAGTGCTTCTCCCATTTAAAATAATTCACCCTCCTATTTTTGCCCTAATATAAATAGATTTAAATTCATCAACAGTTCCCCCACTACCAGGTAGTCAGTATTAAGTTAAGCAAATTAGCTGGTGACTTTTCTCATCTTCATCACTGTCGGCACTTCCAGAAGTAGAGCAGCGCGCCAGGGAAATTCCCTGACCGCTGACTTAGCCACACTGCTCTCTCCCAGCCTCCTCAGCAACCCATTTCCTCTCTGAAGAAGCTCAGCCACTCCAGTAGGAAGATTCTGAGGTGGCCGGTCCCCACCCCGGCCAGCAGGAACAGAGACGCACTCCCTCTGCACCTCCCAGGCTACCCCTGGAGCTGGAAAGATGCTCTCTGGACAGGACTGCCCTGAGTGAGGACTGGTCACTAGCCCCCCCCCCCCCCCCCCCCCCCGCCCTTCCTGATCAGGACAGACCAGAACAAGGCCGGGAATCCCAGAACTGGCCCCTCAAAGCCACATCATACAAGCAGCAGCCTGGGCAGTGCAGGCCAGGTCACTGGGAAACCTGCTGCTTCACCCCAGGAACTGGAGGTCTGACCCTTCCCCCATCATCTTCAAAACTCGGGGAGATAGGGAGTCGGCACGGGCACCTATAGCACACCAGAAACCAGCCTCCGACACAGCGCTTCTCCAAGTGTCCCTCTCAGTCGCCAAGGCCCCTGCCGGTCAGTGTCCTGTCATCCATGGCGTTGGCTCATTGCCCAAGACAGGGGTAGGGACAGCCCAGTGGTCCTGCCATGAATAAGGCCAAGGACACAGCTGCCTCCCAGAGAAGCCACACCTGCCCACGGCGGCGGGGAAGAGCTGTGTCCCGCGAAGAAGACGGAAGGAGCAGGCCTGCTGGGACGGTCAATCCCAACGCCGCCCCCTGCGGCTCCGGGCCACAGGGCACTGCACACACCCCGCGGGCCAGGACCCACCCGCGCAGCCCCTGCTCACGCCAGCCCGTGGAGGACCGGCCGCCACGCCCACGGCAGCTCCCTCCGCGGCCCGCGCACAGAAGGCAGGGCTGCCGGGCAACTCCAACTTCACAAAGAAACCATTTCTGGAACGGGGCTCCACTTGGCGATTCGGAGTCAAAGGCGCACTTCATAGCTCCTTCCGAGCCCGCGCACCGCCAGGCCTCTCCCCTTTGAAGCCTCGGTGAGTGATTGAAGCGTCTGCTTTCCGAGGGGCAGATAGCACCGGGCGAGTAATCCGACTCTAAGCCCCAGGATAAAGGTAGTTTGTTTCCTCTCAGCCCGTCTGTCAACACCTCCTCAGTAATTAGCCCTAATTATTACCAAGGGCCAGCCTCCCATTCGGTTATTAAATCAGAAATAGTATCGTGGCCGGGCATCTGTCAACGCTGGACTGGCGACCTTGGATTCATTGAATCCCCTGTCAGTATCATGGCTTCAAAGATGCAGATCCCGGGGAGGGGTTCCGGGGATGCAGTGTGGCCAGCGCGGCCCGGGGTAGGGGGAGGAGTGGGGGGGAGCAGGGAAGGGAGGGAGGGCAGACGGTGCCAGGAGCAGCCCTGCACACTGCAGGCTCGGAGCCCACTGGGAGGGCGGGAGCCAGCACCATCTCTGAACGCCCCTCCCCGGGGCAGTAAGTGCACCCATTAACTCTGCATTGCGAGGGGGGGGGCACGCCCACCAACAGCCTTCCATCTACAGGGCCAGAGGCCCGTCCTAGGAGTGGCAGGCTGCGGCCTCAGTCTCCACTGACTGAGCTCGGCCGGGGGCTTGGCGAGGCCCTGTGCTGGCTGCTTTGTGAGTGCACAGGGAAAACGCCCGAGTCTCGGCCAGGAGCCTCCTCTGAGCCTCGTGGACACCCTGGGCACCTCCCGCGAGCTGGGCGGCCTGTGAGGCGGAGCTGGGGGAACAGCTGCAGACACAGGTATCTGCGGTGGGGCTGAGCGCAGCACCCCTGAAGGCCCTGGGAAGGACAGCCAGCAGCTCTGTGCTTGGCCTAAGGGCCTCTGCAACTTGGAGGCCTCCTGCTCCTGCAGAGCCCTCCCAGCTCCCGGGGCGGAAGCTGCCCCTCCAGCAAGGCTCACCTCCTCAGGCAGGAGCGGCACTCACCCCACCTCCCTGGGGCAGCATCCCAGACCCCTTGGGGCTGGCTGCCAGTGCTTGTGTGAAGACCACTGGGCCCCAGGCTTCTCCAAAGGCCAAGGCTCCTGGCCTGCAGTGAGCCGGCAGCACTGAACACAGTGCCTGGACATTAAGTCCACCAGGTCTCTGAGCGACCCTTTCGGCCGGGCCCCACTGTGTTTGGGGGAGAGGGCAAGAGAGGCCAAGTCAGAGCCGAGTCCCCAGGACCAGGATCCTCTGTGGCAGTCAAGGTGCAAGCACTGTGATGGGTGTCCGGGCCCTCCCACCCGCCCGCTGCAGCCGGTTCTCCCCGGCCGTGCCACAGCCAAGTGCCTGCTGGGTGCTCCACCAAGCTTTCTCGAGCTGGCAGGGCCAGGCTGGCTGGGCAGCAAGTGAGCCTTGTGGAGACAAAGGTACCTCCGGCTGCAGTGCATGAGGTGTGAATGGCCAGTCTGCCCCACAGCCAGCAGGGCTTCTTGCAGCTGTGGGCACAAGTCACAGACTTGTCCTTGGGACTGGGGGACAGACGGCCCTTGCCAAGCGGAGAGGAAATGCCAGGGTGAGGGGCCACTGGGAGGCAGGGGTGGGCAGGATGGGCGGGCAGGGCCTCTTCATCAACAGGCGTCTCAAGCTGCAGCTGAGGACGTCCGTCACCCCCAGGAGTGGGTCCAAGGAGCCTGGCAAGATGGCAGGAAGGAAGCCTAACTTAGGGGCGTTTTCAGCCAGCCTGCCCCCAGGCACTTACGGGCAGGGGCAGGAACCTAGCCAGCGCCGGAAAAACTTGTTGTTTTACAGGAAGTATGAGCATTCCTGTGCGCCAGTGCTGGCCTTTGGGGCCCACTTCTGCCGGGAGGCCTGGTTCACAGTGGCCAGGGTCCAGGGCTGACGACAACGCTCACCTAGCGCATGGACCAGAGGCTGATCCCCGAGGGTTGGTGCCTGGCCTGAGGGTTGGGAATGTGCCCAGGCAGCCCCTGGGCACCCAGTCCCACTTGGAGAGGGGCTCCTAACCACACTGTGGCGACACACTTTCTGACAGGGATCCGCGTGGCTGCTCCTGTGGCAGAGGCTACCTCGAGCGGGATGTGCCCCAGCAATGTCTACCACACGTTCACAGACATGCAGATGATGTGCTGAGAGATGTACGCATGTTCACAGTGCTCCGTGGGGTCTGTGCACACACATGTGCATTACGCTAACAGCTGCCGGCAGCGTACGGTTAGTCTGAGGGAGGGGAGTCAGGGGCAGTGATCACAGCGCTGACACACCTGCCACCTTGCAGGCACATGCGAGGCAGAAATTCCACCCAATTTACAGGCAGCAAAAGTGGGATCTGGAGAAGTTCGGTGACTTGCTGGGGGAAGGGGATGACGACAGGGACCAGGGGGCTGCGGTGGGCATTGTGAAGTGTGCACCTGGAGCGGGCCAGGAGGGCAGGGGCTTCACTGTCCCGGGCCTGGGTTACCCTCCCGGCCAACGCCACCCTGAGGCTTCCGTTTGCACCGCGATCTTCAAGGGAGGAACACAGGGTCTGGGTGGTGACAGGCTGCTGTGCCCCAGGGGCAGCACGCTGGATCAAGTCGCTGGCCAACCTCATGCCTTTTGGATCCCCTAGGCTGCAGACCCTCACAGGCCACCCACCACCCTGCGGCCTTTAGAAAGCTTGGCTACTGCGCGAATGCGTCAAGGTGAACAAGACTGTGCTCTTGGGGCCTCACAGAGCACGGGATGCAGCACCCCTGGCGGCCACCACTCCCTGCAGTGACCACACAGCACTCACACTTCAGCTGTAAAGAACGGCCACCCGCATGGCAAAGCACGGGCTCACTCCCTGACCACTGGCCCAAGCCCTGTGTTGCTCAGACGCACACATGGAGAGCAGCCCAAGGTCATCCCTCTCCACTGTCTGGTGACCCTGCCAGTGGGAAGACAGAAGCACCTGGCAAGTGCACAAACCCACCAGCCACAGGCCCCAGCTGTGGCCGTGTGCCCCGAGCCAGGAGAGAAGGTACAGGCTGCTGAGGGCACGCTGTAGGCCAGGGGCTCCTCCCAGGCCCAGCCTGGATGCCCCCAGGTCACACATTGTGTCACCCAGCTACAAATGAGGACACCAAGACCCCAAGAGAAACCAAGTGAGCTCATGGCTCCTGCTGTCTGGGAAGCGCACTCGGCAAGGCCGCCACGGACACGGCGCCCCCAGGGCAAGGACTGACCGCCACCAGAGCTGGGCAGCAGGCACGCCTTGGTCCACTAGGCCAGCCTGTCCACTTCTGTTCGTGACAAAATTTGAAGAGCAAAGCGGGGGGGGGGGGGGGGGTGATGTTTCTCTACCAGATAATAAAGACTCACGAGTGAGCTAGATCAGCAGCAGGGAGAGACCAGACCAGCGCAGGCGTGCAGGAGAGGCAGCACCGCAGCAGGCACAGCCGGCACCTGAGGCCGCAGTCCTGCGCCCTGCGGGACAGGGGAGACGGGGTCCTCTCTCGGTCAGGATGGAACAGGCCATGCTGTGGGGAACACGAGCCCCCAGCTCAGTGCTGCACCAGTGGAAGCCCACATCCCACGCCTGCTGCACGTCCAGCGCAGGTGGGCAGAGGGCCCTGCTCTTCACAGGCTCTCTGATGACGAGAGGAGACCCTCCCGTACCCTGCACATGACAAGGGGATTCGACACTCAATGTCAAAGGCAAAACACCACAACTTGGGGACAGCGGATCATGTCTTCGTCCCGAGGTAGGGAGAGATTCCTTAGTAAGAACTAAGAGTCTCGCATGCAGAACCGGGTGCCTCTTGCTCCAGGCCTGGAGGGGCTCTGTGCACGGGCACCCCTCAACCCACAGCAGGCTGTGCACACCACCACCCAAACTGCAAAAACAAAAAACAAAGAAACCCATCTTGCGCAGTATCATGGGCTAAATCATGTCCTTCAAAATTCCTATGTTGAAGTTCTAACGCCAGCACCTCAGAATGGGACTACACTTGGAGAAATGGCCTTGAGTGGGGTGATAACAGTTAAATGGGGTCATATGGGTGGGTTCCAACCCAATCAGACTGGAGTCCATATAAGAAAAGATTAGGAGACACACAGAGGGATGACCATGTGAGGACACAAGAAGATGGCCACCTACAAGCCAAGGAGAGAGGCCTCAGAAGGAACCAACCCTGTGGACCCCTTGATCTTGGACTTCTAGCCCCCAGGACTGTGAGAAAATACACTTCCATTGTTCAAGTCACGCAGCCCCAGCAGACTCACTCAGGCATCTTTCCACGGGAACCGACTCAGGCCCGCCCCCACTTCCTCAACAGCTGTACTGTGGTGTCCTGGTGAGTGGACACTCGCTCTTCTAACACAGAGTGCCCCAGGGTAGGACTGGCCACTCTCATCCCTTGGAACTCAAGTGTGGCTCGGTGGCTTCCTTTGGCCATGAGAATGGAAGGGGAATGACACACATCACTGGTGGTTCACTCTGGTCTTCCCCCTGCCTCTGTGGTTGTGGAGAACTATGTCCAGCGGAATTCCTGATGGCATGGGTCCCTGAGGGACTGCAGTGCACAGAGGGCACCCGACTGATCTGTGAGGATAAGTGGCTGAGATGCTAGAGGTTTTTGTCACTGCAGCACAATCTGGCACATCTTGACTGGTAGAACGGGGTAACACAACAGGGCTGTGGACCTCACTCCTTATCCCTGAAACTGCACTGTTCCCAGTTTTGCTGTTAATAATGCAGTGCCCCCCACCAGCCTCGGGCCACTCCACCCTGTTATCTCATTCAACTCTCCCACCGCCCTGAGGACAAACCCTTCTAACTGCTCAGAGAGGTCAGGTGACACCAGGCCCGGCAGCTTGGGCAGAGGCGGTGAGGTGTCCGAGCTCAAGTCCACGCTCTAAAGCCCACACGCAGGACGAGTGGTGGCCATCTGCACGTGGGCAAGGGGTCAGGTCAGCGTCTGCCTCCTACAAATGCCATGTGGGTGGCTTGTGGGACCTGATGCTCCAGCAGCAGCAGGAGAAAACTTATTTCTCCATGTCTTCAGCAATTCCAGGCATCTAAAACATTTAAAGTCCTGGAATCACAGGCAGAAAAAAAATTCACCCATATTTCCCTGTAGTCCTTTTCTGGTTTCACGGTGAAATCTTTAATCCACCTGGAATAAGGCTGGTGTAAAAAGTGAGGTAGGGGAACAGCTTTACTGTTTTCTAGATGGCTAACCAGTTGTCCCAACTCCTTTTAGTGAATAATCCATCTTACCCAATTAGTTTGAAACACCACCTTTAGCATAAACTAAATCCCTATATTTGGCTCTATATCAAAGTTCTCTATTCTCTTCTATTCACCCGTCCACACCAATTGCCAGGTGCCTTCATTATTACCAGCTTTATAAATGTTGACATCGACTTCAACACTTCCGGTGTTAGAACTTTCTTTGGAGACAGGTAGTTTTAAAAATCCAGCCATGGTGCCGCGTCTGATCTTTAGGAAATCAGTCTCCGGGTATTTCCAAGGGAAGTGAGGGACGGACGCAATGGTCTGGAAGTCAGGCCCCAGCACCTCGGCCTGTCCCTGAGCACATGTGGTACACCTTGCCGGACCACCCTGCCAGACCATGCCACTTGCAGGAGCGCCCCCCTCTGGGCTGTCCACCTCTGTGCAGAGAGCCGGGAATAGTTTATGACCCAAGGGCCCTCCTCCCACAGCACATGGCAGGGCCTCCTCTCCTGGCCCTCTGCTCCTTCTCCCCCAGAGTGTGAAAGCAGCTACATCATCACATCTACCCGAAGGCAGGCCACAGCGCCAGCAGGAGATGAAGCTGTCACTTCACACAATACTGTAGGCACTGCTTGTCTGGAGGGCCAGGCCAGAACCCTCCCATCCTCTCCTGACCCTATGTGTGCAGACACACAGAACAAGCAACCTTGCCATTGCCACTGAGGCCTGGCCCTCCTTTCCCGTCCTTCGTGGTAAGAGCCCAAGCACAATAGGAACCATTTTCCAAATTAAAAAACAGGTCATCCAGTCTCTCCCCAAATTCCCTCAGGAGGTATGCCAGACTATACCCCAAGCCTGCAGGAGCCGTCTGGGGCCTGGGGGAGGAAAGGCCCCAGGAGGACAGGGGGAAGGAAGGGAAAACAGAGCCGTGAGCTGAAGGAATTACTCCTGGTCCACTAAATGGAGACGGGAAAGGCAGCCCATGCAGAGGCCAGCAGCACACAGGGCGTCTACGGGGCCACACGGCCCAGAGAGCAGCTCGAGGGTCTAGTGCCAGAGCTGCCTTGCCGGCTCAAACAAGGACCCTTCTGATATCACCAATGATACCAGACCCATATAGGCAGGCCAGGCCACAGCCAACCACTGGGGGGGAGCGCGGCGGCAGTCCGACCTGAGCCTGCGAAAGCAGTGCCCACACCTGAACAATAGCACAGAGGAGCAGCAGTGTGACCCCGCAGAGGCACTGAGGCTGGGCTAGTGCATCCAGGGACTGCCTCCATCCGATCAGAATCAAGACTGCACGCTGGCATCTTCTGTCAGCTTGCAGCTCTTGCTTCGGAGGCTGTATCAGCTTCCCACCTATTTCCAAGGTCTGCACTGTTTTACGTGTAAGGTATCTGTGCCGTGAAATAACTCACACATAAAACCACCTGAACCCAGAGCCTTTTAGAGTGACCATTACTAAATAACCCCAACAATGTCTATTTTTATTAATTTTTTTTACCAGATGTTTATTACTGTTTTTCCTTAAAAAAAAAAAGCTTTAGGAACTTACTACATTTCTTACTTTTTCTTCCTACTATCCAGTAAGGTGTTCTTTTGTTGTTTCCACAGTTGGAAAACTGAAACAGGCTTGAAATTCCTGCCTAATGGCCCCTCTTGAGTGGGCGCACTGTGCCCATCCTGTGTTACACTTGGCTTGAAGGAGCTTCCGAGCTCAGCTCTCATCATTAGCAAACCCTTCCTTGTGCAGAACAGGCCTTTCTTCATTCCAATCCTTTGCCCCTGGGGCCTCACAGCTCTGGTCTGCTCAGTTCTCAAGCCCACACTCCACCTGCCAAGCCTCCCACTCCCACCCATTCAGCCCAACTCCTCCAACCAGACCCCTGGAGCCTCAAAGCCCCGACCAGAAACCACACGTGTGACACTGACCTGGCATGATGGTGGCTGGGCCTAGCCTGCTTCTGACAGCATGGGCACACTGCTTCTGCCCACAGAACCAGGACTCTGCTTGTCTGCAGCCACCACACCACAGACTCAGTCATGGATCCAACACACATTTAATGAGCATAGACTGTGTACCAGGGACACAAAACTAAGAAAGGACCCCTGCACTAGAGGCTCACAGTCTACCCAGAGATACAAGGATTACGGGTGTTACAGCATTGGGGCTTAAGTGCTGAATCAGCAATGTTTAAGAGTAGAGGGGGAGGTTGGGACTGCTGAACAGCATAAACTGAGAGGGCAGCACGGCCAAAGGCCCTGAGACGTAAAAATTCATGCCAACTGCTGAAGAAAACCAGGTGTGGCTAGATGTTAACATACAGAAGGGGAAAACGTCTGGAACAGAGCTGAGACCAGCAAGAGGACCTGCATCCCAGCTTCCTGCACGTAAGCCGCCCCAGCTGGCCATGGCTGCCGGTAAACCCACAGGGAAGCATCTTTCTCTGCCAAGGTGCCATCCCACTCATACTGAACGATGAAAGTGGCTGCGTCCCCCACGCAGGCTTCCTTAAATTCCAGGCCAGAGGGCAGAGGCCACAGAGAGCAGAGACGGGACGGGAGCCACAGCAGAGACCATCCAGGGACCGGATTCAAAGAGCGCCAGCACAGCAGACCCAGCCTAGTCCCAGCCAGCACTGAAGGCGGTGTTTTTGAGTATGGGCAATGCTTTACAAAGATGGTACAAATACCTGATGGGGACTATCTACGGAACCCTCTCCAACTGGTGGGAATAGGCCCAGGTGAGATGGTACTCCCCAGGGAGGTGTGGGCATGCAGCTGAGAGGCCAGCAGGAGGCAGCTTCTGGGCCCCTGGGGGAGCCAGAGGATGGAGGGCATAGGGCAGAGGCCAAATTTCTGCTGGGGCGCTGGGGAGGGCACATGGGAGATGACGAGGGCTGTGGGTGCTCAGACGGGGCAGAGCCCAAACACATGCACCCTGTGCCCAGTAACAGGGCAGGTGGACAGGGCAACACCTGGTGTACGATGTCTAGAGGCATCCAGCTGCACCACTCTGTCCTGACAGGGCTGTGGAGCTCATCAGAAGGGGCACTGCTGCACCTGCTTGGCCTGTGTTCAGAATCCAGGGCTGTGAGTCGGAGAGCAGGAGAAAATGGTGGTCCTCCTAGGGCACCCCTGTAGGGCACCTAAGGATGCCTCCTGGTCTCCTGTCTCAGAAACCTCCTCCTCTCTCTTCTGGAGTTCTGGACCCCCTGGGTGAGCCGGATCTGGTTTCTGGGCAGGGGGTTAACAGATTCTGAAAGTACAGGGGTAGGTTTGGGGGCTACCTCCCCTGGCTGGGAAGAGACTGGCCCTATAAGACCAGGATGGGTGCTGCACGCAGAGCTGGACAAGGCAGGGGGTCTGTCGACCCAGGGCTGATCTCCTTGGCCAGCTGTTGCTCAGACAGAGCAATTTTGGACAGAGAACTGGAACTAGAAATAGCGGGGGTGGCCACAGTGGCTGGGACAGGCCTGGGGGGAGCGCCTATGTGGAGTGCCAAGGCCTCCAAAAACCTGGCTAAATACTGCCTCACTCCAGGCAGCTGCAGGGCCACAGGGGGCCAGCTCGAGGCTGGGGGCAGGGAGCAGGGAACTGCAACATGGTAGTCAGCCAAATTATTTGGGTCTTGAATAATTTCCTCCAGATTCTGGCAAAACAGCTCTTAAGCGTCAGGCAGGGGCAGGTCCCCGTCAAGGTATGGGGCTGTCCATGCCCGGGCTTAGCCCGTCAGGCACCAGGGTCTCACAGATGCCACTGAGACTGTCCTGGCACTGCTCGAACTGGAAGGACATGTAATCGCCCAGCTGAGCCAAAAAGCTGTCCAGCAGCCATGGGGAGCCATCAAAGGTGCCTGAGTCCGAGCCTGCCACCCACTGGAAATCCACCCCAAGGGGCCATGGGCCGGGGATGCACATGGCCGGGGGCCCCCTTTCTGTGGGCTTACCACCAGGAACATCACTGGGTGTGCTCTCCTGTTCCATGGTCATGTGCACACACACAGGTCCCCACAGCAGGGCCGCTCAATCCAGGGGTCCACTAAGGGCAGTGTACGTGACCCCAGGGGAAGCCCGGTCCATCTGTGGCCAAGAGTGTGTACTGGCCTAAGTGGCTGCTGCCCGGATGGCACTGCAAGGACCCTGCCGACGGTGACGGCCACAAAGCATGCTGGGAGCGGAGGCAGCTGCTGCACCAACTACAAGAAGGGAGGAGGAAGGGAGAGCCGGTGCAGAGGGGAGGGTGGGCAGGAGCAGCACACAAGACACAACGGAACAGAGATGGGCTGAAGAGGGGCGTGGCAGACCCCGGCATTCCAGGCAAGTGCTGAGGGTCAGGGGAGCTGACAGCTGCGGCCTCAGGAGAGCTGAGAAGAGTTGATGGGACTGTCAGACGCACCACCATCCGAGGCAATCTGTCCGAAAACAAGGTGGGAAGAGCGAGAACTAGGGCCAATCATCACCACTTGGGTAGCAGGAGGAGGCAACAAGTAGGCAAATCCCTGGTGCCCTGCTAAGAGCTCGACTGGAAGAAGGCCCAGGAGGTCGGCCTGAGAGGTTCAAGAAGGCAGGTAAATGCCACCTGTGATGTCTCAAGGGCACGGTGTGACGGCAGATGCTGTCAGTCCCAGGAGAAGAAAAGGGGGCCTGATCAGAAACCCCTGGGCTTCCTTGGACATCCTGGCTGACTGTCAGGGAACTTCAGGAGGAGAAAAACAGTAAGCTTCTACTGAGCTTTCCATCCGCGCTGAGCAGTGGCACCCTGATGAGGCTGCTACTCTTATCGCCCCCACGGCAGAGTGGTGAGTGAAGTCACTTGTCTGCGGCCCCACACCAACCACTAAGTGGCAGAGGCAGCAGAACCCGGCTCTGGAACGCACGTGCTTAACCACTTCACCACACCGGTTACTACACTTCACAGTGCACTGAGGAGGTGGCTCTGGCTGCCCCAAATGCTGTGACTGCTGAGGACACAGACTGCAGCAGCAGATCCCTCTACAACACAGCATCAGGAGCACGGCAGGTGCTGCCCAAACACCTGACAGAAGCCTGGGGCCCTGCTACTCCCCTCCAGCCTCCCTGCCATGCTTCCCAGACCCTCCTCACCACTCCGAGTGCAGCCTGCAGGCACTGCCACCCTCCCCGGAAGCCACCTCCCTGCACCCCGTGCACAGCAGCCTGACCCCCAAGGTTACCCTCGCTTGCCATCTTCTCTCACAACCCCAGTGTTACTCCTGCAAAGGGCCTGAAGAGCAGTGGTTGCCAACTGTGAGCTGCCTAAAGAGCGCTGACGTGGAAAGGAGACTGCGACCATCAGCAGGTACAGTTCTCTTCCAGCGCAGGGAGCCCTCTCCTGGGGCTCTCACACTCTGCCTAGCCTGACTGTAGCCACCTTCCCAGTCTCTCTGCAAAGAGGTGCGCTCATGGCCTCCACAGAACCTTCCCTGTCTCACCCCTCCTCGTGCAGTTTTCCCAGCAAGCCCTCCACGCATACCCCAATGCTGCATCAGCTTGCACTGATGGGCACCGCGGCCTGCACACACCCTCACACACAGTTTCCTATGTGTTTATCTACCCCAACAGAGTGAGTTCCCCCAGGGCGATGTGACTCTGTTGGCTTTTCCGCCCAGCACCTCCCAGGGTTGCCCACAGCACTCAAAGCTGCCAGGGCCACCAGCACCTACCTCTGCCACCCACGCATTCTGGAACCTCGCAGGTACATCCCCCACTCCAGAGGATCTTCCACGAGAAAGCCCCTCCCATCCCAACACAGGAAAAAAATATTCTAGGGCCTGCTAGCAGCAGTGGCCCAAGGAGCAGCACATGAATGCAGTCCACTCACGAGTCTAGGGCAGTCCCTCACCCAGCTCTGCTGAAGTAATAACCAGGAACAGCACTCCAGCTCCCACCACCAATCTGAGGTTACGTGTCAGGCTGCGGGCAAAGACCACATTGCCTGCCCACAAACCAGTGCACTACACAGCTCTCTGCCTTCCCTTCTCCTAGCCCCAACCTCCCACCCCACTCAGAACCCTAGCTGTCACCCTGCCCAGTCATCTTCATGCCTCTGTGTCCCCTGCAGCCTCAGGGAGAAGGTTCCCCCTGAGCCAAGCAGCCAGCCCTGCTTGGGTCTGAACCTCCGTAAGCCTGGACTTCACTCTCAAAACTTGGATGACGTTGGCCCTTCCGTGCCGGAGGATCTCTTGGACTCTCTCGCTTCTCTCCCCACCCTGCCTGGTGCTGAGGAACTGGAGCCCTTTTCTTGGACCCGCCAGCGCGCCACTCGCGGAGCAGGTACCGCGGCGCAGGCGCACTGGCCTCCGCAAAGCCTAAGGCAGCGCCTGGAACGCGAGAGGGTTCTCTGCTCCGAGGAGACCGGGGCACCGGGAGTGGACTAACCTGCCCAAAGCCTCAGAGCGCGCGGAGGGCAGCCCACTGCACCCTCTCCCGCAGTCGGCATGCAGGAAACCGCGGGGAGATGCGCTCACAGCCCCGCCGCCGTAAGAAGCCGACCTACCTGCGGCTCCGCGAGGAGCCCGCGAAGAAGGTCCAGGGATGTGCGGCCAGGCAGTGCAGATGGCTTCCCTCCGACGGCGAGTCCCAGTGCCACCTAGAAAGTGGGGAACAAGACCGCCGCCGTGAGTCCAGAGAGCGCGACCCGGAGACGGCGGGAGCCGCCTGAATCGGCTCCAGGAGCCCCAGCCCGCGGCGGGATCCAAGTCGGGGCTCCAAGAGCCTCTCTGCGGACAACGAATCGGGAAGGGATGGAAGGGTGGGTCTCCCGCCGGCCGCCCGGGTTCCCGCCGCCCACTGACCCTCGGGTCCAAGTCAGCGACGCCGGCTCAGAGCAGCACAGCGCTCGGGTCCCGATCCCTCAGCGCAGCCACGCCCCCTGCGTGCGCGCGGCCGCCCCGTACGACCCCGCGCCGGCTCCGGGCACGCCCCACGCTGGCCTCTTAGCCGGACCGCGCCTGCGCCATGAGCTCTGGGTGTGCGGCCGCGCAAGCGCCCCCACGCCGGGTCAGCCGGACGGCGCGGCGCGGGGGGTGACGGGAGTGCGCCCGGCCGCGCGCCACGAGAGCAGGCTGGGCGGCGTACAGGGCGCGAGGGCCGGGTCTGAGGAGGGAGGGGAGCGGCGGGGGCCTGGCTGCGCAGAGTGGGGCTGCCGTGGCCGTCGCCCTCGCGTCAGCTGGGCGCTCCGAGCGCCGGGGAGGGCTTGGGCGCAGAGGGGCGCGCGCTGCGGGACGGCGCGCCCGCGAAGCGCCCGGCTCGAGCCCTCGTCAGGGCCTGCTGGCCCGCTTCAGGCGGCGGCGGGCGCGGGGCGGGCTGCCGCACCGCCGAGGCCGGGCTCGGCGCTCGGGCGGACGCGCCGCGGCTCCTTCGTGAAGCGGCCCCTGCGGCGGCTGCGTTACGCCCGGGCTCGCGCTCTTCGATCTTTGAGACGCGAACCGGGCCGCGCGGGCGTCCCCGGGGGTGCGGGGCTCCCCGCCGGACGTGGGGAGCGGCGCCGGCGGGGACGCCGCCCGCAGGGCTCTCAGCGGCCGGGGAGTTGAAGTTCCTGCCTCGGGGGAGGGGGTCGCCACGACCCGGCTCCCCGTGGGCCGGGCCCTCACAAAGGCCTTTTTGGGTCCAAATTGCTTTTTTTCTTTTAGATCGTCTTTTATGTATATATTTTTAAATTGTGCTAAGGTATACATGATATAAATCTTAGCGTTTTAGCCATTTTTCGGTGTACATCTCAGTGGCGTTAAGTACGTTCGCAGTGTACACCCTTCGCCACTACCCACCTCCAGCCTCCATTGCCCCCTCACTTCGTTGGTGCCCGCTAAGGCTAGCCCTGGCTGGCGCTGCTTCCCCGGCCCTGGGGAGCTCCGTGCCCCTTGTCTGGATGAATTTGCCTATTCTCTTTCCCGCGTGAACGGAATCATGCATTATTTCTCTTAGAAGAATGTTTTAAAGGTTCATCCATGTTGTAGCATCTATCGGGATTTTTGTTCCTTTTTAAGGCTGAGTAATATTCCATTGTATGGATATGCTACATTCCTTGGACCGTGATAGTCACTTGAGTCGCTTCTAACTCTAGGTTGTTGTGACTAATGCTGCCGCGAGCGCGGGCGTGCGAGTGTCTGTTTGGGTCCCTGGCTTCACGTCTCACGTGCATCCCTAGGGCTGGAACTGCGGACTCATGGGAGAGCCTGTGTTGAACATGAGGCCCTGCCAAGCTTGCCCGCGGCGGTTGCATCATGCTAGATCCCCACCAGCAGCTCACAAGCATACCCACTTTTCCACGTCCTCATGAACACTTGTTCTTTCCTGCTTCTTTGATAATAGCCACCTGAACGGGTGTGAAGTGGTATCTTGTGGTTTTGATTTGCATTTCCCTGGTGACTAGTGATATTCAGCATCTTTTCATGTGCTTCTTAGCATTTGTATACCTTCTTTAGAGAAATGTCAAGTCCTGTGCCCATTTTTTAATTAGGTTGTTTGTTTTGTTGTTGTTGAGTTGTAGGAGTGCCTTGTATATTTTGGATATTAGTTCCTTATCAGATATATGATTTGCAAATATTTTCTCCCTTTCTGTGGGTTGTCTTTTTGCTCTTTTGATGGTTTCTTCTGATGCACAAAACTTTTTAATTTTGGAGTTATCTTTTTTTTTTGAGGAAGATTAGCCCTGAGCTAACATCTGCTGCCGATCCTCCTCTTTTTGCTGAGGAAGACTGGCCCTGAGCTAACATCTGTGCCCATCTTCCTCTACTTTATATGTGGGACCCCTACCACAGCATGGCTTGCCAAGCAGTGCCATGTCCACACCTGGGATCCGAACTGACGAACCCCGGGCCACAAAAGCGGAACATGTGAACTTAACCACTGTGCCACCAGGCCAGCCCCGAAAAACTTTTTAATTTTGATAAAGTTGAATCACCCATTTTTTTCTTTTGTTGTTTTGCTGTAATATCCAAGAAATCATTGTCAAATCCAGTGTTGTGAAGCTTTTCCTGTTTTCTTCTGAGTTTTATAGTTTTACCTCCTGTGTTTAGTTCTTTGATCCAGTTTGAGTTTTTGTATAATTTGGTGTAAAGTAAGGGTCCAACTTCATTCTTTTGCATGGGGGATATCCAGTTTTCCCAGAAGCATTTGTTGGAAAGACTGTCCCCTCCCTAGTGAATGGTCTTGGCACCCTTGTCAAAAATCAGTTGACGATATACACAAGGGTTTATTCTGGGATCTCCGTTTTATTCCATTGGTTTCTATGCCTGTCCACACAGTCTTGATTATTATAGCTTCCTAGTAAGTTTTGAAGTCAGGAAATGTGAGTACTCTAACTTTGTTCTTTTTTTTGTGAGGAAGGTTGTTGCTGAGTGAGCATCTGTGCCCATCTTCCTCTATTTTATGTGGGACGCCACCAAAGCATGGCTTGCAGAGCAGTGCTAGGTCCGCGCCTGGGATCCAGACCTGCGAACCCTGGGCTGCCAAAGCAGAGTGCGTGAACTTAACTGCTACCCTGCTGGGCTTGCCCTCAACTTTGTTCTTTTTTTCAAGATTGTTTTGGCTAATTGGGGTCCTTTGAGATTCCATGTGAATTTTAGGATGGATTTTTCTATTTCTGCAAAAGACACCATTGGGATTTTGATAGGGATTACATTGAATCTGTAGATAACTCTGTGGTATAGATATTTTAACAATATTAAGCCTTCCAATCCATGAGTATGGAATATGCTTCCATTTATTTAGGTGTTCTTTAATTTCTTTCAGTGGTGTTTCATAGTTTTCAGTGTCCATGTCTTTTGCCTCTGGTTGAATTTGTTCTTATGTATTTTATTCTCTTTGATGTTATTGTAAGTGGGACTGTTTTCTTAACACCCTTTTCAAATTGTTCGTTGTCAGAGTATAGAGATACAACCAAATTTTGTGAGTTGATTTTGTATCCTGCAACTTTGCTGAATGCATTTATTAGCTCTAACAGTGTTTTTGTGGAATCTTAAGGGTTTTCTACATGTGAGATCCTGTCATCTTGGAACAGATAATTTTACTTCTTCTTTTCCAATTTGAATGCTTTTCTTTCTTTTTCTTGCCTTATTGCTCTGGCTAGGACTTTCAGTACTATGTTGAATAGAAATGGCAGGAGCAGCATCTTTGTCTTTCTCCTGATCTTAGAGGGAAAGCTTTCAGTATTTCTCCGTTGAGTATGATGTTGGCTGTGAGTTTTTCATATGTGGGCTTTATTGTATTGAGGAATTGTTCTTCTGTTCCTAGTTTATTGAATGTTTTATCATGACGAGGTGCTGAATTTTGTCAAATGCTTTTTCTGTGTCAATTGAGATGATCATGTGTTTTTTTCTCCTTGATTGATATGGTGTATTATATTGATTTTGATATATTTTAAATGATTTTAACTTCCCTCTAGCTTGATCCTTAACAGGACCCAGCTCTGCCTTTTCACAGACACAGTGGGGTGAGCTAACTTTGCTGAGAGCCCTCAAGCCCACCAAGTACCCAGCACGTGACCTCAAGGTTGTCAGTCTTTTCAATTTTAGACATTCTGGCAGGAATGGAGAGGCATCTCATTGTGGTTTCGATTTCCATTTTCCTGATAACTACTGATGCCCATGTTTTTATGTGGTTGTTTGTAATCTTTTATTAATTGGTAAGAATTTTTCTTATACATTCTGAATTAAAAAGTCTGTCAGGGACTGGCCTGCTGACATAGTGGTTAAGTTCGTGCACTCCACTTTGGTGGCCTGGGGTTTGTGGGTTCAGATCCCAGGTGTGGACCTACACACTGCTCATCAAGCCACGCTATGGCAGTGTCCTACATACAGGGTGGAGGAAGATTGGCACAGAAGTTAGCTCGGTGACAATCTTCCTCAAGCAAAAAGAGGAGGATTGGCAACAGACGTTAGCTCAAGGCCAATCTTCCTCACCAAAAAAAAAGAAAAGAAAAGAAAAATAATGTCTTTGTCAGACATATGTATTGCAAATATGTTCTCTCAGTCCGTCACTTGCCTATTCATTTTCTTAATGGTGTCTTTTGAAGAGCAGAAGTTTTACCTTTTGATGGCTTGCACTTTTTGCACCCTAAGAAACTTTACTACCCCAGTGTCATGAAGATTTTCTCCTCTGTTTACCACTAGAAATTCTATTGCTTTAGCTTTCACATGCTCATCTATGGTGTATTTTGAAGTAATTTTTGTGTGTGATGTGAGTTATGGGTTGAAGTTCATTTTTATCCCTACGGACATCCCATTATTCTAGCACCTTTTGCTAAAAAGACTATCCTCTTCTCTACTGCATTGCCTTGGCACTTTTGTTAAAATCTAATTACTACATTGTGTGGGTCTACTTTTGGACCCTCTATTCTGTTCCACTGATCTTCGTCCTTAGACCAAAATATACTGTATTCTTTACTGAAACTTTATAGTAGGACTTGAGATCAGATAGTTTAAGGTCTCTGTGAGATAGTAGAAAATATACATTGTCTCTGCCCCTGGTTCCTGGCACCGGGCCCCTGAAACCTGTGTGATTTCCTGGGTGATAGGAGCTTCTTTTCTTCTAGTGAGGTGACTCCGGGTGGGCTCCCGGATGAGGACTGGTCACTGGAAAGACCAAGCCATGATTCGAAGCTTGGAATTTTCAGCCCCACTCCCCATTCTCTGGAGAAGGAAAAAGGCCTGAAAATGGAGTTAAGGATCAATCATGCCTACTGATGAAGCCTCCATAACATCCCAAAATATGGGGTTTAGAGAGCTTCCAGGCTGGTGAACCCATCCACACACGGGGAGGGTGACGCACCCCAAGTGCACGGGGACAGAAGCTCCTGCACTCGCGACCCTCCCAGACCTCGCCCTGTGTTTATCTCCTCATCTGGCCATTCATACATGTCCTTTATCACCTCCTTTAATAAACTGGTCAACGTGAGCGTTTCCTGAGCTCTGTGAGCCACTCTAGCAAATTAACCCAACCCAAGGAGGAGGACGTAGGAAGCTCCAATTTGTAGACAAACTGGACAGAAGTTGTGGGAAACCGGGAGGCCTACTGCTTGCGACCGGCCCCTGAAGATGGGGGCAGTTTTGTAAAACTAATCCCTTACTCAGTGGGGTCTGACACTATCTCCACGTAGATTGTGCTGGAATTGAGTTAAATTTAAGGACGCCCAGCTGGTGTCACAGAGAATTGCTTGATGTGGGGAAAGACCTCCCCTCTTGTGCATTTCCATCTAAGTTTAGAGTCACCTTGTTAATTTCTATAAAAAATCAGTTTGTTAATTTCTAATGGGGTTTTGGTTGAGGTGGTGTTGAATCTGTGAGTAGATCTCGGGATAGGGGACATCTTAACAATATCAAATCTTGGGGTCCATGAACAGATCATATCCCTTCATTTATTTAAGTCTTCACTAATTTCTTGCAGTCATTGTTACAGTTTCCAGTGCACAGATTTGCATGCATCTTGTTAAATTTATCCGTAAGCATTTTATGGGTTTTGATGCTACTGTAAATAGTACTTTTTAAACATTTCATTTCCCAATTGTTCATTGCTAGTATATAAATATAGAATGGATATTTTATCTCGAGCTCTTGCTAAATCCTGGTGGTCTGTTGTCGAGATTCGGCTCTCTCACTGCCGCAGCCCAGGTTTGTTTCCCGGTCAGGGAACCACATCGGTCGTCACACCGTGGCTGCTGCATGTTGCCGTGATGCTGAAAGCTCTGCCACCAGGACCTCAAATACCAGCAGGGCCACGCACAGTGGACAGGTTTCAGTGGAGCTTCTAGACCAAGACAGACTAGGAAGAAGGACCTGGCCACCCACTTCCGAAAACACGGGCCATGAAAACCTTGTGAGCAGTGGAGCGTTGTCTGATACAGCGCTGGAAGGTGAGGGGACGGCACAGAAAGACCGGGCAGGGTTCCACTCTGCTGTGCACAGGGTCGCTAGGAGTCAGTGTCCACTCGATGGCACTAACTTGCTAAATTCACTTATTAGTTCTAGTAGTTGTTTTATAGATTCCTTCACATTTTCTATGTACGTGACCATGTCATCTACAAATAAAGACAGTTGTACTTTTTTCTTTTATATATATGTGCATCTATATGACATGTGCATATCTATATATAGTGTGTGTATGCATACATACATGTATGTCCCTATAGCTATATGATTTTTTTGCCTTACTGCAGTGGCTGGGACTTTCAGTAATAAAGTTCAGTAGAAATGGTTGGAGTAGGCATCCTTGACCTCTTCCTAATCTTAGAAGGAAAGCATTTGGTCTTTCACCAAGTCTTATGGTGGCTGTCGCTGGTTTTCACAGATGCCTTCTGATCAGGTTGAGGGAGTTTCCTTTGAGTCCTAGTTTGCAGAGAGTTTTGTTTTTTCATAAATGGGTGTTGCATTTGGTCAAATGCTTTTATTCCATCTATTGCTATGATCACAATATTTTTCTTTTTTATTCTGCTAATGTGTTCAATTACATTGATTGAATGTCAACTGTAAAACCACTCTGCATTCCTGGAAAAATCCCACCTGCCATCAAGAATTCTTTGTGTGTATTTTTAGGTTCAACTTGCTCATATTTTAAGGACCTTTACATCTATGTACTTGAGGGATATTGGTTTGTAATTTTCTTTTCCTGTGATGTCTGTCTGGTTTTGATATCAGGGTAATGCTGGCCCCACAAAATGACTTGGGAGGTGTTTCTTCCTCCTCTATTTTCTGAAATAACTGGTGTAAGATTGGCATTATTTCTTCCTTAAATGTTAGATAAAGTTCACCAGTGAAACCATCCAGGCCTGGAGCTTTCTTTGTGGGACAGTTGTTAATGAAGAATTAATTCCTTTAATAGGTATAGGACTATTTGTATTTTCTACTTCTTCTTGTGTAAGTTAAGGAATCTGTCCATTTCTAAATTGTCAATTTTATTGAATTATATTTATTCATAATATTGCCTTGTTTTCTTTTTAATGCCTGTAGTCTCTGTAACAATGTTTCTTCTTTCATCCCTGATATTGGTAATTTTATTTATTTTTTCAAATAACTTTTATTTTATTAATGTTCTCTATCATTTGTTTTCTATTTTATTGGTTTCACTTTCATATTTATTTCCATCTTTCTATTTCCTGTGGTCTGAAGTTTGCTCTTTTTTTTCTGATTTTTAAGGAGGTCGCTACTTTGTTTGATGTTAATATAGCCACACCAACTTTCTAATGCTTAACTTTTGGTCTGTATCTCTTTTCCTATCTGTTTACTTTCAACTTGGATGTGTCATTATATGTAAATATATCTCTTGCAAACAACACATAGTTAGATTTTGCTTTTTAAAATCAAGTATGACAATCCCTGCCTTTTACTTGGAGAGGTTGGTCTGGTTAGTTTATGTAATTATTGACGTGATAGGTTCAGGCCTTCCATTTTGCTATTTGTTTTCTACTGTCCCATCTTTTCTTCCTTCCTTCCTCCTCCCTTCCCTCCGTTCCTTTCTTTTTTTCTGTTCCTCCTTTTCTGCCTTCATTTGGGTTTATCAAATACTTTTTGGTATTTGGTTTTAATTCTTCTGTTGTCCTTTTCGCTGCGCCTCTTTGTGTTGTATTTAGTGACTGCTCTAGGAGTTGACGACATGCATCTTTAATTCACTATCGTCTACTTACTAGAATCTACATTAAGTGTAAGAAACTTGAAACTGTATAATTCCATTGGCAACCAGCTTGTTGTTGTTGTCATGTTTTTCATTCATATAAACCCAGTTGTACACTGTTAGAATTCTTGCTTTAAGTAATCAGTATCTTTTTTTTTTCAAAGATTGTCACCTAACAACTGTTGCCAATCTTTTTTTCTCCCCTGCTTTTTCTCCCCAAATACCCCCAGTATATATAGTTGTATATTTTAGTTTTGGGTCCTTCTTGTTGTGGCATGTGGGACGCTGCCTCAACGTGGCCTGACGAGCAGTGCCATGTCTGCGCCCAGGATCCGAACTACCGAAACCCTGGGCCGCCGAAGCGGAGCACGTGAGCTTGACCATTCGGCCATGGGGCTGGCCCCTTATTTATTTATTTATTTATTTATTTATTTATTTATTGTAATCAGTATCTTTTAAAGAAAATAAGAGAAGGAGAAAATAACATTTTAAATTTACCTAACGTATTCACCATTTCTAGTCCTCTTCATTTCTTTCTTCAATCTAAGTTTCCAACTGGTGTAAATTACCTTCGGCCCGAAGAATTTTCTTTCACACTTCTTGTAGTGCAAGGCAGCTGATGAGGAATTCTCTCAGCTGTCATTTATATGTCTTCATTTCTCCCTCATTCTTGAATAATATTTTTACTGCACATAGATTTTTGGGTTGGCTTTTTTTTTTCTGCACATAAATTTGTTCCACTGCTTCTGATCTACATTTTTTCTCATGTGAGGTCAGACATATGTAATGTGTCCTTTTTTCTCTGGCTGCTTTCAGGGTTTTCCCTTTATCTTTGATTTTCAAGAATTTGTGACGGTCCTAAGCGTGTTTTCTTTATGCTATAAGCTCAGGATTTGCTGAGATTCTTGGATCTTTAAGTTGATCCAAAATTCATGAAATTTTTGGTCATTATTTATTCAAACATTTTTTTATGCCCTATTCTCTCCCTTTTCTCCTTCTGAGGCACCATTATATTAGACTTTCTAATATGTTCTCTCAGGTCCGTATCACCTCTATTGTTACTCTCTATTCTTTTGATTAGAGAATTCTTTTTGATCTGTCTTCAAGTTCATTGACTCTTCTGCCATCTTCAGTCTGTTCTTTAAAGATTTTTTTATTTTTTCCTTTTTCCTCCCGGCACATAGTTGTATATTCTTCGTTGTGGGTCCTTCTAGTTGTGGCATGTGGGACGCTGCCTCAGCGTGATTTGATGAGCAGTGCCATGTCCGCTCCCAGGATTCGAACTGACGAAACACTGGGCCACCTGCAGTGGAGCACGCAAACTTAACCACTCGGCCACGGGGCCAGCCCCCAGTCTGTTCTTAAGATAAGTTAAAGTCCATCCACTTACATTTTCATTTGCTGCCATACTTTTCAGCTCTAGAATCCCCATTTGGTTCTCTTACAGTTTCCATTTTTCTGCTGAAATTCCCTCTGTTCATTCATTATGGCCATTTTTTCCTTCAAGTACTGAAACATATTTATAATGTCTCTTCTTAAATTTAATTCTAACATCTGAATCATGTAGGGGCTGGTTTCTATTAACTGGTTTTTGGCTAGAAATCACATTTTCACGTTCATTACCTGTCTAGTAATTTTTTCTTGCATCCTGGACATGGTGAGGCACTTGGTAGCGGCTCTGGATTCTGGTTTCTTCTGGAGTGTGCTGACATTTGTTTTAGCAGACGTTCCGCTCAGAACTTTTGGAGGCTTGGCTCTGTATTTGTTAGGTGGATCTATAGCAGTCTTGCCTTTAGTCCTAGCACAAATCTTTTAGTCCCAGAACACAGACTTTCTGTGGTTTCGATGGAAAGCCCACGGTGTCTGCCTTGTCACTGTCCTTGGCAGGACTTGAGATCCAGACTCTCCCCCTGGGTAGGTGAGAGCTGCAACCTCCGCCCAGCAGTTGCCGTCCTCTGGACTCCTTGAGTCTCACTCCTACACGTGCAGTTCAGGAGTCAGCCAAGGATTCAAGGGGAGTTGATGTGCACCTTTTCGGGGATTTTCTGCCTCATTTCCAGGTGCTCTGGCTGACCCAAACTCTGTTCTCTGGCACCTCAAGCCAATAGGACTACAACTTTCTGCTCACATTTTGGTCCCCTGTGCCATGCCCTGGAGAAGGTCCTCAGGGGAAAAGCAGTATAAACGTGGACCCCAGCCAGCATTTCTCTTCTTTCAATGTTTGGATTCCCCCTCCTTTCTGACTGCTTTTAGTTGATCTTCAGTGCCTTCAAACAGTTATCTTTTCTGTTTCGTCTAGACTTGATCATTGTTATCTGTGGAAAGTTAGCCCTAAACAAGCTGTTCAGTCACTACCCAGACCAGCCCCTCCATACACCGGTTTACAAGCACCATCCAGCTGTGCAATCCTTTGCAATTACGACACACTGTGCCTGAGGAAATGCTCGAGCAGATCCGGTGCCCTGCTCACTTGATGCAGCCCTGGCACACCAGAACCAGGAGGAGGTAGGCCAAAGGAAGTCAGGTCAGATTCTAAGCCATACCCCCTGTCCATGGACACAGCTTGTGGCCAGCACATGGCCTCTGAGCTTGCAGAGCAGGACACTGTGGACATTTTAGAATAGAAAACATCACAAAGACTTCACGCCAACATTCACTTGACAGCCATGCTTTGAGCACCTGTTACATGTTGGGCACCTTGCTGGGGACAGAGATGAAGGGAGGCTCCTACAGAGCAAGAGAGAAAGGGATGGTAATAGAGAAAGAACATTCTGTGGGAGCCCCAAGCAAGCCCCTTGCCACGTGTCAGAGAAGGCTTCCTGGAGGAGGAAGCCTGCACTGAATCATAACCAAGGAGTGAGAGTTGGCCAAGGCAGAAGGGTGGAGGCACAGCTTTGGCTGAGGGAACAGCATGGGCAAAGGCATAAGGGCTAAGGGTGTGCTGCAGGAGGAAGCACAGGGCAGCAGGAAGAGGGGCGGCCCCACTTGGTGCCTCTGGGCCGCAGGTACCTGGTCCTCACGGGGCCTCAAGGGTGGGGTGGGGTCAGAGCCCTGAGCTGCTGAAGGCAAGACTCCTTCACGCTGTGCCAGGGGATGGGGAGCTGACAGGGACGGAAGCTTTGCAGAGAGTTAAGGCGCTGGATGGGACTCTGACTTGCAAAGAAAGGGCTGATGTGACCAGCCTCTCCATTTATACACCGTCTGCCCTGCTGAAGACTTTGAAAACCAAATACTCCCCAAGCCAAGGAAACCCAACCACTGGCTGATTGTTGGGACTTTATTATTATAGTCACCGGCCCAATTCCAGCTTCCAAGGGCAGAACAATGAGCCATTGAAGCAGTGCGGAGGTCTCGCTCCCATCCACCCTCTCCAGCAGCCGGGACCTGGTGCTGAGGCCTCAGTGGGGATGATGCCCTGGCTGCACCAAGCTCCCCTCAGGGACTTCTGGGGCTCTGGGCATCTGTCTCCTCACTCATCAAGTGGGAGCCCCAGAGAAAACACATCTGGATGTTGCTTTGATCTCCTCCCATTCTGTCCCATATCGACCCTGGTAGCTCAGGAGCTAATTACATCTGCTTTGGGGAAATTTATGGGTATGAAAATTCTTCAAAGATGCTAAAGACCAAGAGGTGCCATTCACTGTTCTCACCACAAGCGGCCTGCCTTGTATACAATGGTACACTGGTAAACAGAGAGCCTGTGGGGTGCCCTGTGCTGTGGTGCTCACACACAAGTGCTCAGTGCCCAGCACCCTGGGAGCCCTGGCTAGGTCAGTGGCCAGTAGTCAGGATGGGGAACTGGGCCCAGCTGGCTCCTGACCCCCAGCTGCTTCGTAACAAGGTCACACCATCTCTTGTTTATGGTCCCACTTTATTCCCAAGCAGTTGGTGTTATTTGATCATCAGTTATAAGCCAGAAAGATCCCGATTTTATTAGGAAAAAAAAGCTAACTTCATGGAACTGCAAGGCCGAATCACTGTCCTGTGAAACCCTAGAGGCCAGGATCTCAGCAGGCTTGAGCTAGGCCTGCCTCACCGTTGTTACTGCTGTCGCTGCTGGCTTTGAATCTCCTGCCTGGGAAGAGGCAGGAGCAGGACCAGCCGAGGGCTCGGCTGTTTCCTGAACTCACCTGGGGTTGTCAGGGTTGGCTTTCCACCTGTGGGTGCTCAGCTCCCTGCCTGGTCCCTAGTGGGGGTCAGCTCCAAACACGGCAGGCACACAGGAGGGGGTCCTCTTGCTGCCCATTAGGATGGGGCTGGGACCGCTGCTGGGCCCCCTGCTTGGGATTCAAGATTAGGGAAACCCAAGTAGCATAAACCACGTCGGGGCTGGGATTAGGCGGGCTCAGCTCTAAGATGCTTTGCTGGGTCCTGCGGGCCAACGCGGCGGCCTCTTTGCTGCCCTCGCAGGCACAGGTGCTTGGCCAGGGACCAATGTGCAGCGTTCCTGGGGCCCTTGGGTGGCAGGACCAGAAACTGGAGAGCTTGTTGGGAGCTGTGCTGTGCAGCGAGGGCCGGCAGATGGGGGAGATGGTGGCAGGTGAGGCCTGCTCAGAGGGGGTCTGCAGGAGAGGGTGCCAGGCCGTGCTGCCCTGCAGACGTCAGGCCCAGGTCTGAAGGCCACAGCCCTGGCTGTCCTGTGATCAAACTCACACAGAGCAAGATGCAGCATCTGTAAAATGGGCCCAAATTCCGGACTCCTCCCTTCCATGGTTGCCCAAAAGAGCCAAAGTATCAACAGGAGTGAGCTCCAGCCTCCTGGTGGACCCTGGCTACTCACAGTGAGTGGCACAGCCTTGTCATTCTCATCACCTGAGCACCGTGGCCCCAGCTTGAGGTGGGCTGCCTGTGGCCTGCAGGAACCTGGGGTGTTGGCTGTGTGTCCTTGACCTTGAGCAAACTTTCCCAGTCAGGGTGGGGTCTGGAAACGGGCAGCAGTGACACCAGCCATGTCTGCTGGGCAGGGAGCTGTCCCTGCAGTCCAATGTCAGGGGCCACTGCCAGCGAGGCCCCAGGAGCACTGGGCGTGGCAGCCCCAGGGCCATCCGGCTCATTGCCACCCAGCCTCACCTCTGCCTCGTGGGGACCCCCCGTTGGGGGACATGGGCACCAGCACCTCCACACTCGCAGATATAGTCTGGCCCATACACACGCATTGATGTCTCTTCCAGTTCTCGTAGTTACCAGGGTCCGGCCCTGCTGGAGCTGGGACACTCGGCCTGGGCAGTGGGCAGCACAGTGTTGGTGTCTGCTCAGCTTTCCCCAACCCCCCCAGGAAAAAGAACAGCAGAAAAGCCACTTGGGTGGAGTGTCAGACACCTCCCTCGGCCTGTGTCCCACAGCCTCATGCCCTGTGTGTCCCCCCACCAGCTCTGTTCCAGAGGGCCGTGGCCAGGTCTAAGATGGTGGCAGAGGAAGGAAGAAACAAGGAAGGGGTGGGGCGGGACATAAAGTGCTGCTTGTGTGAGGCCTGTCTGGCTCTGGGCTTCCTCTCCAAGGCAGCCACTGGCACCAGCGCCAAGGGGAATCCCGATGGGGGCGGAGAGAGCGGCAGGAGGAGGGAGGAAAGGGAGGGAAGAAGGGGGCGGGGTGGGAGGCAGAAGGAAGCCAGTCAGCCCAAAGGCTGCTAGGACCATTTGGAGGGCTCAGTGACGTGGGCTGGTCGGTCGCTCTGGGTCTCTGCCCGGCTGACTCAGGGCATCTCTCTCACAGGGTCCTGGGCAGCTCCGGCAGCTCTGTGCCCAGCACTGAGCGGTGGGTGAGGGTCTCAGGCCTGCCCCTGGGGCCTGCTTCAGGCCGACGAGTGGGCACTGGCCACGTGTCCACTCTGCTGCTTGGGCTGGTGGGGTGAGACGCTGTGCGACGAGCCACCTCAGGCACCTCAGGGGCAAGCCCAAACCTGAGGCCAGGCACAGACCCCTGAACCGCAGGCATCGCCTGACACTGAGCAGCTTCTCCAGGGGCAACTCTGCCTGGGAGGGCCCCTGGCTAGGCACAGGGGCCACTTCCTCAGACAGGCCCCCCTTGCCACATGAAAGCGGGTACTCCCTGCTGCCCGCCCAGCAAAGCTGGGGTGCTGGCAGTGCTGTGGGTGCTGGGGGAGCAGAGCGGCCTGTGGAGGGCTTGGAAGGGGGCTGCAGGGTGAGCACCTCGGCCACCTCCTGTGGGCGAGGCCCCCTTCTGCACACCCTGCCGCCAGTCCCAGGGGCCCTCCTTGGGCCAGCCACCCTTCTCTTGCTGAGCCCCTCAGTCCTCAGCCCAGCCCTTGATAACTGCTTGTCCCCCTCCTCTGCGTCAGGACCTTTGGTGACGGCACCTCAGGGGGTTGGGGGAGGGAGAGGAATGGCTTCACAGCAGAGGGTGAGGCAGGGAGGGGCGACTTGGCCCCTGAGCTGCAGCCCCCACCCTACATCACTGCACACTCTGGAGCCATAGCAGAAGTGTGGTCACACGAAACAATCTGAGGAATTAAAATCATATTTTCACTGCACCATAAAACATGCAAAGCGGCAGGAAGGCGGCCCGGCCCGCAGACGGCAGACAGCAACTGGCCTGCAGCGCTCTGGCCCCTCCCTTTTGGCCCCAGAGGGGACAGAGCAGGGGTGGGCCCAGAGAGGGAGCCTCGGCCACACAGTGAGCCTGACACCAGACTGCCCGAAAGACAGCCGGCCTTCGATCCTGTCCTGCTCCCTGACTTGGCTCTCAGACTTGAGAGCCAAGCGCACGGCCGGCCTGGCCCTGAGAGCTGGGCAGCGGCCCCAGGCCAGTGAAGCGGCTGTCGGCACACTCTGTCCTGCTGAAGCCAGGAAGCAGAGGGAACGTGGGACATCTGGGGCGCTGAGCCCCATCGGCAGGCAGGTGCGTACTGACGCAGCACGTGGCCCTGACGGTGGCCCAGGTGACGGCAGCTGCAGGGCCCGGCCCTTCGTGGGAGGCTCTCGCCTGGAACACCCACTGCTGTGAGCTGGGCCAGGCACCTGCCCACCACCTAGGGGCAGGGTGTGAGCCCCCAGGCAGGGGAGCCAGCAGGCCCAAGGCCTCAGGGCCACACAGGCAGCCCCTGAGAGCCATCCCGCATGACTAGTCAGCAAGGCTGGAGATGCCGAGCACTGCGAATGCTTTGTTCTCTCCTAGGTGATGGAAAGCTGGTGAACTGGCCACACTCAGCACGGAGAGACTGGACGCTGCAGACGCAGCACGTGTGCTGGAGCATGGTCCATCCCAGGGAAAGGGGCATGCAGAGAAAGCCACCTGGGGGTCCGTGGGGACAGGGACACGTGGGTGGCACTCTGGCTGCCAGGACAACCACTCTTGACTGGTAGGGCAGGCAGGGAGGCAAAAGGCCCTCGCCCCAGAGAGCCGCCCTGTGTATACTGAGGTCTCCCCAACAGGCTGCAGCTTTTCTATCATCACAAAAAGGCAACGAAGGCCATTCCAAGCTCCTTGTTTGCCCGCAGCAGGGGCCCACCCAGCTCCAAGGGGCCCCTCCTGTTAGCTGACCTCTGCAGACCATGCCCTTAGACCCCGAGGCAGGGGGACGCCTCCTCCTCAGTGTCAAGGGGAGCTCTCTGCACCCGCTGGGGCGTGCTGCCAGCCGTGCGTTAAATGGGACACGGCTGATCTCAAGCTGCACTTGCCGAGAAGGCCGGCCCAGCCCAGCACTTGGCGTCTTAATTGGGCTTCTGAGGGCTCCTGCACGCGCTTCACACCCAGCCATTCACACCCAGCCAGCGAGTACCTGAGGCTCCCGAGGCCCATTAAGATGCAAAGACATTCCTTTGTTCACTGACAAGCAGGGTCCCATCCAGGGCTCCTAGACCGGCAGACTAAGTGATGTTTTCTTAAGGAAGACACGAGATTAACCGCCACTAAAGCCCCAGCACAATGTGGGCCCTGCCCATGGCTGTCAGCGCTGCCTCTCTGCATGACTGACAGGAGCAGCGGGTGCCGGCGGGCTCCCAGGGCCCACCAAGCCCCAGTGTGCGGGATCAGCCTGAGCACAGCCCACAAGTGGACCTGGAGGGCCATGATGGAAACGTAATGAGGCGCCCCTTGCTTGGGGGACAGAAAGCCTCCAACAGCCCTGCCAACTCCTGTTGCTGGGCCACACCGCTGGCAGGGTGCTCGGAACAAAGCTGGTGGCTTCTGGCCCCTCCCAAGCAAGCACCTGCCGGGAGCTCAGCTGCCCGCCTTGCTCAAGACCCAGGGGGTCCTGGGAGGGGTGGAAAGGGTCTGTGGTTGGTCCCCTGCGCTGGGGAGGAGGGACCGGGGTCTTCCGAGGTGCGGCTGCTGGGTTATGGTGCAGGCTGAGCCCGGCAGGACTTGAAAGCAGTTCCCAAACGACGGAGTGGGGTCACAGGAGTGGGGAGTGACAGGCTAGGCGGCCAGGCCCCACCCGGCCCGAGCCATCCTAGGGGAGTGCCTGGGGACACCACAGGCAGGGCACGCTTCAAGAAAACACCCTCTTTATTTGCACTTCAGAAATGCCAGGGGGCTCGGACGTGGGCAGCCCACAGGGTGGGTTTCCGCGCAGGTCGTCATCGTCTGGCATCGGGAACCTGGCAGGGCTGGCTCAGGCAGGAGGGGTGCAAGGTGCAGTGTGGGGGCTCACAGCCCCCGAGGCATCCCTGCGGGGCACACGGCAGTCCATCCAGACACACTGCCCCACGCTGACCGTCAGGGCTCTCCAGGCAGGGCACGACTTGCCAGGACTCGGCCTCTGGTGTCCTGCCAAGGATCAGGGGTCAGAACAGGGTGGCCACGCCATCTCTGCATTTGCCTGGCCATGTCTCCCATGCCCACACATGGGGGCCTTCTTGGGACACGTGAGAAACGAGCCCCAAAGAGAGCTCTGGCCCCCCAGGACTCATAGGGAGCACTGAAGTGTTAAAAATGTTTTGACATAATAAAAATTATGGAAGTCTCTTAACAAAACAGTTTTGTTAGGTACAAAATTCTGATAAGAGGTTCCTCAGGATGCCCTCTGCCCCTTGGGCTGGGGGGACTGTGGTGGAGCAGGTGCCCAGAGCGCCCCAGGGACCCTCAGCCACCTCTCGGCCCCTCACGCTGGCCCAAGGGGTGCTCACTGCTCTGTTCACAGTCCACCTCGGCCCTCAGGACCCCAACCTCAGGAGAAGCTGACAGCCACGGGGGACCCCCCAGGCCAGGTGCTGAGGGAGGGTGCTTTCAGACTGACGGATGAAAAGGCCCTGACCACACGCATCCCTCTGGCAGGGGTCAGGGAGGCACTCGCTAATTTCTTCCTCCTCAGAAGAGGGTCAGGATGAACACACCCCGAGGCTTCCGGCCACCCGGCCCAGCCTGGCTTTGCAAAGCTCTAACAGAACCAGATGTGCTGGCGGTGGCCGTGCGCAAGGCAGCATCTCCACCTTCTGGGCGAGAGAGAAACAAGCCGGCACTGCTCTGCGTGGAGCAAGGTGGCAAGGGAGGCCGGCCCCTCCACCCAGCAGCCCACTGAGCTCAGCCAGGGGACACTTTCAACACCCAGCGCCTGGACAGGCCGCTGCAGGTGTGAGCCTGGCTTTGACACTTTCTGTGTGTGGGGAGCAGTGGCAGCCAGGCCAGGGTCTGGGGGTGCCCTGTGGAGGGTGGGGCCGTCAGCAGCCTCCCTTCCCAGCCCTGTTTTTTTGGCTACTGTGGCCTGGGCACAGGGCTCACCTGTCTGAGGTGGCACGGCAGGTGTAGCCTCCCATGCACCTGGAGAGAGCAGTTCACAGTGGCCCCCAACTCCCCTCCCGCCACTGCCCCAGTCTTAACGCCCAGCCCATGTGTACCTGGATGGGAGCCTCTGAAGAGCTTGGCTGTGGGGCAGCAGGTGGGCCGTGCACCCTGGGCCTGGCAGGGATGATGGCTTACCCTCAGCAGCCTGTCACTGTGGGGTCCAGGCCCGAGCGCTTGGTGATGCGTAGCTTGGCCACCTCCTCGGCGCAGGTCGGGTGGATGCCCAATGTCCGCATCACCTGCGCATAGGAGGCCCCACACCTGCGGGTCGGGGAGGGGGATTCAGGGGATGAGTCAGCGAGGGGAGGCTTGTTCACGTCACCCCGTCCCCAGGAAGGTGGCGCACAGGGAGGGCCTCGGAAGTCTCGGTGTCCTCGCTGTCCTCTAGCCCTGCCCCCACCCTCTCTTCTCCAGCCAGCAGCCAGAACACCTGCCAACACCTATGCTGGACCTGTCCCATCTCCCCCAAGCAGTGCCGGAAGCGCCAAGCAGCCCCGCCTCGGCCCACTTCCCACCTGCTCCACCCTGGCTGGCTCCAGCCTGGCCTCCTGCTGCCCTCAGCCTACCAGGCGCAGCCCCGCCTCGGGACGTGGCTCCAGCTGGTCCCTCTGCTCCCTCTCTTCACCAAGACGAGGCTGGACTTGCCTGCCCCCACGAACCCGAGCCCACTTCTCATGACTGCAGCTGCACTGCTCTTCTTCCCGCAGCCGGCACTTCCCACGTGAGCCCCCCGCCCCAGCAGCAACGCTCCCATGCAATGCACTGTCCACCTCTTGGAGACACAGCGCGTGTGGATGCCCTGCAGGGTGCGTCCATCATTTGCAGACAAGGCTGCAACAAGCCGCCCTTCTCACGTCTGCGCACACGTGTTGGAATGTCTGTGGGTAAATCCCCAGCACCATCAAGGTGCGCGAGCATCTCTGATGGGGACTGAGGCCCCAGCAGGCGGTCTGCTTCACAGCCCCCTCCCTACTGTGTCTGCACACTGGTCCCTCACTCCACCGATTCGCCTGAAACTTCAGCGTCCCCACTGTGCAGACGCTGGAAAACTATCACCATGGGACAGTATGGAACCTTTTACTCTCACCAACCAAAAGGGTTTCTTGGTGTTTCAATTTCATCTTAAAATTCCAAAGGAGGCACTGCAGCTTTCTACTATTTTGTTTCATTTTCTTCCCTGTGGATTGCCTGTTTGTATCTACCTTTCTAGCGGATTCATCCTATAGTTATTGCGGCTGCCTATGGGGAGTAGGGGGGCCCCTGGGGTATCTGCACTTGACCCTTGGCCTTTGCAGCCCTCATCAGCCTTCCTGGGTATCGGCCCTGGTCCTGGATCCCTCGCCCTGTCCCCAGACCTCCCACCTCCACCCACCCCCAAGGCTGGCTCTCAGCCACACCCATGCCCCAAGCACACGTGGGGCTCCAGGTGGCCCACGTCCCCTCCACTACAAGTTCAGCCCCTCACCTCTGCTGCCAGCCCTCCTGCTTCTGAAAGCCCCATGCTTAGCTGCCCAACCTCCTCACTGCCCTAGGCAGCCCACTCCCGCCCAGAACCTCCACCAGCAAAGGCTCCAGGCAGGCCCCGGAGGCTCACAGCACAGCCTGTGCCCCAGGCCCAGTGCTGGAGGGCACAGGCCTATCCTGGGGTGCTCTCCCACACATGCATGGTGAGACCTAGCTCAGGACCGCCTGTGTGCTCGGCCCGGTGAGCGAGGGCCCAGCCCTGATCATTCTGAGTAGAAAAGACCCAAATGGTGACCCCACCAGGGCTGGCTGGGGACGCGAGCCTCCCCCTTGCCCCCAAGGTGGCCTGGCTGCAGACAGACACAGTGTAGCTGGCTCAACAGTGTTTGGCTGGAGAAGAAACCTGCCTCTTGTCCGACTGGACCTACCACATCAGGGGAGACGCTCGGCTGAAAATGCATCCAGCACCACGTAAATGCAACGTCAACATGGTGGACGCCAACTGTAGTGCTGCCAGCACCCAGAGGGACAGCAGTCTGAGCACTGCGTGACGGCCGACATTCCTCTGGACTTACTTGATCCCCAGAGCAAATCCTTGAGTAACTTCGCCCGCATTGGGGCCGAGGAAGTGCAGGCCCAGCACCAGCTGTGGGGGCTCCCGCAGGCACACCATCTGAAAGCCACATTGTCAGCTGCCAGCCTGGCTGGAGGCAGGACACCAGGGCTGCATGGGCGGTGGACCCTGGGGCAGGCATGGCCGTGTACGGCTCCCCCACCCACGGTGGCCAGCTCTTCCCTCCTCTCACCTCCTGGCATGCCCCAGCCCAGGTCTGCGAGGACACCCACCTTTATGTAACACTGGGACGCATCCCGTTCAGCCACCGTGAACTCCAGTGGTTTATAATATGCATGATAAACCTGGATGACAAGACAGCAATCCCTGGAGTCAGTGGCTATGGCAAAACAAGACCTGTGGGCATCTGACAGGTCCGACAGGCTCTGTGGGCACAGCAGGGACCAGAACTGCCCACTAGGCCTGCAGGTTGTGGTCTGCGGTGAGGACGGCTAGCCATGGAGAGCACCCCTCTCCCACAGACCAGCAGCCTGCGGCTGGAGCCACACTGTCTGCAGGACAGATCCTTTTCCACGCAGGCCCAGAGCCCCATGACCACAGCAGCAGAGCAGGCGCCACACAGGCCAAGCGCCGTCCACTATGATTTGTCTTAGAGCCCAAAGCTCAGGGCAGGGCAGGACGCCACCTCGGAGAGCACACCAGGTGGACGCTCCAGAGTCAACAGGGTGCCCCGGGCAGTGGAAGGGGTGCCTGGCCTGCCCGGCGGGGGACGGGAGCAGGATGGCCGTCTGGCCTCCCTCAGGCACTGCACCGTGGCACTTGCTGGGCCCTCACTTGAGCAGGGAGGAGGGGGCAGGCGCGAGGTGGCCCTGGCCCACACCGGAGCTGCCGGACAAAGGCTTTCAGCACCCGAGAAGAGATCGACAGCGTGTTCAGGGCTGCGGCCGAGTAAAAAATGAGCAGGGCCTGCACATGTGCTGCACAGCCATTATTAATTAATGGAGCTTCAGAGAATATTGTTCTAACTAAGACAGAATTGAAAAGAAAATAAACAAAGGTATTTGGCCATTCAACATTGTGAAACATAAAACAACATCATAGAATGCCATGAACACATGTCCCAGCGTACTTGTGATGAATCAAACAAAAACAGCAAATAAAGTGCTGGGGGGAAGGCCGGCCTGTCAGGCCTGCCTAGAGACTGAGGGGGTGGGGGCGCTGGGGCAGGGCAGGCCCTAGAGCCCAGGGACTCATTCCCAGAGGGCACCAGGCCTTGCGGTGGTGGCTACGAGGGGTCTGGTTTCTCCCGGTGTGTTTGCCAGCTGCTACAGCAGCGAGATGAAGCCACACTGAAGCACCACAGCCTGGCAGCTTTCAGGTCCCCTGCATCTGCCAGGTCACCTGGGACATGCTCTGTGGCCACCCCAGGGCCACAGCCGCCTGCTGAAGCAGACCCAGAAAGAGCCTTGTCTGATGATAACCCCCTTCCTCTGGGGTGAGTGCCCAAGGCTGGGCTATCGGGGCGGCCAGTGAGGACTGGACGATCTCGGAAGAAGAGCAGAGGTAGGGCTGGCATGGGGTGGAGGCAGGGGCGGGGGTCATGCCTGCTGGACTGCTGTTGCGGGGGGAGCAGAGGTAGGAGAGCAGGAGAAGCCTTTCCAGGCTGAGGGAGACAGGTGCCATGTTGCGGGGGCCACACCCCACAGGCTCCGTCCTTTCTGGGGCTGCTCTCCAACACTCTCGTCCCACACATCCCTTGCTGCCACGTTACAGCTGTTGTTCTGGGCCCCCCTGCCTGACCCTGCCAAGGTGGAGGCCCTGGGAAGCAGGGACACCAACACTCCTGCTGGTCCGCTGGGCCTCTGTGGGAGGGGCCGCCATCGGGGCCTAGGTGCCACACGGCACTGCGTCCTGGCAGCCCCTCTCCTCTGTGCCCTGCAGCACCTGACTTACCTCCACGTGTTCCTCTCCATGGCGAGCCACAGCCTCCTCCTCTGACAGCCCCACACAGCCATACTCCAGAGGGGTGAAGACTGTTGTAGGGACCTGGAAGGCAGGCCCGGAGTCAGGCACACCCCTGGGGACCCAAAATTGAACATCCCTACTCAGGGACACAGAGAGCAGCAACTGCAGGCAGCCCCTCAGACGTGCTGGCTCCCAGGCCACGAGGCCGGGGGAGACTTGTTTCCGGGCTGCACCCACACAGCTAAGCTTCACACACATGACGCTCCCACTCACACACGAGGCACCCGTGCACGCACCCCCAACACCCCAGAACGCGCCACAGCCTGTCCCCGCTGGACTTGGCGTTTTGAAGAGCAGTGAGCACTCACGTTGTCGTAGTCCATCAGGTCTGAGGACTGACCGCACAGCCGCCGGGCCAGGAGCTTCCCCGCCATGACAGCCGGCGGCGTCAGCTCGGGCCGCCCCTGCCAGGAGGAAGGACCTCGGAGTCACCCAGCCCGACCTCTGAGGGCATCTGCTGGTCCCTGCCACCACCCTCCACCTTCCTAGGGAGGCGTCGCCCCTTCAGAAACCCCAACGCTGTTGGCGGCTGGGCCTCTGCGGCGCTGCAGGGCCAGGCACTCGGCCGGTTTGCCCGTCTGCCTCCGATTCCCTCCGTCCTACTCTGGGGGACACTTGTGGCCACGACCCCTCCCTGTGAGAGCAGGTGAGCTGCTAAGGGGCCCAGCTTCTCTGCGTCCCTTCTTCCTGTCAGTGATCTTGGATGGCTGACCCCATGGCAGAGCTCAAGATTCCGGGGCCCTTCAACCCGCTCGCGTTAACTAGGATTCGGGTAGAACGGGCCCTGGAAGCATCCGTGTGCTCCTGACACATCACAGCCCGTCACAAATCCCAAATCAGAGCGTTCTGTGCAGGCCCCTCTGTCCCAGGGGTGTGTCCTGCTCAGGGAGTGGTGGGGGCACGGCCCCAGGGTTCCTGCACGCGTGGCGGGACTGCTGCCAATCACCCTGGCAGCAGGAAATGCAGATGCTGTCTGACATTCCACAAATGAATGGAGATCTGCAGAGATAAACTCCTGAAAGCAGCCTGCATTCCCCAGGGTCTGACGCACTGCGGGAACGTTGTGCACACAGCACACATCTCGCCAAATGCCAACGCGCCGCCCCCCCCACCCCCACCCCGCCCCCGTCCCCTGCGCTCGTCAACCTCTGGGCGTTAACTTCTCTAACTGATCAGAATGACCTTTCCCAGTGAGCAAATTTAATGTTGTCATAAATAATGTCTCTGCACGCACTCTGCATCTGTGAAGGGTTATGGTTTCCACTCTGTTAGCCTGAGCCCTGCAGCCACAGAACTCCAACTCACTGGGCCAGGGCGTGCAGCACGAGGCCCTCTCCCCAGGACCCCAGGCGCTCTCGCAGGGCGCAGCACACAGGATGCATGCAGAAGGCCGCTGCCAGGGAATGCCACGGCTGGACCGTCAGAGATCATGCTGAGGCACTGCACTGCCTGGCCACGTGGGCTGGGTCCACGTGACAGTCGAGGACACGTGAAGCCACTCGCTTCTGTCCATGCTAACAAGCTGACTAGATGGTCAGAGACAACCCCGGCAGGAGGAGTGGCCGGAGCTCTACCAGCGTGCCCTGGCCGAGCTGACCCTGCAGTCTCGCCTGCGCTCCCAGTTCTGTGCCTCACGCACCATTTCATGAGCCTGGGCCCACGGGAGGCTGAGGGGCTCAGATGGCAGCTGCTTGGCTCACATTTGAGCATTGGCCACAGCTGGAGGGTGACCCTTCTGGTACACTGGGAACAACAGGGTCATGTTGCCCCAGCAGGAGGGGTCTGCATGGAGCTGGGTGTCTGGCAGGACAGACCCGCACCAGACAGGCAGGCTGACCCTTCAGGAAGAAAGGGAAGGCCAGTCTGCCACAGGCCCCTGTCCAGGCATGTCTCCACGCATGTGCCAAGCTCTCCTGAAGCCCCTACCCATCACGAGCAGAGGCTGGCAGGCAAGGGTGGGGGAGGGAAGTCCTGCAGCATCAGTGATGATGCCACCTCTGCCCTCTCAGCTCCAGGACACCCCACCCAGGGACACACTCCCTTAGACACTGGCTCCCCCTACCCTCAGGCATTTCCCAAAGTGGACTCTGGGATGCAAGGGGCAGGGCGACATCTGCACCGTCTTGTGGGCAGAGCATCCTCGCCAAGCCCCATGTGCCCTCTCCAGCTCACTCTGCTCCAGTCCAGGCCCCTCAACTCCCCCTCAGGTCTTTCCTGACTGCTAGCACTAAGCATCTCCTGACATCCGAAATAGTTTACTTATTCATTTGTCATCTGTGACCACTACCAGAATGTCACCTCTATGGAGACTGGGACTTTTCCCTGTTCCTGCAGTGGCCCCAGAACCCAGAAAAGTGCCAGGTGCCAGAAAAGTGGGCACTCGGTCAACACGTGGTGAATGATTGTGAATTAACACATCACGGTGGGCCCAAGAGCATCCCCCAAATTCATGTGTCTGGAACCTCGGCAGGTGACCTTATTTGGAAATAAGGGTCTTTGGAGGTATGATTAAGGTAAGGATTGAGATGAGGTCCTACTGGACTAGGGTGGGCCCTAAATCCAATGAGAAGGTCCTGGTAAGAGACAGACCCCGGGGGGGCTCTGTGAAGATGGGGCACAGGCTGGAAGCCAGCACTGTCTGGGGCCATCAGAAGCTACAAAAGGCAGGAAGGATCCTCCCCAAGAGGCTTCGGAGGGAGCACGGCCCTGCCAACACCTTGATCTCAGACTTCTGGTCTCCAGACTTGTGGAGGGTCAATTCCTGCGGTTCTGAGCCTCCCCAGGTGTGGTGATCTGTGACGGCAGCCTTGGAAAACTAATGCACATCGATGACACTGGCAGATCTTGCCCCCAAGAGGCCTGCTGGAGTCTGGGGGGCCTGGCGCATCTCTCAGGCTCCTCTGATCAGGGACGTCCTAAGCCAGGTTCCTCAGGATGTGTACACATGTGCGGGACAGGCCACTTACTACTGAGGCTTTGGGGGTGTGGGGGCCCACGGCTGACCAGCTGCAGGTCTTTCTGGGGGCCTGTGAAGAGGGCAGGGGCAATGCCTCCCAAGCCAGGGGCCAGGGCTTCCACCAGGGCCTCAAAGGGTGGGTCTGCACCCCCTTTCGGGGCAGGGCAGGCAGGCTCGGGGAGTAGGGCTGGGTCCACGCCCCGTCAGGCTCCGGCACCCTCATGCCCTGCCCTGCCTGACAGCCGGGTGGGTTGGTGGAGAGAATACTGACCCGCCCACAGATCAGAGGGTCAGCTGAGGCAAGGGGGTCAGGCCTGGTGCTGTGGGGCCAGGACAGCCCAGGGTGGCCCCAGGGCAGCATTTCTAGGGCTCTGTATGTCCAGCTCACCGGCAGAGAGGTCAGGGCCAGAGCCGAGGTGTGGAACAGGCATCCATCCTCGGAGCTGGGGCACCAGGAGGTTGACAACAGGACTTTGCTGACATGCCCTCAGAGTTTTAACCCTTCCCTGCCCTCTCCCCACAGAGGGGAGGAGCACTTGAGAGAGAAAAGGCTGATGCCCGCTTCCTCCCAGAACCCCAGTCCATCAGCACCGGGGGCTTGGCCAGGAGTCCTGTGAGTGGCGTACGTCCCGAGGCCCAGCGGGGTGGGGTCGGGGCAGGGGCTGGGTGGCAGGCGCAGGCCTCACCTCTGCTACGTCTCCGATGGCATAGATGTGGGGGACGGAAGTGGCTTCCCCGGCGTCAACCAGGATCTTCTGACTGTTGGGGTGGGTGTTCACTCCAGCATTCTCCAAATGCAGGCTTCTGGTTTCTGGAACTCGACCTGGAGGAGACAAAGAGCGAGGAAGGCTCAGGTTTTCCTCAGTGGTTTTGACTGAGCCTCCTCGGTTTATTTAAAACCCCTCTCAGCCCGTCCGCTTAGTATTGGTAGAACATCAGACACAAACAGCGTCAAGGGGCTCCTGGCCTCCGCAGGCCTCACACACACGTGCACATATACACGTGAGCACACACACACACAACCCCCCTACGTTTGCACAAAGAATCAATGAGAGGATGAAGTGGGAGCAGTGTGACAGTGAGCCGCAGAGAGGGAGGAGACAGGGTGGGGAGAGACGGGAGCAAGGCTTCTCCAAACTCATCCTGTGACACAAGTTTGATTTTTAAATCATACACATAGTTTATGTATTAAAAAAAATAAAAATAAATAAAAAATGGAAAAAATCCCTATAACCTGTGAACAGCCTGAAACAAAGGGGCTTAACTGTAGATGAAGTTGGGAACGAGTAGAAGAAGAAAGACAACTTGTCCAAGAGCCTACAGGAACCCATAGCTGGACTGCACGTCCTTGGACGGTTACATCCTAACAATAAATGAAGCTGCAGACAGATCTTCCGTGCCACTCAAACAGGACAGTTAATACCCTGTAATGTCAAATTTGAATTGGAAATTCATGATTTCCTTTTCTTTTTGAATAAGTTTTAAATACAAAGTTTCTGGCTCTGACCACAGTAAAGGTCTAAAAGCAACAACGACCCAAGAGAAATGCCTGGAAGCCTTGTGGACCAGGCAGGGTGTGATCAAAGCTCACCGCACTGCAGCCGCGGACACAGCAGACAGGGCACGTAGCCTCTGGAGGCGCCCGGCTCGGAGGGGAAGACGCGGCATGCATTTCCTGGTTGAGCAGTGGGAGCGGGCTGGGTCTCTGTGGAGCCAGTGTGTGGGCCCCAGGTGAGTCCCCATGTGGCCCTTCCCAGAGAGGGGCGCCTTCACTCCCACTCTCCATGACCCCAGGGTTCCCCACCCTCCCACATGGCACTCCTCCTGCAGGCTCGTACTGGGGGCAGGATGGTACTTCATGGTGGGTTGACGCTTCCATCCTGCCACCAGACTGTTTGCATGAATAGGCTGTGACCTTTTGTCCCCAGAGTCTGGCAGCAGGATGTCCCTCAGGTGCTACAAGGAGGGGGAGCCAACACAGAGCAGGCAGCGAGAACGCACGAAATCACACTCTGCTGAGGGTCTCAGGGAGGCCCCATGCCCTCTCTGGGCAGCCAGTGCAGGCTGAGCCAGCAGGGCTACAGGCCCTCAGCTCCTCTCCTGCATGCCCGCAGCGACTGCCCAGCAGGCAGCCCAGCTTTGAGACGTCCAGAGCTGAGAGGACCTGGGCGGAGGGGCAGAGCCCAAGCCACACACCACACCCACCCTCAGATGCAGTCTGCTTGGCTAATCCTGCTTGTGGGTGCAAAGGCCAGGAGGGGCAGGGGATGGCAGTCCCCAGGGTGCGGGCACAGCCGCCTCCCTGCCGGGCTCTGTGTGCTTACAGCCCTGGACCTCATCACAGCTGAGCTACCAGCAGAGATCCTTTCTCCCGATTCAGATGATGTGGCCTCACAGA
Organism: Equus przewalskii; assembly: GCF_037783145.1. Taxonomy (NCBI): domain Eukaryota; kingdom Metazoa; phylum Chordata; class Mammalia; order Perissodactyla; family Equidae; genus Equus; species Equus przewalskii. The sequence continues at coordinate 498,140 of NC_091837.1, read as the reverse complement.
GCCAGGAAGTGGCAATGGCAGCTCTTCCTGCTGACCCCAGGAGAGCAGTGGGCCACCCCTCGGGGCTCCCAGAGGCTCAGGGTGATCCCCTGATGGCAAAGACAAATGTTTTCCAAGGCAGAGTTCCCACAGCTCGCAGTGGCGTGGACACACAAGAGGCGGGGTAGCGGGTGGTGCCAGTCTGAACATCTGGAAGACCAAGCCTGTGAAAGGGAAACCTTAAGTCTCCAGCTGCTCTCCAGAGTGGGAGTCAAAACACAGACACAGCTAAGCCATGCTTCTCCAGTTGGTGGGGGGCCGGCTCCAGCCTCCTCTCTGCTTAGTCACAGGAATTGGGAGCCAGGCGGGTTGGCACCCATCACCGATCAGACCAGACATGGTGACACCAGCCCCCGGAGGTCCCTGCCTTCTGACGGCACCGGTGCTAGAGTCACGTGAATAGAGACCCGTGGGAGTGGCAAGTGGGACATATAACCCTAGCCAGTGTCCTGCCCTGGACGAGGCGGCCTGGGGGCCTGGGCCTGAGTCCCACATGGCAGATTGGACCTCTGGACGCAGCAGGCACCTGGGAGCCCTTGTGCAGCTGGGAAGGGACTGGAAGGTGCTGTGCTTCTGGGAGGAAGGAGCTGGGGCTGATGGGCAGGACTAGAGGGTCCCTGCAGGCAGGGGGCTCACAGCTCAGCCCTCTGGTTCCTCCCCAGGCCCCTTGGGGAGCACAGCACACAGCAGCTGACCAGGCCCACCGCCTCTTGGTGATCATTCTGGGCTGGGGCTGGAGTGTCCACGGGCAAAGCTAGCCACCCACAGCCCGCTGCACCCAAGCTCTCCCTGTACTCCTACCTGGCCTGGCCAGGCACAGGGGGCCAAGAGCACTTCCTTGTGTATGTCGTGATAACTATGGTAACTACGCACCTTGCAGAAGCCAGCCAAACCACATCCAAGGTCCCTAAAAAAAGAAACTTAAAAGTAGTAACAGGAGACAGTAAACATGCAAGCATCAGGAGGCCTCCACAGCCCATTCGAAGGCAGGACTTCCAGGACATGCTACGCACATAAGCCCGGAAAGTGCACGGAGCATGAGTCAGGCCACTAACAGAAAGAATAAACAGACAGCTGGAGGTACCAGGTGGGGAGACGATGTAGAAAAGAACATGGCTGGCCTGTGGTAAGCACTCCACGGATGCTTCTGGAAGGAACAGTGACAGCAGAGAGGATGCACCAAGCAGTTAAAGTCAGCCCTCAGAAGGGCAGCCGTGGGCACATCAGTTTGAAGTTGTGCTGACAGGGCCTATGTGGGGTGAACCCTGGCAGGGACAGGGGTCCCAGCTTCACCCAGGCACCCCATATGTGGGGCCACACCCCAGAACTGTGGCAAGCACCACCAGCCCCACAGGGCCACAGCCAGGACGCTGGGTCCTGAGCCCCACCATGGACCTCCTGAGCAGACCACCCGGGCAGTAGGCAAGGAGGAGGGAGGGGCATGCTCCATGACCCTCTGAAGCTCTGTTCCCTCTGCTCAGAGCAGAGTCACATGTCCCCACAGGGGCCAGGGCCCAGTCAGATGGTGTAGGCCCCCACTCAGCTCAGGCCAGGACTCCCAGAGGAAGATGGAGAATGGTTGCCGGGTTGGGACCCAGTGCTGGCCGTGCATCAGGGAAGCTCCAGCCACACAGACAGGATCCAGCTCGGCCCAGGCCAGACTTAGCACAAAGCAGAGCAAGACACAGGTAACCCTACCCTCATGTCCTTGACCGTGTCCTCCTATCTTATGGAAAACTAAGGTGGCACTCCTCAGTGATCTGGCAGCAGAGACGGGCCCCACCACACCCTGTCCTCATCACCCTGTGTGTCGCACACGGCACTGTCCCCGACCCAGCACAGCAGGCCACCCACTCTGTGCCCCGTGGGCCCACTGGCTCCCTGCGGCCTTGGCTCCTCCCAGCCAGTCCAGGGGTTTGCAGAGCTGCTGAATGGCTCCCGGGGGGTGGGACTTCTGGAGGCCTCCCCTGTCTCTGCTCCCTGGACACCACCAGGAGGGAGACAGTGGTTTGTCCAAGCGTAGGTTTAGTTCCCTGGGGCAGGCCTTGGAGGCAGCCATAGCCTGGTGGGCTTGCCCAGCACAGGGCAGGGGCTGCGCCCCGAGGGCGGCTTCTCAGGCTCTGCTCTTTCTGCGGGGCGCGGCACAGCCGGCTCTCGTGGGCCCTTTTAATTTGCACTTCTCTGAGTACTAGTAAAATTAAGTACTTTTTGGCCACACATTTATTAACTGTATTTCCTCTTGTGAATTGCCAGTTCCTGCCTTTTTCCACACATTTATAGATATCTTCACGACTTTCTGGACTTGTAAGAACGTCTCATGTCATACACGTAGGACACTCCACCATAGTTCCCGCAAACACTGAGAGCCTTACAGTTCTAGTACAAACACATGCTCCCTTCCCCCTCAGAGGCAACGCCCACACAAATGTGGAGGGCCAGCCTCATTTCTAGCTGGAGTCCCTCTGGGGGACCACATGGCCCTGGTGTCTCTGAAGTTGGACAGTCCATCCTTCCTCGCGCCCACCACCTGGGGTGCCAGGCCCTGAAGTGGCGGGAGATGAGCATTCAGCCTGAGAGCTCTTGGCGCAGCTGGACCAGGCCAGCCCCAACGGCCCACTGGGAGCCCCCAGCTGCTGCTGCTGAGTCGGGAGGCGGCCTGGCGGCTCTGCTCACCCAGCCAGCTGGAGAAGGCCGGGAAGGCTGAAGGCTGAAACCCCCAATGGTGGCTGTTGGTCATCACTACCTGCTCTGCTGGGCACAGGGACGCAGACGACCGGACACATGCAGTTTTACGTGCCTCTTTCGTCCCATTATGGGAAAATGGGCCTTCCCTCCAATTTCCCGCCTGCCTGGAGCACGTGTTCTGACGAGTGAAGGGCAATCTGTGTAACGAGCTAAGATTTAAGTGCCAGCAGAGTGCAACAGGGTGAAGGAGGGGCTGCGGTCAGAGAGACACAGCATGGGCGTGAAGGAAGCAGCCGGAAGCTCGGTGCCGGGAGGACGAGGGCCCAGGAGGCTGGATGGGGTGGTGTGGGTGAGGGCCCAGCAGCAGCTTCACACACAGGCTGAGGGAGGAGCCACCCTGGGCGACCCTCCCGAGGGGCACGCGCGGCCCCAGAGCCGGCCACTCCCACCAGGCCAGGCCTGAGCAGCACCTGTACCAGGCACAGAACGCGACTTACACCTGTGGAACCTCCAGGCAGATCCTTGGAGGCCTACTTTTTAAAAAACTTTATTATATGTCTTTTGTCGTCTTTGAAACTTAAGGGAAAACAATAATAACAGGAAAGGGCTTCTTTTATTTTCTTGCATGGCCCCTTCTCAATGAGCCCCAGGCCTCCAACCACAGCTGTGAGACCCTAGGGCAGGGAAGAGTAACTGTCTGCTGGCCTCCAATCCCAGGTAGGGCTTAATGCTTGTTGAATGAACGATTGAGCCCCTGGACCGCAGTATGACCCAAGGCTGGCTGCTCGCTGTGACTACCAGCATCCGCCAGTGCTCCCCAGGCCGTCCTGACGGCATCTCTTCCTTGGAAGGCTCCTCGGACAACTAGGGAGAGCTGAGCTGCCGGGAAGCACGGGGCCTGTCCAACTCCAGCGTGTGTGCGAGCAATGACGGTGCATAACGTGAACCACAGTGGCTCCACCAGCCCCAGCTGCAGCCTAGTCCACAGGAGCCGCCGGGAGGAAGCACACTCCATGGGAGGATTACTGCTTTAACGTTATAGACACAAAAATGATTTTTTGCTGGTTGGCTGCTCCAAATGGCACCCGCAGAATTCAGATGGCACACATTACTATGTATAAACAGTGTCCGTTGATCTCTACAAGTGTTTTCACTAGGGTTTTTTTTTAAATTAGTTTCCATTAAGTTCTAACCACAAATATTGAATTGGACTTGGTAAAAAGACCCTGCGTGACGACTGTGGGCATGGAGGCAGGCCGGCCGGCGGGTCTCACAGCTGTGGGGGACCTGCCGTGTGGGGTATCCCAGGCAGAGGGCACAAGGCCTGTCTGTGAGCTCGGGCGCTGCCTTCCTGCCACCCTCGCCGGCCCCTGCGATGGGTCAGCACCACTGCAAGCCGGGCCGAGGGGAATGATGGTCGCTGAGCTGATGGCACTGCTCAGGAGCAGTGGTGCACTGTCCAGGGGCCGTGCAGCGTGGTGGGAAAGGCCTTGGCCTCAGGCATGGCCACTTCCTTTGGCCTGTGGCCTGAGAGTTTGGGAGCTGCCCACAGGAAGGGCTCCAAAATGCCTGTCTTCTTCCCCTCCAAAATGACAAACCACACACAGCAGATTTGGGTCTCTCTTGGCGTCAGTAACTATAAACTTTCCACATGCACCAAATCAAAAAGGTGTTCGAACATCGGCAGCTCCCAGCAGAGCAGAGCTTCCATCGAGGCCACCGCTCCACCTTGGAGAGCAGGGAGAGGCGGGCGCTGGGTGAGTGAGCAGCTTCTGCATGTGAGACCCATCACAGGCAGGCCGCTGTGAGGTCTCCACCAGGAAGAACACAGTCACACACATGGTTCCCTACAGTTACAGCAGGAAATGGTCCCAGAGAACAGGCCTGCTGACCTCGGGCCGGGCTTCTCCCAGGCAGACTGCGTCCATGCTCAGCTCGCCAGCTCCACCCCAGGCTCCCAGCGCCAGCTATGCAGAGCCTGGGGTGGAGAGAGAGGAGCCCCAGGCCGCAGCCTACCCTGGGCTGACCTGCTCCTCCGTGGGCACCGTGGGCCCCACCATGTTTCCTCAGGCAGCACTCGCCTCCCTGCCGGTGGTCCACGCACACATGCTGTGCAGGTAGACTGACACGGAGCGGCTCATGTGGGGGCCTCAGTAAGGTGGTTGGATGGAAGCTGAGTGGGCCTCCAGTTCCCGAGGGCCAGGGCTTGCTGGCTCCACTTATACCATCTTGGAGGCTCAGAAGTGACCTCACTGTGGCTTGTTCACACAGGCAGATGACAGCAGCTCTTCTGCTAAGACGAAGCCGGAAGAGGAAATGGCTTCAGCGGCTGATTCCCACAAGTCTTGTCTCCCAGACCGAGGGGGCTCCCAAGGCAGGCCCGGGGCCACTCCCCAAGCTCTCTGGATGCCTGGACCCATGGCATCTGGGCTCTTCCCACAGTGGTAGGACTCCTGTGGCCCAGATGCACCAGAGTCTTCATCCTTCCCTTGAGAGAAGGACCCTTCCTGGGAGGCTGAAGATGCTGAGGGATACAACAGCTTCAGGTCCCAGTTTCCCAAGGCTGCCATGCAAAGGCCCTCTGTCCGTTCTTTAAAACAAAATCTAAGCTAAACTGAAGCCGAGCTCCAGCTTCGACGTGCTAGTGCTCGGTCGTGTCCACTCAGACACCAGCCTGCTCCTCTCCTCCAGAGCCAGGGACTCAGGCCACAACTGGTTAACTGCGAGGCGGATTGGAGCCGCGGCCACGCAGGCTGACTGTCTTCACTCAGCACCATAATCGGCACATCAGCAGACAGGAAATCCTCCTGCTGCGAGTTCCCAGTCTATTATCTGAGACACCTGGTGTGGGTGGGTGATTCAGAGACAAACAATGAGCGGGCCCCCTGCACAGCAATTAACTGCTTTAACTGCTAATGTGTTTAATCCACCACGTGGAGATCAAGGCTGCGCCGAGGAAGCGGCGCCGAGTCCTCCTGGGCTTCCAGACTGCAGGGCGGACTTCACCATCCCTGGGTCCACTATCCTCACCAGCTCTGGTCAAGGCGCCGGGCACACAGGCAGCTGGGCCAGGCAGGCGTTCGGCCCCACACGGGAGCTCCTTGAGGCCTTCCCTCTGTGGTCACGGGGCACGAGGGGCATCCTCTCCTTTTCTGTTTTTAATATACACCAAAGCCCAACTTCTGTGGACACAGTGCTCGCTGCTGGGTGGGACGTGTGGTCCAGGAGCTGTTTGCTGTGCCAGCCGTACAGCCCCAGGGCGTTTTATTTCAACCTGGATTGCAGCATCCTTTATTGCCAGTAGAAATAACGCTTGGTTAAAGGCTTAGCGGAGTAAACCAGCAGAAAACATTCCCAGTTGTTAAACTGGAAAGTGGCTCCCGAATGTTTACAAAACCTGGCCCGGGAGTGAGCAGCAAAGTCAGCACATGCCCGTACAGCCCCAGAAGGCATGCCAGAAACCGCCGCCACCGCAGCGCCGCCTCGGGAAGCCAGGTCAAAGGCCAAGGACTGTGGAAAGCTTCCAGCCCAGCATCAATCACACTGGGCAGACTGAAAATACAGAAAATGCAACAGACTCTCAGTGGGGGAGGGCAGGCATGCGCACCAGGGGCCTGGCTGCTCGCCCAACAGGGCCCGTCTAGAAGCTGGGAGGACCCCTAGGTTTTCTGCGGGCACAGCCCCTCACCCCCCGCGCCACTGCCGTCAGCGTGGGCTCAGCCACCGACTTCTGGGTGCAGGCCTGTGCTTCAGTCTAAAGCTCAAGACACGGGCGTGTGTGTGTGGCGCACGGAGAGACATCAGGGGACAAGAGGGAGGGCTGGGGGCGCAGACGGGAGGGAAGAAACTTGTCACCTCACTGTTTAGAATGGAGTTTAAGACAATAAACGTCAGTTTACACTTCTGGGTCTCAGCACTTACACAGCCTTTCATGGTGTTCATCAGAACAAACCTATTTAAAATTCACTTTTACGATATAATCAAGAATATTTCTTCTGGTAACACAATTTTGTTCAACAAGCACTAGATTCACTCCAGGGCATTTCAGACCTTTTCCTTGGTCCTCAAATCTGCTCACGTTGACAGCACAAAAGTCCAGAGCTCCGGCTCCTCTGGAGCTGACCTCGTTTCTGATTTCCAGTCATTCCAAGCAACTCAGGACAGTCTTTTCAGAAGCATGTTGCTCTGCGACACAGCCTGGCTCCTCCCGGGAGCCCCCTCAGGGGATGCTGGGACCTGGCTGGCCAGGGGACAGCCCCTCTGAGTGCTCAGTCAACACGCACTGAATTGATGACGACTGTGGCAGCCTGGCAGATTCTGAGCCCAGGCTCACTGCAGACACCCCTGCAAACTGGTAACACCCGGAAAAAGCAACACCTTGATCGCTCCTACTTTAACATGCAATTTGGCAGAGTGATTAGGAAGACAAGAATCCAGCCCCGGAAGCTGCAGGCATCAGGCAGGCAAGATGTCGGAGCAGGGCTGTTGCACGCACGTCCACACGCCCTCACTACAAGAACCCACTGACTCTCTGCACACGGAGCCCCTCACAGTGCCACCAAGCCCTCGCCATAGGGGCCTCACGACAGGCATGGGGCCTGGGCCCTCCGTCCTCCCTGGCCAGGTGCCTTTCCTCAAAGCCCATTCCCCCCACTCAGCCCAGCCCAGGACAGGCCCTGGGCACAGGTCTGCCCGACTACATTCTCACTCTGCACCTTGCTCCTCAGCAGGGCGGGCTGGGCTGCAGGGAGGGCCCAGCCTGGGAGGCAGTGTGTCCGCTAATGTCGGCAATGGGCCAGTTCTGCACAACCACACTCGCTCAGCTTCCCTCTATGAAAAGCTGGACCCGGGCCCCTCAGAGAACAGGATGAGAACAGCCACAGGCAGGCCAGGTGGCAGCCACCCCACAGCTGGCTGGGAAGGGCCCACGGCCTCTGTCCCATCACCGTTTGCTGTCTTTGGAAATCTGAAAAGCGTGACTTCTGGAAAGGCCAGCAAGATGCCTACTCCCAGCACATGATGACCTGCAGGGCTCAAAGCAACTCACGGGGAAGGATCAGGACTGATCCTGGGCTGTTATGACAGCCCAGGGGGTGCGCTCTGTGGTAGCCAACCACCGGAGAGCCAGCCAGGATGAGGGGAGCCTCCGGAGGCAGCAGGGAGGGGAGGTGGTATGCTGGTCTCTGCTTGTGGGTGCACTCGTGTGTGTGTTTGTGTGTGTGTGTGTGTGTGTGCACGCACGTGTGTGCGCATGTGCAGCTTGGTGCAACCTTACCTATGGCCCATAGGACAGTATCAAAGGTGCCCACGTCCTTCTTGCCAGAGGCGAGGTCCTCCCAGGTGACCTGGAGCTGGCCGTCCGGGAGCCTCCCCACCCTCGAGGGGGTGCAGCCCCTCAGGAACCGAGTGCCATGAGATGCCATATACTCAGTGACCAGGGAAGACATTTGCTGCAAAACACAAGAGGACATGCTGTGAGGACCAGGTGGCAGTGAGAATGTCACTACTGATGACTGGCAAGAGAGCACCGGGCCCCCTGCCTGCCTGAAAAAGCCCTGGGGGGGGGGGGGCGCCCAGATGGGTCTGTCCAAAGGAGAAGGTTCAGTGCCTGTACCCCTTCTGCTACACGGCCTCGTGCCAGCCACCCCGTCTCTGAATCCCCTTGCTATCTGTGGAGCTGAAGGCTGAGCTGGGAGAGAATCTGGTGCCCCCTCCTCCCATTGCCCAGCTCGAAATCCAAGGACCCTAGGCCCTTCAGTTAGGATGCACTTGACCTTTTGGTGCTTCTCTAGGTGTTAATTAACTAAGTCTTCACTGAAAGCAATGACAAGGGAAGCATTTCCTTCTCCCGGGATCTCTGCCCTGCCTGAACTAGATGGTGCTCGGCTGTCCCCAACCCCTGACCCCTGTTGAGTGCGGTCAGCAACTCTGCCATGGAGGTGCTGGACATTAGGTGGGCACCTCTGCTCCCCAGCAAGAAACGCAGGGGTAGCGGTTGCAGCATGGTTGGGGGTGGGGGGGGGCGTCTGCAGAGAGGGGCCCAGCTCCTGGGGCCACTGTGGGGGTTTGCATAGGCCAGAGGTGCAGCCAGCCAGTCTCTTCTTTCAGGAGAAAATCAAAGTCACTGTTTAAATCCTCAGCTGAACCAGCTCATTTAGGGACCATTACACCATGAGGAGCCCTGCCTGTCTGGAATTGTCACCCTGGTCACAGGAACAGATGGCTAGGCCACCTGTCCCTCCTGGATCCCTCTGATGAGCCTAGACGTCCCTGTCACAGTCTGAGGGGGATCTGCTGGGCCCTCACGAGGCAGAAGGCTGGTCCATCACCCCTTGGCCTGACACTGGGGCTGCACGTTCTCGGTCACCTGGCCTTGCCACGGCACCTGTCCCAGGGCACATGTGGAGCCTGTCCCCTCTCCTCTCCTGACTTTTGCCTAGGCGACCCCACCATCTCCATGTGCCAATGACATGCAGCCTCTACTCAGCACTAGACTCACCTGTCAGGCGCTCCTCCTGCTCATGTGGGCTTCACTATCCCACCCACCAGCCTCGCCCTGCAGCCCAGCCTCTCACGCTCCAGCCCCTCGGCAGTTCCAGAGGCACCCTCCTCCTGGCCCTCCACGGCCCCTTGCTGGGAACTGCACCCCTTCCATGGGTCTCCAGCTTCGGCCCTGGCTCAGGGCCAAGGCACATCTTCCCAACAGCCCTGGTCGCTGCGGGCCCTCTGCCTCTCGGGCCTCGCCTCTGTGTCCGGCCATGCAGCCTCCTCAGGGTCCTGTCTGTTGCCTGGCATACTCTCCCCTCAGCCGGAGGCTCAGAGGCCTTCCCTGGATGCTGTGTCCCCGGGCAGGCACTCACTGCCTGTGTGCTGAGTGAAGCAACGGGCGAGAGACAGCTGCGGGGACAGCGGCCCAGGCCCGTAGGACGGAGCAGGCCTCCACCCTGGCCCGATGGGGCGGAACCTGAAGCCCACATGCCTGGGCCCAGGGACAGCCCGTGGCCAAGGGGCTGTATGTGTGGACTGTGGTGCCTTTTCCTTCATGGGGGCGCGGGGGGCCTGACATCTTGACGATGTCCCCAGACTTGGATTTTGACAGGGGACTTTTGAGAGGTGGGGAGAGTTTTCAGTTAAAAAAAAACCTCCACGTGCTCCGCACGCGGACAGCCTGCCCCGCGCTGGCCCGCGTGTGAGCCAGAACACGGGAGCAGGAGGCCGCCAGGAGAACCAGGTGCTCACTGGCTCTCCATCACGTCTTTTCAGTCGATGGCGGGTCTGTCACCTGCCAAGCCGTCGCCAGGCCTCACCCATCCGCCCTTGGCGAGGAGGCGCCCTCAGTCTCCAGAGGGGCAGTGCCGGGACGGCAGTGCTTCTGCCCCACGCGCCTGCCGCTCCCCGACGGGGCGACGGGAGGGCGCCAGGCCGCGGGCACCCCAGGGCTGGCCCCTGCTGCCACACGCCCGCGGGCATTTTATCTTTCACAATCTCCTCGTTGAACTCCAGGGCCGGTTTCTACAGACCAGACCTCCCTCGCAGCCCACCCCTGCGCCTGCCCGGCCGGGGCAGCCCCTCGGGGCACAGAGCCACAGGGCAGGCGATCAGCCCATGACACACTACCTGGTCGAAGCCCCGGAGGGGGATGCTGCGCACCATGACGGTGGCGTCCAGTCCCAGCCCGGTGAGGAAGCCAGCACACTCCAGGGCCACATCTGCCAGGGGCGGGCTAAGGAACGCTGACGGCGTCTGACCTGGGGAGCCCTGTGCCCGCGGGCCCCCCCCGCCGGCTCAGAGACCCTCCACACGCCACCCTCAGAGCATCCCAGGTGAGCGGAGGCTGCAGCAGCCACAGCCCCGCGGCTCCCTCCAGAGTCACGAGCCAGGCGGCATCTGCCTCCTCGGGCACCTGTCCAGGCCCCCTGCAGGCCCTGTCAGCCTCCAGGCCAGGCCCACTGCCCAAGGGGTCCACATGGCGACGGAAAGGCAAAGCCTCCTCCATGAGAGACACGAGGCTGCCGTCAGCGCCGCCCCCTTCCCCCGCTGGCCCGCTCCTGCCCCGGGGAGCTCCCCGGCTCCTTGCCAGACCCTCCCTGAACGGAGGATGTGCCTGGAGGGGCTGCCCCCAGGGAGGGCCGCCTGCCTCATGTGGCTCAGGGAAGCCTCCAGGAAGCTCTGGCCACAGGCATTGGCCTCACGCCATCTGAGCGCCCCGTGAGGGCCCGGCCCCGGGCGGCAGGGCGTCCCCGACGGAGACAAGAGCAGGGCAGGGCTCTGGGACCAAACTTCCACTCAGGGCTAAAAGCACAGCCATCTGTCACCTAGCATACGAGCAAAGGATACAGCTGGCCCCGACCACCAACCTGTTGGAGGAACGGACAAGAGAAAGGACACAGGTGAGGCCCTCATGTGGCCCAGCACAATGCACGAGCAGCTGTCCCCAGTGCGGCTCTGCGGCAGGGAAGGCCTGCAGCCTTCGCAAGGTGCTCGGTCAGCTGATGCATCACTTTGGATGAGCCAGCTGAGGCGAACTGTTCAAACAGGTTGTCCCAAGGCACAAAACCTACTTCCCAGGGGCTCCAGCTGTGAAACATGACATGACAAACACTGTCACGGAATCAGGAAATGGCCCAGTGGTGAAAGATGTGAGTGGTCAGTGACACAACAGCACATGTCACGTGAAAGGCCCTAGCAGCAGGACCCACACGGATCCCACAGAGGTGTTGAGAAAAGCCTGGTGAGAAGCAGCAGAAGGGTTTCTCTTCTGTCCTGAGGTAAGCTCTGCCACAGGGCCCCTCTGGACCTCTCACGGCCAGGGTGGACACAGAGATGCTGTGCAGGAGGCGGAGGCACCGGACAGCGGGGGGCTTCTGGGAAAGCATCATCTGTAGGCAGGACACTCTGGGGCCAGCAGGCCAGGCCAGGCTCGAAGGCCCACACCCACCAAACACAGACCCAGAGCCAGGAGAGCCAGCTCCCCTGAGAAGGGTGCAGGCACCTGAGGGGAGAGGGGACACAGGACAGTGGGACACAGCAGAGTCATTTAAAATATTTGCCCTTGGAGGCCAGCCCCGTGGCCAAGTGGTTAAGTTCACCTGCTCCACTTCGGCAGGCCAGGGTTCGCTGGTTTGGATCCTGAGTGCGGACATGGCACGCTCATCAGGCCATACTGAGGCGGCGTCCCACGTGCCCATCTAGAAGGACCCACAACTAAAATATACAACTGTGTACTGGGCGGGGGTTTGGGGAGAAAAAGCAGGAAAAAAAAAAGAGGAAGACTGGCAACAGTTGTTAGCTCAGGTGCCAATCTTTAAAAAAAAAAATTGCCCTTGTAGTATCAATCCCCTCCTGTTATTCAGCTCCAGACACTTCATGCATGCGCACACACATGCACACAGATGCACACGCATGCACACACACACATGTGCACAGAACCTAACACAGAATGGAAACTCCAGCTCAGGCAGCGACGTGTGGGTGGGCTTGTCAGATCACCCCTCCAGCCTTTGAGCAGAGGAGGCGATGTCAGGATGGATAAGCGCAGTGTCAGCACTAATCCCGGCAGGTACTAGTGAGATAATCCATTCAGAAAGCGGCGCACCCCATGGAGCAGCCCTGCAGGTGCCCTGCGGGAAGCAGCTGGCACACGGCCTCCTCGCAGGAGCTGGGGACAGAGGCACCAGGTTTCACATCTGGACTGAGTGGACAAGCTCGGCTTGTGAGGAAGTTGAGGGGGATGCTGGGACCCACCCACCAGGAGCGCAGACATGCACTCGGGACTCCACATGGCTGGCAATGCCTAAGAACCAACACGTGGGTGCACACATGCATATATAACACAAACGTCTACGTGTAGGTACATTTTCAAAACTACGAAAGCTGACCTTTCTGGAACTGGATGCCCATGGTGAAAAGTATAAGCCTTTCTTTAAGATATGAAATTATGAGTTACTTAAAATACAAACAGTCTTCAGCCGCTTTGAATATCCTGCCCTAAATGTAAGAACGAGGTTGGGTAAAAGCATCAGTGCCCACACTCAGTGCCTCTGCTCCCTGCTTCTAGTAGTGGGGATGGCGGGGGTCGACTGCCTCGTGGGCAGACGTGCTGTGCAGGGGCCGGGTGGAGCCCCTCTGTCACCACATGGGCTACCCCTGCCTGTCTCAGAGCCTCCCTGTCTCTGTAGAGCAGACCCTCCTGCGCGAGTGGGCTGGGTACAGCCCGCAGCCTACAGGACAGCCCAGGCGCTCATACCACTGCCCTATCCAAGGCAGCAACATGGTCTCCTGATTTTGACAAAAACATTTTGTTTCTGCAGCCCACGGGTGCCTCCCCAACCTCCTGTACTACACGGACAGGGAGGTAGACAGAGAGGCAGGGCCGGCAGGCGCCAAATCCCCAGCTCCTCCCACGGAGCCCCCTCAGCACCCTGGGCCTCCCACTCCCACCTCAAAGTCATGGTGCCCCCACCCCTCAGGCCACCAGCTCTGAGTCACCGACAGAGGGCTCATCTGGGAGGAGGCAGGCGCCAGCCAGCCATTCCTCTGTGGGTGTCCTTGACCGAACGTGTGTGACTGGAACCTCACACACGAGCGGGCATCCCGCTTGTGCTGAGGGTAACTTTGGGCCTCTTCTTGTCTTCATGAGCAAAGATTACCAACACTCTGCGCTCCCCTCAATTTATCAAATAATGATTATTCTTTGAAGAATGCAGGATCCAAGAACCCAACCAGAGAACTCTCTTCAGATGGGCTAAAGCAAGATGCTGGAGCAAAAATGGAGACAGATACTACAGCCCCCAGATCCCGAGGGGTGGAGGGCACCAGAGACCAGGCCACCGTGTTGTTTTTACAGGTAGCCTTGAAACTACAGCTCAGCCTACCCTGGCCGCTGGAGACCCCTGGCCTGGATGACCATGGAAGACAGTGGTGCTGGCAGCCACAGAAATTAGGGACCAGCTTGTGGGGCCTGGGGGCAGGGCCCGAGTGAGCCCGAGGGCTGGATAACTCGCCTTATCAGTACGTCGAGAGACGGAGACAGGGGCACCGGCCCACGCTGGAAGTCACCACCTGCACCCTCACAGCCTGACTCACTTGTCTGTGTGTTCTGGGCAGCTCCACTCTCTGTGCTTGTTGGTGTGTGAACGTGTTATGCGAAGGTATAACTACGAGGGGCTTAGCCTGATCACACGGCAGGCTTTCTTGTTCAAAATCTGAAGGGGGAGGAAGCAGAAACAAAAGACTTACTTCAGGCTCATGAAGCCTCAGCTTAAAGAGCTCTCCACCTGCCTCTCGAGTTTGAAGGCCCCTGATCCACTCCCCAAGGGGACACCCACACAAAGTGAGGGCTCACAGCGGCAGTGGGCCCCTTGGCAGTCTCACCAGTGCAGGAAATGCCAAACGGGCTGCCAAGCCCAGGTGCCCCAGGGAGGCAGCACAGGGGGCGGGGGGCCCCAAGGCCTCCTCCCTGGTGGGGCTGGCTCTGAGCTTGCCTGGGACTGCCGGCTCCATCCCTCCCCGCTAGGGCCTGACGCTGGGCCCACCACCACCAGCCAGAGCCTCTATGTTCCGGCCCTGTAACAGATGCCACCCTGAGGCTCTGGCCCTGGGACTCATGCCACTTCGAGGAGGTGCATTCCTCAGCCTCTGCGCCCTATGCGTCTCAGCCACAGGGACACGCATGGGACGCTCAACGGCTTTAACCAGCTGGTAGCCAAGTCCCAGCAGATGGCTGGTCCCTCCTTTTCTGGACACGGGATATCACACCAAACGAATGTGGAGGTTAAACAGAAAATGCAAAAAGCCACAGTGAGTTTTCCTAAATAAATGGCTATGGTTCTTCGCGAGATAAAATTTACTTCTCCCTCTCACATTTAGAAAGAGAGAAAAATGATTACAGTGCTGGTTGGCTTCTGGACTTAACAATAAGGGTCAAATGAAAGCTCCTTCCACAGCCACCTCTGCAGGCCGCGTAGAGTCCGCCCGTCACAAGGCTGCCGCTGCCTCCCAGAGCCCTGGGCCCACGAGAGGAAGGGGCGGGCTGGGACACAGCCGAGGAGAGTGGGCAGGCCAGGCTGGCGCACAGGTGGGGCAGCGCGGGAGGGGTGGGGCAGTCCCTCGCTCTGCAGCCCTTCAAGGGCACCCGGGCTACCTGGGTGGGCAGCAGAACAACTGGGTCCTGGCTGTTATCTGGAAATGGCAACTCAGTCGCCTGTAGGTCCAACGTGGGGGAAGAGCCACCCCAGGTGGCTCCGGCCTCATTCACGTCCTTGTTGCTGTCAGAGAAAGGTGGCAACACCAAAATCTGCCCAAAGCCGCCAGCTCAGAGCCCCACTCTGCAGAGAGCTGGCCTCCAGGCACCGGGTAGGCCCAGGCACACACGCACCTGCCGCCAGGGAGTGAGGGCATCTGCAGGAGAGCGACCTCGGTTTCCCACTGTTAGGGCACCTGAAGAGTCACAGGAGGCGGGGACCAGAGGATCCTGGCCTGGGCAGGCTGGGCAGCCAGGCCCAAGCCCCCAGCAGGCGGCCTGGCTGCAGAAGCCTGGCAGGGAGGCGGCCCTCCAGGCGGGCAAGGAGATCAGCAGGCGTGGGATGGAGGCGGAGCCAGGTTGCGCGGGGTGCGCTTGGATCCAGACACCCAGGGCCTGCCTCCTCCTCAGTGAAGGAATCGGGGAGTAGGCCCACCCCGCTCCCTCCACCTGCCAGGGGGTGGCTGGGCTGAACAGCTGGGCTGCATGTCACCTCCAAGCCTTCCCCCCCCACCCTGCCCCGCCCCGAGCTGTGCACCCTCTCTGTGCTCCCATCTCTCCACTGGCGGGGGGCAGCTTCCAGGAGTGGCCGTTCCTCCCCTCAGCATTCCTTCCAAAGGGGCTCCTGCTACCTGCCCAGGGGCCCCTGTCCTTCCTCCAGAATCCTCCTCACTTCTTCAGCCTGTCCTGCATTTCCACAGAAAAGTGAAGAAACCAGAGGAGGGAAAAGGCAAACAGGTCGCAGACAAGGCCAGCCTCGGGGCGGCAAGGCTGCGTGCTGCTCAGGGTCTGCTCGCCCACTGGGGGGCGCATGCCTACACCGTGTCTGCTGGGGTTTTCTACACTGACCTCCAGGGCTTCCACACCAGGCCAACTGTGGGGTGAAGGTGGAGTTTCGGGCTGCCTTCCACCCCTGGGCTCGCGGGCCCTTGTGCCCTCTCAGCCCTGGGCTCCCCAGCCCTGGCGGGAGCAGAGGCAGCAGGGGTTCCTGCTGGCCTCTGAGGGGGATGCCTCTGTGGCCGCGGGCTCCACACAGCACGATGACTTGCAGGGGCAAAGGCGGCGTGGACGACCCCAGGAGGCCACAGGGCCGCAAGAACTTGGAGTTGTGATACACAAGTGGATTCTCCACGATTTCCCGATGGGCACGCTTATGTGGCACAATCTTATGAACAAAGGGACCCAGGTTTGCAATTTGGCTGGCGTTTAGGGTAGAGTATTTAGTGACAGAAGGGGCCAGGTATCCGAGTCCGCACACAGCCCCACCGTGGGCTCGACTCGCCAGGTCTGAAGTGACTGGGCCCTGTGCCCCACACAGACACGCCCTGCCCGAGCCCCCTTGTGGCGAGGAGGGGGTGCCCTGTGCATGCTGCAGAACCTGCAAGGGACTGGGGCCCGGCATGCCCATCAAAGCCTCCCTCAGGCCTTGGGGAGCTGGCCAGGGGAGATGGTGCCCACTGCAGGCGGAGGCCAGGCATGCTGGGCACCCTCGGCCACCGGCGGGCCTGATGGATGGGGCCAAGTAGAACGTCCCGCCCGGCCGCGGGAAGCACTCCGGGCCAGGGGGCAGCCCTGGGGTCCATATTAATTTCAGCTCCATTCTAAAGGCGAGTTAAAATAAACACAGGGAATATTTATAAGGCAAATAAATCTGGCAGAAACAGCCCCTCCAAGTGTGAGCGGAGGCCTCCCCCTCAGCCCCAGCCCAAGCTGATAAAATACAGAAATGCTACTGTAGACCCTCCGGGCTTATTTTGACTGCGGGGAGGAATGTAACATGTAAACACTGACTCCCGTATCGCACTGTTACAACTTGCATTAACAGCCGCGGACAAAAGCCGCATTTTCACAGAAGCATCGTACAGGGATATATCTCCAGCTTAATTTTTAAAAAAGCCATTTCCTCACATAAATCATGCTCAGAACGAAACGGGTGACTGATACATTGCAAACACTTTTTTTCTTAAACAATAACATACCTAGATTCCTTCTAAACGAGAGAGCTTTTTTAAAAAAAAATCTTCTAAATGTTTTTTTCTGAAGAAAATAAACACTGCAGTTTCTTTCCTGACCAAAATATCTGGGGCCGTGTCTTCCCAGCCAAGCGGCTGCGGCCCCGGCACCTGGTCTCAGAGGAGCGGCCGTGCCCAGGGCCTGCTCTCAGAGCGCTGCAGGACCCGCTGCGCCTGGGCTCCCTCCCTCCGCAGCCCGGAGCTGCGGCCCAGGCTGGCCTCTGTGCACACCCCGACTCTGACGAACAGCCGGCAGAAAGAGCAACACCAGAATCTGACCCCTTCCTGGAAGCTGGAGATGCTGCTTTTAAAATGTAATGGGAAAACAGCAAACAAACAAAACCCCAGGGAAACATACAAGAACTAATTTGACAAAAGACCAGGATTCAAAAAATGCTGGCTTTCAGTGATGGGCCAAGATGCCTCACAGGAGAAGCCCCGTGCGTGGAGCTGGCCCCAGACAGCTGCACGTTTAAGGCTGTTTCAATCCGGGGCTCAGTAGACTACTACGGAGTGGCTGGCAGTGTGTCTACATTCCACTCAGAGAGATCAACGTGAAAGCAAACTAAGAAGATCTGAAGACTCTGCCAGGCACTTGCACCAGGGGCTCAGGAAAGCCAAGTCAAGGGCCAGAGCAGGACGACTCCCCCCGGGACAGAGCTGTCACATTGGCTCGAGAGGCCAGGCAGTCAGTGATGCTGGAACCCGGCAGCCTGGTCTCCACTGCGCCACACCACAGAGGAACTGCTAACACCCAAGGACGCAAAAGAAAGTCCGACCTGCGGAAGGCCTAAAGGAAAATACAGGGGCTTCTTTTCAAAAACAACCTTGGGGTTGGGGCAGGCCTTCCTGAACATGCAATAAATCTAAAAGCCATTAAGTGTAAAAAGAGATCTAAGTTATACACACACAAAAAATTTGTCCATTGCACAAGTTAAAAGACGTGACAAGCTGAGAAAATCTGCAATACAAACGACACGGGGTCACAGCGTAATATGCACACCAGCTGGAAGGTAAGAAAAAGAGAAGAGAAGAAAAAGAAAAACCAGATAGAAAGCAGGCCAAAGACCAAGCTGACAGTTCACACACACACATCACACACTCACAGACAGACACACTCAATTTTAAATGGCCAATAAGCACACGAAAAGATGACTACTAATAGCAGACACAAACAAAACCAGGCCACGTTTAACCTACTGGGTAGTGAAAGATAAAAGAACAAATAACCCAAAAATTATGACACAAAGGGAAAAAGTGATGAATGTCATAACTTAAAAATTAAAAACTTCTGCATGAAAAACTATCGGCAAGTCAAGAGGTAAACCACAGCCTGGGGAACCGGCAGAAGGCAATGGACAGCGGGACACAAACCTGTGCGAGCTTGACCGCGGTAACTGGGAGGGACCCCGACGTGCCTCAGGCAGGAGCGCACAGCGATCAGTGCACAGTTCTATGCCCTAGGAGCAAGCGGATGCCCGAGGAGGCGGAGGCAGAGGCAGGCGGACAGTGCACAGTTAGGCCGGTGCAGCCCACCAGGAGGGGGCATGTTAGCAAAACACGTGGTGTGAAGGGCACCTACCCCTGGACCTGCGTTTTCTACGTGTGGAAATACCTCTGACAGGCATGTGTAATGCATAAGAGGCACTGTATATGTGTATGTATATAAGACGTACCCCAAAGGTTTTCAGTGCAGCATCTTATAACACCGAGAAAGAGAAACTGAGATGTTTGCAAATGGCGGAAAGATAAAATAAACTGCCACGTACATTCAAGGGAATCAAGCCCCAGCACCAAACAAAGACATGTTGTGAAGTAGGAAACAATGACGACAAGCAGAACACATGACACACACATGCACACAACACACACACTTCAGCATGCACACAGCACACATGCACACACTCCCCCACACCTATACTTGCACACACATGCCTGTCCACCTCCCGGCACACTGTCCCACACACAGTCTCTTGGAGGCAAGTCCCAAGGCAGCCAAGCGCTGCTGATGGCCAAGCCTCTGCTGCCCTCTGCTGGCCTTTCTGGTCCATGCGAGCACGAGGTCCCCTCCGTACCCAAAGGCAAGAGCTGTCTGGACCTGGAGCCACCCTAACAGCTGCTCTGTGGGTGCAGTATTGAACTTCGTGCATTTCCACCTGCTTGGGGACTGTAAAACCACTCACGCTGCCGGTCTCACCTCCACAACTGGGCTGTGCTCTGAGGGCCGTGGAGCCTTTGCTAGATTTCAGGGAAGCCCAAGGCGAAAACCAGAGGAAAGTGGGGATGTTTGACCGAGGCCAGAGGAGGGCCGGACCCTGCTCTCCCCTCCTTGAATGCCCTCCATCCCTGATGCCTCTGACAGGGCCAGCTGGAACCATGGAACTCCTGGGAACCCTGTTTGAAAACCACTGTTGTAGGCAATAAGTGGCTGATTCACTTTATGTGAGTCAAGTCACCACTTGCAAGACAGTCACAGGATACAGTGTGTCAACAGTCCTGCAAGGGGCACGGGTACTGGGCTTCCTTCCTGATTTCAGGTAGAGAGGGAAAAGGTCCAACACAGGGCTCCAAGGAGCCCTGACACCTACCACAGTGAACAGAAAGAGGGCCCCACGGAGGCACAGTTCAGGTCTTACGTTTTTCCAGGGGATTCTTTCAGCCAGAAGATGTCATCACTGGTAATTCCATATTCCAAAGCACCTTCGATCTATCCGAGAAAGAAGGACCAGTATGAGGAGAGCACCACTTGGCATGAGGAGGATGTCCATTTTGCAGACACAACTCAACCAGAGTCCCCCAGCTCACGTGTGGGTGCACTTCCCTGCTCTGCAGACTTTTCTTCAGGTTGTGGCCTCTGGGGACGGGTGATCTGTCTATATCTAAGTCAGTGCACCACCTGCCCAGCAGCGACACACCGGGCACTCCTTGGCTGTGACAGGCGGCCAGGGAGCTGGGGCACAGCCAGTGGGTCTTTCTTCTCTGCTCCCCAGGACTCTCCCCTTGATCCAGACCCAGGGCAGAGGGGAGGAGAGGAGAGGAGCAGAGTGAGGCAGGGTGTGGAGGGGCTGGCAGGCTCTAAGGGCACCAGGATGAAGGCTGGATGCCGCCAGGCACCCTCGGGGCCAGTCAGGTGGCCCTGTGCCCAGGCACTGAACAGACCACCCCGTATCCCCTCAGGGCCTGATGAGGGGCCGCTAAGCAGGTGGGGAGGCAGAGAGACAGGTGCCCTCGTAGTGGCCCGTGAATAAGATGTGCTGGTGGAGAGGAAACGGATTTCAAACAGTTTATGATTTCAATTGGCAAAAAAAATAAAGTCAGGAATTTCTCGGGTTTGCTCAAGGAAAACTGAAAGGTCTGAAAATCAAAGGGACTGGAACATAAGCAAGCCTTGTTGCGGGGTCGTCCTGGGCAGGCAGTGGAGGGGAGAGGGCATCTAAGCCGCCTCCTCCAGCACCCGGCAGCTCCTGCTTCATCCTGCTCTGGGCAAGTGGAGACACTGGCAGCTGCCCTGCCAAGGCCCAGCAGGACGGGGCCAGGCCAGTCCCCTCCACAGGGCCACCTGGCTCAAGCACATGTGCAGTTCGGACCGGTGCCTCAAAGGAGTCGAGATGACCGCCTGGCTCCCGGGAGATGACCGTGGCCTCGGGGGCTTTAAGCGGAACCAACATTGGCCTGGCTGCTGGGTGAGGGGTCACTGATGGTCACCTGCTCTGCCCGTCTGGTGTAGCTACCTTGAACAGCAGCACCCTGTCACCTACAGAGCTGTGCAGCCTGCCCAAGGGCCACCACTACGCACAAGCTGCCTGGCCCTCTCTGGAGGCTGCTTTTGCTGGCCTGAGGGCCAGAAGGGAGGTCTGGCGGCCCTCTGAGGCCTGGACGTACACATTTTCCTCGGTACCCTCTGTTCCCAGTTTCTAGAGAAAGCACAGAACTGAATGAAGGTTATTTAAGCATCTGAGAAGAAACAGAACCACTTCCCTTGCTCTGTCTGGATCTACACAAGAGGCAGGAGTGGCCTCCAGCCTGTGGGATCCGTCAGTCTGGTGCCCTTTGCTGCAGCCCATGTGGAGGCTCAGGGCTCGGGGAGCTCAGCTCCCCGGGCCCCTGGGAGACCTGTGAGGAGGTAGCCTTGGCCAAGCCCCTCTGTTCTCCTTCCTGCTTCCCATTCCCCCCAGTCCAACGCTGGGTCCTCTTCCTCAGCTCCACTTTCCTTGTAGGAGGGAGGGCAGAGAAGCCCCCCCACTTAAGACTGGGCAGAGGTGACGTCAGGGAAAATGGTGGAGTGAGGCCCTCCCAAAGTTCACCCCTCCATAAAGACAGCAGAAGAGCTGGGGAAACGGTCAGCTCCAACTTCCTCAGAGCTCCGGAAACAAACTGAAGGTGCACAGCAACACAGGGAACATTTAGTCAAGAAAAACAGCTGACATTTGGTAAGAATGGTGAGTTTTGTGGAATTCTAACTTACACTAGTGCCATCCCCCAGCTCAGCGGTAGCCTTGAAAATTGACAGTACCAGAGAGAGCGGAACAGAGCGGGAGCCTTTCAAAGCTCCTTCCCAAAGAACAGCCACTGTTCGACCTGCCGAGGTTTCCTGGAAGACCCACTCCAGAGGCCTGTCTCCATCTGGCCTCGCTCGAACCTGCCCGGGGCTGAAACCTCTCCTCGGGGGGGATGTGCCCAATGACCTGACATCACAGCTGACGGACGTGATGGATAACAGTCGAAGCAGACAACAGACTGACCAAAAGCTTAAAGGGAAAAGCTGAGGAATGAGATGTCCACAGGGGCTTTGAAAAGCTCCAGCACATTCCTGGGGATCTCAAAGGCTGGGCGTGTGCACTGGGCTGCGCACACACCTGGGCAAGGCCTGGGATGGCCCTGACTCTGACCTCTGGCTGCCCTTGGGGCTCTGTCCAGGTAGGAAGTGAAAGCTAAGGCACAGTTTCCGCTACCTGGCTGAGTGTTGAAGGTGTGCCCCAGACGCCCACAGGGCCTTGGCAAAGGCTGGGAGATGCTAGGCTCCCAGCGTTGAAGGAACTCTATCCAGTTGTTAGCTGACCACTAAGCTAACTGAGCAGAGACTTCAGTGGCCTCAAGCGACAAACAATAAAGATTTACAAAATTAGTCCAGAAAATCGCCCAACAAACAAACAGCAATGAACAAAATCTTATGGTGGAGGGAGATTCTGATTTCAGACTTAACACATTACTTCATTTGAAATGTTCGGTTTTCAAAAAATATGCTAAGACATGCGAAGTAACATGAAAGTATGACCTTCACACACTGCTGGCGGGAACGTAAAATCATGTAGCTGCTTTGGAAAACAGTCTGGCAGGTCCTCAAAAGGTTAAACACAGACCCTGTGACCCAGGAACTCGACTCTAGGTACACACCCAGGGGAAGTGAAAAGTCAAATCCACAGAAAAGCTGCAACACAGGTGTCCACAGCAGTGCTGTCCGTGACAGCCAAAGTGGAAACAACCCAGATGTCCGTCAGTGGACAAACGGATAAACAAAATACAGTACAGGCAGACCTTGAGACCACCACAACAAAGGGAATATTGCAATAAAGCGAGTCACACCAATTTTTCAGTTTCCCAGTGCATATAAAAGTTATGTTTACGTACACTGTAGTCTATTAAGTATAAAATAGCATTATGTCTAAAAAAACAACGTGCATAACTTAAGTAAAAAGTACTTTATTACTAAAAGATGCTAACCATCATCTGAGCCTTCAGAGAGTCGTGATCCTTTTGCTGGTGGAGGGTCTGGCCTCGGTGCCGATGGCCGCTGACAGATCAGGGCGGGGGTTGCTGAAGGTTCGGGTGGCTGTGGCAATTTCCTGAAATAACCCAACAGTGAAGCTGGCCGCACTGACTGACTCTTCCTCTCACCAATGATTTCTCTGCGGCGTGCGATGCTGTTCGACAGCATTTTACCCGCAGGAGAACTTCTTTCAAAACTGGCGTCCATCCTCTCAAACCCTGCCGCTGCTTCACCAACTAAGATTACGTCAGATTCTAAATCCCTGGTTGTCGTTTCAACAATCGTCACAGCATCTGCACCAGGAGGAGATTCCATCTCAAGAAACCACTTTCTCTGTTCGTCCACACGAAGCAGCTCCTCACCCGTCCGTCTGTCAGGAGATTGCAGCAGTTCAGTCCTCGCAGGCTCCTCTTCTGACTCTAGTTCTCCCGCTACTTCCACACCTGCAGCTACTTCCTCCACTGAAGCCTGGAACCCTCAAAGTCATCCATGAGGGCTGGAATCCACTTCCTCCAAAATCCTGTTAATGCTGCTATCTGGACCTCTTCCCATGAATCACAAATGTTCTTAATGGCGTCTAGAATGGTGAATGCTTTCCAGAAGGTTGTCAATTTACTTGGCCCAGATCCATCAGAGGAATCACGATCCATGGCAGCTAGAGCCTTACGAGATCTATTTCAAAATGACTCCTTGATCCATGGGCTGCAGAATGGATACTGTGTTAGCAGGCATGAAAACAACACTCATCTCGTTCACTTCTCTATCAGAGCTCTTGGGCGACCAGGTCAGGGCGACCGTGAGCAGTAACATTTTGAAACGAATCTTTTTTTCTGAGCAGTAGGTCTCCACAGTGGGCTTAAAATATTCAGTAAACCATGTTGTACACAGATGTGCTGTCATCCAGGCTTTGTCATTTCAGGTATGGAGCACAGCAGAGTAGATTTAGCACAATTCTTAAGGGCCCTAGGCTTTCTGGAATGATAAATGATCAGGCTTCACCTTCAAGTCACCAGCTGCATTAGCCCCTAACAAGAGAGTCAGGCTGTCCTTTGAAGCTTTGAAGGGAGGCACTGACTTCTCCTCCCTAGCGACGAAAGTCCTAGATGGCGTCTTCTTCCAATACAAGGCTGTTCTGTCTACACTGAAAATCTGTTGTTTAGAGTGGCCACCTTCATGAATGATCTTAGCCAGACCTTCTGGAGAACTCGCTGCAGCTCCTGCATCAGCACTTGCTGCTTCACCTGCACTTTTACGTCATGGAGACGCTTCTTTCCTTAAATTTCATGAACCAACCTCTGCTGGCTTCAACCTTTTCTTCCACAGCTTCCTGACTTCTCTCAGCCTTTGTAGAATTAAAGAGAATTAGGGCCTTGCTCTGGATTAGGCTTCGGCTTAAGGGAATGTTGTGGCTGGTTTGATCTTCTACCCAGACCACTAACACTTTCTCCGTATCAGCAATAAGGCTGTTTTGCCTTCTTATCTCCTGTGTTCACTGGAGCAGCACTTTTAATTTCCTTCAAGGACTTTTCCTTTGCATTCTCAACTTGGCTAACTTTTTGGCCCAAGAGGCCCAGCTTTTGGCCTATCTCAGCTTTGGACATTCCTTCCTCACTAAGCTTAATCACTTGTAGCTTTTGATTTAAAGTGAGAGACGTGTGACTCATCTTTCATTTGAACCCTTAGAGGCCATTGCAGGGTTATTAATTGGCCTAATTTCAAAATGGTTGTGTCTCAGGGAATAGGGAGGCCCGAGGAGAGGGAGAGAGACGGGTGTTGGTGGAGCAGTGAGAACACATACATTTATCGACTGAGCTCGCCATCTTACTTGGGTGCTGTTTTTGGCACCCTAAAGCAATTACCATAGTAACATCAGAGGCCACTGATCACACGTCATCGGAACAATTATAACGATAATGAAGAAGTCTGAAATACTGTGACAATTACCAAAATGTGACACAGAGACAGGAAGTGAGCAAATGCTGTTAGGAAAATGGTGCTGATAAACTTGCTCAACATGAGGTTGCCACAAACCTTCAGTCTGTAAAAAACACAATACCTGTGGAATGCAATAAAATGAAGTACAATAACACGAGGTGTGCCTGTGTATCCCCACAATGGGATATTGTTTGGCCATAAAAAGGAATGAAGTTCTGACACAGGCTACAGCAAGGATGAACCGTGAAAACACTACACTAAGTGCAGGACGCCAGTCACAAGGCCACATGCTGTCTGATTCCATTTACGTGAAACGTCCAGAATAGCCAATCCACAGAGATAGAGAGCGGACCAGTGGTTGCCAGAGGCTGCGGGAAGCAGGGAGTGGACAGTGACTGCTAACGGGGGCAGGGCTCCACTTTGGAGGGAAGAAAATGTCCTAGAATTAGCAGCGGTAAAGGAGGAGTCAACAAAGGAAACTGAGGAAAGGTAAGTGATGCTGAGAACAAGGAGAACAGATCTGGCGGCACCCCAGAAGCCAGCTGAGCAGTGAAGTGAGAACTGCTCTCAAGAGTCAGCAGTGTGGGGTCCCTGGTGACCTGCTTCAGCGGAGTGGATTCAAGAGAAGATCAGATAATAAAAAGTGACAATACTGAGTACAGAAAAAAAAATTTTAACAATAGGAAAGAGTGGGGAGGGCAGCTGGTGTGGGAGGCACTTATGTAAACAGTGTACTGCTTGAGCCTGGAGACCACGACTGTGGCTGGGGTGGGCGCGAAGGCTGTGTTTTGGGGACACTTACATGCGTGGGGTACCTCGGCCGCCCTCCAGTCGCGATGACAATGTGCTCAGCCGAAAGCAGAGTCTGAGAATAAACCCAGAAAGCTACAGTCACACAGATATGCTGCGGTCACCCGGGCAGAGGGCCCAGCCATGGGCAGGGACCCAAGCATGCTTATGACAACCTCTGCCCGCAGTGCTGACCTGTGGGCAGCAGCTCAGAGCCCCACGGAGCGGGGAACCCTCCAAGGGTCTGGGGGACAGGTGGAAGAGGGCAGGGAGACGTTCAACTCCCAGGACTTCGCAGTTTGCAGAGCACCCTGTGGGCATCGCGTGCCTCAAGTCCCACAAAACCATCCAAGGGGTGACCGCCCGGCACCCTGCGCAGCAGGCGGCGTCTCACGCGGCCCGTTTCCTCCTTTGTAAAGAATTAAGATGGCCTCAAAGGGACCCGTTGTGTCAACTGCAGCAGCGCATGTTACTGAGCATAACACTGAGGCCGAGCAAAGCTGGAGCCAGGCCTGCCCAAGGTCCCTGGAACATGAGGATGGCCTCAAGGGCCCCCTCAGGCCATCGGGCTCTCACCTCTTTCCCATCTTTTGTGACACCGCAGACCATGTGCTCATTGACAAAGCTGGCCTTGATGTTAAAGTACTTGACTTTTCTGCAAAATAAAAATGGGACTTTCAAACATTTCCTCTGCAAATTAAGCCTCACCTCTGGGTTAAACAGGGAGCATGGGGCAGATTGCTAAAAAGCGAGCTCAGGCCCATGGCCCATGGCTCAAGTCAGGCAAGAGGTGACTGGAGAAGCGTCAGGAAGCATGGGACAGGCCACTCGCTGTTCCCTGGAGCATGGTGACCACAGCTGCCAGGCAGAGACACAGCAGCTCAGCACCATCCTGAGTCTGACTACAGCCCTGGTGTGTGATGACAGAAGTGGCCGGGCCTCCACTGGGGTCCATCCTTGTCACCTGGGCACATCCCACCAGGGAGCAGAGGTCCCACGCACACCCAGTTACCCCTGCACCCAAACCGCCAACTTCCCCTGGCAAGGGAGGGTGCCCACCAGGCATCCATCACCTCCTGCCTTTAGGGGACAGTGAAGCCAGAAGAACAGGTACAACAAGGACACAGGAGCGGCAGGAGTGGGGTGTGCAGAAAGGACCCACGCCTTCTCATTACAAAGGCTGCGCTGCAGGGGGCTTCTTGGCGGCTCTGGTGAGGCTTCACTGCCTCCTTGACCTCGTGTTCTCCCCAAGGGCAAGCCCGGCACCTTCAGGCACCACTCGAGCTGCAGGAAGCTCCTGTGGAAGTCCTCACTCATCCAACAGCCCGGTGACAGCCGGGGGCCACAAACACCTGAGGCAGGCTCCAGCCTCCTGTGCGGGTGGCGCCAGAGCCAGCCTGGGGTTGGGCTCGTTTGGCACCTGCCTAGGAGCTGCCCAGGGCCAGCAGGAAAGATGGCAGAGCCCGATGCCTCCAGCAAACTGCACGAGGGGACACCGAGCCCCACGTGGAGGAGAAACAACACAGTACAGCTTAGCTCCCTAGGGGACCCCTGGGCAAGCCTATGGTGGGTGGTGGGCCGGCTTCACTGGCTCAGTGCTCTTGGGTCTGTGGGCACAAAACTGCTGCCTACTTCACAGCTCCAGGAAGACCACCTTGGGGCCAAGCAGAGAGTGCTTAGATGAGCCACCAGACCTCTGAGGGGCCACTGTCCCCTCCACCACACACACGGGCACAGGACAGCTACAAGGCACGGAACAAGGAACAGCCCAACTCAAGTGCAGTTCCAGGCACCTCCCCTGGCAGCCACTCCTCAGGGACAATACTTCAGTGGGAGGAAGGGTGGGGATCTGGCTTGGGGGACCCCACGGGGCTGGCGGGGGCTGGCGGTTTCAGAGTGGAAAGGTCATGTTGGACATCTGCTCCAGCAGACAATGCCAGGCCCCTTCATCCGTGCCAGGGGAGCTGGAAGTGTGCAGTGAGTGTGGGAGCCTGGAGGTGAGAGGTGAGGTGTGGGGTTCACTCAGTGGTGCCTGGGCCTCTGCACCAGCCATGTGGGGCCCACTGGGATCCTTCACATCACTGAGGTTGGCCCTGGCAGGAGAAAGGCTGCCTGCCTCGAGGAAGGAGCTGGCCACTAGGGTGGCCCTCACCAAGGCCCCACACTCTGGCCTGCATGTTCCCTGGCGCTGGCCCCGAGCACACTTCCTCCCTGGCACAGCCTCAGGCTCCGGCCATCCTGTCAACGTGCCCCTTGCTCCTCAGTGCTCTGGACTCTGCAGGTGGCAGCCAGCAGGGCAGCCTTCCACTCCCAGGGTACTTGCCCTGTCCACTGACTGTCTGCTCAACCCCATCCACAACAGGGTCCCCTCATCTTATCACTGAACCCTGTTGTCAAGGTATGAAATGATCCAGAGGAGGCCACGGGGACGGGCAAGGCCTCAGCACCTGTCCTGCAGCTGGACCCGGTGCCCCCAGTTCAGGGATTTCACATGGTTTTGAACAGCTTCAGCCATTTTCCTCCTGTTAACACACAAAACAAAACATTAAAAACCACAACAGAAGTGTTAGCTGTAGTCTCACAACGTGCTATCGGATGTAAACAGTGTGTTTATGAACTGTTTCTAAAGGTGGAAAAACGTGACCTCCATCCCACAGCCGCTGTCTCTGCTCCAGGTTTGGGGCTGTGGGGCTTTGGACCCATGGAAAATGAGGGCTTTGGTCCAGAGCCATCAGAACATGGCCAAGGCCCTGATCCAGGCCATCTGAGCACAAGAAGGGGCCCGTGTGCCGTGTGAGCAGGAGGGCCGCCTGCTGAGGCTGAGGGGGCTCCCACACCTCAGCACTGGCCTTTGGGCCGAAGTGTCCCTCATGGGGCGTCCTGTGCACCACAGGACACAGGACGCTCAGTGCATGCTGGGGCTCCCCCCAGTCGGTGCAGCAGCCCCCGCAGTGGTGAGAACCAAAAACGTCCCCAGACTTTGCCAGAGCATCCAGGGGAGCCCCATCCGCAGGCAGCACGCGCCCGTGAGGGTAAGGGAATGAAGAGACCTCCGCTTCCCCCAAGGCGAGCAGAAAAGTGCTGGGCACAGCCCGGCTCCTCACCAATCGTGTGGGACCAGCGGGGGTACCTCCCAGCCGTAGTGGGGGGCATCTCGGATCATGCCCCCCAGCAGTGCCGCCTGGTGCATCAGCTTCTTGGGGATGCAGCCGACATTCACACAGGTGCCGCCGAGGCCCCACCTGGTGCCTGACACGGTAGGAAGAGCACATGTAAATTTATATTCAGGTGACTCCACAGGGTTTCCTATTCTTCTACAGTTGTTTAGAATTCCTTGAAGTTGTCGTTTTTCACTCAAACATGGCCCAGGTGGACCCTGCCACATGGATTTACTCTCTGTAATTGTATTCAGAGTCATTTTCAAATGAGAAGAACAAGGAACTTTAAAGTAATGGCAGCTCACACAAGAAACAGGATGCTGTCCGCTGTCCAGAGACTCTGCATAGCGGGAGGTGAATGGCTCTGGGCTCAGCTGCCCTCTGTACATGAATCAGGGCCCCCTCCCAGTCCCCTCCCCAGACACACAGCTCCTGCCGGGGGCTGCCTACCTCGAGGGGAAGGCTCCACATAGTCGACCACGGCCACCTTCTTTCCCAGCTGAGCAGCTGGAATGACAAGAGGAGCAGGCAGGTAGGCACAACCAGAAAGCTGCTTCAGGGCTGGGGCTGGGGACACCTTGGGGCCCACGAAGCCCAGAAGAGGGCAGGAAAAGACCCGGGCCAGTGGCTGCCCACCAGCTCTGTACCCAGCCCCCCAGTGCCTGCTGCCCCCAGGAGGGAACCCTCAGGCCTCCTCTTGGACCGCAGCCTTCACATTGCCCACCATGGCAGTGCTGGGACCAGTGGGGTCCCTGCCCTCCTTCGTGCACCTGCCTCAGCAGCACTGGGCCCAGCCCTCCCTTGCCTGCTGCCCCACCTGGGGCGAAGCCCAGACATTCAGCACGAGTCCAGTGCTCCCCCTGAGCACACTGGGACGCATCACAGGAGCACCCGCTCCTTAGGAGAGGCCCCGGGCTTGGAGGCTCCCCCTCACGCTCCTAGTGGACTTGCTCCCCTCCTCCCTTCCCCCGCAGACACCTCGTGGGGCCTCCACTGGAGATCTACCCTCATCGGAGCCCCCAAGGGGGCCTTTGCTGCCTCACTCTCGTAGTGAGAAAACGGAGGCTCAGAAGTGAAACACAGGAGGCCCAGGGTCAGCCAGCCCCCACAGTGGGAGTGAGACCCCAACTGGAAACTGCACTCCCTAGCTGGAGCCTCCCGGCCACCCGGGGCAGTCAGCGGGTGCCCCTGGGCCGCAAATCCCCGGTTCTGAGGCTCACCCTGACACCGACCAGCCACGGCTGGCTGCAGGGCTTGCCTTGGCAGCCAGGGGCACTGCCTCCCCCAACCCCGGGCCCCGGACTGCACGGCCTCTGAGGGCACACCTGGCTGAAACGTTGTGACAGTGAGTGTTTGAAACACTACGGAACACACTTGATTCATGGCCATCAGAAACCAAAATTGGAACAAAGTTTTAGAAGTCTTCATTAAAAACCTGTTCTGCTCATTAATGATGGGATTGCAGTGCTTGACTTAAAAGTTCCAGCCAAAAAGACTCTTCAGATGCGCCAACACCCACTTCCATGACTGACCACGACAGAGCAACAGGGTCCAGGCCTACCCTCCCTGCTGAAACAACCAAAACTCCAGACAAAATACGGAAAACAATGGGTTTCAAGACACTGGACATTGGAGACAAAGGACAGCGATCTCCGAGAGACAGGAAGGAAGCGAGGCGAGCCCCACGCCTGGAGAGTTGGCCCAGGGAGGGGTCTGGGCAGAGTCCAGCAGACCCCTGGCTGAGGAGAGGGGCCGAGAGTCCAGGGAGACTGAGGTCGCCAGAGTTCCTGGGGCAAGGACCAGAGAGGAGAGATCTGCACAGAGAACCTGGCCACCTGGTCAGCTCAGGTGTGTGAGGACACTACCCGAGGCCGGGAAAGAACCACCCAGAAGGACCAGAGGAGACAGTGCTCACACAGGGCCAGGAAGAGCGCCTCTTCCCAGAAGCCGGCCTGGAGAAAACACATCCTTCCTGGGGCGTTAGGTAAGTGCTGAGGAAGGTCAGGCCTCAGTAGTTGAGAATAACCAGCCCTAGATGGGGCACAGCTCTGGACCTGCCCACCAAATCTTAAGCAGAAGACCCGGAAGGATCAAACTGTCTCTCACCTGCATCCCAGAACATGCTCAAAAATATTTCTAGTAATACAAAAATATCCAGAACCCAACCAGTTAGGTTCAAAGTGTTTGGCCTCCGTTCAAAAATTACCAGGCATGCAAAGAAGCAGGAAAATATAAGCCATAAAGAGAAAAATAATCAGTCAAAGGAAACTAAGAACTGACACAGATGTCAGAATTAGCAGAAAAGAAAGTAAAAGAGGTATTATAGCTGTATTGCACATGTTCAAAAGCTAAGAATCAACGTAGAAGATACAAAAAATGACCCAAGTCAAATTTACGGAGATGAAAATTACAAGAGATGAAAAATACATTGCGTGGGGTCAGTGGTGGCCTGGGCGCTGCAGAATCTTTTATTAGCGAATTTAAAAACATAGGACCAGAACCCACCGAGAATGAGGAGAGCACTAACGAGCTGTGGGGCGACTTCAAGACCCACGTAATTAAAGTCTTCCAAAGTGAAAGAGAGGGAAGGACAGGGCAATTATCTGAAGAAATAATGGTTGAAAATGCTCACAACTTGATGAAAAGTATAAATCCACAGACTCAGGAAGTTCAATGAACTCTGGCAGAAAAACAATCAGGAACTACACCAAGGCACGCCATCACTAAATAGCTCAAATCCAACGAAAAGAGAAAACCCTAAAAACGACCAGAGAAAAAAGACACACGACAGAGGAACAGAGACGAAGATGGCAGGAGATTTCTCATCAGAAACGAGCAGAAGACAGAGGGGCAACATCTGTAAATTGCTCAAAGGAAAAACTGTCTGCCTTGAATTCTGTACCCCGAGAAAGTATTTGAAAAATAAAGGTGTCTTCAGACATATAAAAGCTGAAAGAATTCATCACCCCCAAGCCACATTACAAGAGATGTTCACAGACGTCCACAGAGCAGAAGAAAAATGAGCCAGATGGAAACTCAGTTCCACACAGAGGGACGAAGAGCACCAGAAATGGGGACTACATGGGCAGAGCTGTACGATTTCTCTCTTTTTTCTTTTTAAAGATTTTGCTTTTCCTTTTTCTCCCAAAGCTCCCCAGTACATAGTTGTGTATTTTAGTTGTGGGTCCCTCTAGCTGTGGCATGTGGGACGCCGCCTCAGCATGGCCTGATGAGTGGTGCCATGTCCACGCCCAGGATCCGAACCGGCGAAATCCCGAGCCGCCAAAGCGGAGCACGCGAACTTAACCACTCGGCCACAGGGCCGGCCTCAGATTTCTTTATTATTATTTAAATCTTTTAAGAAGGTAACTGTTTAAACAAAAATAATAACAACGTGTGTGGGGTTTATAACGTGTAAAAGTAAAACGTCTGACAAGCTAGAACGAGCTGGGAGGGAGGAGCGGAAGCGCGCCCGTGCGAGGGTTTGTACTAGACGCACAGCGGGAGAAGCCCCCTTGGCCAGACTATGACAAGGTGAAGGTGTCCCTGTAAACCCTGCGGTGGCCACCTCACACCACATTTGTACATTAACTCAAAATGAGCCAAAGACCTCAGTGTGAGACTTGAAACTGTAACACTCTTAGAAGAACATATAGGCATAAATCTTTCTGACCTTGGGTAGCCAACTGTTTCTATATGACGCCAAAAGCATAAGCAACAAATGAAACAAGAGGTAAACTGGACTGCACCAAAATTAAACTTTTGTGCTACAAAGGACACCATTAAGAAAGTGAAAAGACAAGCCACAGAATGGGAGAAAGTATTTGTAAATCAGATGTCTGATAACGGTGTAGTATCCAGATTATATATATCAAAAAACTCATATAACTCAATAATAAAAAGACAACTCAATTTAAAAAGGGACAAAGGTTTTCAATAGACATTTCTTCATAGATAGGCAAATGGCCAATAAGCACACGAAAATATGCTCCATGTCGTTAATCATTAGGGAGATGCAAATAAAACACGATGAGCTGCCACCTGACACTTACCTAGGATGACTATAAGAAAGGCAGATAACAAGAGCTGGTGAAGATGTGGAAAACCGCAACCCTCATACGCTGCTCGTGGGAATACAAAACGGCGCAGCCATCTGCATTACTGCACTTTGGAAAACAGTCTGGCAGTTCCTCAAAAGGTTACACATTGAGTTACCATACCACCGAGCAACTCCACTCCTAGGTATCCATGCAAAAGAAATGAGAACATATGTCCACACAATAATTTGTACGTGAATGTTCCTAGCAGCATCATTCATAACAGTCAAAAAGTGGAAACAACCCAAATGTCCATCAATGGACAAGCAGATAAAAAGAATGTGGTCTACCCAATATCAGAGGACAAGTAGAGAAACAGAATGTGGTCTACCCAATATCAACCGACAAGTAGAGAAACAGAATGTGGTCTGCCCAATATCAGAGCACAAGTAGAGAAACAGAATGTGGTCTACCCAATATCAACCGACAAGTAGAGAAACAGAATGTGGTCTGCCCAATATCAACAGAGAAGAAGAGAAACAGAGTGTGGTCTACCCAATATCAACAGAGAAGTAGAGAAACAGAGTGTGGTCTACCCAATATCAGTGGACAAGTAGAGAAACAGTCTGTGGTCTACCCAATATCAGAGGACAAGTAGAGACAGAGAATATGGTCTACCCAATATCAGTGGACAAGTAGAGAAACAGAGTGTGGTCTACCCAATATCAGTGGACAAGTAGAGAAACAGAGTGTGGTCAACCCAATATCAGAGGACAAGTAGAGAAACAGAATGTGGTCTACCCAATATCAGTGGACAAGCAGAGACAGAGAATATGGTCTACCCAATATCAATGGAGAACTCTTCAGCTGTAAAAAGGAATGAAGCACTCATACACGTTATATCATGGACAAAGGCTGAAAACATCATGCTGAGTGAAAGATGTCATGACAAAAGACCACATATTTATGTGAAATGCCCAGAATGGGCAAATCCATAGAGATAGAAAGTGGATTCACAGTGGCCAAAGGCTGAGGAGTAGAGGGAATGGGGAGTGACTACTGGGTACAGAGTAGTTTTTGAGGGTGACGAGAATGTTCTAAAATGGATTGTGGTAGTAGTTGTACAACACTGTGAATATACTAAAAACCATTGAATAACACACTTTAAATGAGTGAATTATATGGTACGTGACTTATATCTCAATAAAGCTATTATAAAAAATATGAAACACTTAGGGATAAATCTGACAAAAGCTGTGAAAAGACCTGTACATTGAAAACTACAAAATCTTGCTGAAAGAAATGAAAAACCACCTAAATAAAAAATACATACAACAAGACCCAGCTTTTCCACTTTTAGGCATGCACCAGGAGAATTTTGTGTGTGTGTATGTGAGGAAGATTGGCCCTAAGCTAACATCCACTGCCAATCCTCCTTTTTTTGATTCAGGAAGATTGTCACTGAGCTAACATCTGTGCCAGTCTTCCTCTGTTTTGTATGTGGGATGCTGCCACAGCATGGCTTCATGAGTGTTGTGTAGGTCCACGCCCAGGATCCGAACCTGCGAACCCCTGGCTGCCAAAGCGGAGTGAGCAAACTTAACCACTCGGCCACTGGGCCAGCCCCTACCACCAAAGAGAATTTAAAACATGTCAACACAAAGACTCGCACACGAATGCTCACAGCAGCACTGTTCACAACAGCCAAACACTGCAAACAAACCAAATGTTCATCTACAAACAACATGCGCTACCTGCATACACAGCTACTAATCAGTGATGAAATCTGAATAGCTATGCCACCTGAAAGAAGTCAGGAAAGTGAGACTCCATCCAGCGTGCTGCCCCTTAGGCAGCACCCCAGAGCATGCAAACTAACCTCCAGCGAGAGAAGTAGGTCATCAGTTCTCTGGGGTACGGCTAGGGGGTGGGGGGAGGATTCTCAAGGTTTGAGGACGTTTTGGGGGTTGTTACAGGCTGAATTATGTCCCCGCAAATTCCTATGTTGAAGCTGTAACCCCCAGAGCCTTAGAACGAGAGCTTATTTGAAGACAGGGTCTTTACAGAGGTAGTCAAGATTGAATGAGGTCATTATGTTGGGTGGGCCCTAATAGCACCTCACTGGTGTCTTTGTAAGAAGAGATTAGGACACAGACACAGAGGAATGGCCACGTGAGGACAGAGAGACACTGGCCATCTACACACCAAGGAGAGAGGCCTCAGGAGAAACCAACCCTGCCAGCACCTCGATCTCGGACTTCCAGTCTCCAGAACTGGGAGGAAATAAATCCCTGCCATCTAAGCTGCTCAGGCTGTAGTGTTTGTCACGGCCACCTGAGCACACTAGTATAGGGGTGACAGATGCACCCACTCTCTTGATCGTGGTACTGGTTTCACAGGTATGCACATATGTCAAATCTCATCAAGCTGTCCACTTTAAATATGAGTGCTTTATTGTATGTCAATTATACCTCAATAAAGCTGTAAAAAAGCGCAATTGGGGCCAGCCGGCTGGCATAGCAGTTAAGTCCACACGATTCACTTTGGTGGCCCGGGCTTCACTGGTTCAGATCACGGGCACGGACCTATGCACCACTCACGAAGCCATGCTGTGGCCAGCGTCTCACGTATAAAATAGAGGAAGATGGGCACAGATGTTAGCTCAGGGCCAGTCTTCCTCAAGCAAAAAAGAGGAAGATTGGCAGCGGATGTTAGCTCAGGGCTAATCTTACTTAAAAAAAAAAACCCAAAACAAAAACAAACAAACAAACAAAGAAGCACAATCTTCCACAGGGAGAAATGCACTGTTCGGAAAGGTGAAGACAGACCCGGGAACTGCGAGTTAACCAACACGACACCGGAGTGCCCGCAACATCCAGGGTTTTCTTCTGTTAGGAGGGACATTACCCGGCAGGCGGCTGTCTGTGCAGGCCCTTTCCTGGGGTGGCCCTGTGGTCACTGGGGTGAGGACCTCATGTCCCTCTGTACTCCCCTAAATCAGCTGGGACCCTTCCACAGTCCTTGGCCCCACCAGTGGATAGCAAATCTCCTCTACGCTCTGTGATCCCAAAACCCCCATCTGACGTCAGAGAACCACAGCTTCCCAGTCAGGGTGCCCACTCAGCCCCCCGCCCTTTGGGCCCATTCATCTCCCCTTATCTCCTGTCTCCTCCTCCTCCCCTGGCCCACATCTGCCTCCTATCATTCAGGCGGCCGGGCGAGCAGCCGGCCAGTACTCCTCCAGCAGACAGCCGACTCCCGGTGAAACGCTGGCCTCTGCTCCCACTCGGACTAGCAGCAAACCACAACACGGTGCCTCTGGAGGCCTCAGGGTCCAGCTCCCTCCACTGG
This sequence comes from Equus przewalskii, assembly GCF_037783145.1. Taxonomy (NCBI): domain Eukaryota; kingdom Metazoa; phylum Chordata; class Mammalia; order Perissodactyla; family Equidae; genus Equus; species Equus przewalskii. The sequence goes on along the minus strand of NC_091837.1, from coordinate 462,126 downwards.
ACACATCTTTACTGAGCTCCCCTCAGTGCCCGGCAGGAGGGGTGCAGCAGGGGTGCAACACTACGTAGGGCCATTTTGCTTGCCAAAACTGAAGGGAGGCGAGCGAGTCCCACAGCCAATGGCAAAGGGCAGGCTGGGCGGGTGGGCAGTAGGGGGAGGCGCAAGGCCAGGACGACCCTTGGGCAGCACCTGCACATCAGTGAGGAGGCCAGGGGCTGGAGCAGGTGAGCAGCAAGGACACAGGTGGTGGCAGACATGGTCAATGGGTGGGGACAGATCCTGTGAGGTCTGAGGCTGGAGCCAAGGAGGGCAGACTCAGACTTGGCGCGCCACCCTGGTCTCTGTGTGCTGCACAGACAGCTGGGGCGCGGGCGCAGGGCACAGCAACGAGCCTGCTGGGGTGACCCCGACAGGGTGACAGGGCCCTGGAGGGGCCAGGTCAGCAGCAGAGACAATGCATTCTGCTCATGGCCCTCAGGGCGCATGCCCATCCGACACCAGAGAACAACACTGCCCTCTCCAGGGGTCCAGGAAGCTCAGAGGCCCTGCCACAGTGGTGGGACACAGGATACGTACCTTCCTTGGCACAGGCCAGGCCGCCGGATCCCCCGCCAATCACCAGGAGATCGTAGCCCTGTCGCCCTGCTGGGGAAGGGGTGAGAGGTGAGAAGGGAGAGCCAGGCCAAGTCTGGGGCCCAGAGCCCGGAGGTTGCCGCACCATTGCCAAGGGCAAGCAGCTCTGTCCAGGAAAAGGTGGTACAGAATCCATCGGATGGGACCAGAGCCCCACGCTGTGATGGCCTAGGGTGGTAACGCATCACACATGAGGGCAGCAGACAATGACTGGGCTCACACTGTCTGCATGAATCCCAAGGCCAAGCAACACCAGGTGACAACATGTCATGAAGAAGGTGAGTTAACTGGCAGAACTGCTCGAACTCAAACTTCACCCGACATCCTGAGCCAGACACAGGACAAACATTTTCTGGAGTCCATCTGTCTTTCCACTGTAAAGGTCACCTTCTGCTATAAGTGAGGAAGGTAAAGAGCAGCCCCTGCATCAGGTAGCAGAGCCAGGCCGTGGGGCGCCCGTGGGGTCCGGGAGGGAAGCGACTGAGGCCACAGGAGCTGCGGGCCCACATTCCTCCCTGGAAATGCCTTTCGGGCTCCCTGTGCTGTCACTTTGGAGGCAGCCGCATCCTCCCCTCACGCCCCGCAGAGGACACTCACAGCCTTCCTGCCCTGCAGGAGGCATCTCTCGTCTCTCTTCGGCAAACCACTGATGTGGAAGGAAGGCAAAAGACAGTCAGAAGGGGCAGAGAAGGAGGGAGGGAGGAGGTGGGTGAGGGCAGGAGAGGCCTTAGTTGTGGTGAACCTGAGAGCTCTGACCCAAGGCCCGAGTTGGGGACACCCAGGGCCAGGCACCAGCCCACTCTCTATGGAAGGAGGAAGAAATAACAGCAAATTATCAGTATGTGGGGAGTGCGGGGAAGGCACGGACTGCTGCCAGGGCATCAAGAGCTGGCTGCTACTCCTGGGCAAGGCTGAGGATCCCGTGATCGAAGGGGCCTGCCCCCACGGCAGGTGCATCGGCCCTCACACCAGCATGGGAACCTGAGGCCTGCCAGTGAGGAGGCTGCACCCGTCTTCGTGGCCACCTCAACCTTCCTGGCAGGCAAGTCTGTGGGGAACATGCCCAGGGTGCTGCGCCCCTGAGGGACCGCGGCTCCCTAGACGTCCTACAGGCCAGGGGGCCGTGGCCTGTGCTCCTGCAGGCCCCAGGAGCTTGAGCCTAGAGAAGCCCTGGCTTGCAGGTGAGGAAGCCCACTGGGGAGCCGGTGCCGGGAGCTGCATCCAGGTGCCCGCCCTGTGGAGACGCTCCACTGTGCCCCCCACCCCGGGTCCATCCCGCAGGAGGCATCGAGGGCCCTGAGATGCGTGTGCAGGCACACAGGGTCTAAGGGAGCCAGAACTGAGTTCAAGCAGCCAGTGCAAAGCAGACCCCATTCCAAATTCAACTCAAGGACTCTGAAGAGTCCTAAACTGCTGTTGGTTATCCCAATGGCTTTGCTATGAGCCCAGAGAACTGAAGACTGACTGCTGGCTGGAGGAGCTGAGGCCAGGCACCTAGGAGCACAGGTCTGCCTGGCAGGGCAATGCTCCCTCCCAGTGGGGGGGCTGCCCAGGAGAACAGCTTACCTTCCATTGCAGGCGCCTCTCCTTCCTGCTGCCACAGCAGGGTCCCCGCTGGGTCTCCCTGCCCTGCAGTCCTGCACTGTGCCCCCATCTGCTATCAGCAGAGGGCAGGGCGAGTGGCTAGCCAAGCAAACTGTGGGTTTATCTTTGGCAGTTTGCTCTCCCCACCCACCTTATATGCTCAAGAGCCCTCCAGTCTGATAAACACTTGGAAGAGGCCAGCAGTGGAGCCCTCCATGTGTAGGAAATCTGCCTTTAAACACGTGGGAGGGTGTGGCTAGCCTGCTGGGGAAGAAGGACCCCGAGGTGGGTGTGGTGGGCACTGCTCAGCGCAGGTGTCCTGGGACACACCTGTGCACTCAGGTGCCCTGGGGTGCCTCACAGCCTCGCCTTCCCCACCTCAGCCAGGGACACCCTCTCCGCCCACAGGGCTCAGCCAGAAAGGTCTGTCTGCTCTGTGGTCTGAGCCCTGTCCTCTAATTTTCTGCTCCTCTGAACCTGGGCCTGGAACAGGGCCAGCAGAGAGCAGAGCCCGCTGAGCATGCCTTGGCTGCGTGAGCAACTGCTCTAGGAGGACAGGGGAGGCTCCCCGTGCCCACGGACACGCCGGCCACCTCGGGGGCCTCCTGTAAGGCTGTCCTCCCTGCCGCATGGTCTCTCCTGGTAGGAGGTGTGAGGGGACAGGTGACACTGGCTACACTGTCATTCTGGTTCTTGTTCAGGGGCTGCCTCGCCACCCCCAAGCCTGGGATGGGCCGGCAACTTCTGCTCTCGGAGAAGCCGTGAGGCTGAAGTGGAGGAAGAGGCCCCAAATCGGCCCTGGGTGTCCTCCTTGGGGGTTGGCACCATCACTGTCCCAGCAGCTCAGCCCTCGCCCTGGGGCCTCCCTTCCCCTTGCTGCCAGAGGGCCCGGCAGGGCTCTGCCTCCTGCCCAGATGGAAAGGACACGCTCACCCCAAGGCCACGGTTACCAGCAGCCTGAAAGGCCTTGGGCTTGTGACCACAGGGGCAGCTCCCATTGGTGGATCTCTGACTTGCGCCAGGTGGGGTGAGGGCTCCACTGCACAAGTATGTTTAAGCCTCATGAATGTCCCACTGACATGTGCAGCAAGGGGGCTGGGAAAGACCGGCTGCCCTGGCCAAGGTCACAGGGATCAGCAAAGACACCTTAAGAGCAGCCCATGTCCCCACCTCACAAGCTAGTGACCGCGTCCCAGGACTCTGCACGGCCAAGCGAACCCCTTAGTTCACCACGGCCAACGCAGTGCACAGCTTTGCCCACTTACCCATCTGGTCTGCCCTCACCCTCCAGTCCACCACTGACCAAGGGTCCGGCCACTCTTCCTCCCACGGGCACCATCTGTGCGAAGGAGCCCTCACTCGGATGTCCTGTGGTCCCTCAACACTCACTCCCTGTAGGGAATGGTCCCCAGGCAGGGTCTGGGGCCATCACTGAGGAGGCACGTGGTGGGGAACAGTCATCACGCGTGGGCCTGGCCGTGCTACCATGGCAATGTGGTGGCGCCGCAGCCGGCTCTGGGGAGCGCATCCTGCAGGGCTGGGCGCCAACTCTCCATGTATCCCTGCACCCAGCCCTTGCACCGGAACCCTGGCGACACCCGGTGCCGTGGTGACGTGACTATTGTCCTGGTTTGGTCGGTGTCCCTTGGTGGCTCCAGGAGGATGAGCTGCAGATGTCCCCTCCCCTAGGGCACCGGCAGAGTGGCGGCATGCAGGGCCTGCTCAGAGCCCAGGGTGCCCTGGCGCCCCTCATTGATTCTCTGCGTGGGCCTATACTGAGCACCTGCTGTGTGGCCGCTAGGGTCTTGGGCGGGCGGCGGTCCGCTCTGCCCAGGGGCGTGCACACGAGATGGTGCCTGGTAACCTCGGGAGCGGAGCCACCACCATCGGCAGGACACAGTTAAGACTGGGCAGCACCGGGGCGAGCACAGGTCACTCCACCCAGCAGCACACGCCAGGGGCGCCCCGCGCCACAGCGCCGCCCAGGTCCCCCTACCTGCCGCGCCCCGCGCCCCGCCCGCCGCGGCCCGGATCCGCCACTGGAAGCGCACGCCGGGTGCCCGCAGGGCCGCCGCCATCGCCGCCGTCCCGCGCCAGTCCTCGCGGGGTCCTCCGGCGCCGGGCTGCCCGCTGCGCTGCCTGTACCGCGACGGCGCCGGGCGAGGTGAGGGCGCCGGGCGAGGTGAGTGCGCCGGGCATTCCGCGGAGCTGGACTGGGGGCGGCCGGACCTGGGCGGGGGTCTGCACCTGGGGTGAAGGATTCGGAAGAGCGTGGGGGTTCGAACCGGGTGAAGGGATCTGACCTGGGGCAGGAGGTCCGACCTGGCGCGGGGGTCCGGCTGGCGAGTGGGGAATTTGGAAGGAGGAGAGGGACCCGCCCTGGGGCGGGGGTCTGCGGACCTGGGGCGGAGGATCTGATCTAGGGCGGGGGCTGGGGGATCTGCCCCTGGCTAAGGAGCTCCGATGGGGCTGGGCATTGGCCTGGGGGGAGCATCCCACCTGGGGCGGGGGTCTCTGGACAGGAGGCGGCGCGCCAGACTGGATCGAGGGAGTGGGAGGCCTGTGCTCGAGTGGGAAGATCCGACCTGGGGATAGGGGTCAAGACAGGGTGGGGGATCCGGGGTCCCATGGGGATCCAGAGCCTGACATCGGGGGTCTGTCCTTGGGGAGGGCTCTGACCTGGTGGCCGACCCGGTGGCACAGGCAGGGCCTGGCTCACACTTGGGAGGGTCACATTGGTCTTCTGCTGGGATCAGCCCCTGGAGAGTGGGCGAATTGTGGGACCGGCCGAAGGGGCTGAGTAATCTCCCGAACAGGTTCCCTCTTGGAGGCCTTGGGGTACCCCCAGGCCTTTCTTTTCGGGGCAACGGCTGCCCCACCAGGAAGGGGATGCCCGGAGCCCAAGACCCCACGGGACTGGGTCTGGGTGGTGTGGTCTCAGGCCCAGGGTTGAATGTAGACAAAGGGGAAGTCCCCCAGGCCTGACCTGCTGCCGGGCCAGCCTTTCAGGTTTTTCCTGCCAGGGAGTTCTGGGTCCTTTGCCTGAGCTGGAGCTGCCCTGAGTGGCTGCCCTGGAGGGGTTAGGAGGAGCACTGTGGGGCCTGAGAAGATGGGCTGTGGATGAGCTGAGTGGTGACAGATCCTATTCAGTAACTGCTGGCAGTAGGGAGGGGCTGAGCGCCCTTCTGTTGGCTCAGAGGCTCTGGGCCTGGTAAAGGGAGGATGAGGGAGCAGGGAGGGGGATGGTGGGGGCTTGAGAGACGCAGGGAAGTGAAGAATTGCAAAAAGCAGAAATGGGGGTTTGGTGCGTGTGACACCTGCCTGGGTTTGCTGACTGGGCTTCTGGAAGTGAGGCTCCTCTCCTCCCACAGAGGCGGGAGCTGGGCTCCTGTCCTCAGGTGCTGGCGGGAGCAGTCGCTTCTTTTGTCAGCCTTGGGTTTTCTCAGGCAGGCACCTTAAGGGGACAGAGGTCATCCCAGGGGGCTGGCCTTGAGCTGCTGGACACTATGCTAGCGTTGTTCGAGTCTTTGTTAGCCAAGGTTGAGGCCTAGTCAAGAAGAAAGCTCAAGGGAGCCTGGTTAGGGTCTGGTCAAGGAGAGATCTTGGTCAGGTCCCCTCTTGCTGGAGAAGAAGGTCTCTTCTTTCCTCTGAGACATCTAAGTCTGTTTTCCATTTGATCACCCTTTGTTCATCAAAGAGCAGCTGAACCACAGGTTGGGTCGTGGTAGTAGAGGATATTTGCTGGATGGCTGAGAGATCAGGCATTTAATGAAGGGCATTTCTATGGAAACAGAAAGAAAAGCAGAAATTAATGGTTGGAGCTGGCTGTAAACCCAGTTTTTGAGTCCCAAGGCCCCTAGTTGAGAAGAGCTGCGTTAAGTTGTAAGCATCTCCGACTGGTGGAGTGAGGATGGCAGCGGCAGTCTGGTGGATGTCCTGGTTTGTAGTTTGAATGTAGTGATAGCATAGATGTCAGCGTCACAGTTGAGGTTATTTCCCAGAGCAGAGCATGGTAGGTGTGGGAGTTCCAGTGGACTTTCTGAGCGGCCCAGGCAGCAGCAGCTGCAGGAATGAAGGTGGCCCACACATGACTTGTGATGAGTGCTTTGAAGTTTATATATGGTTGTCTGGCTTTGGCACACAGAACTGCCTCAGATCCTGGAGGAAAAGGGCAGCTACGAGACAACTGGAGTCCCAGGAAGGGTGTGGGCAGTCAGGTTTTAGTTCTTGGAGATGGCAAGTCAGGAGACAGGGAGGAAAATTGGAAACGTCAGTTTGGAGAGTTGTAACCAGATGTTGAAGGAAACTAGAACTGAGGATTTAGGAAGGGCTGACAAGACGTGTAGGACCGCAGGACCCAGTCCAACTACAGGTAGATAATAAAACCTTAAGGACAATGAATAGGACTAGATTATTTGTCTCCAATAAGACATAAAATTTCTCTCTATAATCACTTCCGTTTTTGACCAAAGATAATCAAAGTAAGATTATTCTTGTTTAAAAAATAATTCTGGTCCCATTAAATTTGGCCTGATTGGGGCCAGCCCAGTGGCGCAGCGGTTAAGTTTGCACATTCTGCTTCTCGGTGGCCTGGGGTTCGCCGGTTCGGATCCCGGGTGCGGACATGGCAGCGCTTGGCAAAAGCCATGCTGTGGTAGGCGTCCCACGTATAAAGTAGAGGAAGATGGGCACAGATGTTAGCTGAGGGCCAGTCTTCTTCAGCAAAAAGAGGAGGATTGGCAGTAGCTAGCTCAGGGCTAATCTTCCTGAAAAAAAAAAAATTTGGCCTGATTATTTACATGAGGGCAGCAAGCATGGTAATTGGCCATATAGACTTTTTAAAGTTTGCTTTGTGCAACTTTTTATAGGGAATCTTAGATTGGACTTTTAAAAGCCTCTGGGGGCTAGCAAGCCAACTAAGAACTTGCCATCTGGGGCTGGCCCTGTGGCCGAGTGGTTAAGTTCGTGCACTTTGCTGCAGGCGGCCCAGTGTTTCGTTAGTTCGAATCCTGGGCGCGGACATGGCACTGCTCATCAAACCACACTGAGGCAGCGTCCCACATACCACAACTAGAAGGACCCACAACGAAGAATAAACAACTATGTACCGGGGGTGGGGGTGGGGGTGGGGGGGGGCTTTGGGGAGAAAAAGGAAAAAAATAAAATCTTTTAAAAAAAAAAGAAAAGAACTTGCCATCAGAATTCACCTGTGGATTTGGGTGAATTCCTGTCTTCTCAAGGTCTCCAAAATATCCTAAGGCCTCTGGGCCTGCTGGGAAATGAACTTCCTTACTCACTGGGAGGCTGGGAACCCTGTCAGCCAGGTACCAAGCCAGCTTTTTCAAGAGGGCTTCTGAGCATTGGCTCTGGGAAGTTGACTGCAGTTCCTTAAAACTGTCTGGTCATATCTGATTCTATATTTCATTGTTAAATTCTTTGGCAATATAACTAATCTTTTTAATTATGTCCTATCACAAGGAGGACAGATTCTCATTGAACCTATGCCAATAGCTATCACCATGAAGATAAGAATGCTCAGTAACAGTTTTTGAGTTTTGGAGAGATCAGGCAGGGAGAAAAAGATAAATGCTTCAATTTTGTCTATGAAGGTATAATTTGCTGGACTGTTAGGAGTCATGGATAGCTTAAGAGAAAAGGGAAGTGTTTTTTTAATATCCAAAAAATACAACGTTAAAGAGCCAACAATATTACAAACAAAACCCATGAAAAATTATGATAATCTTTTATCAGTTTGCTCAGTCCCATGGAGTTAATTCTTGTTCTGCTTGACCTTGGTCAGCGGTTTCGTGACCCCATCAGTTTCTCCACTAGGTCCTGGAGATCCGACTCAGTCTGCTGGGATGTCTCAGAGTTGTTTCAGCAGCGCCCTCAGAAGCGTGTGCCCCACGGTACCTGGCATAGTCCTTTCCGTGGGTTTCAGAGACAGTCCCTTTTCATTGCCGAGGGGGCACTCTGGCCTGTAGCTCCTGCAAATGCTTTTGGAGAAGAATCAGAGCCAAACGAAAACGAGCTGTCGTATGGCAGGAAGAACATTGCTCTACCCCCTGGGTCCTTCTGGCGGGTCTAAGAATTAAGTAGACGTGAGACGGAATAGCAGGAGAAAATCAGAGTTTAATAACAGGTGTACATGGGAGAAACCCAGGAAAATAGGTAACTCACCAGAATGGCCAAAGCTGCCGCCTTTAATACCGTCTTCAGCTAAAGACACGGGATGTTGCGGGCGGGGGTGGGGGGGGTGGGGGGGGCGGGTTGGTGGTTTGGGACTTCAACAGGGAGGAAGGCGATTCACATGGAGATGGAAATGGAAATGTTTGATAAGCAAGTGTTTGCTGGGCCATCTATAGACAGTGTGATGGGGGAGTAAGAACTTTGATTAAAAGGGGCTTTCTAGTACCTTCTGTCCACCACACCTGGAATTATCTATGGTGATAGCTGCTTCCTGGGACAGGCCTTCTATCTTAAATCCTTTTAGGCAGTTAGGGGGAAGGTCAGAGCTACCTTCAGAGTTTTTTTTGCCTTTAAAAATAGTCAAGCCAAAGAGACACATTTTGGGGTACCCAACTTTGATCCCCCACAGTCCCGCCTTTGAAACTTTAAGAAGTTTCACAGTCCAGGAGTTGAGTTAGTAGATTGTCTCATCTCACTGAACACCTCTCATATTTCTCATGATAGATCAATCCAGTTAAATTCACTTCAGAAGGCGGTGATGCAGGTGGGTTCCCAAAGCTAGGCCTGTATTGTGTAAGCAAGCAATCAGATATTTAGGAAGAAGCATTTCTGTGGAAACAAAAAGAAAAACAAGGTTAGTGGTTGAAGCAAATTATAAACCAGTTTCTCAGTTTCTGAGCCCAGGGGACACCCAGTCAAGAAGATTTCTAGGGGGCTGGCCCCGTGGCTGAGTGGTTAAGTTTGTGCACTCTGCTTCGCCAGCCCGGAGTGCTGCCTGTTGGGATCCTGGGTGCGGACATGGCACCGCTCATCAGGCCATGCTGAGGCGGCATCCCACATGCCACAACTAGAAGGACCCAAAACTAGGACACACAACTATGTACTGGGGGCTTTGAGGAGAAGAAGAAGAAAAAAAAAGAAGAGAAGATTGGCAACAGATGGTAGTTCAGGTGCCAATCTTTAAAAAAAAACAGAAGATTTCTAAGTGTCAGGGTCGAAGCACCTTTTGCAGTTTGAAATGTCTCTGGTGATGTCATCAGGTGCTCAGGTATCTTTTGAGTGGCTCACACAGCAACAAGTCTGCTGTCGTGGGGACACTCTTAAGTTCACATCAGGTTGTCCAGCTTCAGTTTGCAGAGCTTCAGAAACAAGGGTGGATTTGCTACAGAGCCAGAATGAGTCCGCTCCCTGGCGGGTTAAAATCAGGCTCTCCATCACAAGTATTCATCACACAAAGCAAAGTGTATTTATGGCAAGTAGGAGACCACGTGGAATCATTTCCAAAGTCGCGGCTCCCTGAACAAAGGGAAGCAGGTCTTCTTATTTCGGGTGGGGAGTGAACATTGCAAAGGAAAGTTTTGTCATCACATGTGGAGGTAGGTATTAGCTGGCACAGGCGCAATCTGGAAGCATGCTCTCACACACGTTGCACGTTATGCTAATAAGGCATAGGCTCCTCCTAGGGCAGAGATTATAGTATTCAGATGAGGAAAAGGTCATCTTCAGGTCATCTGTGCGCGTGCTGCCCTCATGGTGGGGCTTGATCTGGTTCAGGCTAGTTTTGGTTGTATCTCTTCCCAGCATAGCTCTGAAAAACAATGTGGAGGGAGCGCTCAGCACCTTTACACTTCCTTCGAGCTGCTTACGGAATGCACCAGTGCAGTTTCAGTTCTCAAGGATTCCAAATGAAAATGAGGGAAAAAATTGAAAATGTTAGCTTGGAGATTTTTAGCTCAACATTTCAAGTGACTAGAAGAATTCAGGATCCAGTCCAGTTTACAGATAGAAAACAAGACCTCAAAGACAATTAACAGAACTAGAATCTAATATCTACTATTGCATATTGTAGTTTCTGCTGAAACGTAATTTTTTTCTCTAAAATCGCTCTCATTTTTACCAAAGATAGCCAAATTAAGACTAACTGGTTTGCAAAATAAGTCTAGTTTCAATAAACTTGGCCCAATTGTTTACATAAGTACAGCAAGAATAGCAACCGATCTTATAGGCTCTTTTAAATCTGCTTTGCTGGGGGGCTGGCCCCATGGCCGAGTGGTTAAGTTTGCACGCTTTGCTGCAGGTGGCCCAGTGTTTCGTTGGTTCGAATCCTGGGCACGGACGTGGCACTGCTCATCAAACCACGTTGAGGCAGCATCCCACATGCCACAACTAGCAGGACCCACAACGAAGAATATACAACTATGTCCTGGGGGGCTCTGGGGAGAAAAAGGAAAAGAATAAAATCTTTAAAAAAAATAAGTTAAAAAAATTAAAAGAATAAATCTGCTTTGCTGGATCTTTTTATCAGGAATCTCAGATCGAACTTTATAGGCCACTGGAGGCCAGGGAAGCAAAGTCAAGGACTTGTCATCAGACTTCGCCTGCAATACCTACAGATTTGGGTGAATTCCTCTCTTCTCGAGGTTCCCAAAATATCCTGAGGTTCTTTACACCTGCCAGGGAAGTGACATTCTTTACTCACGTGGTAAGGTTGTTGGTAACCCTGTGAGTAAGGTATCAGGCCAGTATTTCCAAGGGGCTTTGTTTCGTAAAGTCAATTTTTGTTTCTTACCTGCCTCGTCATATCTGAGTCTATGCATGTTTCTCTCAAGTGTGACATTCCAGTCAAAGCTTTGATAATATAAGCAATGTTTCCAATTGTATCCTGTTATAAGGAGAACAGATTCCTACTAAACTTATGCAAATAACTACAGGTGAATATTCACTCATTAAGAGTTTCCAAATTCTGGAGGGATCAAGTAGGGAGAAAAAGATAAATGTTTCAATTCTGCTTATAAAAGTATAATTTACCAAATTGCTATGTCATAGTTAGCTTAAGAGAAAAAGATTTTCTTAAATCTGAAAAGAACAGAGCATTAAAAAATCAGCAATATTTCAAACAAGAGTCATAAAAATTATAATCATCTTCATCAGTTCACTTAGTTCCATGTAATCGACTCTTGATCTTGATCTTTTGCTAGCAGTTTCATGAAGTCATCAGTTTTTCCATTAGAGTTCTGTAATTTCTTACCCAGTTCAGTTTTACAATCTGAAAGTTTATCAGAAACCTGTATTCTAGAGTAAGTGTCAGAGTCCTTTTCATGAATCTCTCTGAAGCTGAAACATTTTTGCAAAAGCATCAAAGTAAAACAATTACTGTTTGTAAATGATGAAAGACTTAAAAATGGCAATTGACAAAGAAATTTGGTTGTTTCTGTGACACACCACACTTTAAAATAATAACTAGAATTATGACTGACAACTAGGATCGATCAGAATTTTAGGAATGTTATATAACTTTAAAAACACTTATATCAATAACATTTACCCACACAGTATCATAGGTCCCTATGAAACAATGCTTAGTTATCCATTTAACCATGGTGAAAATTAAAGATTTTTAGATGAATGCAGAAAATTAAATAACTATAAGAGAAACCTTAGCGCTTGTTGTTAAAGACCTGATAAAACAATACAGGAAATTTATTTTGATAAAACATTAAATCCTTACCCTCCTGGTAGACTACTCAAAGAAAAGCCTTTCATAATCTCTTTATCAAGAGCAGACTAAAAGTTTAAGAATTATCTTTTTAAGAGAGAGAAAATGAAATTCTAATTTTTGCACCAGCTTACTTTTTATATTAAAACTCATTTACTTAATTAAATTCATTTTAATCTAACCCAACTTGATCATGCACAAAACTCTTTCCACAAGGTTACTCTTCCACAAACCTTTAACTTTCTTTTTACATTCAGAATTTATCCCATGCCTTCTTTCTCCTGTCCTATTACTTAGGACAAATATATCTTTCTTAGAAAAACAAACAAAAATATTTCCAGTCTTTACACCTTCTTTACTGAAAATATACATCTTACTTTCCTTGAATACAAAGATATTTTCCTTATTAATTTTTAGTACCTTTAATCACATATTAGAATTTTTAACCCTTAGAAACCTTAATTTTTAGTGAAAACTAAGAAGTAAGCAATTATAAACTGTCCTCTACATTAGCAGTCTGTGGGTTGGCAAGTTTATAAATACTTTTTATAAACTTGAACATGCTAGAAATTCCTAGAAACATGCTATTTCATAGTACAATCTTTAAATAAAATACAAGGCATGTTTACTAATAGATCCAAATATTTTTGGGTTTTCTGTAATAAGAAGCCAGAAGTAGATAAACCTCTATTTAATAATTAATGTCTAATACTTTATGTTATTTAGAAATGATCTAGATAGTCAATGAATTTTCCATCACTTAATTAACCTAGCAAAACTTCAAAGTTTCAAGTTACCAAAGAGATTTTGGAAGATATTTTAAATACATATGCCATAAACTATAATTATTGCTATACGTTTATCTATAAACTCCCATCCCACTTGTATCTAAATCATCTGCTTCCAACAATTATGTTTAGATTACCCATGAAAATTTTATGAGACATTACACAAAATTAGCTATCATTTTAAGCTATTATTTTGCTGATAAATTGTAACAGAGATAATATGAGCTTATTTGACTAGTAAACCCAGGCTATATGTCTGCATTGCATCCAGTGCTGATAAGTTTGAGGACATGCCTATTTTAGTGAATCCAAAAAACTTAAGCTTTCATTCACCAAAGACTATTTCATATCGTGTTAACTTGAAAAAAATTTGGGTTAGTTTCTGTTATGTTTAGGAATAATTTATGTAAATGCTTACTTTACACTAGTTAAACAGAGCTCTTAATTTTTGGCCATGCATTCTGGAGGTAGAAAAATATCACATATATATAACATGCATATAGACATACATACACAAAGACTCCACAGCTATTTTAAAACTTTAGGACAATGTACCATATCTTTACAAGTCTGCACAAAGCATTTAACAAAGGCCCTCTTTCTAAGTGCACAGTTTAACCCCAGACCAACTTACCTGGGGGGCGGGGAGGGCTTTTAGTGTCTTTTTTATTAGCACCTGATATTAGCCTCTAGTTTTTATCTCACAGAGTGTGGGGGCACAGACAATCCCCTTTTTTTGGTGAGGAAGATTGGCCCTGAGCTAACGTGTGTGCCAATCTTCCTCTGTTTTTATGTGGGATGCCACCACAGCATGGCTTCATGAGTGGTGGTAGGTCTCTGCCCGGGATCTGAACCTATGAACCCCAGGCCACCGAAGCAGAGCGCACGAACTTCACCACTATGCCACCAGGCCAGCCCCTCAGGCAACCCTAGTGACTTCCTTTTAGCATGTTTAATTAACGTTGTCTGAAGGGCAGATTTATATGCTGTCTTACAATCAGGCAGGGGAAGTGTTCCCCAGTGAGACACAATGTCTATGCCCACAACACAATCTATAATACAATCAGGCAAAGAGATGCAATCACTCACATAAAGCCTATAAATTGTTTTCCCACAAAATTTCCCCTCAATTTCATCCACTCATGCTTCTAATCATAGCTTCCGCCTGGACTTCATCAACAGTTCTCAGTCTTATAATATTGGGTAGGGGAAGCATCCACAGCCAGACTGTCCATTTTCAAAATATGCTCAGGCAAAGCTGATATAACCTCTTTATATAAAATTAGCTCAAACTTTATAATCTTATCAACACTTATACTTTTACATTTTCTCAATTTAATTGTAGCCTGAGTTAGGGCCTTAAGGCTAGTCATTATTTGTTTTGCATTTCTTTTTTGTTTGGTCATTTAATAGGTACCAATAAAACAATTAAGACAAGAGCACTCTAAAAATCTTTCCAACTTAGAAGTTTTTCCAATTTCAATGATAATAGCGACTCAAACCAATAAGCCTTTATGGTTCAACCATGGATGCAAGAGGCATCCCCAAAAGAGAGTGCGAAAGAAGCCACCCCACAAGACCCAGAACGTTCACTCCCAGAAATAATCTAAGAAAGCAAAGGCTTCTGCTGCACAGGCAGAGGTGCACTGACAAGCAACGAAGGTTGAGACGACAAAGGCCCCTGATGGAAGCAATGGGACCCCTGATGACAAACTCACCTGAGAGCTGACACAGCCAGACAAAGAGTGCTTCTTGGAACCCCAGTCTATTTGACTGGCCGCCATGATGCACACCAGTATGTGCATCCTCCAGAAGGTGGAGACCAAAGAGGTCACAAAGCCAAGCTCTCAAGACATAGAATAAGACAAAAGAAAAACCCTCATCTAATATGCACATTAACAGCTTTAGCTAAGCCTTGGGTCTCTTGGAGCCAGACTAATACCTAGGAGGGTGGTGCCATGGGGTGGGGGGTTGTGTGTGTTTTGCTGAGTACCTCATTGCATGGAAATTTTCTTGAAGTTGGTGGGGGACTTGTCATCTACTCCATTGTGTGACCAACTTATACTATCACAGGAGTCTGCATGAGGTGGCGAGCGCCCTAAAGGCTCTTAACTGCTCGACCTGTGCCCACCAATACTGCAGGCACTTTGGCTTCTAAGATGCCTTTAGCAACAGCTTTCACCTCATGCACATATTCCCAGAAACAGGCATATGGAGATGCCTATGTCTTGCCCTGTGGTTTTTCCTTTTTATCATAAGTGGTACAAGAGACAGAGACAAGGAAAACAGTGACCATCTCTGGGAGAAGGATCAAGAAACCAATGAGTACTCAAATGAAATTTCCCCAAGTCACTGAGCCCAAGAAGCTAGCTTCACCAATATTTTCTCCTGCTAATTTACATTTAGAAAAGGGAAAAAAACCTCACCACTCTTGTTTCCACTGGACCCTGCAGGCAGAGATCCAGGAGACTGATGTGGTAAGAAGTCTTCCCTCCTGCCAGCTCTTGTCAAGGGCCCAGGATCTCTCAGATTCAGTAGTCCAGGAGTGAGCAGCATCCAGCCAGTAAAGTTTTGTCCCTTCATGGTCACCAAACTGTAGGGGAGGAAGAACATTCCTCTACCCTCTAAGTCCTTCTGGCTGGGCTGCAAATTAAGTTGACATAAGACAGAGTAACAGGAGGAAATCAAACAAGTTTAATAATGTGTACATGGGAGAAACCCAGGAAAACTGAGTAACTCACCAGAATGGCCAAAGCTGCCACCTTAAATACCATCTTCGCTAAATACAAAGGAGGATGTTGGGGGTTGCAATGTGGACTTCAAAGAGGGGGGGTAAGGAAACTTACATGGAGATGGAAATGCAACTGTTTGATAAGCAACTGTTTGGGGGCCATCTATGGACAATGGGACCCCAGGGATAGACTTTAATAGAAATTAGCTTGTTTGTACCTTCTGTCCACCACACCTGGAATTATCCATGGTGATAGCCCCTTCCTGGGACAGGCCTTCTCTCTTAAATTCTTTTAGGCAATTAGAGGGAAGGTCAGTTTCCTTCAGAGTTTTTTTTTTGTCCTTAAAAATAAGCCAAAGAGACACATTTTGGGGTGGCCAGTTTTGATCCCCCATACTGTGGATGACAAAAGAGTTTAAAAGGCCCTGGGGAAAGATCCGATGAGAGTTCATTATAAAAATAGCACAATTTGTAAGGAGATTTGGTTGTTTTTGTGAAATACAAGGTCTTAAATAATAACTGGAATTATGACTGATAACATTATAGCAAGACATTTCATGGACAGTGAAGGCATTGACAAATTTCTAGGAAATTTATATAATTTGTGACATTCTTATGTTAACATTTTTTCATGCAAATATAACCTATGGAGGGTTAAACAGCATTTTTTGTTTGGCAATGCCTTTCATGAGATTCAACATATCAAATAAATCTACTTAGTTTAGTACCTCCCTTTTACAAGGTGAAAGAACAAACCCTTGGGGATCTTCAGGGGCCCTCTGGGAAATCCCAAAGTCAGTTCAAGATCAAGAACATTTTATTTAGGATTTGATGTCGGGAAGACAAAGTTGTCAAAAATGTCAAAAAGTTTGAACACTTGACTAAATAGGATCCCAGGTCACTGTGAAACCATATTTAGTTATCCTAATTAACCAAAGTGACAATAAAAGAACTCTAAATGTAGGAGATAACGAGGTTGTAAAACAGCCTTGGCTGTTTTCAGAGTGAGAAGGCTTGGTTCTCTTAAGTAATTGAGGACATGATAATGACAACGTGAAGCACAGGAAATCATTTCCATAAGACTCAGTATCTTTGTTTGCTAGGCAGGTTTCTCAAATGGTAAACAAAAACCTTTTACAATCTCTTATTAAAAGCAGACCAGGGGGGTGGGCACAAGGGGTGAAGGGTTGCACCTACAACACGACTGACAGACAATAGTGTACGGCTGAAATTTCACAAGATTGTAACCTATCATTAACTCAATAAAAAAATTTTTAAAAAAGCAGACCAATAATCTAAGAAACGTTTTATCAGAGAGAAAAAACAAACTCCAATTTTGTATCCGTACATTATTGATGTTAAAGCACATTTTAAAAGCTTTATATATAAATCTAATTTTAGCAGCTTTGACCTCACAGCATAAAATTCCTTTTCCACAAACCTTCTAAAACTTTCTATATCTGTTCACGTTTTTGTCCTGTACTTTCCCTCTTTTTGAATTTGACTTTAGGACAGAATTACTGTGTGTAACAAAAAACATCTACATTCTTTGCATCCTTTCTATATAAATGCAGGTCCTCTTTTCCTCCCATACTTTTGTACACGGTTGTTTTCCCTTCCTTCCCATTGTTTCTAGTAGTAGTTTTATTTTCACACATAGATTATAATTTTTAACCATTAGCAACCTTTATTTTACAGAGAAAACTTGGAAGTAGGCAATTACAAATTGTCATATACCAATATTCTGTAACGGATTAGCACATTTGGTAAATGTACCATCTCATAATCTGTACAGATATGTTTTTAATAGTACAATGTTTTTAATGTGACAAGAAGCACATGTTTATTAATAGACCCAAATATCTTTAGCATCTCTGTAGCATATAAAAATAAGCCAAAAGTGTATTAACTTAGAATTAATACTGAATGCTTCAGCACTTATCTTATTTAGGAACTATTTAGATATTCAAAGAATATCTATTCTTTAACTTAATTTGGCATAACTCTAAGGTCGCAGATTACCAGAAAGATTTTGGAAACTGTTTTTAGACAGACATATTACAAAGCACAATTATTGCTGAAATAAAGTTTGTTGGTATAGTGACTAAATTTGATTAAAATTGAATTTGTCATTTGTACAATCATCAACATCAAATAGATATAATATTAGCTCATTTGGCTAGTATACAAAGTAGAATAAAAATTTAGATTTGCATCATCCTAGTTAATGTTGACAACTCTGAAGATCTGCCTGTTTTATTAAACCAACAATATTAAGCTAGTCTTATTGACTAAAGGTTGACCCACATTATGCGAACTTGAAAAACACGTGAGTTGGTTCCGATATTTCTGGGAGTTTCAGGAAGACAGTTTATATAAGCGCTTACTCCTCTCTAAGCCGGTGAGGGTAGAAGTCCTTGAAGGGGTTTTATAAATTTATTTGGTAGCACCATCTGGAGGTAGGGTAATATCATATATGTGACACACACGCATAATAAACACACAGACAGACGCAGCTAGAGGTCTGATGGTTTTCATTGAAACATTGTAGCCATGTGTCACATACGAATACTATTATATAAAACATGCTGGTGTATGAGATTCCGACGGTATCTTTGCTCTGTGCTACGTTCCTGTTTGAACTGTTTCTGGCAGATGGAGCCGCATAGTTACCTGTTCAGAGTGAGGGCTTAAAGCTCTTTGTAACTAGCCCTTGGGTTTACGTGTCACTTCCAAATTTAGAATTGCTCTCTTGGGAAATATGGCTTGAGCAAAGGGGTTCGTTCAGTTCCCCCGCTTCTCCTAAGGCGCGGGTGCACGTGTGCCATTGTTACCGAACACTGGGTGCTTGTTGTCCCCCAGGATGGAAATCAAGAGAGACAACACAAGGGAGGCTGCGTGGAAAGGAAAGGGGGAGGTGACGCCCATTAGGGAGGGGATTGTGGGGCTATTAGGTGAAGGCTGGGGAGGAGGGCCTGGTCACCGCTTGTAGGGGTGGGTTGTGCTTGCGCCTGCGCTATTGTTCAGCATGCCTCCTCATGCGACGTGTGTATCTTTAGTATGCTAGCTCTCCAGCCCTGGGTGGGATTTTTACTATGCCGATGGGGCTAGGGTCACCTTCAGTGGACTCCTGGGTGCTAGGGCGCATGCCCAAGCCCAGGGACGACCAGGGGCTGTGGAACGTGGATCTTGGCGGCCTCCGTCTGATTCTCCTAGCCTGCCGATTGGTTAGGCCAATCTTGTTAGGGCCTTATCTTGTGGTTCCTGTCTCATTATAACCTAGAGGGCAGACAAGGACCAGGGAGACTGCCGATGTCCCGGGCTGTGGGACACTCGGGGAGACGTCTCCCTGGCTCTCTGGGGCCTTCCAAGCTCCTTCTGGGGAGAGAAAGTAGAGGACAGGGCTGGCCTCGGGGAAAGGGCCCGGATATCTGGACGCTGGTCATTTTCAGGTTATGGTTTCTGTTGATGGCTAACTGGAGGTGAGGGAACTTGGCACAAATGCACAAATGTTGTCTGCTTAGCTGCAGAGCTCAGAGGAGGAGCTGCAGCTCGGAGGGCAGGAGCAGGCTGGGAAAGTCGCTCTGAACGTCAGGGTGGCACGGGGAGTAGGGAGGGGTGTGGGCCGAGGATTTGGGCCCAGAGAACGTGCAGACTTTGGCGTGCTGACCTTGTGTCCACTCTGCCTTGTGTAAATAGGTCACGTGGCATCTGCCTTGCATTTTGTGAACTCTGCTGTGCTGGCCGGCGGCCCAGGGCTGCCCGTCTCAGCCTTGCCCCTGTCAGCAGGGGCCCTGAGCCCAGCTCCGTCTGCCTGCATCCTCAGCTACCTGCCGGAGTGCCGCCTGCCAGGGGAGGCCGTGCTGCAGCAGCCAGCTGGTCACAGCTGGCGTGGCTGGCTCACACTGTGGTGTGGGCAGCAGGCTCCCCTTCCTCATAGAGGAACAGATGCTCCATGTGTGGCTGTCCATGAAGGGAGTGGCGAATGCACCTGTGACCCGTGTGCCTGGCCTGGGGACTGCCTGTGTCCTTCCCTGGAAGCTCCCTTAAAGGACCACTGGAGTCTCCCGGACGGTCTGAGTGTGGGCGCCCAAGGGCCCTGCACACGGGCGGGCCCCCCGTGCGCTGCATCCACCCCAGGCCAGCTGTGCCCCCTCGCTCAGGGCCGCCTGGGAAAGCGCCCAGAGAGGGGGGCTGTGACTGGCAGGCCCCCAGGCAGGAAAGCTAGCCACACACCTGTTCCGGGCACCTGAGAGTGTGGCCCCAAGGACAGGAGGCTTGTTGGGGGGTGGCTGCACTCCCCGAGGCTGACACGAGCTAGGTAACTGGGCATGTGGCTGGCTTCTTGAACCTTGGGGCCCCATCAGCATAAGGGGCCAGTGGTAGCACCCCCAAACTGAGGAGAGGGTGAGTGAGCCAGGAGGGGCAGGTCTGCGCTACCACTGAGGGACTTTGAGCTCCCGCACTGGCTGTGGGGCTGCCTGGCAGGCCACAAAGCACTGAAGCCTGGCACCCTCCCCTGGGCTCCTTCCCTTCCCTTCTCTCCCCTCCTCCCCGCTCCACCCCTGCCTACCTCAGATGCTAGAGCCAACACCCATGCTGTTGGCAGCCTTCTCATTGGGCCTGGCACTGCTGCCTCTGCTCTTCTTCCTGCGACGCTGGGGCTGGCTCCTCATCGGCTGGAACGAGTGCATCCTACAGCCCATCCACAACCTGCTCATGGGTGACAGCAAGGAGCAGCGCATTCTGCGCCATGTGCTGCAGCACGCGGTGGCCGGGGACCCGCAGAGCGTGCTGGAGACCATTGACGCCTACTGCTCGCAGAAGGAATGGGCCATGAACGTGGGCGACAAGAAAGGTGAGTGGCCCAGCCGGCAGGCGGTGGACACGGAAACAGGCCTCAGGCGGGGCAGCCCAGCCCATTTCTGGGTGTTGGGGTGGGGGCTCTTCTGGAGCCCTGGAGGCCCAGGTTGCTGCCCAGCCTCCCTCCCCCCACCAGGAGCAAAGGCCTTGCTGAGACCCTGACACCCACACCGCTGTTCCCATGGGGCGGGAGGGATGTCTAATACACTGTGCAGGAGGCCACTGCTCAGCTGGCCCCTTTGCCACAGACCAGCTCAGCCAACACGAGTGGGAGGTGACAGCAGAGGCTCCAAGCAGGCCCCACACTCGTGCGCCATCCTGCAGACCTGGTGCTGGGCAGCGCATGCATCGGGTGCCTGGTGTCCCTGCCGGGCTTGAGGGTATGCAGAGCTCCTTGAAGTTGCCTGGTCCAGGCCCCTGGCCGTCCCCAGGGCTGCCTCCTGACCTCTGGACTCCAGGCTGGGGCGTGAACATGTGCTGCACTGTCTGGAGTGGAGCTCTGGGGACAGACGTGACAGCCCCCTCAGAGCCTCTGACAGTGTCCAACTCAAGGGAGCCAGGGAGGCTCTGAGTATAGACCATGGGCAAGGTGGGGTGGGGGGTTCCACAGACGGCAGCTCTGGGTTAGGACGATTTGGGGTCAGCCAGGAATCGTGGAAAAGAGAGAGGGACCAGCGTGTGCAAAGGCACAGAGGCTTCAGGCACTTTGGGAGCCTGGATGGTGCATGAGCTTGGACCAGGGCCTCGAGGTAGGGATGGGGTCCTCAGAGGAGGGGCGGGGGCCATCTGAGGTGGGCCTGGGGCCCTCGAGGGGCTGCTGAGGGCGTCAAGGAAGGCTGGGGGCCATCTGGGGAGACCTGGGTGCCTTCCTAATAAGCCTAGGGGCTATTGGGGGGTGCTGTAGGCCTCAGAGGAGGGCTGTGGACCTCAGGGGAGGGTGAAGGGCCATCTGGAGTGGGCTGGATTCATCTGGGGAGGCCTGGGGGCCTCAGGGGACATCTGTGGGCCATCTGGGGAGGCTTAGGGGCCATTGTGGGGTGCTTGGGGCCTCAAGAAGAGCTGGGCACCATCTGGGGAGGGCCAAGTGCCATGCTGGGGGGTGGTGCGTGGTCAGGGAGGGCTGGGGGCCAACAAGGGTGGCCTAGGTGCCATCCTGGGAGGCCAGGGGGCCATTTTGGGGAGTGCTGTGCTCCTCAGAGAAGGGCAGAGCCGTCTGGAGAGTCCAGGGTGTCATCCTGGGTGGGTTGTGGGCCTCAGGCGATGGCTGGGGACCATCTGGAGGGCCTTGGTGCATTAAGAGGTGCTGTTAGCTTCAGGGAGGCCAGGAGGCCATCTGGGGAGGGCTTTGGGCCTCAAGGAGGGCTGGGGGCCAGTCAGGGGTGCTGTGGCCTCAGGGAGGGCTGGGGTCATCTGGGGAGGCCTGGGTGCCATCCTAGTAGGCCTAAGGGTCATTGGGGGATGCCGTAGGCCTCAGCCAGTGCTGGGGGCCATCTGGGGAGGCCAGGGTGCCATCTTTGGAGGGCTGAGGGCCATTGGGTGGTGCTGTGGGCCTCAGGGAGGGATGGGGGCGGGGGCCATCTTGCAGGGACTGGGGTCATATTGGGAGGGCCTCAGGGGCCATCTCTGGGCCATCAGGGGAGGCCTAGGGGCCATTGGGGGGTCCTGTGGGCCTCAGGGAGGGCTGGGGGCCATCTGGGGAGGCCTAGGGGGCATCCTGGGAGGACTGTGGGCCTCAGGGAAGGCTGGGGGCCTTCTGGTATGGCCTGGGGGCCATCCTGGGAGGCCTGGGGGCCTCAGGCAAGGGCTGGGGCCAGGCATCAGGAGGGGCTCTTGCTCGGTTGGGAGGCGCATGTCCTGGCCAGGAGTGGGTCCCCACCATTGCCTGCACTTACCCCTCCCGTGCTCCACAGGCCAGTTCCTGGATGCAGTGGTGCAGGAGCAGCAGCCGTCTGTGCTGCTGGAGCTGGGGGCCTACTGCGGCTACTCGGCCGTGCGCATGGCCCGCCTGCTGCCGCCCGGCGCCCGTCTGCTCACCATCGAGATCAACCCTGACTATGCCGCCATCACCCAGCGGATGCTGGACTTCGCGGGCCTGCAGGACAGGGTGTGGCGCCTGCCCCCTAGACAGATGTGCACACTGCCGCTCCAGGCCCGGCAGGCCGGGTGGGAGGGGAGGGCCCAGGGCAAGACCCATGGTGCAGCTCGAGGCCACAGTGATCCTGCTGCAGGGTCATGGAGGGTTTCACGGGTCCCCCAGCAGCTCCGGGAGGGCGGTCTCGCTGCCCCCATCCACAAGCAGGAAACTCCCAAGGCTGCCCCCACAGGGAGCGGGCAGAAGGGGGCTTGTCTCCCCAGAACCCCAAATAGAGCTGTCGGTGGACTCTCGCGTGGGTGCCCAGGCGTGGTAGTCTGTTTGTCCCTGTGGGTGTGGGCACTGACGGAAATCTGTTCCAGGTAACCGTTGTCCTCGGGGCCTCCCAGGACATCATCCCCCAGCTGAAGAAGAAATATGACGTGGACACGCTGGACGTGGTCTTCCTCGACCACTGGAAGGACCGGTACCTGCCGGACACGCTCCTCCTGGAGGTGAGCCTCGACCCGCCTGGCTGGGATGGGCCTGGGTGCTGGCTGCTGGTGCAGGGGCAGCCGTGTCGGCGGGTCGCGGCCACTCTGAGGAGCCAGGCACCCTAGCCAAGGAGGCCCACCGTGGGCAGAGGGTGTGGCCCTGGAGCTCGGGCACTGAGGGCAGAGCCAGGCTCCACCGCCGCTGGGCCTGCCGGGAGCGGGAGGATCTCAGCAGCTCTGGTGAGCAGTGGTGACGGGGCCTCGCTCCTGGGGAAGCAGCACGGAGGGCCCTTAGTGACGGGAAGCCGGCAGTTCTCTCGGGGCTGCTGGCTCGAAGCTGGGGGTCAGCCCAAAGAGGAGGGGCCCTGGATTGGGAATGGCGGCGCTTTGAAACATGTCCTGCTGCCCTGCAGCTGGGGCTCTGCAGGCCCCTGGCCTGTGCGGGGTTGGGGCAGCCCGGCTCTGCAGCAGCCCAGCCTCCCCCCTCCTCAGTCAGGAATAAAGGGCTTGCGGGCTGGCGGGGGCAGGTGGCAATGCACAGTCCGATGGCTGCTGTGAGGGGCCTCAGCCCCTTGTCACAAGGCGTACCCACAGGGCTGCTTGAGTGTCCTCACAACATGGCAGCTGGCTGTCCCAAGAGCCTGAGTGGGAGAGCGAGAGATAGAGACAGAGACAGAGACAGAGAGACAGAAGGAGCAAGGAGGGAGCCACGGTGCCTCGTATGAGCCAGGCCCTGCGCCCCACACTGTGCTCCCGCTCTTCCCTCTGTCAGGAGCCAGTCTCTGGCGCGACCCACACCCGGGGCGAGCATCCAGACTCCACCTCGTGAAGGAAGGAGGGTCGGGGAACTGTAGAGACATTTGAAACGCCCTTTTGTCCCGCGGTGGTTTGCTCGGACGCCCTGCTCTTCGGGCCAGAATTCTCCAGCGTTCTGTGTCCTCCGTCAGGAGGCCCATGGTGTCCCCAGGGATCCCCAGGTGGGATGGGTGCCGCCTCCTTCCCCCTTAGGTCCAGCTTCCTTGAGGATGCGCCCCGGCACCCTCCAAAGGCCACCACAGCTTCTTCCTCCGCTTGGCTCGTTCATGGTGAACTCGTGGGGTTTGAGTGTCTGATGCCTCTCACTCCTCGGACCGTCCCGTCTGTGGCCAGCGATGCCTCCTGCGTCCCTCAGCACGACCCCAGCAGGCTGGAGCCCCGCCCCCGGCGCCCCCTGGGCATTTCCTGCCCCAGCCTGAGCTGCCCTCTGGGGGCTGGGCCCGGGCTGCTCTCTCTTGGTCTGCTGGCCACCATTGTTAGGAAGTTCCTTCCTTTTCTGTTCTGAAGAGAAGCCGCTCCGGGAGTCACAGTGGTCCTTCCAACTCTGGCTCATGGGCTGTCCCACCACGCAGTCCTCACAGCTGCGTGTGCGCCTCAGGGCCGGCCAGAGGGCCCTCGGCCTCCCCTGTGGCCTGCAGGCTGGGAGTGACAGCCACCAGGAGAGCCCAGACACCCAAGACTGTCCTGGGGCGCCCCCTGGAGGGGTGCAGAGCAGAGCCCCTCGGGTTTAGGTCATTGGGATGTCTGTAGGCTGAGTCACACCTGGGGCCACATGTGGGATTTTGCTCTCAATGTCTAGGATTACTTAGTTTCTTAACTTTTAATTTATGATTTTGTAAAAAAAGGCTCCGTTCCCCCAAAGTCGAATATAGGGGACAGGACAACAGGGGCGTCCCTTGCCTGGTCTTCCCCCCACAGGCAAACCGCTCCTCTCAAGATTTCTCTGTTCATTGTTTCCTGTGATCTAGGCAGTGCCTCCCCACGCCACTCAGAGGGACTGCCCACCCAGGTGGTCTTGGCCTGAGGCTGTGTCTAGCCACTCCTCCTTCCTTCTGAGAGCTTAGGCCCTGGAATGCCAGCTAGCTGCCCCGGGCCCAGCCACGGTGGTGAGGGGCACCTCAAATGCCGGGGCGTGGGGATGTTCACAGCGGACCCCCGAGGGACAGGCTTGTGGCTCCCGAGGTCTGCCCCTCCGCCATCCTCCGGCCCAGCAGGGTGGCCCGGGTCAGGTGGCCTAACCCTCCAGTGACAGCCTCCAGCAGTCCACACACAGGCACCAGGCATCCCTCTTACCTGGAGCAGCCATGTGTTCCTGGCACCCAGTGACCAAGGGACCCACTGGCCTTGAGGTGACATTGTGGGTGGGACCCCAGCCCCATTGTCTCCTCCGCTCATTGTCCAGGTAGCATTTTATGAGCACCTTCTGTGTGCCTGCCACATGCTGTTCTAGGGGCTGGGGATGCAGGAGGGAGCAGAGGGGATCCCTCCTCACAGAGCTGACAGTCTGGACGTTGGACTAGTGCTGGGCACAGCGCGGTCCTGCAGTGGTCACTGCCAGGGGGAGATGGAGGGCAGTGGGAGACCCTGCTGACCCCAGGAGCTAGGGTGGGGCCGACCCCAGGGCCAGGCACAAGCCTCTGTGTGGAGCCCCCACCTGCCCTCCTGGTTTGGAGCGGGCTCCCTGGTCACCCCAATCCTCATCCCCCCCAACCCCCTGTCCCCTGCAGGAGTGTGGCCTGTTACGCAAGGGGACGGTGTTGCTGGCTGACAATGTCATCGTCCCAGGAGCACCGGATTTCCTGGCCCACGTGCGCGGGAGCGGCCGCTTTGAGTGCACGCACTTCTCCTCATACCTGGAGTACTCTCTGTGGGTGGTGGATGGCGTGGAGAAGGCCGTCTACCTGGGCCCGGGCAGCCCAGCACAGCCTTGACCTCCCACCTGTGCCGGGCTCCTTTGCCCAGCCTGCTTCTGAAGGGCACTATGGCTGCCCTGCTGCCAACCCACTTCTGCAGGTTGGAGTCTGTCCTCAATGGGTGACTCAAGGCCTGTGAGGCCGCGGCCAGCCCACACTGACCCTTCTGCACAGCGGTGCTGCGTGCTCA
This sequence comes from Equus przewalskii, assembly GCF_037783145.1. Lineage (NCBI taxonomy): Eukaryota > Metazoa > Chordata > Mammalia > Perissodactyla > Equidae > Equus > Equus przewalskii. The sequence goes on along the minus strand of NC_091837.1, from coordinate 436,358 downwards.
TGCACTGCTCCTCCCCAGTGCAACTGGCTCAGCGCATAAAACCATAGCAATAAATCTGGAAAGTGTCTGCTCGTAAAGACCACATCAGGGCAGGCGGAGCTGTGACAGTGTCACTCACCCCCATGAGCATCCCTTTCTCACATGGGCAGGTCCTTGGGCAGTAGACACAGGACGCCGGGGGAAGTTGGGGACATGTGGAAACTCACACAGTCTGCCCTCGAGGTTTGCCATCACCAGGTGGCAGCAATGCCTCAGTGACAGCACTGGGACCAGCAACTCACACCACCCTTCTGGCTCCCGAGCTCTGTCACCTCCTTTTTAAGCATGAGGTGCGGCCTCTTCAGTGAGGTCGGCTGTTAGCCATCTTCCATGCCAGTGTCGGGCTTAAACGATACTAAAATGGAAACTGAAGAGTGACTACTCCGATAGGAGAGGCCGCCCTAGTGCTGCCTCCCACCGCGGTGCTGCTCCTTCCGTCCTCGGCGCCCTGAGCTTTGGCACCAGACACGGGCTGCCCCCTGGACTGGGTGTGAATGCTGCGGGCGGTCCCAGGGGCCCCAGCCCCAGCACTGCTCTTCTTGCAGTCAGGCCCAGGGCGCCTGTCACATCCCCAGGATGTCTGCAGGCTGGGCGGAGTCCCCACCTGGAGGCTGTCCGGCCTAGGACCCCGGAACAGGGCCGCTGGCAGCCCTCACAACCAGCTCTGAGCAGGCAGGCGCAGGGGAAGGTGGCCCTGGCCCTGCAGCAGCGCCAGGCGTGGTCTCTCCGGCCCCTCGGGGCCCCGGGGTGACCCTGAGTGGACGCATCTTCGCCAGTCCGGCTCGGCCTTGTTCATGGGAGAGAGTGGGCTCAGACCACCCCCGGCACTTCTGCAGGCTGCCCAGCTGGCGAGTGAGGAGGGAGAGGTGGTGTGCGTCCCCCCGACTCCAGAGCCAACCGCAGCCCGACCCTGGTCCTTCAGCTCCAAGGCCCCCAGTGGTTCGACCTCTGAGAATCCCCAGGGAGCCCCTGGGTCCCATCTGAGCCCACCAGAGCCCAGGCCGGCCTCCGGCCAGGACTATACCCTAGGGTCCAGGGCCCGCTAACCACCCAGGAGCAGGCCCGCTCCCCTTTGTGTGTAGAAAGGGGATCGCAGCGAGCCTGGGGGTCGCAGTGGGGAAACGTCCACGGACCTGGTCGCTGAGCAGCCCCTGACACAGCAGAGGGACACCTGGGGCCTCTGCCACCCACCGCCCACCAGGCAAGCAGGGAGGAGGGAGCCGCTCGCAGCGAGAGATCTGAGGCACAAAGACAGCCAGTTCCTTAAGAGTTTTTTTAATTTTTAAGTTTTCTTACAAAAATTTAGGTGTTTACCAATACGGTCTTATTTTGGTCTTGTTTTTAATGCTTATTTCCGTGGTTCTCTTCTGACTTTAGTCACAGACAGCAGGCACTGAACAGCAGCCCCCACTGCTCGGAAGCCAGGTCCTGGAGGCGCCGCCCGGGGCTCCCGCCTATGCGCAGCTCGGCAGGGCCTCCCTGGCACTGGGGTCCAGGCATCACGGGTTGGTGGGCAGGGGGCAGCAAGCCTGCCGCCCATCTCATGGCCTCCAGAGGTCCTGCTCAGCCGGCCCCCAGGGCATGCCACACCCCCAGGCGGCCTGTATGCAGGGTGGCACTCACAGGGTGGCACTGGGAGCCCAGGGCACACCCTGCCCCTTGGCCGCTCCGCCCATGCGGGGGCACACTCTCCAATCCCACTGGCCCGAAGCCAAGCCAGGCGCCCTCTGCTGCCACCTCCTGGCCTTCTCTCTGCCCCACTCCCTCTGTCTCATGCACAGCACCGAGTCAGTAAAGCGCCAACCGGCCTAGGGGCTCGGAGCGAGGGAGCCAGGGGGCGCAAGCGGGTGTGTCCAGAGTGTTGGCCCTAGCTCTTGTCACCTGTGGCCATCAGGCGGCTCCCAGCTCCAGGCAGGGTCTGCGCAGGCCGGCCCGAGTTCCCTTCTTTCGTGATCAGGCCTAAGAACAGAAGGCCGGCCAGGCCCTGAGGAGGGAGAGGGGCAGGCTGAGCAGGGCGGCCAGGCATGCAAGCTAGACCCAGGAGTCGACTGGCTGAGCCCTGGCCGGCTCTGGGAAGCGCATCTTGCAGGGTTGGGCGCCAATTCTCCATGTATCCCTGCACCCAGCCCTTGCACCGGAACCCTGGCGACACCCGGTGCCGTGGTGACGTGACTATTGTCCTGGTTTGGTCGGTGTCCCTTGGTGGCTCCAGGAGGATAAGCTGCAGATGTCCCCTCCCCTAGGGCACCGGCAGAGTGGCGGCATGCAGGGCCTGCTCAGAGCCCAGGGTGCCCTGGCGCCCCCTCATTGATTCTCTGCGTGGGCCTGTCCTGAGCACCTGCTGTGTGGCCGCTAGGGTCTTGGGCGGGCGGTGGTCCGCTCTGCCCAGGGGCGTGCACACGAGATGGTGCCTGGTAACCTCGGGAGCGGAGCCACCACCATCGGCAGTACACAGCTAAGACTGGGCTGCACCGGGGCGAGCACAGGTCACTCCACCCAGCAGCACACCCCAGGGGACCCCCGCGCCACAGCGCTGCCGGGGTCGCGCCCTCCAAGCCCCGCCCCGCGCCCCGCCCGCCGTGGCCCGAGTCCGCCACCGGAAGCGCGCGCCGGGCTACCCGCCCCGCTGCCTGCACCGCGACGGCGCCGGGCGAGGTGAGTGCGCCGGGCATTCCGCGGAGCTGGACTGGGGGCGGCCGGACCTGGGCGGGGGTCTGCACCTGGGGTGAAGGATTCGGAAGAGCGTGGGGGTTCGAACCGGGTGAAGGGATCTGACCTGGGGCAGGAGGTCCGACCTGGCGCGGGGGTCCGGCTGGCGAGTGGGGAATTTGGAAGGAGGAGAGAGGACCCGCCCTGGGGCGGGGGTCTGCGGACCTGGGGCGGAGGATCTGATCTAGGGCGGGGGCTGGGGGATCTGCCCCTGGCTAAGGAGCTCCGATGGGGCTGGGCATTGGCCTGGGGGGAGCGTCCGACCTGGGGCGGGGGTCTCTGGACAGGAGGCGGCGCGCCAGACTGGATCGAGGGAGTGGGAGGCCTGTGCTCGAGTGGGAAGATCCGACCTGGGAATAGGGGTCAAGACAGGGTGGGGGATCCGGGGTCCCATGGGGATCCAGAGCCTGACATCGGGGGTCTGTCCTTGGGGAGGGCTCTGACCTGGTGGCCGACCCGGTGGCACAGGCAGGGCCTGGCTCACACTTGGGAGGGTCACATTGGTCTTCTGCTGGGATCAGCCCCTGGAGAGTGGGCGAACTGTGGGACCGGCCGAAGGGGCTGAGTAATCTCCCGAACAGGTTCCCTCTTGGAGGCCTTGGGGTACCCCCAGGCCTTTCCTTTCGGGGCAACGGCTGCCCCACCAGGAAGGGGATGCCCGGAGCCCAAGACCCCACGGGACTGGGTCTGAGTGGTGTGGTCTCAGGCCCAGGGGAGAATGTAGACAAAGGGGAAGTCCCCCAGGCCTGACCTGCTGCCGGGCCAGCCTTTCAGGTTTTTCCTGCCAGGGAGTTCTGGGTCCTTTGCCTGAGCTGGAGCTGCCCTGAGTGGCTGCCCTGGAGGGGTTGGGAGGAGCACTGTGGGGCCTGAGAAGATGGGCTGTGGATGAGCTGAGTGGTGACAGATCCTATTCAGTAACTGCTGGCAGTAGGGAGGGGCTGAGCGCCCTTCTGTTGGCTCGGAGGCTCTGGGCCTGGTAAAGGGAGGATGAGGGAGCAGGGAGGGGGATGGTGGGGGCTTGAGAGACGCAGGGAAGTGAAGAATTGCAAAAAGCAGAAATGGGGGTTTGGTGCGTGTGACACCTGCCTGGGTTTGCTGACTGGGCTTCTGGAAGTGAGGCTCCTCTCCTCCCACAGAGGCGGGAGCCCGGGTCCTGTCCTCAGATTTTGGCGGGAGCAGTCGCTTCTTTTGTCAGCCTTGGGTTTTCTCAGGCAGGCACCTTAAGGGGACAGAGGTCATCCCAGGGGGCTGGCCTTGAGCTGCTGGACACTATGCTAGCGTTGTTCGAGTCTTTGTTAGCCAAGGTTGAGGCCTAGTCAAGAAGAATGCTCCGGGGAGCCTGGTTAGGGTCTGTCTGGTCAAGGAGAGATCTTGGTCAGGTCCCCTCTTGTTTGATTAAAATCGAATTTGTCATTTCTACAATCATAAACGTGTAATAGATATAATATTAGCTCATTTGGCTAGTATACAAAGTAGAATAAAAATTTAGATTTGCGTCATCCTAGTTAATGTTGACAACTCTGAAGATCTGCCTGTTTTATTAAACCAACAATATTAAGCTAGTCTTATTGACTAAAGGTTGACCCACATTATGCGAACTTGAAAAACACGTGAGTTGGTTCCGATATTTCTGGGAGTTTCAGGAAGACAGTTTATATAAGCGCTTACTCCTCTCTAAGCCGGTGAGGGTAGAAGTCCTTGAAGGGGTTTTATAAATTTATTTGGTAGCACCATCTGGAGGTAGGGCAATATCATATATGTGACACACACGCATAATAAACACACAGACAGACACAGCTAGAGGTCTGATGGTTTTCATTGAAACATTGTAGCCATGTGTCACACACAAATAGTAATATGTTAAGCTTGCTGGTTTATGAGATTCGGACCGTGTCTTTGCTCTGTGTTACGTTCCTGTTTGAACTGTTTCTGTTCAGTATGAGGGCTTCAAGCTCTCCACTGGTAACCGCGGAGGACACCTTGAAGAGCTTTCTGCTCTGATACATAATCTCATGGTGGCGTGGACTAAATAAATATCTTTCCCCAATTCGGTTCTTTTCTTTTTCAGCCTCAGGCGGTTGCTTTGGGTGGTCCCTGAAACCTTTGAGAGCCCCCGATGGGGTAGGAGCCCAAGGTTCTAGTGACTGTGGGAGCTGAAGAGCTGCGGGGACAGGAAGGTCTGGCAGGGTGGCCAGAGGGGTGGAGGAGGTAGCATCTGGAGGGGGACAAATCGGAGGATGCAGGGGCTCTGGAGGGAGGCCCGGAGGTGGTAAAGGAGGAAGGAGGAGCAGAGGTGCTGGAAGGAAACATCTCAGGAGCCAGTGTGGGGAGAGCTTCAGTTTCCCAAAGAGCCGCTGAAGTTCCAAGTTATCCTTAGTAGAGTCATGCCGACCAGAAAGGAGGGGCAGAGTTAGCACCATGGTGGCACCTCATCAGCGGGGGTGCCAAGGGGGTTCCAGCCGGCTGAGAAGCTCCCGTGGGAGGCGCAGGATCAACGGGAGAGAAGGAGCCTCCCAGGAACCAGGAAGGACTTCCAGCCCCGGAGGCTCCTGCAGCAGCAGCCTGGCCCCTCCCCCAGCCTCAGAGGCACCATCTACCCTCCCTGCGCTCCAGCACACGTTTACCTGGAGCAGTGGACCCAGAGTCGGAACCGCCACCAGATGCCCAAAGGAGCAGCAGACAGACAGGAAACAAAGGTCTCCGAGGGCGCCGCCATCCAGCCTTGGAGGAGTGACACGAGGCGGTCACGGCCAGGTCACCTGCAGGGGCAGGGCTGGGACCTGGAGCTCTTGGGGCTTTGCTCCCAGTGCCCGTGAGCTGACTGAACCTTCCCAGTTCCCAGGCTCTTGGGCTCTGTCCTGCAGGGGAGCATCCCTCCCTGGAAGCTCACCGTTCTGCCCCCGTCCTTTGTGTCCTCCCACAGGGATCCTGGCAGCCTACCGCTTTTGCCCCACAGTGTTCCTTCCGGGCGCTCTGAGGCCTGCCTTCTGCTTGGAGCCCAGACAGCAGCCCTGCTCCTAGCTCACGAGCCCAGTGACGTGAAGGGGCTGGCCCTACAGTAGGGGTCCTCCAAGGAGCAGGTGCCAGGCTCAGATGCGCGTGGGGGAGCGGGGATGCTCCGCTCCTCCAGTTCTTTCTCAGGGAGGCAGCTGAGCTGGCTCAGGCAAGAATGTCCTTCTGTGGCTCCTGCAGCCTCCTGCCCAGCGCCATCCTGCCCCTCGAGCTGCCCCGGTGAGTGTGGGCAGAGACAGAGGCGCCCACTGCTCTCCAGGTGGAGGCCACGGCCACATGGGCGCGGGGCAGATTCAGATCTTCGCACAGGGGGCAGCGGGAGGTCTGGTGATCCTTACAGATGTTTTAAATGAGCCTTGGAGCCGGGGCACACAGCTGCTTCATCTTTCTAGAGAAGCTTCATCTTTCTACAGAAGCTTTCAGAATCTCCGCTAAGTTGTCCACTGATGCTTACTTGCAGTATGTTAATGAAAAACATTCCCATTTCCTTTGTGAAAGTTATTGTCATCTAGGATATGTTAAATGTGAAAAAGAATACTGAGCAGCTGGCAAAAGTCATAAACCATCGGGCTACGTATGAAGCACGGGGCGGGTCAGAAGCAAGGCTGAGCCTGCCACCTTGCCAGGCTGGGGCTTCAGGAGCCAGGCGAGTGAGGAAGGCGCAGGCCGCCAGGGACTGGAGCCCCCGTGCAGACGTCGGCCTGGCCTTGGGGAAGTTAAGCTGTGTCCAGCTGGACGAAGCGCACACTTTTGTCACAAAGAGTCACGGAACTGAAGGTCCAGGGTTGGGGCTCTGCGTGTCAGTGGCACATCTGCCCGTCTCCCATCTGGGCCTGAGCCGTGTTGATTGCCATCTTTGGGTCTCGAGGAGTATAAATGGTGATCCGAGTTGATGGAGGTCAGGGTTTTGGGATTGTGCAAAGAACGGGCTCATAGTAAGGAAGGGTGTGGGGGGCTGGGGTGTTGTTATTGTGGTTTTGAGAAGGGAAGTTTGCCCCCCGTGACCCCCAGATCTGTGCTCTCAGCGAGGAGATGGGTGCTGGGTGCACACACTGTGGGCCCTTTGGAAGGAAGCATGTGGGGCCGGCAGATTCTGCTGCGACAGGAAGGCCCCTCCCCCTGCCTCCAGGAAGGGAGATGTGTGCCCCGCAGGAGGGGGGCATCCCTCTAAGGGGCCTGCACAGGCCCGCAGTCCGGCTCAGTGGGCTGGGCAGGGTCAGGCCTGCAGAGAGAGGCTCCCTGAGTGCCTGAGTCCCGCAGGGAGACGGGAGCCAGGGCTCTAGCTCTGCATGCCCCTTTTCCTTTTTGAAACAGAGGGGGCCAGAAGCAGGGTTGTTTGTGTGGTTTAGTTTCCACTATAATGTTTTCTTTTTACTGTAGTAAAATATACATAACTTAAAATTTACCATTTTAAGTATTTCTAAGTGTACGGTTTAGTGGCGTTAAGTCAGCTCCCATATTTGTTTAACCTTTGTGACTATTTCCAGGACTTTTTCATCACCCCACACAGAAACTCTGTCCCGTTCAGCAGGTACCCCATCCCCTCTCCCAGCCCTTGCAACCTCTGTCCTACTTTCTGGCTCTGTGGATCTGCCTATTCTAGACACTTCGTACAAGTAGAATGAAATGATGCAAATAATCCATAATCAATCTATAAATTAAAATTGGGTGAGCTTATGAGACAGATCTGAGGACTAGCCCGGGGCCTTCCTTCCCCAAGGAAGGAAGGGCACCAAAGAAGTGGGGTGTACAGAGTGGGTACATCTTGTCTTGGAACAAAGAGCATACATCACACATGATGGGAATGTCCCCTTTACAATTGTCATGAGATTACTTTGCTGGCACAACAGATCAGTGGTCAGCAGGTTGGTGGTCACAAGGTGAGTGCAGCAGGTCAGCAATTAATCCTTAGTTTAGGGAGAGATGCTTATCCTTAAAGAAATGCTGATATGGGGGAAGTTACATCCCTATCTTTAAGGGCATCATTCTTGTCTTGGGGACATAGTAAATGTTTAAAGCAGATGTACAATGTATGTTCAACAAGCCACATCAGGCCCTTTTGGAAAAACAAGGTGCGGCCGAATTAGTTTTAATCCAAATGGCTTCCTCATATACTCCACTATATCCTATTGTCATTTATTTATCATTATCCCCCTTTTGATCTATAATTCAATAGAAAGCATTGATGATCAAAATATTGTCCCTCAGCACTAGAGTGGTTGCTGCCTGCCCTGGGTCCATCATGTCCCTTGGTGCCAAGATTTTATCTCATTTATTTGTCCAGTTGTCCACATTGGGGGGAAATAGTTGGATATAGTGGACAAGCATAGAGGTGTATATATTAGCAGAGGAAGCATTTCATAGGTTGTATAATTTTTCAATTATTTTTAGGTTGTTGCACATTGTACATGACTCCTTATGTTTACATGGTTTACAATTATAAAAGATTCATTTAAGACATTGACCTGCTTTTCCATGCGCTTTAGCAGAGATGACACACTGGAAGATTCATCAGGTATAAAAACACAGCATTCAGTTTGAACGACTGTACATGTACCACCTTGGGATACAGATAGAATATCTAAGCCCATTCTATTTCGAAGAACAGCCTTTCTCATTAAAGACATTTTAGTATTTAATAAGGCTATTCCTGCTTGACTATCATTAAGGGTTTCTTGAGTAAATTTCATCATGGCTTCCAAACGTGATATGACATCCTCTAGCCCCAAAGAAGGAACAAATATAGCTGCTCGGTGGCCATACCAGTGGAACACTGAATGAGCCCATCTGGCCCAAAGAGAGGAAGATTTGCAACAGGTGTTAGCTCAGTGTGAATCCTTCCAAGGGAAGCTCAGTGTGCAGCGTCCTAGCCATCCAGGCAGTAGCCAAGGTCAGAGATTTGTTCCACATAACCATTGAGTTCCATTAGGAGCCACCCAATAAACATGTGGCCTTCAAGACCAGTCTGTTGCAAATCAACCCCTTTCTTTAAGCATGATAGAACTCTGAAAACCTTAAATGGAGCAATTATAGAGTGGGTATATGGTTTAAGCATTACAAGGGTTTAAATGAGGACATATAAGGTTGCGAATACAGGCCTAGTCCAGAGTCTTGGGACAGCTGTCTGAGGCTGTCTTCTTCTCAACCTTGTTTGGAGGTATTTGCATTGGTCAGTTGAAGTTGGGTATCCAAAATAGGAACTGACACCCACTCAGGCAGAGGAGGCTTTTTAAATGAGAAATGTGAGTCCATGAGTTTCTGCCCTTTAATTCTGCAGCACATGGATTGGTTAAAAGTACCTGGTATGGCTCTTTCCAACAGGGCTCAGAGAGTCTTTTATTTGATGCCTCTTCCAACAAATAAATTCTCCAGGTTCTAGTCTATGATCCTTAGGGTCTTCACCTCCTGGGCGCTCTCTGTGAAAGGAGTCAGCTACAACTTTTCATTTCTTTTAAGCGTCTCAATGAGACCTTGAGAACAATGTATGATATCTCCTTAAGCAAAGTTGGTTCATACATTCCTTGATCTAATTGCAAAGGCCGTCCAGTTATTATCTCGAGAGCGGGCAGCTGATGTTTACCAAAGGGTGTGATCTAAGGTTGAGGAGCACTAGTGGAAGAGCTTTTGGCCATGAGAGATGAAATGCTTCTGAAAGCTTTGCCAATTGAGTTTTGATTCTGCCATTAGTTAAAGTATTGTGTTATTGGCCAAATGTCACAAATAGATTTAATTATTTGTCCTGGTCACTCAGTTATGAGTTCCCCAGTCACTGTAACTCGGTAGGAATTCCTCAATCAGGAATTATCCTTTCCAATAATGTCACCTAAAGCCATTGCTCTTCTGCAAGGAAAGTCCTCAACCCAATGTGAGAACACATGGATCTATTTATATTCATCCTTGAGTTGGTGGCATTTGAATAAAGTCCCATTGCCATACCTCAAAGGGCCCCTTAGAAAAGAGAGAGTGGCCTTGTGATTCATGAAATAGTTTCCCTAGATTGTATTTTCAGCATATAGCACAATGAGTGTAGGCTTTATGAGCCACTGTGGGAGAAAGTATCTAAAAGTATTGTTTTCCCCCTTTTGTTGTCACTTTGTTTCTCTTCTTCCATGATGATTTTTTAACCATATAGAAGGAAATTTTTTGCTGAGTTAGAGTTAAAAGAAAGTAGCATTTACAAGGCTGAACAGCATATCCAGCTTTATAATGTCCTTGCTTATCATTTAAGTAAGACCCACCTGTAAACCAAATTAGATAATAGAATGCAGTGATGATCTTTTCCTCTTGTGAAATCAGAAGCAAGATAGCAGGCTAAAAATAGTGAATAATATTTACCTGCGCAATATACCCTAAGAAGGTTTATCATCATTTATTTGACAATGCTTTCCATGCAATTTAGCATACCAAACAAGCCAAATTAGTATCTCCCCTTTATATGAAGAGAGAACAGATTTCTTTGAGAAGTCCCAGGGGCCCTCTGAAAATCCTCAGAGAAATTTTTCTTTTTTTAAAGATGGGCACCTGAGCTAACATCCGTTGCCAATCTTTTTTCCCCCTTCTTCTTCTCCCCAAAGCCCCCCAGTACATAGCTGTATATTCCAGTTGCAGGTCCTTCTGGTTGTGGCATATGGGATGCCGCCTCAGCATGGCCTGATGAGCAGCACCATGTCCGCACCCAGGATCCGAACAAGTGAAACCCTGGGCTGCCGGAGCGGAGTGTGCGAACTTAACCACTCAGCCACAGGCCAGCCCCCTCAGAAAAATTTTTTATTTTAAGTCCAAAGAAAGACTTCATTTAGGATATGAATTTTGGGGAGCTTGTCAAAAATATCAGGTTTTAAAAGACTGGTCAAACAGGATCAAGGGGTTTCTGATCTTGTCGCTGTGAAACAAGGGTTACTGTGAAACAGTATTTAGTTATCCATTTAACTGACGTAAGACTCACTCAAAACTAAAGAAAACCTTTTATAATCTCTATCGAAAGCAGACTAAAAGTCCAGGAAAATTATCCTTTTTAAGAGAAAGAGAAAACCAAATTCTAATTTTTGTACCAGCTTACTTCTGAGATTAAAACTCATTGACTTAATTTGATTTACTTCAATCTTAGCCAACTAGACCATGCATAAAACTCTGTTTTAGGGTTTCTTTTCAACAAACCTATAACTATCTTTTTACATGCAAAATTTGTCCCATGCCTTTCTTTTTTCCCCCTCCTAGTACTTTGGGACAAATTTATCTTTCATAGCAAAACAAACAAAAATGTTTCCATTCTTTATGCCTTCTTTACTAAAAACATACATCTTTCCTTGAATACAAAAATGTTTTCCATATTAATTTTAGTAGCTTTAATCACTTATATTAATTAGAATTTTTAACCTTATAGACCTTAATTTTTCATGAAAACTAAGAAGTAAGCAATTATAAACTGTCTTTTACATTAGCATTCTGTGGCTTGGCAAATTTGTAAATACTTTTTATAATTTCTAGAAAAATGTTACTCCATAGTACAATCCTTTAATAAAAACAAGACATGTTTTTTAATAGACCCAAACACTTTTTAATTTCTCTGTAATAAGAAGGCAAAAGTAGATAAATTTATACATGTTCAGTAATAATGTCTCAATATTTTATCCTATTTGAAAATGACCTAGATATTCAGTGAATTTTTATTGTTTAATTTCACCTAGCAAAACTTCAAAGTTTCAAGTTACCAGAGAGATTTTGGAAGTTATCTTAAATATGCAAACCGTAACATACAATTATTTTAAAAAGTTCACGCAATACTTACTTTTTTCACATCTGTTTAGTTTAGTCATTCCCAATAATAATTTAGATCGCCTGTAAGACTTCATGAGACATTAGGCAAAATTAGCCATCATTTTTGGCCAATAGGCACATGAAAAGATGCTCATCATCGCTGATTATCAGGGAAATGCAAATCAAAACTACACTAAGATATCACCTTACACCCATTAGAATGACAAAAATATCTAAACCTAATGGTAACAAATGTTGGAGGGGTTGTGGAGAAAAACGAACCCTCATACACTGCTGGTGGGAATGCAAACTGGTGCAGCCACTATGGAAAACAGTATGGAGATTCCTCAAAAAATTAAAAATAGAACTACCATACAATCCAGCCATTCCACTACTGGGTATCTATCCAAAGAGCTTGAAGTCAGCAATTCCAAAAGTCCTATGCACCCCAATGTTCATTGCAGCATTATTTACAATAGCCAAGACATGGAAGCAACCTAAGTGCCCATCAACAGACGAATGGATAAAGAAGATGTGGTATATATATACAATGGAATACTACTCAGCTGCAAAACAGAACAAAATCATTCCATTTGCAATAACATGGATGGACCTTGAGGGAATTATGTTAAGTGAAATAAACCAGCTAGAGAAGGATAATCTGTGTGTGACTCCACTCATATGAGGAATTTAAAAATGTGGACAAAGAGAACAGATTAGTGGCTACCAGGGGAAAGGTGGGGTGGGGGGTGGGCACAAAGGGTGAAGTGATGCACCTACAACGTGAATGACAAACATTAATGTACACCTGAAATTTCGCAAGATTGTAACCTATCATTAACTCAATAAAAAAAACGGAATGGCTTCAAAAATAAAATCTCAAAATTGAGCTAATAATTGTTATCATAAATAAATATAAAATGTAACATTAAAAAAATTAGCCATCATTTTAAGTTATTATTTTTGTTAACCAGTTTTGTAATAGAGATAGCATGAGCTTATTTGATCAACAAATGTAGAATAAAGGCTGCCTGTCTGCATCATATCCAATGCTGATAACTTTGAGGACATGCCTATTTCAATCAAACCAACAAATTTAATCAAACTTTCATTTACCAAAGATTATTTCATATCATGTTAACTTGAAAGACATTTGGGTTAGTTGCATTTAGAAATAACTTATGTAAGTGCTTACATTAGCCAATTAAACAGAGCTCTTTAGAAACTCTACCACCCAGAGGTAAAAATATCACATTCATATAGACACATACACAGAGTCTCCACAGCTATTGTTTTAAAATTACTGACATGAATCAGGTCCAGTAACATAAAGCTCCCTAGTTATGAATCCAAATTTTGTTTTCAGCCTCTTTTACTAATATTTGTGGAGAAGACACCCAAGATTCTACATTTTGGGCAAAGGGACGCTTATGGCCATTTTTTTGGCCCTTTCCCTTTTTTTCCCTTCAGTCTTACGAATTGGTGATAGGCCAGATAACATATCCCAGAGAGGCGGGGCCATGATCCTTTCTGAGATGAAGGAGCTGGGTGGAATCTGAACTGCCTCTAGAGCTGCTTTTCCAGTCTTACAGGGTTTGTAAGTTGAGGACAGTTGTTCTACCTGTCCAACTGCATCACCCTAATTTTCTTCCTTCCGTCTGGGTATTTAGTTTTATTTTAATTTAGGGAAGAAGGCCTAAAAAAAATTCCTATCAGGCTCTGAACATCAACTTCCAGTTTGACCAAATTTCTGATGATAAGTTGCTAAATCCTTTCAAATACCTTGTCAGGTTTCAGCTGAGACAAACAGTAACTACCTGGCTGTATTGAACAGTTTCAGTAATCTTTAATATAGCAGTTTCCAAGAAAAATATCTCAGTCTCATTAAGTCTAAGGGTAGATTACGGGGGTGTCTGTAAAGTCATGGCCTAATATGTTTTCCCCTAGGTGCCTTTTATAACTTAATTTTTATTAGCTTTTCACAACAAAACTTTCAGTAAGGTTATTTTGGAATTTTGAAGTCTTTGCTTTTAAGTGCACTTGTAAATAATCTTATCTAATTGGAATGTTCCTTCTAATGGCCAGTGTAATTCCCCTGAGGCTGGTGGCAGTTTGGTAGAACCCTTAGCCATGGATGGAGTGCAACCTACATTTCTGTCTGAGTATTGCTGACTGCAAAATGGGATGCAGCTGCATATTGTCTGACCATCTTTTGGGACCTCAGTCTGACAACTATTAAGCCAAACCCTCAGGACACAGAACAAGCTTAGTAAGATTTTTTGTTTTGCTGTTTTTTGTAAATATTTACAGCTTCCAGAAACTAGTTGGAGCAATTGTGCCAGAAGTTGGTGAGCTCAACTCTTTAAAAATTTCTTTGTTATCTGCCTCTTAAAAAGGAGCCCCACAGTGGCCACTGTAATTTTAAATTATCCCAGGTTATCTTGCCAGCCATTTACACCTATCCTTAGTTTGTTAAGCACTTGTAAGTTTCAGCAAGAAGCCAGCTGGAGCTCGGAGGGGAGGCTGCCCATTCCGGAACTGGTCAGCTTTTAGAAGCTCGATTTCCCACTTTTCCTTTAGTTTTGTTTACTATAAAGTCTAAAAAATTTCTAGGGATGATGTAAGGAGCTGAACAAGTTCAGACTCTTGTTTCTCTATCAAGCAGTTTGTTGAGACTTTATAAACACAATTCTTTTCCATTTAAAGCCAAACTAAAAAGGTCAGCCTGCCCCATTCACTCGAAAGTTCCCCCTAGGCTCCTCAGTCCTAGGAGATTCCCCCCAGGCTCCTCAGTCCTAGGAGATTCCCCCCAGGCTCCTCAGTCCTAGGAATTCCCCCTAGGCTCCTCAGTCCTAGGAGATTCCCCCCAGGCTCCTCAGTCCTAGGAATTCCCCCCAGGCTCGTCAGTCCTAGGAGATTCCCCCTAGGTTCCTCAGTCCTAGGAATTCCCCCCAGGCTCCTCAGTCCTTGGAGATTCTCCCTAGGTTCCTCAGTCCTTGGAGATTCCCCCTAGGCTCCTCAGTCCTTGGAGATTCCCCCCAGGCTCCTCAGCCCTTGGAGATTCCCTACAGGCTCCTCAGTCCTAGGAATTCCCCCCAGGTTCCTCAGTCCTAGGAAATTTCCTCTAGGCTCCCCTGGCCTAGGAATTCACCCTAGGTTCCTCTCGCCTAGTGTATTTACCGGTACCCCCATAAGACACCTAGTCTTAAGGTTTGAAACAGCTCATATAAACTCTGGACCATTGACTTAGAATAAAGAAGCCTAGGTTTCAGGAGAACTCCCAGGGTCCCCTGAAGAATGCAGTGATCCAGGGGTGCTCAATGGGCCCCTATTGTACTGAATGCCAGTTCAGTGGTGAGATGGATTAAAGAACAAGGCCCAGGGGCTGGCCCTGTGGCCAAGTGGTTAAGTTTGCGTGCTCAGCTGTGGCAGCCCAGAGTTTCCCTGGTTCAGATCCTGGGCATGGACATGACAGCATTCATCAGGCCATGCTGAGGCGGTGTCCCACATGCCACAACTAGAAGGACCCACAACTAAAATATACAACTATGTACTGGGGGATTTGAGGAGAAAAGGCAGAAAAAAAGAACAAGACCCAAGAATATGCTGCCTCGAGGAAACACATCTCAGCTCCAATGACAAACACAGGCTCTGAGTGAAGGGATGGAAGATGATACTCCAAGCTAATGGCAAACAAAAGAAAGCAGGTGTTGCAATACTTATATCAGATAAAGTAAACTTCAAGATGAGACAGGTTGGAGCTGGCCCTGTGGCCGAGTGGTTAAGTTCACGCAGTCCGCTTTGGCAGCCCACAGTTTCACCAGCTTGGATCCTGGATGCAGACATGGCACCACTCATCAGGCCATGCAGAGGCGGCATCCCACATAGCACAACCAGAGGCACTCACAACTAGGACATATAACTATGTACTGGGGGGCTTTGGGAAGAAAAAGAAAAAGAAGATTAGCAACAGTTGTCAGCGTAGGTGCCAGTCTTTACTAAAAAAGAAAAAGATGAGGCAGGTAAAGAGAGATAAAGAGAGGCAGTATATAATGATCATAGGGACACTCCATCAAGAAGAAATAAAACATAAACATCTAGGCACTCAACACAGGAGCACCAAAGTTCATAAAGCAACTGTTAACAAACCTAAAAGAAGATATTAATAATAACACAATAGTAGTAGGGGACCTCAACACTCCACTCACATCAATAGATAGATCATCCAGACAGAAAATCAACAAGGAAACACTGGAGTTAAATGAGAAGCTAGAACAGTTGGACTTAATCAACGTATATAGAACACTCCATCCAAAAAGAGCAGAATACACAGTCTTCTCAAGTGCACACAGAACATTCTCAAGGATAGGCCATATGTTGGAAAACAAGGCAAGCCTCAATAAATTTAAGAAGAGTGAAATAATAACAAGCATCTTTTCCAATCACAATGCTATAAAGCTAGAAATTAATTACAAGAAAAAAGCTGAGAAAGGGACAAAGATGTGGAGACTAAACAACATGCTACTGAACAAGAAATGGATAATTCAAGAAATTAAAGGAGAAATAAAAAATATCTGGAGACAAATGAAAATGATAACACGCCATACCAACTCATCTGGGATGCAGCAAAAGCTGTTTTAAGAGGGAAAATCATTGCAATACAGGCACACCTTACCAAACAAGAAAAATCCCAAATAAGCAATCTCAAACTACAGCTAACTGGATTAGAAAAAGAACAAAGCCCAAAGTCAGCAGAAGGAGAGAAATAATTAAAATGTGAGCAGAAATAAATGTTATTAAAAACAAAAAAAGGCAGTAGAAAGGATCAATGAAACAAAGAGATGGTTCTTTGAGAAGATAGATAAAATTGACAAATCCCTAGCCAGACTTACAAAGAAAGAACGAGAGAAAGCTCAGATAAACAAAATCATAAATGAAAGAGGAGAAATTACCACAGACACCACAGAAATACAACGGATTATAAGAGAACACTATGAAAAAGATATGCCAACAAAATGGATAATCTAGAGGAAATGGATAAATTCTTAGACTCTTACAACCTCCAAAAGCCAAGTCAAGATGAGACACACAATCTGAATAGACCGATCACAAGGAAAGAGATTGAAACAGTCATCAAAAACATCCCAAAGAATAAAATCCCAGGACCAGATGGCTTCCCTGGGGAACTGTACCAAACTCTCAGAGAGGATTTAATACCTATCCTCAAGCTATTCCCCAAAATTAGGGAAGATGGAACACTTCCAAACATATTCTATGGGGCCAACGTCACTCTGATACCAAAGCCTGACAAGTACAACACAAAAAAGGAGAACTACAGGCTAATATTGCTGATGAACATAGATGCAAAAATCCTCAACAAAATTTTGGCAACCCAAACTGAGCAATACATCAGAAGGATCATACATCATGATCAAGTGGGATTTATACCATGGACACGGATGGTTCAACATCCTCAAATCAATCAACATGATCCACCACATCAACAAACTCAGGAACAAAAACCACATGATCATTTCAATAGATGCAGAGAAAGCATTTAACAAGATCCAACAGCCATTTATGATTAAAAAAAAAAAAAACACCTCTTAACAAAATGGGGATAGAAGGAAATTACCTCAACATAATAAAGGTCATATATGACAAACCCACAGCCAACATCATACTCAATGGGCAAAAACTGAATGCCATCCTCCTGAGAACAGGAATGAGACAAAGATGCCCACTGTCACCACTCTTATTCAACATAGTACTGGAGGTTTTGGCCAGAGCAATTAGACAAGAGAAAGGAATAAAAGGAATCCAAATAGAGAGTGAAGAAGTGAAACTCTCACTGTTTGCAGATGACATGATCTTATATATAGAAACCCCCAAACAATCCATCAGAAAACTCATAGAAATAATTAACAACTATAGTAAGGTTGCAGGGAACAAAATCAACTTACAAAAATCCGTTGCTTTTCTATACTCTAGTAACGAACTTACAAAAAGAGAACTCCATACACTTCCATTTATAATCACAACTAATAGAATAAAGTACCTAGGAATAAATTTAACCAAGGAGCTGACAGACTTACACAATTAAAACCATAAGACATTACTGAAAGAAATTGATAATGACATAAAAAGATGGAAAGAGATTCCATGCACATGGTTGGGAAGAATAAACATGGTTAAAAGGTCCATACTACCCAAAGCAATCTACAGATTCAATGCAATCCCAATCAGAATCCTTCCATTCTTCATGGAAATGGAACAAAGAATCCTAAAATTCATTTTGGGCAACCAAAGACCCCGAATTGCTAAAGAAATTCTGAGAAAGAAGAACAAAGCTGGAGGTATCACAATCCCTGACTTCAAAATGTACTACAAAGCCACAGTGATCAGAACGGCATGGTACTGGTACAAAAATGCACACAGATCACTGGAACAGAACTGAAAGCCCAGAAATAAAACCACATGTCTACAGACAGCTAATCTTCGACAAAGGTGCCAAGAAGATACAATAGAGAAAAGACAGTCTCTTCCATAAATAGTGTTGGGAAAACTGGACAGCCACATGCAAAAGAATGAAGGTAGACCATTATCTCACGCCATACACAAAAATTAACTCAAAATGGATCAAAGACTTGAAGATAAGTCCTGAAACCATAAAATTCCTGGAAGATAATATGGGTAGTACACTCTTTGACATCCAACTAAAAAGGATCTTTTCGAATACCAGGTCTTCTCAGACAAGGGAAACAAAAGAAAAAATAAACAAATGGGAGTTCATCAGACTAAAGAGCTTCTGCAAGGCAAAAGAAACCAGAATCAAAATAAAGAGACAACCCACCAACTGGGAGAAAATATTTGCAAATCTTATATCTGACAAGGGGTTAATCTCCATAATATATAAGGAACTCACACAACTGAGCAATAAAAAAACAAACATCCTGATCAAAAAATGGGAAGAGGATATGAACAGACACTTTTCCAAGGAAGATATACAGATGGCCAATAAACACATGAAAAGATGTTCAACATCACTAATCATCAGGGAAATGCAAATTAAAACTACACTAAGATACCACCTTACACCTGTTAAAATGGCTATAATCACTGAGACTAAAAATAACAAATGGAGAGGGTGTGGAGAAAAGGGAACCCTCACACACTGCTGGTGGCAATGCAAACTGGTGCAGCCACTATGGAAAACAGTATGGAGATTCCTCAAAAAACTAAAAATAGAACTACCATATGACCCAGCTATCCCACCACTGGGCATCTACCCAAACAATTTGAAATCAACAATCCAAAGTAACATATGCACCCCTATGTTCATTGCAGCACTATTCACAATAGCCAAGACATGGAAACAATCCAAGTGCCCATCAACTGGTGATTGGATAAAGAAGATGTGGCATATATATATATATATATATATATATATATATACACAATGGAATACTATTCAGCCAGAAAAAAAGACAAATTCATTCTATTTGCAACAACATGGAAGGACCTGGAGGGAATAATGCTAAGGGAAATAAGCCAGACTGAGAAAAGACAAACACCAGATGATTTCACTCATATGTGGAATATGAACAAACACATGGACAAAGAAAACACTTCAGTGGTTACCAGAGGAAGGGGTATGGGGGGTGGGCATAGGGGGTGAAGGGCAGCACTTATGTGCTGACGGAGAAGAAATAATGTACAATTGAAATCTCACATTGATGTAAACTATTATGAACTCAAGAAAGTGTGCTTGCAAGCCAGTTAAAAGTCTCTGTAATGAGGTGTGGAAAATATACAAAAGGAGATGTTACCACACAAAGGGCATGATCTGCTCATCATGAGACAAAAGTCAATCATCAAGAGCCAAGATGGTGGCAGAGAAAGGGCATTTTATCACAGCTTACTACCAAGAGGGAAGATGGTCAGCTAATGTCCAAAAGAACCATCTTAAGGGGGCACAGAACCTTGAAGCAGTTATATAGGCCAGTGGGTTATAGGGGAGGGGGTTAGGAATGTTGACCCTCTGGTGTTACAGACTGGGAATCGCCACACCAGATCTTTCAGTTGTCATTGATGATGGCTATCAGCACAGACTCTCTGTTCAGGGGTCATCACATTCCTAAGAAACTCAAAAGAATGAAGTTATCACCTTATCACAGCTGGAGGGATATGCCCTAGCAGAGGTCATAAAATCTACAGACCAAGTGGATCTCCTGGAGGGTGCAGATCCAGCTGGGTTAGTAAATCAGAGGTCATTCAAAGTTACAATATGGTCTCTTTTCTACAATATGGCTTCCCTTATGTCAACCTTGTGTTGATCTGGTTTCAATTCCCCCTTTTTGTTTTTCATCCCTCAATCTTGAGGGACATCTTGTTGATGAGGGGCATAGGTTGTTCCATCTCATCCAACCAGTCTCTTAGTAAGATGGTGATTCAGGTGGGCTCCCAAAGTTAAGCCTATATTGTGTAAGTAAGTAACCAGCTATTTAATAAGTATTTCTAGAGAGGGAAAAGGAAAACAAGGATAATGGCAGGAGCAAATTATAAACCAGTTTCTGAGCCCAGAGGGAATCCAGTCAAGAATAGTTCTAGATTTCAGAGTCAAAGCAGCTTTTGCACTTTGAAATGTCCCTGATGATGTCATCTGGTGTTCAAGTATCTTTTTGAGGGGCTTACACAGCAACAGATATGAATCTCTCTTAAGTTTATATCAAGTCCTCCAGCTTCAGTTTGCAAAGCTTCAGGAAAAAGGGCAGGTTCAATTCTCAATGATTCCAAGTGAAAATGATGGGGGAAAAAAGTGAAATCGTTGGTTTAGAGATTTGTAGCCAGATTTCAAGAGACTAGAAGAATTTAGGATCCAGTCCAGTAAACAGATACCAATAAAATCCTCAAAGGTAAGTAACAAAACAAGAATCTAATATCCATGAATGTGTACCATAGTTTCTATTGAAACATAATTTTTCTCGCTAAAATCATCCACATTTTTACCAAAGATAACCAATTGAGACTCAGTGGTTTGCAAAATAAGCCTAATTTCAATAAAACTTAATTCAATTATTTACATAAGTATAGCAAGAATAGCCATTGATCATATAGGCTCTTTTAAATCTGCTTTGCTGGAACTTTTATAGGGAATCTCAGGTTGAACTTTAAAGGCCTCCTGAGGCCAGAAAAGCCAAGCTAAGGATTTGTCATCAGGCTTCACCTGCAATACTTTAGATTTGGGTGAATCTCTCTCTTCTCTTGAGGTTCCCCAAAGTATTTGAGGTTCCAGGCACCTGCTGGATTAGTGACCTTCCTTACTTATCCGGGTTACTGGGAATTCTGTAAACAAGGTACCAGGCCAATATTTCCAAGTGGCTTTATTCCAGAACGTCAACCTTTACTCCTCAAAAGGTGTCTCTTCATATCTGAGTGTATGTTTCTCTCAAATATGACATTCCAGTCAAAGCCTTGGTTATATAACCAATGTTTCCAAATGTGTCCTGTTATAAGGAGAACAGATTCTTATTGAACTTATGAAAGTAACTATATTGCCATGAAACAATCATACTCACTCACTCACTAAGTTTCCAAATTCTGGAGGGATCAGGTAGGTAGAAAAAGATAAATGTTACAATTCTGCTCACAAAGGTGTAATTTCACCAAATTGCTATATGTCATCGTTAGCATAAGAGAAAAGAGAAAAAGATTTCCTTAAATCCTAGAAAACAAAACAAAACATCAAAAAATCAACAATATTTCAAACAAAAATCATAAAAATTATAATCAGGGGCTGGCCCGGTGGCCAAGTGGTTAAGTTTGCACGCTCTGCTGCAGGTGGCCCAGTATTTCCTCAGTTCAAATCCTGGGCGCGGACATGGCAGTGCTCATCAAACCACACTGAGGCAGCATCCCACATGCCACAACTAGAAGGACCCACAATGAAGAATATACAACTATGTACCAGGGGGCTTTGGGGAGAAAAAGGAAAAAATAAAATCTTAAAAAAATAAATAAAAATAAAAATAAATTATAATCATCCTCATCAGTTCACAGTCCTGTGTAGTCGATTCTTGATCTTCATCTTCTGTTGGCAGCTTCATGAGGTCATCAGTTTCTCTGTTGGAGTTCTGTAATTTCTTACCTAGTGCAGTTTCACAATCTGAAAGTTTATCAGAAACCTGTATTCTAGAATCCTGTGTCAGAATTCTTTGCATAAGTTTCTCTGAAGATGAAACACATTTTGCAAAAGCATCAGAGTGAAATCATAATAGTCTGTAAACAACAAAAGACCCCAAAAATGGCAACCGACAAAGACACTTGGCTATTTCTGTGACATACCACACTTCAAGATAATAACTAGAATTGTGCCTGGCAGTCAGGACAGATCAGAATTTCAGGAGTGTTCTATAATTTTTAAAAGATTTATATCAATAACATTTATCCATATAACACCAGCTAGGAAGTTTATCATCACTTACTTGACAATGCTTCCCGTGTAATTTAACAGACCAAATAAGCCTAATTAATTTAGTATTTTCCTCCTTATAGGAAGAAAAAGCAAATCTCTTTGAGAAGTCCCAGGGGCCCTCTGAAAATCCCCAGAGAAATTCTCTTCCTTCTTCCAGGTCAAAAGAAAGTCTTTATCCAGGCATGGAATTTATTTATTTATTTATTTTTGTGAGGAGGCTTGTCAAAAATATCAAAAGGTTTTAAAACACTTTTCAGATAGGAAACAATGCTCACTGCAAACAATGCTCAAGTAATATTCAAAATGAGAACAGAAACAGTCAAAAAATCTTAATAGAGAGACTTCAGTCCTTCTAAACATAGGAAGTTGTTTTAACAAAACATAGATTTTCTGTCTTTTAGGTAGACTTCAAGTTAAAGAAAAACCTTTTATAAGAGCAGACCAAAAGTTCAAGAAATAATTTCCTTTGGAGAGAGAAAACCAAATTTTAATTTTTGCACCAGCTTCTTTTTGACATTAAAGCTCATTTACTTAATTGGATTTACTTTAATCTTAGCCAACTTGACCAGGCATAAAACTCCTTTCAGAATTTCTCTTTCACAAACCTTCTATAACTTTCTTTTTACATTCAGAATTTGTCCCACGCTCCCTTTTTTCTTTCTTTCTTCTAGTACTTTAGGACAAATTTATATTTCTTAACCCAACAAATAAAAATATTTCCATTCTTTATACCTTCTTTACTGAAAACATACATTTTAATTTCCTCGTATACAGAGCTGTTTTCCTTGTTAATTTCCAGTGGCCTTAATTACATATATCAATTTAGAATTTTTAACCCTTAACAGACCCTAATAAAAGCTAAAAACCAATTGTGAGCTGTCTTTCATATTAACATTCTGTGGCTTGGCAAATTCATAAGCATTTTTTTAAAATAATTTCTAGAAACATACTACTTCATAGAACAACTTTTAATAAAATACAAGACATGTTTACTAATAGACCCAAACATATTTTAGTTTTTCTGTAATAAAAAGCCAAAAGTAGATAAAGCAGATTTAATAATTAATATCTAATATTCTATCTTATTTGGAAATGATCTAGATACTCAATAATGTTTTATCATTCAGTTTAACCTAGCAAAACTTCAATGTTTCAAGTCACCAAAGAGATTTTGGAAGCTATTTTAAGTACTCATGTCATAAACTATATTATTGCTAAAAGTTTATCTATAAACTCTTATCTCGCTTTCATCTAACCATTTCTTGGTAACAATCATATTTAGATTACTCACAAAAACTTCATGTGACACTAAAGCAGTTAGCCATCATTGTAAGTTGTTTTGAGTACGTACATCATAACACATAATCATTGTTAAAAAGTTTTCTTCCAAAACTTTTACCCTTTCTACATTTATTCAGTTTACTTGTTTCTAATGATTACTTAGATTGCCTACAAAACTTCATGAGACATTAGATAAAATTAGCCATCATTTTAAGTTATTATTTTTGCTAACCAGTTTTGTGATAGAGATAACATCAACTTAGTTGACCAATAAACCCAGACTTGTCTGCAACATATCCAAAAGCTGACAACTTTGAGGACATGCTTATTTCAATCAAACCAACAATCTTAAATAAGCTTTCAGTTACCAAAGATTAATTTTATATCATGTTAACTTAAAAGACATTAGGGTTAATTTCTTTTCCATTTAGAAATAATTTAGATAAGTGCTTACTTTAAGCCAATTAAACAGAGCTCTTAACTTTTGGCCGTACCATCCAGAGGTAAAAATATCACACACATGTAACATATGTATAGACACACATACAGAGAGACTGCACAGCTATCATTTTCAAATTACTGCCATGAATCAGGTACAAGGCTCCCTAGTCATGAATACAAATTTCTGTTTTAAGCCTTTTTTTTACCAATATTTGTGGAGAAGACATTCAAGATGCTGATGTTTGGCAAGGGCACTCTTCTGGCCATTTTTCTTGCCCTCCCCCCTTTTTTCCCCTGCAGTCCTAGGAATTAGTGATGGCTAGATATTCCCCAGAGGATTTGCAGGCTCTTTTTTTTTTTTGAAGATTGGCACATTTTTCTCCTTCTCCCCAACCCGCCCCCACCCCAGTACTTAGTTGTATATTCTGGTTGTGGGGCCTTCTGGCTCTGCTATGTTGGATGCTACCTCAGCATGTCCTGATGAGTGGTGCCTTGTCTGCACTCAGGATCCAAACCCCTGAAACCCCAGGCCACTGAAGAAGAATGCACAAACTTAACCACTCGGCCATGGGGCGGCCCCTGCAAGCTCTTTGAGATAAGAAAAATGGGTGGAACCTGAACTGCCTCTAGAGCTGCATTTCCAGTCTTGCAAGAATTTTTTTTAAGTAATTGCTCTTAATCTCTCAGAAATTGAGTTGTAACTTAAATGACATTATAGGTTGATCTACCTGTCCAACTACGTCATAAAGACACAGAGAAACCACTCAAGTTTTCTCCAAGGTGGAGTTTCTGGGGCATACTTGCCTTATCAATTTTTTAACATTCCAATACCTACAAGCATTTATGGCTTAACTATGGATGCAAGAGGTGTCCCCACAAGAGAGTGCAAAAGAAGCAGCCCTCACAAGATGTAGAAAGTTCCCTCCCAAAAATAGTCCAAGAAAGCAAAGGCTTCTGCTGCACAGGGGGCAGTGCACTGACAAACAGCAAAGGCCCCCGATGGACTCGGACCCCTCATGACCAGAGAGGTCACAAAGCCAAGCTCTCAAGACATAGCACTAGACAAAAAGAAACAAATCTCATCTTGCATGCACATAACAGCTTTAGCTATGCTTTAGGTCTCTCAGAGCCAGAATGATATCTAGGAGGGAGATGCCACAGGGTTGGGGATTGTGTGTGCTTTACAGAGTACCTTGTCATTGCACAGACATTTTCTTGAAGTTGGCAGGGGGACCTGTGTCATCTACCCTGTTCTGTGACCAACTCATCCTTTCACGGGAGACTTCTTGAGGTGGCAAGCACCCTAATGGCTCTTAACTGCTCGACCTGTGTCCACCAATATCACAGCCCTTTTGGCTTCCAAGATGCCCTTAGCAACAGTTTCCCTCTTATGCACATACTCCATAGGCAGGCCCTGCAGCAAAGCCTACTGGAACCCCCCTGGACAGCAGGCTTACAGAGTGCCTGGATCTTGCTCTATGGCTTTTCCATTTTATGACAATGACACACACACAAAACAGAGACAAGGAAAAATAGCGACTGTCTCTGGGAGGAGAAGGATCAGTGCAATGAGGACTCACTAGCTTGTACTACTTACTTGTAGCTAAAAGTTGCCCAATTCAGGGGGCCGGCCTGGTGGCAAAGTGGTTAAGTTCACACGTTCTGCTTTGGTGGCCTGGGGTTCGCTGGTTCAGATCCCGGGTGTGGACCTACACACCGCTTGTCAAGCCATGCTGTGGCAGGCATCCCACATACAAAAAATAGAGGAAGATGGGCATGAATGTTAGCTCAGGGCCAGTCTGCCTCAGCAAAAAGAGGAGGATTGGCAGCAGATGTTAGCTCAGGGCTAATCTTCCTCAAAAAAAAAAAAAAAAAAGTTGCCCAATTCAGGAGAATGCAGCCTAAGGGCCTACAGGTGGGAATTGTATTAGTGTTTCCCATTGTTTCAGAATTTAGACATTGCTGGTCAAAAGTATATTTATGCTGCAGCTAGAATCAGATCGCAAAAATTTCAAGCATCCCTGAAATCAAGACCTTCACAATGAAGTGCCCACCAAGGCTTCCTTCTAAGGGCCAGCGTAGGTCCCCTGAGGCTGACCATGTTTTGGTAGGACTTTCAGCCACAAACAGGAGTGCAGCCCACATTTCTGTCTGACTCTGTCCTACCACAAAATGGGGTGCAACTGTATTTTTGTCTGACAGTTTGGGGACCCCCCCCACCCAACCTGACAGTTACCAAGCCAAGCCCTCAGGACACAGAACAAGCTTGGTGAGATTCTGCTGTTCTCTGCAAACATTTGCAGGTCCTGGAAACTTTCCGTGGAAAAGTGGAGCCCTTGACTCTTTAAAGAGTAAAGATTTTCCCTTGTTCCTTGGTTTGGAGGCTCAAAAAGAGCCCAGAATGGCCTCTGGAATTTGAAGTTATGCTAGGTTCTCTTGCCAGCTGGTTACAGTTGTCCCCATTGTAGGGGGCTTTTCCCAAGTTGGCTGCAACAAACAAGATAATTTCTAAAGAGAGTTTGTTATGATCACCGAGAAACTCAGTCCCCAAACAGCCAATTTTAACAAATGGAACAGTCAGACATAGACAAACATGGACAGACACCAAAGTTCAATCCTCCTGACATTCTAACCTTGAGCTCAGGCAGGACTCTAACCCGATCCTTTTGAGTGCCCCAGCGACTCTGAGCCCTTTATATTGTCTCCCACAATCCTGGCCTTGTGACTTTAACCCAGCAGCCAAATCTCACAGTGGGACCTCTAACCTATAATCTGGGTGAGATATTAGACGATTTTAGGCACAGGCGCATTTCAACGAGCTCACTCACCCCAAAGACGTCTGATCCTGGAGCTCTTTATAGACAAAAACACAAACACAAACACAGAAAAACTAGACACCAGTGAACCAGCTCCTACATTTCGGGTGAAGTCCTATACCTCTTCCCATCCAGCAGGGAACCAGATGGTCTCCCTCTCAAAGAGGGGACGCCCGATGTGGGGGGGAGGTGAGTTCTCAGTGGTACACCCCCAAGCTGACTTACCCTACTCCAGATGTGAGCCTGGAGACTGACCAGAAGTAGCTGTTTCTCTTTCCACCATAGGGAGCGTTAGGAGGCAGCCATCATCTGCACGGGAGAGCAGCAAGGGCAGACCCGATACAAAGGGAGTCTCAGTGGCCGTGAGGGACTTACCCAACAGGTCACCCATCTGAGGTCAACTTGATGTCAAACCTGAAGTGAGCTCACTGACCTGTTGCACAGCAAGCCAATCTCTGACACTGGGTGTAGTGGAAGAAAGTAGGGGTTTTATTATTGCACAGTGCTGGGCAAGGAGAGAGGGAAGCTAACGCTGAAATCCCAAACTCCCCGAAAAGCTAAAAGGAAGGATTTTTACTTGGGGTTTTAGGTAGGGGAGGGGGAACATATGGCCTTGCTGGTCGGAGCTTTCCCACCAGCCTGTCTTTGGCCTTGAGACAACTTGCAGAGAGGAGGGAGCCCGTGACCTTGCCGGTCAGCAGCTTTCCCACCAGCCTGTATCTCTTTGTGGGGAGGAGATAATGAGTCCAGGTGCTTGTCCTTGGTGGTGTCTGTCTCCATGGAGGATAGTGGATTCTGGAGCCAGGAAGCCAGGGAGTAAGCAGGGACAGAGTGTCTTGGTTTTAACCCCATATATGCTGGGTTTAATGTAGGGAAACTGATATCAGGGTCAGTATCAAACTGGCCAAGTCCCGAGCAGGACTTATTGTCCCTTCATGGTCACCAGATTTTGTCACCTCCAAAGGGCACAATCTGCTCACCGTGAGACAAAAGCGAGTCAAGAGGCAAGATGGTGGCAGAGAAAGGGCATTTTATCACAGTTTACTAGCAAGAGGGAAGATGGCCAGCTAATGTCCAAAAGAACCATCTTAAGGGGGCACAGAATCTTGAAGCAGTTATATAGGCCAGTGGGTTATAGGGGAGGGGGTTAGGAATGTTGACCCTCTGGTGTTACAGACCCGGATTGGCCACACCAAGTAGACTCTCTGTTCAGGGGTCATCATGTTCCTGAGGAACTCAAAAGAATGAAGTTATCATCTTATCACAGCTGGAAAATGCACGCACAAGCCGGGGTCAGAAAATCTACAGAGCAGGTGGATCTCCTGGTGGGTGCATGTCCAGCTGGGTCGGTCAGTCAGAGGCCATTCAAAGTTAAAATATGGTCTCTTTTCTACAATATGGCTTCCCTTATGTCAACCTTGTGTTGAGCTGGTATCACAGAGAGGATCTGAGATGCCCCTGGGCTTCCATGCTCTCACCTCCTGGCCAGTGGCCATTTCCTCTGTCCTCCTGTCACCCTGCCCCAGGGTGGTTTGAAGCCAGGTCCCAGCGTAAGCCGTTTCAGTTTGGATCTCTGTGAGGTAACCAAGACTCTTTACCCCCACCCAGGGCTCAGAGTCAAAGCTAGGGTGTGGAATCTTGGGGCTCCTGAGGCTGCCGCTGGAGGACACAGAGCAACCTTGGTAGTGGCTCTTTCCAAGGGCAGAGCAGCAGGTGCTAGGGACCCAGGACCCAGGACAGGAGGGGCACCCCGTGTTTTGTTTCCCCACAAAGGAGTCGGCTCCTGGAGCGAAATCCCAGGTGGGGGCCCTGCACAGCTCTGAACGCTTCCTCTGTCTGCGTCTGTGTGGTCGTCTTGAGCAGCAGGATTCCCCGTTTCTCAGGACCACTGCCCTCCATTCGCTAACTGGCTCATTCTTTTGCTGTACACACCTCCAGGCAGACCTGGACATGTCCTACCCTGGACAGTCAGGTGGGCGTGGCCCTGCCTCCCCCCATGGAGAGGTGGGTGTGGCCTCAGTCCAGCTGGGCGATGCAGAGCCTGGGAGGTTGGGAGAAGCTGGGCCCTGGAGTCTGGAGCACCCCCCCGCCCCCGCCCCCGTGTTATGCAGGGAAGAGGCTGTGAGCAGCCAGTGCGGGCAGTAGTCAAGGCTCGACTGGTGGCCGGAAACAGCCAATCCCTCACTCTGGGTCGTGGTCCCTCACACTCACAGGAGAATCTCAGGACTCTCCCCTGGGGCCCTAGAGGACCAGGCGAGCTGGCATTGAAGCTCCTTCCCCCAGGCACTGCATCAGGGGCTTTCAGCGTCTCTCTGAGCCCCAGTGCCCTGTCCCAACAGGGCCCTGGAAGGGGCCCAGGGGCCGGGGGCGGAGAGCATGGCGGGGGAGTGAGGAGCATTGTGTGCAGTGGGGCCCACGCCCACCCCGTCTGGCCTCCCCGCTCTGGGGAGCTTCCAGCCTCTTCCTGGCCGCTAGAGCGTGCCACCCCTCCGGACCGGAGGAGAGGGGCTTTGGCGCCCCAGCTGCCACCCCTCCTGCCGTGCCGTGGCCCCATCCTGACTGCGCCCTCCATTATTCCCGAGGGACACAGTGCCGCGCAGAGTGAGGAACAGACAGACCTAGAGAACAGAGGTTTGAAAGCCGGATTCTTACAGAGCTCCGGTCTCGGGGATGGAAATGGATAGTTCATGACTGCAGGGTCCAGCTAGTAATTCGCCCTTTAAGCTGAATATTCTTTCTTGTTTTTGATATTTGTTTCTAACATTTACCAGGTATTATTAAAATGCAGAGAATGAACAAAATGGCCCCCTAACTCACCACCCAAACACCACTACTAGCAACAATAATAAGTAAAGCAACACAGGTGTGTCCTCAGAAAGTGTACCACGCAGGAGGAGCGCAGGGGGAGCTTCCAGCCTCTTCCCGGCCGCTGCCCCTAGAAGACCTGCGCTCGGTCCGTGGCCTGGCCGTGCGCGTGTTCTCCCTCGCGCCCGCTGGGTCGGTGCATACTGCCCGGTGGGCCTCTCCCGGCGAGGCCGGTGCTCCTGCAGCGGCACTGCCGCTGCAGGCCCTTGGAGAGATCGCCCTTCGCTCTTCCTCAGGGTGGGGCAGCGCCCAGACCTGCCCCAGCGGGCACGCGCTCTATGGCCTTTTTCTGTGAGTTCCTAGTGGCTGCCTGGGCCCATTTTCTCTTACATCGTCTTTGTTTCGTTGATTTCCACGAGCTCTATGTAACTAGCCCTTGGGCTTATGTGTCACTTCCAAATTTAGAATTGCTCTCCTGGGAAATATGGCTTGAGCAAAGGGGTTCGTTCAGTTCCCCTGTTTCTCCTAAGGCACGGGTGCACGTGCGCCATTGTTACTGAACACTGGGTGCTTGTTGTCCCGCAGGATGGAAATCAAGAGAGACAACACAAGGGAGGCTGCGTGGAAAGGAAAGGGGGAGGTGACACCCGTTAGGGAGGGGATTGTGGGGCTGTTATTAGGTGAAGGCTGGGGAGGAGGGCCTGGTCACCGCTTGTAGGGGTGGGTTGTGCTTGCGCCTGCGCTGTTGTTCAGCATGCCTCCTCATGCGACGTGTGTATCTTTAGCATGCTAGCTCTCCAGCCCTGGGTGGGATTTTTACTATGCTGATGGGGCTAGGGTCACCTTCAGTGGACTCCTGGGTGCTAGGGCGCATGCGCAAGCCCAGGGACGTCCAGGGGCTGTGGAACGTGGATCTTGGCGGCCTCTGTCTGATTCTCCTAGCCTGCCGATTGGTTAGGCCAATCTTGTTAGGGCCTTATCTTGTGGTTCCTGTCTCATTATAACCTAGAGGGCAGACGAGGACCAGGGAGACTTTGCCGATGTCCCGGGCTGTGGAACACTCGGGGAGACGTCTCCCTGGCTCTCTGGGGCCTTCCAAGCTCCTTCCAGGGAGAGAAAGTAGAGGAGAGGGCTGGCCTCGGGGAAGGGGCCCGGATAACTGGACGCTGGTCATTTTCAGGTTATGGTTTCTGTTGATGGCTAACTGGTGGCGAGGGAACTTGGCACAAATGCACAAATGCCGTCTGCTTAGCTGCAGAGCTCAGAGGAGGTGCTACAGCTCGGAGGGCTGGGAAAGTCGCTCTGAACGTCAGGGTGGCACGGGGAGTAGGGAGGGCCGAGGATTTGGGCCCAGAGCAGGTGCAGACTTTGACGTGCTGACCTTGTGTCCACTCTGCCTTGGGTAAATGGGTCACGTGGCATCTGCCCTGCATTTTGTGAACTCTGCTTTGCTGGCCAGCAGCCCAGGGCTGCCCGGTTCAGCCTTGCCCCTGTCTGCATGGGCCCTGAGCCCAGCTCCGTCTGCCTGCATCCTCAGCTACCTGCCGGAGTGCCGCCTGCCAGGGGAGGCCGTGCTGCAGCAGCCAGCTGGTCACAGCTGGCGTGGCTGGCTCACACTGCGGTGCGGGCAGCAGGCTCCCCTTCCTCATAGAGGAACAGATGCTCCATGTCTGGCTGTCCATGAGGGGAGCAGCGAATGCACCTGTGACCCGTGTGCCTGGCCTGGGGACTGCCTGTGTCTTTCCCTGGAAGCTCCCTTAAAGGACCACTGGAGTCTCCCGGACGGTCTGAGTGTGGGCGCCCAAGTGCACTGCACACGGGTGGGCCCCCCGTGCACTGCATCCACCCCAGGCCAGCTGTGCCCCCTCGCTCAGGGCCGCCTGGGAAAGCGCCCAGAGACGGGGGCTGTGACTGACAGGGCCCCAGGCAGGAAAGCTAGCCACACCTATTCCGGGCACCTGAGGGTGTGGCCCCAAGGACAGGAGGCTTGTTGGGGGGTGGCTGCACTCCCCGAGGCTGACACGAGCTAGGTAACTGGGCATGTGGCTGGCTTCTTGAACCTTGGGGCCCCATCAGCATAAGGGGCCAGTGGTAGCACCCCCAAACTGAGGAGAGGGTGAGTGAGCCAGGAGGGGCAGGTCTGCGCTACCACTGAGGGACTTTGAGCTCCCGCACTGGCTGTGGGGCTGCCTGGCAGGCCACAAAGCACTGAAGCCTGGCACCCTCCCCTGGGCTCCTTCCCTTCCCTTCTCTCCCCTCCTCCCCGCTCCACCCCTGCCTACCTCAGACGCCAAAGCCCACACCCATGCTGTTGGCAGCCTTCTCATTGGGCCTGGCACTGCTGCCTCTGCTGCTCTTCCTGCGACGCTGGGCTGGCTCCTCATCGGCTGGCACAAGTGAGTCCTACAGCCCATCCATAACCTGCTCATGGGTGACAGCAAGGAGCAGCGCATTCTGCGCCAAGTGCTGCAGCACGCGGTGGCCGGGGACCCGCAGAGCGTGCTGGAGACCATTGACGCCTACTGCTCACAGAAGGAATGGGCCATGATCGTGGGCAACAAGAAAGGTGAGTGGCCCAGCCGGCAGGCGGTGGAAATGGAAACAGGCCTCAGGCGGGGCAGCCCAGCCCGTTTCTGGGTGTTGGGGTGGGGGCTCTTCTGGAGCCCTGGAGGCCCAGGTCGCCGCCCAGCCTCCCTCCCCCAGCCAGGAGCAAAGGCCTGGCTGAGACCCTGACACCCACACCGCTGTTCCCATGGGGCGGGAGGGACGTCTAATAAACTGTGCAGGAGGCCACTGCTCAGCTGGCCCCTTTGCCACAGACCAGCTCAGCCAACATGAGTGGGAGGTGACAGCAGAGGCTCCAAGCAGGCCCCACACTCGTGCGCCATCCCACAGACCTGGTGCTGGGCAGCGCGGGCAGTGGGTGCCTGGTGTCCCTGCTTGGCCTGAGGGTATGCAGAGCTCCTTGGAGTTGCCTGGCCCAGGCCCCGGGCCGTCCCCAGGGCTGCCTCCTGACCTCTGGACTCCAGGCTGGGGCGTGAACATGTGCTGCACTGTCTGGAGTGGAGCCCTGGGGACAGACGTGACAGCCCCCTCAGAGCCTCTGACAGTGTCCAACTCAAGGGAGCCAGGGAGGCTCTGAGTATAGACCATGGGCAAGGTGGGGTGGGGGGTTCCACAGACGGCAGCTCTGGGTTAGGACGATTTGGGGTCAGCCAGGAATCATGGAAAAGAGAGAGGGACCAGTGTATGCAAAGGCACAGAGGCTTCAGGCACTTTGGGAGCCTGGAGGGTGCACAAGGTGGGACCAGGGACTTGAGGTAGGGCTGGGGGCCTCAGAGGAGGGCTGGGGGCCATCTGGGGAGGGCCTGAGGCCCTTCGGGGGTGCTGTGGACCTCAAGGAAGGCTGGGGGCCATCTGGGGAGGCCTGGGTGCCATCCTAGTAGGCCTAGGGGGTCATTGGGGGGGTGCTGTAGGCCTCAGTGAGGGCTGGGAGCCATCTAGGGATGGCTGGAAGCCTCACGGGAGGGCTGGGGGCCATCTGGGGAGGGCTGGGGTAATCTCGCGAGCCCCTGGAGCCTCAGGGGACGTCTGTGGGTCATCTGGGGAGGCCTAGGGGCCATTGTGGGGTGCTTGGCGCCTCAAGGAGTCTGGGCACTATCTGGAGAGGGCAGCGTGCCATGCTGGGGTGTGGTCCAGCATCAGGGAGGTTGGGGGCCAATAGGGGTGGGCTGGGTGCCATCCTGGGAGGCATGGGGGACATTGGGGGTCACTGTGGCCCTCAGAGGAGGGCATGGCGTCTTCTGGGGAGGCCTGGGTGCCATCCTAGTAGGCTAGGGGTCATTGGGGGGTGCTGTAGGCCTCAGGGAG
The DNA here is from genome assembly GCF_037783145.1 of Equus przewalskii. Classification (NCBI taxonomy): domain Eukaryota; kingdom Metazoa; phylum Chordata; class Mammalia; order Perissodactyla; family Equidae; genus Equus; species Equus przewalskii. Next base: position 403,154 of record NC_091837.1, on the reverse strand, counting down.
GCTGGGGGCCATCTGGGGGGGGGGGGTTGGAAGCCTCAGGGGAGGGCTGGGAGCAATCTGAGAAGGGCTAAGTGCCCTCTGGGAAGAGCTGTGGGCCTCAGGCGATGGCTGGGGACCATCTGAAGGGCCTGGGGGTCATTGAGGCGTGCTGTTGGCCTCAGGGAGGGCAGGGGGCCATCTGGGGAGGGCAGGGGCCCATTATGGGGTGCTTGGGGCCTCAAGGAGGGCTGGGTGCCACCTGGAGAGGGCCGAGTGCCATGCTGGGGGGTAGTCCACACTCAGGGAGTGCTGGGGGCTGTCTGGGGAGGCCAGCGAGCCACTGGGGGGTGTTGTGGGCCTCAGGGAGGGATGGGGGCGGGGGCCATCTTGCAGGGACTGGGGTCATATCGGGAGGCCTGTGGGCCTCTGGGGCCATCTGTGGGCCGTCTGGGGAGACCTAGGGGCCATTGGGGGGTCCTGTGGGCCTCAGGGAGGGCTGGGGGCCATCTGGGGAGGCCTAGGGGGCATCCTGGGAGGACTGTGGGCCTCAGGGAAGGCTGGGGGCCTTCTGGTATGGCCTGGGGGCCATCCTGGGAGGCCTGGGGGCCTCAGGCAAGGGCTGGGGCCAGGCATCAGGAGGGGCTCTTGCTCGGTTGGGAGGCGCATGTCCTGGCCAGGAGTGGGTCCCCACCATTGCCTGCACTTACCCCTCCCGTGCTCCACAGGCCAGTTCCTGGATGCAGTGGTGCAGGAGCAGCAGCCGTCTGTGCTGCTGGAGCTGGGGGCCTACTGCGGCTACTCGGCCGTGCGCATGGCCCGCCTGCTGCCGCCCGGCGCCCGTCTGCTCACCATCGAGATCAACCCTGACTATGCCGCCATCACCCAGCGGATGCTGGACTTCGCGGGCCTGCAGGACAGGGTGTGGCGCCTGCCCCCTAGACAGATGTGCACACTGCCGCTCCAGGCCCGGCAGGCCGGGTGGGAGGGGAGGGCCCAGGGCAAGACCCATGGTGCAGCTCGAGGCCACAGTGATCCTGCTGCAGGGTCATGGAGGGTTTCACGGGTCCCCCAGCAGCTCCGGGAGGGCGGTCTCGCTGCCCCCATCCACAAGCAGGAAACTCCCAAGGCTGCCCCCACAGGGAGCGGGCAGAAGGGGGCTTGTCTCCCCAGAACCCCAAATAGAGCTGTCGGTGGACTCTCGCGTGGGTGCCCAGGCGTGGTAGTCTGTTTGTCCCTGTGGGTGTGGGCACTGACGGAAATCTGTTCCAGGTAACCGTTGTCCTCGGGGCCTCCCAGGACATCATCCCCCAGCTGAAGAAGAAATATGACGTGGACACGCTGGACGTGGTCTTCCTCGACCACTGGAAGGACCGGTACCTGCCGGACACGCTCCTCCTGGAGGTGAGCCTCGACCCGCCTGGCTGGGATGGGCCTGGGTGCTGGCTGCTGGTGCAGGGGCAGCCGTGTCGGCGGGTCGCGGCCACTCTGAGGAGCCAGGCACCCTAGCCAAGGAGGCCCACCGTGGGCAGAGGGTGTGGCCCTGGAGCTCGGGCACTGAGGGCAGAGCCAGGCTCCACCGCCGCTGGGCCTGCCGGGAGCGGGAGGATCTCAGCAGCTCTGGTGAGCAGTGGTGACGGGGCCTCGCTCCTGGGGAAGCAGCACGGAGGGCCCTTAGTGACGGGAAGCCGGCAGTTCTCTCGGGGCTGCTGGCTCGAAGCTGGGGGTCAGCCCAAAGAGGAGGGGCCCTGGATTGGGAATGGCGGCGCTTTGAAACATGTCCTGCTGCCCTGCAGCTGGGGCTCTGCAGGCCCCTGGCCTGTGCGGGGTTGGGGCAGCCCGGCTCTGCAGCGGCCCAGCCTCCCCCCTCCTCAGTCAGGAATAAAGGGCTTGCGGGCTGGCGGGGGCAGGTGGCAATGCACAGTCCGATGGCTGCTGTGAGGGGCCTCAGCCCCTTGTCACAAGGCGTACCCACAGGGCTGCTTGAGTGTCCTCACAACATGGCAGCTGGCTGTCCCAAGAGCCTGAGTGGGAGAGCGAGAGATAGAGACAGAGACAGAGACAAAGAGACAGAAGGAGCAAGGAGGGAGCCACGGTGCCTCGTATGAGCCAGGCCCTGCGCCCCACACTGTGCTCCCGCTCTTCCCTCTGTCAGGAGCCAGTCTCTGGCGCGACCCACACCCACGGGGCGAGCATCCAGACTCCACCTCGTGAAGGAAGGAGGGTCGGGGAACTGCAGAGACATTTGAAACGCCCTTTTGTCCCGCGGTGGTTTGCTCGGACGCCCTGCTCTTCGGGCCAGAATTCTCCAGCGTTCTGTGTCCTCCGTCAGGAGGCCTGTGGTGTCCCCAGGGATCCCCAGGTGGGATGGGTGCCGCCTCCTTCCCCCTTAGGTCCAGCTTCCTTGAGGATGCGCCCCGGCACCCTCCAAAGGCCACCACAGCTTCTTCCTCTGCTTGGCTCGTTCATGGTGAACTCGTGGGGTTTGAGTGTCTGATGCCTCTCACTCCTCGGACCGTCCCGTCTGTGGCCAGCGATGCCTCCTGCGTCCCTCAGCACGACCCCAGCAGGCTGGAGCCCCGCCCCCGGCGCCCCCTGGGCATTTCCTGCCCCAGCCTGAGCTGCCCGCTGGGGGCTGGGCCCGGGCTGCTCTCTCTTGGTCTGCTGGCCACCATTGTTAGGAAGTTCCTTCCTTTTCTGTTCTGAAGAGAAGCCGCTCCGGGAGTCACAGTGGTCCTTCCAACTCTGGCTCATGGGCTGTCCCACCACGCAGTCCTCACAGCTGCGTGTGCGCCTCAGGGCCGGCCAGAGGGCCCTCGGCCTCCCCTGTGGCCTGCAGGCTGGGAGTGACAGCCACCAGGAGAGCCCAGACACCCAAGACTGTCCTGGGGCGCCCCCTGGAGGGGTGCAGAGCAGAGCCCCACGGGTTTAGGTCACTTGGACTTCCCCGCGGGCTGCCTGTAGGCTGAGTCACACCTGGGGCCACGCGTGGGATTTTGCTCTCGATGTCTAGGATTACTTACTTACTTAACTTTTAATTTATGATTGTGTAAAAAAAGGCTCCGTTCTTTCAAAGTCGAATCTAGGGGACAAGACAACCGGAGCATCCCTTGCCTGGTCTGCCCCCTACAGGCAAACCGCTCTTCTCAAGGTTTCTCTGTCCGTTGTTTCCTGTGATCTAAGCAGTGCCTCCCCACGCCACTCAGAGGGACTGCCCACCCAGGCGGTCTTGGCCTGAGGCTGTGTCTAGCCATTCCTCCTTCCTTCTGAGAGCTTAGGCCCTGGAATGCCAGCTAGCTGCCCCAGGCCCAGCCATGGTGGAGAGGGGCACCTCAAATGCTGGGGCGTGGGGTTGTCCACAGCGGACCCCCAAGGGGCAGGCTTGTGGGTCCCGAATTTTGCCCCTCTGCCATCCCCTGGCCCTGCAGGGTCGCCCAGGTGAGGTGGCCCAACTCTCCAGTGACAGCCCCCAGCAGCCCACACACAGGCACCAGGCATCCCTCTTACCTGGAGCAGCCATGTGTTCCTGGCACCCGGTGACCAACGGACCCACTGGCCTTGAGGCGGCATTGTGGGTGGGACTGCAGCCCCATCGTCTCTTCTGCTCATTGTCCAGGTAGCATTTTATGAGCACCCTCTGTGTGCCTGCCGCATGCTGTTCTAGGGGCTGGGGATGCAGGAGGGAGCAGAGGGGATCCCTCCTCACAGAGCTGACAGTCTGGATGTGGGACTAGTGCTGGGCACAGCGCTGTCCTGCAGTGGTCGCTGCCAGGGGGAGATGGAGGGCGGTGGGAGACCCTGCTGACCCCAGGAGCTGGGGTGGGGCCGACCCCGGGGCCAGGCACAGGCCCGTGTGTGGAGCCCCCACCTGACCTCCTGGTTTGGGGTGGGCTCCTTGATCACCCCAATCCTCACCCCTCCAACCCTCTGTCCCCTGCAGGAGTGTGGCCTGTTACGCAAGGGGACGGTGTTGCTGGCTGACAATGTCATCGTCCCAGGAGCACCGGATTTCCTGGCCCACGTGCGTGGGAGCGGCCGCTTTGAGTGCACGCACTTCTCCGCTTACCTGGAGCACGTCCAGAAGGTGGATGGCGTAGAGAAGGCCGTCTACCTGGGCCCAGACAGCCCAGCACAGCCTTGACCTCCCACCTGTGCCGGGCTCCTTTGCCCAGCCTGCTTCTGAAGGGCACTATGGCTGCCCTGCTGCCAACCCACTTCTGCAGGTTGGAGTCTGTCCTCAATGGGTGACTCGAGGCCTGTGAGGCCGCGGCCAGCCCACACTGACCCTTCTGCACAGCGGTGCTGCGTGCTCACGCACTGCTCCTCCCCAGTGCAACTGGCTCAGCGCATAAAACCATAGCAATAAATCTGGAAAGTGTCTGCTCGTAAAGACCACATCAGGGCAGGCGGAGCTGTGACAGTGTCACTCACCCCCATGAGCATCCCTTTCTCACATGGGCAGGTCCTTGGGCAGTAGACACAGGACGCCGGGGGAAGTTGGGGACATGTGGAAACTCACACAGTCTGCCCTCGAGGTTTGCCATCACCAGGTGGCAGCAATGCCTCAGTGACGGCACTGGGACCAGCAACTCACACCACCCTTCTGGCTCCCGAGCTCTGTCACCTCCTTTTTAAGCATGAGGTGCGGCCTCTTCAGTGAGCTCGGCTGTTAGCCATCTTCCATGCCAGTGTCGGGCTTAAACGATACTAAAATGGAAACTGAAGAGTGACTACTCCGATAGGAGAGGCCGCCCCAGTGCTGCCTCCCACCGCGGTGCTGCTCCTTCCGTCCTCGGCGCCCTGAGCTTTGGCACCAGACACGGGCTGCCCCCTGGACTGGGTGTGAATGCTGCGGGCGGTCCCAGGGGCCCCAGCCCCAGCACTGCTCTTCTTGCAGTCAGGCCCAGGGCGCCTGTCACATCCCCAGGATGTCTGCAGGCTGGGCGGAGTCCCCACCTGGAGGCTGTCCGGCCTAGGACCCCGGAACAGGGCCGCTGGCAGCCCTCACAACCAGCTCTGAGCAGGCAGGCGCAGGGGAAGGTGGCCCTGGCCCTGCAGCAGCGCCAGGCGTGGTCTCTCCGGCCCCTCGGGGCCCCGGGGTGACCCTGAGTGGACGCATCTTCGCCAGTCCGGCTCGGCCTTGTTCATGGGAGAGAGTGGGCTCAGACCACCCCCGGCACTTCTGCAGGCTGCCCAGCGGCGAGTGAGGAGGGAGAGGTGGTGTGCGTCCCCCCGACTCCAGAGCCGACCGCAGCCCGACCCTGGTCCTTCAGCTCCAAGGCCCCCAGTGGTTCGACCTCTGAGAATCCCCAGGGAGCCCCTGGGTCCCATCTGAGCCCACCCAGGCCCAGGCCGGCCTCCGGCCAGGACTCTACCCCAGGGTCCAGGGCCCGCTAAGCACCCAGGAGGAGGCCCGCTCCCCTTTGTGTGTAGAAAGGGGATCGCAGCGAGCCTGGGGGTCGCAATGGGGAAACGTCCACGGACCCGGGCGCTGAGCAGCCCCTGACACAGCAGAGGGACACCTGGGGCCTCTGCCGCCCACCGCCCACCAGGCAAGCAGGGAGGAGGGAGCCGCTCGCAGTGAGAGATCTGAGGCACAAAGACAGCCAGTTCCTCAGGAGTTTTTTAATTTTTAAGTTTTCTTACAAAAATTTAGGTGTTTACCAATACGGTCTTATTTTGGTCTTGTTTTTAATGCTTATTTCCGTGGTTCTCTTCTGACTTCAGTCACAGACAGCAGGCACTGAACAGGAGCCCCCACTGCTCGGAAGGCAGGTCCTGGAGGCGCCGCCCGGGGCTCCCGCCTATGCGCAGCTCGGCAGGGCCTCCCTGGCACTGGGGTCCAGGCATCACGGGTTGGTGGGCAGGGGGCAGCAAGCCTGCCGCCCATCTCATGGCCTCCAGAGGTCCTGCTCAGCCGGCCCCCAGGGCATGCCACGCCCCCAGGCGGCCTGCTATGCAGGGTGGCACTCGCAGGGTGGCACTGGGAGCCCAGGGCACACCCTGCCCCTTGGCTGCCCCGTCCATGCGGAGGCACACTCTCCAATCCCACTGGCCCGAAGCCAAGCCAGGCGCCCTCTGCTGCCACCTCCTGGCCTTCTCTCTGCCCCACTCCCTCCGTCTCACGCACAGCACCGAGTCTATAAAGCGCTAACCAGCCTAGGGGCTCGGAGCAAGGGAGCGAGGGGGCGCAAGCGGGTGTGTCCAGAGTGTTGGCCCTGGCTCTGGAGCCAGAGGCCTTGTCACCTGTGGCCACCAGGCGGCTCCCAGCTCCAGCCAGGGTCTGCGCAGGCCGGCCGGAGTTCCCTTCTTTCGTGATCAGGCCTAAGAACAGAAGGCCGGCCGGGCCCTGAGGAGGGAGAGGGGCAGGCTGAGCAGGGCAGCCTGGGGCTGGGCGCCTGCCTCCATGGGCTAGGTGGACGGAGGCGTGGACAGGACAGCTGCTGTGGGCGGCGTGGGCCCATCCGGACTTGCTGGTCCCGGAGGCCCTGTGCTTGGGGCATGTGAAGCTGTGGGAGCCCTCCCTGCTCTGGCCCCAGCTCCTCTGGGCCTTGCTGGCACAGTGCCTGAGCCCAGCTGCAGGCCCAGGGAGGCCTCCCCCTCTCAGACCTTGGCCTGGCCTTCCCTCAGGTGGGCACGCAGGCCTGCCGAGGCGTGGCCCGGGGCCACAGGGAGTGCGCAGGGAGAGCAGAGCGTGCAGCCAGCAGCGATAGATGATAGATGATGGACGATGGACGAGAAGCCCCTGCCCTTGGGAGGGGACTGAGCGGATGAGCAAGCAGATGAGAGAACGTACCAGACATGCAAGCTAGACCCAGGAGTCGACCGGCTGAGGCTTAGAGTCCCCCACGGCGTCCACCAGCCTGACCGCAGGCCTGCTGGGCCCGGGAGGAGGGGCCTTCCTGCTGGGCTCGGTCTGCAGCAGAGGGGCGGTGGGCAGGAGGACATTAGAGGCAGAACAGAGCAGATTATTTGGAGCTGCCGGGTGGGGCTAGGCTGCTCAGCTGGGTGGCTCAGAGCTGTGGGGGCTTGGGTGGAAGCCTGAGGGGAAGGGTCGCTGAGCTAGTGTGGCTCCCACAGATGCAGTGAATAGAGGGTGCACAGAGCCCTCTGCCCAAGGCAAAGGGACTGGTGCAGAACAGCTGGCAGGTGCTGCCCTGGAGGCAGGTCAGGGCAGGCCTCGCCCAAGCACACGTGCAGAGAAGGATGCAGACATGCTTGTTCAGACTCCCATGGTCCAGGGCATTGTGTGGGGCAGTGCCCTCTGTCCCATGCCTCAGCATCCCACTTGGTAGCTTTCAAACATCCGCACCTACAGACCGACTCTGACGTGAGGTTACCAAGGTGGAGGGGACGCTCCTGGGGCTTGGTCTCCCAGCCCAGCTGGCCTACAGATGAGCACCACCCCAGGCTGATCCCTGATCAAACTCAGCATCTTGCTTGGACCCCTCTCCAGGCCACCCCTAGACATGCTACCTACCTGGGCACCTGCCGACAGCCACTTACTTTCAATGGTTCCTTCTCAGAGCTGCCCCCTGCAGGGTCACTGCCTCGAGCCCTCCGCTCCCTCCTGTCCACAGTGGAGTATCCATCTGCGGGGTGCGGGCACGTGGAGAACTCTAAGAGGAGGCACTGCAGGAACTAATCTCTCTTTCTGCCCAGATGCAGGGAGCCCCTGGGACAGGGGCCTCTGGAGAGGTCCCCCACTGCCCAGCCCCAGCAATGTCCTGGTCCCCTGGGCCAGGTCTTCTCACAACCCTTGCCTGACCGTGGCGTGGGCCTTGCAGCCTCTCACTTGCTTGCCAACAGGGACTCAGAACCCTCCAGCCTCCGCTCAGCTGCCCACCAGGGACTCTAACTGGGCCCTGGCCTCCCTGGCTGCTTTGCCCCTGCTCCCTGAGCGTGCCTAAACCAAATCCCTTTTCCCCAGCGTGTCCTTGGAAGGCCTTCCCAGCACCAGCTACACGCGGCGCACCCTGCAGCCCTCTCCGGCCCTTGCGCCTCCCCACACAGGAAGCCAGCAGCCCTGCGCCTGCACTCACCCGGGCCAAGTGCCTCCATGGGGAGCACGTCACGGCTGCCTGGCTTCTCGCCCTCTGCAAGGCAAGAGCAGGCGCTGGCTGGCTGCAAGTAGTGGCGGTGGGACCAGGGCAGACAAACCCACGGCAGGGCTGACCTCAGCGACCCTGGGTACTCTTTGTCACTAGGACCTCTGCACCCCTCCCCTAGGCTTCTGCCTGCTGGCACCACCCCACCTGGCTTGGCACTCACGTGGACACCACGGTGGAAAGGATCTAGGAGGGATCCTAGCAGGAAAAAGGGACCCCCACCCTGGGGCCATCCTCCTGGAAGAAGACCCTCTCTTTCCTCCACCCCTCACCCACCCTGTCATCACCAGTGCACCTGGATGGAAGAGTCACTTTTGAACCTCAAGGACGGTTCCCACGCTGCCCCGAACTCACCAAGGCTCTTGTCCCCCAGCGGTAGTGTGCTGTCGTCGAAGCCTCCGGGACTCGGGGTGCCCTTAGCTCCCTTGGCATTAGCAGCAGCTGACTGGGCAGGAGGCACAAAACAGACAGGGGTTGGGGTCAGGGACGCTCCCCTGGGGGACCCAGCCTGATAAGGGGAGAGGACAGGCCGGATAAGCCGCACCTGGAAGCGTGCCTTGGTCCAGCCTTCCTTCTGCAGGGCACCGCGCAGGTCCTTGTAGCTCCACAGGGTCTGCAGCACGTGGGACGCGGCCTTCGCCTCGCGCACCGATTGGCTGCAGCAGGCCCCCATGGGTCAGCGTCCGCCCTTCCCCCCCCCGCCCCGCCCCCTCCGGGCCCCGCTCACCTGGCGGCGCCAAGTGCCACCAATGCCGGCACGCCGTGGGCCTGCAGTAGTGAGCGCGCGTTGTCCAGGCTGTCGGACACGATCTCGTGGATAGTGTTGAGCACTGCCACCACTGTGTCCTCCTCCAGGCGGGCCCCGGGACGCAGCTGGGCCTGCGCACTGCGCACATTCCGCACTAGCTCGGCCATGGCGTAGCTCCCTGAGGGCAGGGTCGGGTGTTAAGACAGGATCTGGGTGAAGGGCGCCCTCAGGAGCTCCAGGACGCCGTGATGACACCCTCCCCCGCCCCCCTGCACAGGGGACTAGGCCTCAGGATGGTTCAGGAAGACACGAGCTCCTGCAGCTGGGATGAGCGCTGGGGCAGCCAGACACCTGAACCACCCATCCTCCAGCTCCGCTGGCGCCCCGAACCACCCGCCTGGTTCCGCTTCCTGGCTCGGTCCGCCGGCGCCCTCACCAATGAGGTCCTTGTTGCGCCGGTCCAGCGAGAGGTTGCGCAGGGCGATGGCGACAGCACGCACCACCTTGTCAGTCTCAGACTGCAGCAGCTCCACGAGCACCGGCAGCCCGCGCTCCTTGCGCACCGTGGCACGGATGTACGTGGCCCACTGCAGCGGTGGAGGCGCCCGGAGTGTGCTCAGCACCGGCCAGACACTCTCACCTGAGCCCTGACTGCTCCCTGCAGAGTAAGCCCTACCCAACAGCTCAACTCCCTCCACTTCCCCGGGGGCACGCTGAACCTCCAGGACCTTGGGGGCTGTGTGCCCCCTCCCTCCCAGCTTGGCGATGCGCAGGGGCAGGGGCAGGCACCAATGAGGCGCCTAGGATTCCCCTCTGCCCCCTCCCTGCCAGATCCAGCCTCTCACCATCCAGCTGCCAGCACTGAGGTTCTGCAGGGCACCTGCGGCAGCCTCCAGGGTGTTGAAGTTCCGGCTCTCAGTGAGGAGGGAGAGGTAGAGACGGACCACCTCGGGCTGGTACAGCAGCTCAAAGCCTGGGCACAGGGCACCCGCCGCCCACAGTCACCCAAACCTCCCCCATCACTCCCTCCCCCCACTCCTCCAGGCAGTGCTCCCAGGACAAGCGTGAGCTGGGGCCCAGGGACAGGCATGGTGCAGGCAGGCAATGCTTAACGGTCAGTGTATTCACCCCTATGGCCCCCCAAGAGGAAAAGCATTCCCATTCACAGAGGGCCAGAGGCTCAGTGAGGAGGCAGTGGGTTTGGGTGAGGTCCTTCTGCCCTTGACCCTGCTGCCAAAGAAATGGGATTAGACCTGCCTGGCAGTGGAGCATCCAGGAGGCCTGAGGTGGGGAGGGAGGCAGCAACCAGGGCCACTTCCCTAGCAACATGATTCAACCTCCCTCGCAACAAGGAATCCCTCCCCCCATCCCTGTCTGAGATGCTCAACGGCTCCTGGTCCCTCAACAATTGAGGCCCTGCCTGGAGCAGTTAGCCCACGATGCTCCAGAGGGGAGGCGCCGAGAGGCCTTCCACATGTGCCCGTGCTCAGACACATCTCCCTCTCCTCTGTCCCCCTGCCCCTCCCCAGTCCTCATATTGTCCCCTGCTCCCTCCATTCCAGCCTTACTGGCCTTTCTGTTCCCCAAATGCTCTAAGCACCTTCCCCCCAGGGTGTCCCTCCCTCAGGATGTGTGCAAGGCTGCTGCCTTCGCCTGTGCTGCTTCCCCCTGGACTTCCCACAGCTGGGCCCTTCCAGCCGCTTAGGGCCTCTGTGCTCGCAGGGTGCGCTGTGGCCTGGTATTCACCAGGACAGACCTGACTCACTCAGGCCGGAGACCCAGTGCACAGAACAGTGCCAGCACACAGTAGGACTCCAACAGACACAGGGGACTCTGCCCCGCCTGAGTCAGGGTCCTCTCCTGGCCCGGCCTCTGTAGGGATCTCCCAGGGTGTAGCGCACCCTCCCAGCTCCCTTGGAATGAACCCGAGCTCCCTGACTGACAATGAGGCCCTGCCTGGTCAGCCCCTGCCTTTCACTGAGGACCTGGCTCCAGTCCCTGCCAGCCCCTCACCTGCTGTGACTCAGCAAGTGCCTGGCCTCTCTGTGCCTCTGTTCCCTCCCACTGCCTGAAGTGACCCATAGTACTGACCCTGATTCTGAACCCTCAGCAGGTGCCCAAGGACTGAATGGTCCCCAGGGAACCCCACACCTGTGGGCCTCAGTTTCCCCAGTGGATCTCAGAGGCCCTTCAGGCCGACTTGGTGGCACAAACCTTCACACCTGGAGAGGCCTGGGCCTGGACTCCACCTCTGCCCACTCACCTTTGGCGGCCTCGGTCCGCTTGGGAAGGTCCAGCGTGTCAAAGTTCCGGTCCATCTCACCGTCCTTCTTCCCTGGAACAGAAGGGCAGTGAGAGGTCAGGTGGACCCTGTCGGGGCAGGTGTGTGTCAGGAAGGCTGGGCACAGCACTTTCCTGCTGAGAGCCCAAAAAGCACCACCACGTCCAGGACTGGGCACCAAGAGGCCGTGGGAGTGGAACACCATTCTGTGTTCCGGCAGGCAGGTCGGCCCAGGGGAGGGCAGTGGTGGCAGTGGGGCCTGGGGACATCCCAGCCCTGCCCCTAGCAGCCAAGACTCATCTCCCATCAGGTGCTGGGAGCTGCACTGCAGACTCCAAAGGCCTCCTTGCAGCTGCCAGGAGCCAGCAGCCCAGGCTGGCTGGCAGGTAGGTGCAGACATGGAAGCCAAGGGCTGGCCGGGACAAGACATGCCTGGTCGCACAGCAAGTCAGGGCTGGGGCCAAAAGTCCCACCCACGGGGAAACTTGCTCATCTAGGGCTAGGACTTGCTCATCTAGGGGTAGGATCCAGTCCCAGGATGTGCTGGCCAGGAGAGACCTCCATCCATAGGCCGAGCTCACTCCCGGCCACGCTCCCCATCTCAGATGAGAGAGCATCGCCCCCTCTGGAATGCAGCAGAGCTGAGGTCAGATGGTCTGGGCCCCTGCCCTGCTCAGCCTCATGGGGCCTTTGTGTGGTCCCTCTGAGCCACATGGAGGGGCAGACTGCTCCCCGGTGCCCTAGGGGACAGACACACCCCGGGTCCTACACACCCTCGGCGGCGCTACCCCAGCTCCAGCTCCAGGCCCAGGCCTGGGAAGCGGAGTCTAAGGTTACAAAGGGACAGCCCCTTGGCCTCCCAACCAGTCCAGGGTTGACATTCCTGCCGTTGTCATGGAGACAGCTGCCCAGAGAAAGGACTGGGGATGGGCAGGGCCCTGAGGCTGGAGCGCCCTGTGGCTGTCATGGAGACGACTGTCTGAGGAATGGAGTGGAGAGTGCCTCCCTGGTGCCCACTGCACCCGCCAGGCCTGGACGGTAGGACAAACAGGGACTCACCTGGATGGAACCACTCCTCTGGGCGGCCGGAGGAAGCAGAGGAGAGAGGAGATGAGCCTGAGCGGGCAGCACCCCATGCCCTCCCAGGAGGCCCCCAATTCCTACTGTACAACCCAGGTCGAGCAGGCAGCCCTGGGACCTCACCCCACTTACAGCTGAGGGCTGAATACCCACAAGTAGGCAGGGGGGAGGCCTGCGGTCAGAGCAGACCCACATGGGTGGGGCAGGTGATGGTAGGGCAAAGACTCCAGCTGGCAGGTGCCACGGAGTGTAGGTCCCTGGAACTCACACCCGGCAAATGCCAGGGGGGGACGGCGGGAAGGCAGGAGGGTGCTGCCCTCAGGGCTTCAGGTGCTCTGCAAACGCCAGGAGGCGGCATCATCTTCATCACTTTCCAACCATGGGCCTCCAGAACCCCTCCCAGAGCTGAGGGACTGGGTCCAGACACCAGCAGGGACACCACGTGGGTTCCCTCCTGCCCTCCCCTAGGGGCCCCAGAGCGCAGAGGAGGAACTGCAGGCCTGTCAGCTGCATGCCCCAGGGCACGTCCTCCCTCGCTCCCTGCATCCCCGCCTGCCCTCTGGGCTGTGACTGCCTGCCACAGGTAAGGAGAGCCTCCAGCCTGGGGGTGGGGTCCTAGAGTGGTACCCCAGGCCCACTCACACACCTTTGGCCTTCTTGCCACCAAAGCAGCTGGCGTCGTCCCGCCTCCGGCGCTGGGGGCCCGCAGCACTGCCCGGGGGCCCAGGATCAGCCTCCTGGTACCTCTCAGCCCCAGGCACCTCCTTGTGCACGTGGTAGGATAGGTTCCGCATGATGCAGACGCAGTTCTCCACAGACTGTGAGGAAAGGAAAGCTGGTGGGGCAGGGCCAGGTGGGTTTGGGGACCACTGACACTCCCAGGGAAAACTGGCCCCATCCAGCATGCATGGAGGGGCCTAGGAGTATAGAGATGGGGAAGCCCGAGCTAGGGGGCCCTCACGGGTGAGCACCTCCAGCGAGGGGCTGAGAGAGAAAAGGCTGGGACACCTACTGTTTGTAGGCCCGCACACCCGTTCCCCTCTGTGCCACCCAGAGTTCAGGCCTCCTGGGCCCTGTTCCTGCTCCTTCTCCCTGACCCTTTGCGGGAGGCTGCGAGACTGACCCTGCCCAGGAAGGACCTGCTAGGACCTGCCCCACCCTGCCCACCTTGTTGTCCGTGTCCTTCCTGCCCACGGCCGACTGCAGGGCGTGCAGGAGTGCGTCCACCAGCCCTTCACACTCCCGGAGCCGCCGCCGGGCTTCTGCACCATCCGAGCTCACGTTCCTGGGTGGCCAAGAGCAAGCCCTGTGACAGCTGGCTCTCATGGGAACTCCCCTGGCCCCTACCTGGCCTTGGGGGGGGTCCCATCTGCATCTGCAAAACAGCTCTGACGTCACCCTGTTGAGGCTATTGGCAGATGACACCAGCCTGGAGCACAGTGAATGTGGAGCAGTGGTGGCCTGACCACTGAGACCCCAGGAAGTAGCCCTGGCCTGGCATCCGCGTGGGGTGGGGGGCTTCCCAAACTCCCAGCTGAACTGGAAATGGGCAGAAGTGGGTCCAGAGGCCTGATTCTGCACAGGCAGCTCTGGGCTCCACCTTGCCCTGAGGATGGAGCCCTGTAGAGCCATGGGAGCACATCCTGATGAACAGGCAGGACCATGAGGACCCAGGACTTCCTGTGGGGTCTCTGCAGGGTGAGAGGACAAGGGCAGGGGTCACCAGGAGGTGGGATGAGGCCTCCAAGGCAGACTGTAGATGAGGGTCCAGGCTCCCCCTCCCCTGTCTGTCACAGTGAGGTAAAAGTGGGTGAAAGCTGGGTAGGACTGGAGCTGTGGGGTACCACACGAGAGGCTGGCACACCTTGTCCAGAGGCTGCTCTCGGGGGTGAGTACAGCCTCATCAGGCCCCATTCTCAGGACTTGGCAAGAACTGTGACATGGCTCAGAAATTCCTAAGACTGGAGCAGCTAGCTGTCTTCCACGATATCTGGGACACGAGGATGTGGGCGTCCCAGGACAGCTGTCCCCAGGTGCCCCAGGGCTCCGGTGCCCAGCTCCTGCCTCCTTGACTGGGAACAGCCCTGGGCAGCTGCGTGGGGAGTGCCCGAGCCTGGCCCCCGCCCACACCTCAAGCAGCCTGAAGTGTTCTTGAAGACAGTTGTCCACTCGGCATCCCGTGGCTTAGAGTCCTCATTGGGCTCACGCTCCCAACCCGAGTGGGGCACAATGACCTCATGGGTCAGCGTCTGCAGGCCGTGATCAATGATGACCATCTTCAGGGGCTCGTAGGATGACAGGTTCCAGAGCGTGCCTGCAGGGCGCCACCGACCAGCCAGTGCTGACCACAGCACTGCCCTCTCTACCTCCCCACCAGACCCTGCTCAGGTCCGGCCCCACCCTCCATCCAGTCCCAGCTCAGGCCAGAGGCAGTAGTGACAAAAGCCCTGAGAAATCCTAAGAGCCCACCCCGGCCTGGGCAGGACGTACACACAGTGCCTGGGAGTGGCTCCCAGCTAGGAGGGAGCCCCAGAGAGTGTGGGATGCAGAGGAGGGACTGGCAGGGACCTGGGGCTGGACATGGTAGGTGCCTTCTCTTCCCCACCCCTTCCCAGCCACGTGGGCAGATGGGACTACCACTCCTGGGTCCATGCCAAGAGGTGGTCATGTGACCCTGCCTGGCCACCTGGGTCCCATAAGGACAATCTCCACCACTGCCCTGCTGGGGGTGGGACCAGGGAGGCTGGACCCAGAGGAGTCATTGTGGGGACATGGGGACAGGCGAGGAGGGGGCCTGCCTGAGGGGTCGAGTGCCAGCCCCACCTGTGGCAGCAAAGTCTAGAGGCAGAGACTGGGGACCTGTCACGGCATCTGAGCCGGCTGCCTGCCCCCTACAGCTGGGACTCCTGACTAAATGGGGTGCTTTCTCTGGCCAAGCCTTGCTCTTGCCTCTTCCCGGGGGATGTGGGGAATGCGGGTGCTGGGGCGCCACTCACCTGTGACAAGCTCACGGACCTCATTGTCCCGAGCGGCCCGCAGCAGGCGCACCAGGGCAGGCACGCCGCCGCAGTCCCGGATGGCAGCCTTGTTGTCAGTGTCTCGGCCATAGGAGAGGTTTCGCAGAGCCCCGCAGGCCCGACGCCGCACCTCTGCCCTCGGGTGGTCCAGCAGAGCCACAAGCAGCGGCAGCCCCCGCAGCTGCCGCACACGACGCTTGATGCCCTCGTTCTCGAAGCACAGGTGCTGCAGGTAGGCGGCCGCGTTGGCCTTCACGGGGTCCACAGGGTGCCGCAGCATGGCCAGGACCTCGGGCAGCTCGGGGTCCCGCCAGCGCGGCTCCTTGCGGGCACTGTCAACCGAGGGCGAGCGCCGCACTGCCCGGTCCAGGCTGCCCAGGCTGCCCCGTTCTGGCTGGGCCAGGGGCGCCGTCGCGGCCGGGAACAGGGGCCTCTCCTCCATCAGCTCACCACCATCATCTGCCCCGTCCTCACAGGCCCTGTGCAGGGAAGCAGGGCGTAGGCACACCTTGGCAGCCGCCAGCCCTGCCCCTGAGCTGCCCCCCCACACCTTCTCCAGGGTACCGTGAACCATGGACGGCGGGGCTGGGCCTACAGCATTGTCCCCAAGCATTGGGCGGGTGCTGAGAGTCACAGCTCAGCCCGGCAAGAACTGACTCAGTGCCAATGACAGAGTCAAACCCCAGCCAGTGGTCATCAGGGCTTACAGCCCTCCCAGACAGAGAGCTCACTCACTTCCATCAGCAGGCCACGTTCCCCAATTCTGAGTTCAATGTATTTCTAGAAAACATTTGTTCATGACTGGGGGTCCCACCTCTCCATGAGGCTCATGTCTGGCTACTGCCAGGAGGTGGCCATCCTGCTGAGAGGATCTGAGGGGCATTCAGGCCACCAGTCCCCCAGGGCACAAGATGTCCCTGTGGGTTGTCACCATCAAACCCACTTCCGGGGGGGGCAGCATTGAGGCAGAAAGGGTCAGGTGTCTAGCCCACGGTCACGCAGCAAAATCCAGTCGTGTTCCCACTCTAGACAGGGAAACTAAGGGCAGAGAGGACAGAACCAGATGCTGTGCGAGGCAGGGCTGGGGGGCCTGGGTTCTGGTTGCTACTGTACATGGGGGAAATTGAGGCCTGGGGAGAAGCTGGGCCTCGAGCTCAGAGAAACGCCCTGAGCTTCTTGTGCTCACATCTTCGTGGGCCTCTGGCTGGAGCAGGTGTCAGGCACTGTCACCAGCTTCTCTCAAGGCCCAGACCCACAGGGAGGGTGCCCAGTGCACCTTCCACCACCCCAAAGCCTGCCCTTACCGCTGTCCTGGAGAAGAGCCAAGGCCAATTCAAACTAACGTGTGCATGACTGACTTAGCCCAGCAGCTAGACTACCCGCGGTGGACTCTGTGGCGAAGGAGTGGAAGGCAGACCTCCTGGAGGTGGCAGCAGGGCTGAGGACGCTCACCTGGTGCGGAGGCCCCGCCCACAGTCGGGCCTCCTCCGTGCGGTGGTGCCACAGTCGGGCTGCAGGTCCGCGCCTCCCTCCTCATCAGCAGCCAGGCTGCGCGTGTCGTCCTCCAAGCCATAGGGCTCAGCCTGGAAGCGCTCAGGCTGGGAGCGGCCAGCTGGCAGCACAGGCTCAGGGCCCACGGGGAAGGTCTCACGGTGGCCAGGCAGTGTGAAGCAGCCATCGCCAGGGCCTGGGCCAAGGGGGCCACCTCGCGGGGGTCGCACACCCAGCCCACGGGACAGGCTGCCGTAGTTGGGGACCTCATGGGGCTCAGGGCTATCAGGAAAGGTGCCCCCGCTGCTGAGGTAGGCGCGGGAAAGCGTGGCCGCTGGGCCGCCCCCACGCAGCAAGAAGTGCCTGTCCAGGGGTCCATCAGCAAAGGGGCCTAGCAGGGGGCCGCCATCCAACAGGGGGAGGCCGTCTGGGCCCACGGGCACCTGGCGCACTGTTCGTGTTGTCACCGTCTTGACGGTCTTGGTGACCTGGTGGGTAAGTGGACGGCCGGTGGACTGGGCAGCCTGAGGGGCTCAGACACTGCCCCAGTAGGGCCAGGGTGGCCTCCATTTTCTACCCAAACAATGGGCAGCCCCCAGGAGGCTGGGACACGCGCCCACTCGGCAAATGGGACAACTGTGGCTGCAGAGCCAACATACCCGCTGCCTGGGCCCGGTCATACCTTGGTCTCAGTGCGTCGGGTAGTGCCATCTTCTGACGTGACAATGGACACATGGGAGGTGGGCGTGCCGGGGTCCTCCTCCACTGTCACTGTTTCCTCCAGAACCTCGGGCGCCTCTGGCATGGCAACCAGTGAGGCCTGGCTGCCCGGGCTCTGCTCCTGGGCGAAGGGGGTGGGCATCAGTGGAAGGATCCACTGCTCACCCTGCCCTGGAGCACTGATACTCATGCTGGCGGGGATGCAGCAGTGCCTTCTTCCCAGCCCCAGAACCCACCAATCCCAGGGCTGTCTCAGCCCCAGCCGGTGAGGACGGCAGCACATTCCTGCCTCCAAATGCCGAGAGGCTGACCTTGCCCTGTCACCCCATTCCATGGGGGGCCCTGGGGACTGGCTCCCCCTCCCAGGGCGTTCATGAGATGAGCTGACAGATGAAGCCTTTGGACCTGTGGTGCAGCCTTGGACAGCCCTGTCTGAGTGCCAGGCTTCTGGAGGCCCGGAGTATGCTCTCCAGACATTGCTTGCCACCCCTGGCTGGACCTTTCCGGTGCCCCAGGCCTCCTCCCTGCCCCAACCCAGAAACCTTGAGCGCAGAGGCCTTGGGGGAGCAGTTTCAGCACTGTTCACCGACTCCCCGTGGCACACCCAGGCTCCTGCTGTCCCCAAGGCCAGCTAGATGCCCTTGCAAAACAGAAATGTCCAGCTTCCAGAGTGCCCTGTGCACTCAGAGCACCAAAACACCCTTGCTCCTTCCGGCATGGACACTCCTAGGGTGTTGAGCGGGCACAGCCTGGTCCTACCTTGCTTGGGCCAGTGGCCCATGTCCCACACCAAGACCCTGGGTATCACATCAGAGCCCAGAGAGGGTGGGTTCAGGCCAAGGGGACCCAGCTGGTCCTTGACGGCAACCACAGTGTCCCCTCCCCACACACCCCCAAGGTCTCCTCAGCTCTGGGCCACCTGCCTCATTGTTAACCTGCATCTCTCGCCATCATGTGTCCCTGTGATGTATGACCATGGGGGAATTCCAGGCAAGACGAGCTCTGGACAGAGGCTCTTCTAAGGCCCACATACCTACTGGCCAGCAGGGAAACTGAGGCTCAAAGAGGACAGACCAGCCCACAGCAGAGCCAGGCCAGACCCCTGCTGTGCTGAGTGGCACAGGAACCTGAGAGCCACAGTCTTCCCCCGGGCCTGACCACATGGGTCCTCTGCACAGCACCGGTGTCCTGGGATCAGCATCTGGCCAGGATGGGTAGGGAATGAAATCCAAGCCGAGGTGGGCGGGCAGCCAGGGCTGGGTCAGCAGGAGGACAGGCCCTGCTCCCCAGCCCAGGCCCTGTGCCTTGCAGGATGGATCCCTTGCTGGGCCCCCAGACCCTGAGGCCTGCAGAGACACGAGCTGAGGCCCAGGGAAGGCCAGCAGCTCACATCCTCATCTGCCTGGCATCAGAGCCCTACTCTGCTCCTGTCCTTGGGCCCGGGAGCTGTGCAAGGCAAGGCACCCAGAGCAGCCTGCAGGGCCTGTCTCCGGAGCTCCCCAGGGCAGGAAGTTTCCCCAGGTTGGGGCCTGGTCCTGAAGGGATACTTGATCCTGCAACTGCACGCAGTGTCGAGAGTCTGGGCTCCTGTGATCTCTTCAGGGTTCCAGGGAGAGACCTGCACCAACATGTGAGGACAGGGGATCCCTCGGGCTCTGGTGACACAGGAAGAGGCCACAGAATGCAACCTCCTGCTCCAGAAGCAGGGCCTCAGAGGACAACTCGTGATTTTACATAAAGGGACACAGGCCTGACAGAGGGCACAGGATTCACCCGAACTCCCCAATCCACTAACGGGAATCTCAGGCATCCGCAGGAAGGTGACTTTGCCAAGCCTTTTAGTCACACTTTGCTCCTCGGGGGGCTGTGGCTGCCACCTTCTCAGTCTTGGGATGTGGGCGGAATGTCTGTTGGGAACCTTGCCAGGAAGGAGGAACACTATTCCCTGGGAAAGAAAAGTAAACTGAGGCCCGGAGTGGGGGCATACTGGTGGGCTGCCGCACAGGGTGGCCTGGGCTCTTCAGGGCACTGGGGAGCTGGGACAGTTCTGGAGCAGGGGAAGGTCCAGGGACAGCGTGTCACTGCTGAGGCCTCAGCAGCCCCATCTGTATTTGGCAACTGCCAGAGCAAATGTGTGGCAGGGGCCGCGCTCTCTCTGCTGGGCCCTTGGGGCCAGGTCCTGGGGCTACAAGTCCGGGCGATGGGTGAGGACCAAGACTGACTAAAGGGGACCAGGATGTTGTCCAGGACACTGCCAGTGGGACACGGCCCCTTAGTCGGTTTGCAGACATTTGCAGACATTAACACCCCGAGAGAAGAGCCTGCTACCCCCTAGCCAGGCAGTGGCGGGGAGGTGGGGGAAGCCCACCTGGGCCCTCAATGCGACTATGTGGCCCAGCTTATTCCTCTCACGCCAGCCTGTGGTGATGGTCTGACAGAGTGCAGAGTTGGGGGGATGAGGGGATGGAGGGGTCCAGGAGAGCCAGAGCCCCTCAAGGAGGCCTAGCAGTCCTGCAACATGGCCCACTAACACCCAGCTTGGGCAGCCTGGCAGCAGGATTGCAGGGCCCCAAGAGCCCCCGCTGGCACATGACCTCAGGGAGCTAAAAATGGGCAATGACTTCACGCGGGCGGGTGGGCAGGCAGGCGAGCGTGAGTCAGCCGGTAATCATGGGAAGGTCCAGCCCCATTACACATGCAGACAAGGACCTGGACACACATGTGTACATACCTGGTCCTTCCAACAGGGACACGTGCATGTACACACGTGCGTGAGCACCCAGCCCGGCCCACAGGCCTGAGCACATCAATCTTCGTGCTCTCCTGACAGCACCCAGCGCTCAGTGCCCACTGTCCCCAGAAGCACTCACATGTGCACACACCCCCATCACCTCCCTCAACCACCCACGCAGATGTCCACTGTGGGGGGGGTCTCAAGAGTGGGCAGCAGATGGCAGAACTGAGGCCTAGGGTAGGGAGAGGCCCTAAGGGGACCCATGGCTCAGGCCTGTGCAACACCTTCAGGGCAGGGACATGGGATCATGGCCTAACAACCAGCACACAGTCAACACTCAACAGAGGTGGCTAAGCAGGGTGCCTGGATCCTCATCCGGCCTTAAGGCCTTGCTCTAAGGCCCCATGTCCCACGTCCACCTACCCAGGCTGGCCTACAGCCCCAAGTTCCCCCTGCACCCCAGACATGGGCACCAGCCTGGAAACACCACCCCCAGCCTTCGCCCACAACCCAAATCCTGCCAAGTCCTGTCAACTGTTTCTTACCATCTCCTCCTCAGCCCTGGCCTCGGTCGGCCTTGCCCCTCTCGCTGGGACCACTGCCCAGCCTCCCATCACTGACCTCCAGGGCCCAAATCTGTCCCAGGGCACTCTCATCCATGGTCTACCTGGTCCACAGCTGCCGGGCCTGGCCCAGGGAGGTCCTGCTGTGCAGGCCTGGGGTTTCCACTGGGCATCCTTGAACTTGTGGGAGGGGCCTGGCCCAGGACTCCAAGCCAGCACCCCAGAAAGGTGGACCCAACCACCCGCCACTGCTCTCAAGAGGGTCCCAGAAGCACAGAGCTGAGTGCCGTGCTAGAGCCCTGGGCGCTGTCACACCCCTGGGGCTCAGCTTCTTCATGGGGAAACAGGAAGGACCCAGGGGTCAAGGCTGTCACACCTTTGTGGCCAGATCCAAGGAGCGTGGGGAGTAGAAAAGTGAGGTGTGGGACAATGCAGAGGGGCCGCCATCTGAGCAAAAGCCTACAACAGCCTCTGGGGTGCATGTGGGAATGGCAGAGGGAAGGGACAGAGAAAACAAGCCAAGTTCTAATGATGGGGCTGGACTGAGGTCCTGGAGACATGGATCCACTTATCCCACTTACAGTTGGCAGGTAGGCACCTACAGGATGCATCATGGAAAATAAACTGTGGGGTGAGTGCCCCACCCTGTTCACGGCCTCACTAGCACACACAGGGTAGAGGTTAAGGTGGGATCTCACATTTGGCTCCCACAACCCCCAAAGGGCACAAGACGGCCGCATGGGACAAATGAATGGAGAGGTAGAGGAGTGAAAGGCCCCCACCAGCACAGCCATTCTGGATGGAGTCCAGGACAAGCCAGGCTGGCATCTCCCACCAAGGCACAAACTCTTGGCCACCACAAATGCTCTCTCCCTTGGAGCCCATGGCCTCTCCCCAGCCTTGGTAGACAGGAGCTCATCCCTCAGCAGCAGCAGTCCACCTGCCAGGGCGCGGCCCCATGCTGAGTGGCCAAGAGGCCAAGGGGTGCGGATGCTCAGCAGGCTAGGGGAGCAGGCTTGTATGGGTGTGTGCGGGGGGAGAGTAGGGCTGGCTGTCACCCAACCCAGCTTCCCTGAGCCCTGCCCACATCCACCAGCCACACTGTGGCCCAAATCCCCCCAGTGCCCCCAGCTGGCCCCCCATCTCTGGGGCAGTCAGTGGCCAGATCCTGGGGGCCACACCAGAGATGCACAGCAGGCAGGGACTCAGCGGGCGTGTGGGGGACCTACTTCCCACAAGGGGCTTGGGGTGGCTGCTCCTCCACTCGGCCTCTCTCCCGGCATGTTACTGGACCCCGCCCCTCTCTGAGCAAGAGGGCAGGCTGTCCACATGCCCGGTACTCAACCCCGGTACTGAAAGACCCCCTCCCAACTCTCCATGCGGGCAGGGCATCCTCCACCCGCCTTCACGTGGCTGCCGCACAAACGGGGCTCCATTAAAGCTCCGGAAGCTTCTTCACAGGTCTCCAGAGTAGGAGCCCGCTTTGGGAGTGTGAAGGGAGGGGAGGCCCAGTGAGCCCCCAAGGAACAGGAGGCCCTGCCAGGCTGCCCTCTCCAGCCTCGGCCTTCCTCCTGCATAGAGGGGCTGCTGGGGAACGCCCTCGCCCCCACCCCCGGCTCCGGCACCTGCCCTGGGCGCTGGCCCGGGGGTGAGCCCACCCGGTCCGGGAGCCGCTCCCTGCGCAGGGTCGCGCCGCCCAGGGGGCCCCGAGCCCGGCCCCCAAGGAACGGCTCTGGAGACCCCGCGGCCAGGCCCGCGCCTTGCACACCCCCGGGGCGGCGCGCTCACTCCGCCGCCCCTCCTGGCCCCGGGGCCAGACGCGCCGGCCGGAGCCCAGACAATAGCCGCCTCCGGCCGGCGGCTCTGCGGAACAAAAGCGGTGCTCCCGGGAGGCCGGCGCCCCGCCCTCTGCCGCCGAGCCTGGGACGGTGCCACCCGCCCCGGACAAGTTCCTCCAACCTGTCTGAGTTCGGCCGGCATCGGGCCGGGCTCTGGCGCGCGGGCGGCAGCGGCAGCTGGACCGGGCTCGGCTCCGGCGCCTGGCCGCTCGGGTTCGGGCTCGGCGGACCCGCTCCCCGCGGGGGCGGGCCCGGCGGCGGTGGCGGCGAGCAGCCAATCGGGCGGGGCCGCGCCCAGGCGGGGCGGGGCGGGGCGGGGCGCTGCGGCCGGCGCGCCGGGGCTCCTCCGCCACCCGCCGCCGCTCTGCCCTCGCGCCCCTGCCCACGCCCGCCCCGGGGGGGGTGACATTTTCCCGCCGAGCAACTTTGGCCGAGTCCTCCTTCCCAGGCCTCGGTTTGCCCCGGGTAAAGGAGTTCACACGCCCCTTCCCCTGTGGAGTCGGGGAAACTGAGTTCTGGCAGAGCCGGCGCCAGTGCGGCCATCGAGAGAGCGCAAGGCCACCCTCCCGGGCACGAGCTGCTTATCTTGGCTGCGACTCAGTATCCCCTTGCTGCGAAATGGGGGCCGATGAGACAGTAGTTACACTGCAAGAGTTCTCAGGTCTCCCAGATCCGGCCCCAGGCCCCTGCCCACCCGCCAGCACGGCCCTCCAAAGAAACGTTGGCATGGATCTCCACAGGGACCTGGCAAATGGCGGTGCACCCATGGGCTTTGTCTTGTGTTCTCCTCACCAAGACACAGAGGCCCAGGGTACCCCCCGACTCCGAGTGGTAGAGCAGATCAAACAGTGGGGTGGGGGCCCAACTGTTGGGTGACCCTGGGCGAAAGCTCATGGGCCGAGCTGGCCTCAGACTCTCTCCTCTAGGCCTGTGATCTACTGGGAAGTGGTGGCTGGGGTGTCAGGGTGGCTGGTTAATCAGGGCTTCTACTGCTGGGGTGCACTCCCCCCAGCAGCCTGGTGAAGGGGTAGCCACACCCTGAGGAGTCTGGCTCAGCTGGGGGGACACAGACACAGGGGAAGGACCCACCTCTGGGGTCATACCCCACAAAGGCAACTCAAAGGCTCTGACGTTGTGAACAAAGAAGCTGGGCTCTGAGATAACCAGAGGGGGCCAGCGCAGGGAGGTTCACTGGGTGGGGCAAGAGAGGGCCTGGGGCCTGGCCCCCCGCCTCCCACTTGTTTTTCCCCAGATCCCCTGCTCAGAAACCAAGCCATATCTGGGGCCACCCTCTGCTTCCACGACACGCCATGTACATAGACCATGTAGCTGGCATGCTGAAGCACTCTGGGTGTCCACTGCATGTCCCTCTGAGCCTCAGTTTCACCACCTGCACAGGGGTAAGTTGCCCTGACCACTGGCCCCCTGCATCTTCCATCCATGGCAGCCCTAGGTAGAGCCCCGTGGGGCCGGAGCAGGAGGACAGGACCGTTGCCCTGAGGGAGCCTGGCCTAGATGCTTAATTCGAGCTGTCTGTCTTCTCCCAAAGTTCACCAGCTGCTAGTGCCCCAGTCACATCCCCACCTTGGCCTGGCCCGAGGCTGGCAGGTCCCTAAAGGCGCCCCACACACACACACTGGGTGAGGGCCAGCTCTGCTCCAGCCAGCGGTCTGGAGGAGGGGACTCTTCCTGCTGGAGGATGAAGGGCAGGCGGCCAGGACTGTGGAGCAGCTAGCGGGCACAGCAGCAGTAAACCCTAGCCTCTCAACCCCCTGGGCCCAGCTACCTGCCTGGCCACTGGCCCCTGTGTTTCACAGACCTCTGCTCCGACCCCGAGGACAGGCTCCAGGCAGTCGGTGGCTCAGCAGGTAGGTCACCAGGCACCTCCTGCTGAGAGGAATCTGGGAAGCAGGTTCAGGTTCAGCACTGAGGCTGCCAGGCCTGGCCAGCTGGATGTGGCCCCACCTCCCTAGTGTCCCCGTCAGCCCTGCCAGTCCAGCCACAGCCCTGGGAACACATGCCCTCTCAGACCTCAGCCTGAGAAAACCATCTCCTCCTGAGAGAAAGAAAACCCAGGGCAGGCTGAGAGGGCCTTGGGTGGGGAGGGGCAGTGGGCACGGTAGGGTGGTGGCCTGAGGTCCTCAGTCCACAGCCCTCAGGGGGCCAGAGCAGCACCTGGCTATTGGAACATCTTCCCAAAGGCATGTCAACCCTCAGTGGTGCCCTCTGGGCTGGAGACTGGAGCCCCTTCCAGCCTGGGAGTGCTGGATAGAGCACCTGGAGCCTGAGGGGCGGCCTCGGGGTCACTGGCTGCCAATAGTGGTGGCCCAGCTGGGCTGCTCCACTCCCCTCCAGGTTTGGAGGTACAGGCTTCATCCTTTGCTGTGCCTGGGGTTCGGGGGTGGCAGCGGTGGGTCCCACACCTAGACCCACCCCACCTCAGCCCCAGCCTCCTGTGGACTGGCTATGTAGCCCACCTGGGGCTCTCTGGAGACATGGCTTTGGCTGTGACTGTGTACCGTGTTGGGCTGCGTATGGAGATCACCCACTGGCACATGAGGACATCAAGGCTTGGGGGCAGTCACTTGCCAGGTCCCCCAGCCTGACATGAGCCACTCCTGAGCCCCGCACACCCCAGCTAGGCAAGGCTAGCCCCCTGGACCAGTGTCAGCTGAGACCAGCACCTTGCTTCCTTTCTCTCTAGCCACAGAGGCCCAGGCTGCCCCGAGCCTCCAGCACGTGTGTGCGGGGCCCGCATCCGCAGCCTGTCTGGTTCCCTAGATTTGGGGCCCAGTAGACCAGAGAAGGAGGGTGTGCATGTGCTGGGGGACACATCAGGACAAGGGCTGGCTGCTAGGTTTAGGAGGGCAATGATGCTGCCCCTGCTCAGGGAGCTGAGCCAGGGAAACTGAGGAGCCTGCGAAGAGGGCCCTGTACGGTCACGCTGAGGAGCCCCTCAGGCCTCTGAGCCCAGTGGTGAGCAGAGGCAACAGGGGGAGGCTGCACGGTGGGCTTCCACCCAGGGGCCCTCCCCTTCCCGCACCTCCTAGGAGAGCTCCGTCCTGCCTGACCTCTGCCCTGCACCTCAGTCAAGAATAGGAAGCACAATGATCACACCAAACTCCAGGCGCCCTGCATTTCCTGTGCTGCCCCCACCACCTGTGCAGCAGGGGCTCTTGCTGCCCCATCTGCAGGTTAGGCACCGGGCACAGTGGTGGGCTGGGGGAGTCCAGGCAGTCTGACTGTAGCGTACACCCCCTACTTTGGAGTTCTCAGGCTCTGGCCCCAGAGCAGACAGGGCTCCACACCTCCTGGGCCTGAGCCCAGCCCGAGTCCAACGGCCAGGCCCAGAGGCTCCCAGGCTCCCCTCTGAGCTGCAGGCAGGGCCCAGGGCCTTTCTTGAGCCTTCCCCTGGGGCTGACTCACTGATGCATGCAATGGAGGAAAACACCATGGCAGGGAGACTCCAGGGCTGGCAAAACCCTCAGTGTCACCAGGCTGACCGCTGAGCTGCCCAGAACAGACCTTGTAGCTGCCTGGGCCCTGACGACTCACTTGAGTGGAGAGTGCTATTCTGAGGGTTGGTTGGGCTGTGTCCTACCCATTCATCACCTGGTGTTCTGCACACCCAAGTGAGACTTCTAGCCCCCTCAGGATCTCATTTTTCTCCCCTCCCCAGAGGCCCTAAGAGGTCTTGCTATAAGCCATTGCATGCTGGCTTGTGGTCCACCAGGGCCCCTTGATTGTTTCCCCACTTAGCTATTTTCATGCTTCCTGAGTCACTGGGCTGTTACCTGCAGGACCAGCTGTTGCCAGGCCATCGACAGGGGCTGCCCACTGCCCACACCACCACTGCCCACACCAGGCTGCTGGGCACGTTCCAGCTGCAGAGCAACATGGCGCCGCTCCTGCTCCAGTGCCCGAGTCAGCCGCTCGAAGCGGGCCTCCTGCTCCTTCACTGAGGCCAGGATGCTGGCGGCCGAGTGCATGTTGCAGTCCTCCATGACCAGAATGCTCGCTGGCTGCAGGTAAAGCAGAGCAAGATCAGGGTGGGGCTGGAGCAGAGGCCTGGAGAGGCCATCACAGGCCCCCTGTCCACCCCACTCTTACATCATACGACTCACTCCCAGACCGGAACATCCAGCTCTCCAGAGAGACGCTGCATTGATTAAATTCTAAATTAAAAGCCATTAATCCGAGCCTGGCCGGAAGCGACCCGCTCCCTCCCTGTGGGGTATGGGCTCTGACTCAGGCTCCCCTGCTCCCTGCCAGGCCCAGCAGAGCCAAGGGCCACGGGCGCCCAGAGCCCGCCAGGCAGGGCGGGGCAGGAGGAGCTGACATGTCCAGCTCACAGACCTCCTAGGCTCTCTGCTGCCCACAGCGCAGTTCACCTCCCCACCATCTTATGGGCCAACCCAAGCCCATTTCACTGAGGTGACCGCTGGGGCACAGAGAGGGTGGGGGACCTGTCTGTAGCCACACAGCTGGTGTGGCAGAGCTGGTGCGCCTATAGGCAGGAAATGAGAAGCTCCGCCACAGCCATCAGGTGTCCTGGACACCTAGGGAGGTGCAGGGGTGACACTGGCCTGCAGACCAGCATCCGGCCTCCAATCACAGCCACGCTGGCTGGGAGCAAGGGTAGCGTCTGCGCATATGGCAGAGTGAAAACCGAGCATAGTCTGGTTGAGATTCTGTGCCTGTAAACGGGTTGTGTACCTGATGCCCAATCGGGAGGGAGACTGAGGGCAGAGGCCTGGGCGTCCAAAACCAAGCATGAGGGGTGGGTCAGCACTGCCCCTGCAGGCCCCAGGGGAGCAGGTGGAGGTGGCAAAGACTCCGCAGCTGCAGCAACAAGCCAGTGCCTTCCTGACCACTTGCCCCTGGCTGCCCAGCACGTTTGTTTTTCATGGGCAAAAAGCAACAGAAGTCTGTGGAGCTCAGACCAGGCATACGGCAGTGCGTGGGGTGCAGGCCATGCAGCCACACTGCCTAGTGCTGCTCAGGGCCTCCTCCTGGCCTGATGCATGCCAGCCCACTGAGGCTGTCTAGCCCCCTCCCCCTGCACCAATGTGGGGCCTGGGCTTAGAGACACAGCACAGCAGGCAGCAGCCCCAAACGGCCAGCTCTGCTGCTCACTGGCCTAGGTGGAGCTGGCTGCAAAAACATAACCCTGGAGAGGAAGGGTCAGTGCTGGGTTTGGCCACACCAGTGCTGGCTGGGCCAGGGACACGGTTGGGGGGTATGGGTGTACTTCGAGGTGAAAGGACACTGCAGAACCCAGCCCACTGTGACAGCTGGGGAAACCAAGGCCCAGCGAGAGTAAGAGACCAATGTAGGTCCCAGAAGCTGTGCTTCATTTTCCAGCCCCTCTCACACAAATAAAACGGTGCCAGCATGACCTAGCAGAGGGGCAGTGAGGTCAGCATAGCTGGAAGAATGAACCGAACTCCTGCTGGAAGAGGTGGTGGCTGTTGCAGGGCGGGAGGCAGGGGGGAAGTGCAGACCGCATCGTCTGGCCAGCAGGGAATCAAGGACAAAGAGCATGGCGCATCCACAGTAATGGGCACGCAGCCCCAGCCTCCAGCTTCCTTGCCCTGAGCCCTCCAGCATACCTCAGCTTTGAGGTCCAAGGAGCCCCATCCCCTCAAAGGGGGTCCATTTGCTCTGGCTAGGGGTTGGCCAGGGGCCCAGAATCCTGAGGCTACACCAAGAAGGTGGCCAAACCCCACAATGACCTTCCCCTTGTCCAGTTCTCTCAGCAGGAGCTAAATAACTGTGCGTCCCCAAGGAGACACCCTCGCACGACAGCCAGCCCAGGGGTGGAGAACCCCACAGCGCCCACAGGAGAGCAGAGGCCCTGAGTCTGGTGCCCATGCCCTCTGTCCCAGCCTGAGGGTGCACCCCTCTGTCTGCCTGTGGGTTGGGGTGCCGAGCCCTTCTGGCTGCAGCCTTGTCACTTTGGCGGCCTCGAGGCCAGCCGCGGGGTGCATGGGAGGCCGGCTGCTGGCCAGGGGCATCTAGGAGGCAGGGAATACCCGGACCCACTCCCCTGACATGGTGGCCCCTCCAGTCCAAGGTGCAGGGCCCATGTACAGTAGCATGTGCAGGCGTAGGCGCCCCAGGCCAGCACCCCAGAGAGCAGCTTTTCTGATGGCAACTCAAAATGCTATTTTTATATTAAAACAATAAATATGTGATGACATGGAAGGCAAAATGTACATGAATTTTTAAGATCAACCACAGACTTCAAAGACATTTTCCCCAGCTGGGCCTTGGGATGGGGCCCCAATCCTGGGTAGGGGTGAGCACCAGACTCGCTTCCGCTGTGGCCCCGAGGGCCTGGGGCAGGCAGAGAAGCGCCATTCTGCGAGACCTTGGCTGACCATCTCCCCTCTGGCTGATGCCATCACAGCCTCTGTTCACCTGAGAAGGGCCCCACACTGCCTGCCGGGCAGACCCCTCACAACCCCAATCCAGACCCCAGCCACCGGCTTTGCAACTCCTGGGTAGGGGCAGCATTGTGCCCCACATGCCCGCCTGCCCACCCGTGGAGTCGATTTAGCAAGAAGAGGTGAATGAACATGCCGGCCCGAGGCAGCCTTGCCCGTCCTGGGGCAGGGGTGGACATGGTCGACCTAAGGAAAGCCTGTCCAGGCCCGGGCACCCCAGGAGTGACCCAAGGTGGGTGAACTGATGGGTGGATGGAGGGATGGAAGGATAGGCAGCTGGATGGAAGGGGAAACGGATGAATGAGTGAACAGATGTATGGACAGGAGGGGGAGCAGGTGGTTGTAAGAGAGGATGGGGGTGAATGGATGGGCAGGTGTATGGGTACACAGGTGGGTGGAAGAATGGGAGGCTGGCGGGAAGAACGAGTGAATGCACAGTTGGGTGGATGAACAGGCGGGTACGTGAGAGAACGAGGCTCTGCAACAATACCAGGAGGAGCGAGTCTCGGGCCCTGGACCCTCTGGACACAAGTGTGGCTAGTACTCGCTCCATCAGGAAAGTGAAGGCACCATCAGAGGACCCAGGGGGAGACGCCAATCCTTCCCCAGAAACCTAACCCCACATCTGACGTCTTCCTGCTGACCCAGACATTCCTCTTCAGGAGACCAGCCAAACCCTGCTCCAGAAAATCAAATGATGGGGCCTGAGTCCAATCTGAGGAATCAGAGGAATTTCCTAAGGGTCAGGCCAGCAGGGGGAGGCCTGGGCTCCATTCCTAACCCCTCAATGACCATCTGTGGGCACACTGCCCACTGCCCCTGTCCCCCATGAGGGGAGAGAGGGAACTGGCCACTGGATGAGCTTCCTTCCACAGCCCTGGCTCCTGCCCATCCAGATGGGGAGGGAATGGTGCCAGCAGGAGCAGAACCCAGGCCCAGCAGTGCCAAAGCGCCTCTTGGCCTAGGAGGGGGTCATGTCCCCGCAGGCGCTGCCAGCATGGAGACGCGCTTCCTACCCCACTGGCAAGGCCCCATGGGGCCCATCTTTACCCTGTCGCCCTTCCAGTGGTCAGAGGGTGCCCACAACCTCGGGGATAGCTTCTGGGCGAGCCCACAAGGACAGGCACCATGCTGAGGCCGGGGACAGGGCTGCAGCAGGAGGCCTGGGGTGTGGGGTTCACACAGGGTGGAGTCCACGTCCGTCCGTCCTGCTGGGACCAGAGGGGCACTTGCAGTCACTGCGGGCTCTGGGGTACCCGGGTGGAGGAGGCTGCTGAGGGGAGGAGGGCCTGCTCACCCCGGGAGGGGGAGGCCTTCCTGCACGTCCAGAGCAGCACCACATGCCGCGGTTACGCTCCCCTTATTTTCTTAAAGCGACACTATTTAGAGCAGCACATGCAGCAAGCGTTTTGGACGAAAGCTGGGCAGTGACTTTACTTCTGAACTGTGACTTCATCAGGGCAGAAGCTGGTGAGGGGCACATGGGGACACGTCACATTAGTCTCCCTGTTTTTGTGCATTTGTGATTCTCTGTAACAGAAAGTAGGAGAAAAAGACATAAAGACAATGAAAGGCAATGAACACAGTGGGGTCAAGTCTTTGTAACATCCAGCGGTGAAGCAGCACCCTCATCTATAAGGTGCTCTTACAAATCAATAGGAAAATCCAAAATCCCAACTCAAAGTGGGTCAAGGTCATAAACAAGTGATGTGGCCACAGAGACAAGGTGCAAAGCAACGAGTGTGGAAATGATCCTGTGTGCACACATGTGCATGGAAAAAAGACAGCAAGGGTGCATCTCAGGCGGCGTGGCACTCTGGGTGGAGGGCCGGCCTCGGCCAGCTCCAGCCCACATGCTGCAGGCACCAGCGTTTGAGGGGGAGCAGGAGCTCCTGCCACAATCAGAACGTAAGTCAGAGGCGGAAAGCAGACATCCCAGCAGGCGGGCAAGTGAGCGAGGAGGCCGGGGAATTCAGCTCCTGGGGCCTGCGTGGCGCCGACGGCTGCGGGAGGGAGGCAGCAGGCTTTTCAGGGAGCTGGGGGAGCCATAACGGATTCAGCCTGAAAATCACATTTCCCCCGCAAAGAGGGAGCCCGCCGCACTGGACCAGACACCATGGAGGGCGGGGGGTGGACAGAGAGGGCCCCCCAGTGACCTCTTCTTGCCCCAGGCTGTCCACGTGGACACCCAGCAGCACACAGCCGACGATTATGCAGAGCATGACGCCCATGTGCAGGGAGAACAGTCTGGGGTGTTCTTCCCAAGGGGTTCTTGCCCTGTGCAAATGGGGTGCCCCAGGCCAAGGGCAGGCCAGGTCCAAGGCAGCGCTGGTCAGCCCCAGGGCAGGGCCACTGGGCAGGAGGTCCGGGAGGACTAGGGGCTGTGAGGGGGCTGATGTAGGAGGCTCAAGGTCAGGTCAAGGTAGGGACATTTCTGCGGGCTTGGGGAGCTCAGAGGCCAGGGCCAGAGCCAGGTCTGGGGAGGGGCCAGGTGACCGCAGGCTGGACGTGGCACAAGCAGGCCTTACCCTGGCGGGCGGGCAGGTGGGGCAAGTGAGCATCTCAGCTGCTGCCCACTTGGCAGGCAACATGAGCCACAAGGAGCCAGCACCAGGGCCTCCCAAAGGGTCTCAGCCTGAGAATCCCACTGGGGCAGGTCGGAGACACATGCTGCCTGTGCCAAATGTGGCACCCTCCAAATCTCCTTGGTTCCCTGGGACCGCCTCTCTGTGAAGACTCATGGGATGGGGATAGGATTCAGAGCAGCCCCCTAACTCCGCTCCTGCACCTGACCCAGGTTCCAGCAGCAGCTGCAGCCCGAGGCCCATGCCCTGCAGGCTCTGAGGGTGGGGTACAGGCAGCAAGGACCCACCTCCTCCACCGTTCCTGTGGCAGCCAGCCCAGGGGAACCCCAAGGGCTCAAGGCTGCAGGGTTGGGAAGCCATGGAGCTCCAGGCAAGGGTGGCTGGGGGCTGGCAGTCACAGTGCCCTCTCTGCCTGCATGGAAAGCCCACCCACCCCATCCCTGACCATGAGAGGGGAGCCTGGGGGGGTAAGGGAGGGTTTGAGCCACAGGCATCCCACGGTGTGGGGTTGGCTGGCTCGCTGCCTCCATCACCTCCTCCACCAGACAACTGGCCTGCAAGGTGGCCTGTGTGGTTCCCTCAGTGCCCCACCCCCAAGTCCTGCTTACCCTCCACCCCATCTCAGGGAGAGCAGAGAAGCACTGGGGGACAATTATGAGGGCCCAGCCATATCCGACCGCACTCTGGGACCCAGGCATTGAAGAGGAGGGGCCTGTGGCTCACAGCCAGGCTGGGGCCAAATCCAGACAGATCCGACCAGCACCAGGGCCTGGGAGCCCAGCCCCTACCAAAGGGCCAAGGGATCAAGAGATGCCCTGATGGGCCCCCCCGCCCCGAGGCACAGCCAGGGCAGCTGTCTAGCCAGGCTGAGGGCTGCGGCCTGAGGACATCAGTGCCCTCTGCCTGGAATGCCCTTTCCCCACTCCAGCAGTGGACCCCCCCCATCACCATGGCAACACCCAGGCTTCTCCGGGAGGGACAGAGCCTCTTTGTGGTGGTACAAAGCCCCTTTGAGGGGTGGCGGCGGTGCAGCCCCTGGAAGCCTGTGGCCAATAAGCCTCTGGGGGGCAAGGCAGGGCCCCCCTGCCCATCACCCTCCTTGGTAGGAGAGCCTGGTGGTTAGAGGCTGGGACACATCCCCACTTCTGCACCCCCTGCCCTAGCTGCCCACAGAAGGGTCCCTGGGAGGAGCCCAAGGCCCGAGCAATGGCTCTCTGCTGGGGGTTGGGGGTTTTCCTACCGTCTTCCTCATGGTTTTGACAAGGAACACACTCTGCCTGGAGAGGTGGAATGGAGGAGTGGAAAAGGCATTGGCAGCAGGGAAACTCCCATCTAACGGGAACAAGCTCAGGGCCCAGTGGAATGGACAGTCCAGTCCTCGTGGGGCTGGCAGGGCAAATGGCAGGAGGTCCGGCGTCAGGCCGGCTAGGGGGCTGCGCACGCCCCAGCTCACTGTCTCTCCCTTCTCTGGCTGGCTCCCCTGCTGCAGGGGCCCTGCCATCACCTGTCCACCCTGGGCAGGACGCGGCTGGCTCAGCTGAGGAGCTGGGTCAGCCCTGCTGCAGCCACAACCTCAGGGCAGGCCTGGCCTGGACAAGGGCGAAGTGGCCTGGTTCGCCCCAGGGTTGGGGTGACGGGACCCTGAGGACAGTGTCAGTCCCAGCCATGGTGACAGGACCCAGCACAGAGTGCCCCCCACACCCAGCATGGCCACCCTGTCTGTGCCCCAGCCCCACAGCCAGGGAGGCTCACCCCAGCAGGTCCCCAGCGCTGGAGGTGGCCTCAGGCCTGGAGTCCCTGCCCACCCTAGCCCGTGGGTCCCTGAACTGCTGACTGCTGCTGACCAGGCACTTGGCAGGGCCCCACATGCTGGGCGCTCTGCCTGCATGGCCCTCCCCAAGTGACCTCAGCCTGACCCACCGCAGCTTTGCTAACTAAGCCCCTGGGGTGGGGTCACGGCCCCCAGGCTGCAGCATGAAGCAGCGCTGGCCCCAGGAGGGATTTGTCCCTTTGTGGGCAGATTCACACAGGTCCCAGGGAGGGCTCAGGGGCCGCCTTGGCACAGCAGTACCCCTCCGAGTCAGCAAGTGCCCCATGCACCCCCATGAGGGCCCCCACCTCACCCTCCCCGCCTGCTTTCCCGTGGGCCTTCCTGCTAGCTGCTGACACTTGCAGGCACCAGGCATGTCCTGGGACCATCATCAGCAGTACCGGTTAATCCTCCCCACAGCCCTGGCAGGGAGGGGACAGCAGGGCCAAAGTGGCAGGGGGTGGGGTGTCCCAACAAAGCCCAGCCTGGGTCCTTGCCAACTAGGGAGACAGGCCTGGGACTCAGCTGGATGCCTGAAGTTCTCTGGGAAGAGTGAGACGTATGGGGAAACTGGTCATTCATTCTCTCATCAGGGAACAACACCGGGGACCCAAGCAGGGAGACCCCACCAGGCCCTGCCTGAGGGGCCAGGGCCAACAACCAGCGCAGGTGTCAAGTCTTCCTGCTGTGGGAAGAGGCACCGTGCCGTGGCGAGGCTGTTGCAGTGGCCATGGCCACCCGGGTCTGAATGGATCAGAAGCGGGTGAGTGTGAGGGAACGGGGCATGCCCTGAGGAGGGAGGTTCCAGGCTCTTCCAGCCCCACTCCTGGCCCTCTGCCTCAAAGGGCCAGGTCCCCTCTGGTCTGCCCTTGCCCAGGGTCCCGCGTGGTCTTTGGCAAGCTCTGGATCTTCCTGGGGCCCCCAGGGACACCTCTTCCCTCCCAGAAGCTGAGCTGGACACAAGCCTTGCTGCTCCCAACCCCCTTCCCTGCCTGAGAGCCAGCTGCTGTTCCTGAAGCTCCAGAGCGCCCATGGCAACAGGTCCAGACACCAGCAACCTCCAGCAAAGTCCCGCCTTTAATATGCAAACAACCCAGTGGGAACGGGCAGGGGGCTCTATCCCACCCGACCCAGTGCAGACTTTAGGCCCTGCGGCGTCCTCATCTGGCTCCCCCCACCCACCCCCACACCATGAGAGCCTACTGGGAGAGTCTGTGTCCAGCCCCTGCCACAAGGAGGCAGGGACCCTGCAGAAGGTGTGCTGACAGTTTGGGGATCTCCTAAAACTCACCCGCAGGCACACGCATGCAGCCACCCACACTGTCATGCACACATATGCATACATAAACCCACCCACAGGGACTCACAGATGCACCCAAAGGCACACACATCCCCCACATTCCCACAGGTACGCACACGCCCATCGACACTGTGTGGCAGTTGCTGAGCTCACCAGGAAGCCAGCATCACTCGCCCTGCTGGACAGTGGGCAGTGGGCGGCCTGAAGTCGGACAGGTCTGCGAGTGGGGGAGGGGAGGATGACTCCTCAGTCATCATGGCTCCTGGTGAGGGTCAGCATCCTGGGCAGACCCCACTACTGTCCTGAACACTGGGCAAGGATGCCCCCCACCAAGAGGTCAGGCCTATCTCTGACACCATGGCCTGCAAGTGGCTGCAGCCTCTGATCTACACTGAGGTCTCTCTGTGACAGGCGTGGGTGGCCAGGCCAAGGGCCCCAAACAGAAGTACCCAGCGTGCACACACCTTCCCCCACTGCCCCTGCAGCGCTCCAGTGTCCCCTCAGAGGACCCCGGAGAGCTGCCTTCCACTGAATTGCGTTTTAGTTTTTTTTAATTTAGTTCAATATTTGTGCATTTATTAGCACACATATTAGGGAATGGCTGATGCATGTCCTCAAAAGGTTAAAGACTGTTGAACTAATGAACTGGGAACAGACCACAATGAAAAGGAGCATCATAAATGATGGGGAGCCCGCGGAGATTTACAGGAGACGAGGGCAGTGGCAGCAAGCAGCAGACAGGCCGCTGCAGCAAGTCAGCAAACAGCGAGGGAGCAGAAAGCCAACTCAGGGCGTCCTTCCAAACCAGGAGAAAAGGACAGAGTCGACAGAAGAGGGAAGGAGGGGATGGATGGATCCAACACGGATCTTGGGCCAAGCTCCCACCCAACAGGAACTCCCGGGGAGAACAAGCAGACACAGGGCTCAACGGAGAAGGCCTCTAGCGGGGTTGTCAGTGTCCAGGTCGGAATCTGAGCTCTGTCCAGAAAACAAGCCGAGAATACTGTGGCTAGGTCTATTCCTGGCATTTTACGACCCACTCTCATGAGACGGGTGTTCCCCCAGTCTCCTAACTGTGCAGTGTCCGCTCCACAGTGTGGGAGGTGGCCCGCCCAGCCTGGCCCGCAGCCGTGCAAATGTCACCAGCTGCACCGAGGCCTGGGCCACATTCTCCACTGGGCTGTCTCCATCCCTGGAGGGGCTGGCATCGTCCGCCCGCAGAGGTCAGCTGCAGCGCTCCACGCTCACTCGTCACCTCTCATGTTACAGACACTCTTTCAAGGGAAGGAATAGCTGACAGCTTTGTTAAAATAAACAGAACGCCTTGCCTCCCTCGCTGGAGGTCTCTAAAAGGGCTGACCCGGCTCTGAGATTCCTTGAGGAGACGCCATGGTGAAGTTCCTGGATTTTCTGCGATCATTTGCTGTTCACACGGTCGCTCTTTCCCTGGGAGGCAGTGCACAACGGCTCACCGGGAGCTGTCACTACCGCTTTAAGAACAAAAAGAAGAGACCAACTGCAGGCTCCGCGAGGCCTGGCCGACCCAAGTGGCCCCGTGCTGTGCTTCGGGGGTTAGAATCAGGGAGGGGGTGCCCCACCGCAAGCAGAGGCTCAGGCGCCACCCTCAGGGAACAGGGCTATTGAGAGGTCCAGCTCTCTCTTTTCCAGCGGGGCCCTGCCACTCTGCAAGCTTTGGCTGTCGGCAGCAGTCCTCTGCCAGCTGCCCATGGGGAGTATTTCAGTCTCAGGAAATCTGCGGATCTGTGGACTGTGATGGCTGCAAGCGAGTGGGTGTGAATCCATGAAACACAACACAAGGTCCGGCCAACCCAGACAGCCACACACGCACAGGAGCATCAGTATGTGAGGCGGTGGGCGGGTTAATTAACTAGACGTGGAAACCTTTTCACAACGCGCATGTACATCAAGTCACCGCAGTGTACGCTCCAAATACCTTACAGTATTATATGTCAGTTATACCTCAACAAAGCTGAAAAAAAAGAAGAAAAACAAAGGAATATTTTTAGCTACCCTAATTTTAACATTCAGTTGCTTAAAAAGAAACTTGAAAAACGTAAAAAAGAAAACAAAACCTACTCACTTGTGTTTAGTATGCCTTTTCCTTGTTAATATTTTAAAATAAAAAGAGAATAAAAGAATATTGTGAACAATTATACACCAACAAATCAAATAACCCAGATGAAACAGACAAATTCCTCAGAACACACAACCTACCAAAACGGACCTATGAAGAAACAGAAAAGCTGAGCAGACCTCTAACTAGTAAGGAGATTAAATCCATAATCAAGAACCTCCAACAAAGACAGGCCAGGACCAGACAGCTTCGCTGGTTATCCCACCAAATATTCAAAGAAGAATTAACATCAACCTTCATCAGACTGTTAACAAAAATTGAAGAGAAGGGCATACTTCCTAATTCATTCTATAAAGCCAGCATAACCCTGATACCAAAGCCAGAAAGAAAACTATGGACCAATATCCCTTAAGAATATTGATGCAAATATCCTCACCAAAGCACGAGCAAACTGAATTCAGCAGCATATTAAAAGGATTATAAACCATGACCAAGCGGGATTTATTCCTGAATGCAAGGATGGCTCAACATACAAAAATCAATCAACAAATGCACACCACGTTAACAGCATGATGGGAAAAAAATGATCATTTCAACTGATGCAAAAAAAGCATTTGACAAAATTCAACACTATTTCATGATAAAAACACAAAACAAACTAGGGATAGAAGGGAACTTCCTCAGTGTAATAAAGGCCACATACGGAAAGCTACATCATACTATACATACTACATATCATACTATACGTACACCACAGCTAATACCACATTCAAGGGTGAAAGACTGAAAGCTTTTCTTCTAAGAACAGGAATAAGGAAAGGATGCCAACTTTTGCCACTTCTACTCAACAAAGTTTAGAAGCCCTAGTTAGAGCAATTATGCAAAAGAAATAAAAAGTATCCAAATTGGAAAGGAAGGAGAAAAATTATCTCTGTTTACAGATAAGATGATGCTTTATGTAGAAAATCCTAAAGATTCCATTAAACCTCAGAACTAATGAACAAGTTCAGGAAAGCTACAGGGTACAAAATCAACAAACAGAAATCACTTGTATCTCTATGCACTAACAATGAGAAATCTGAAAAGGAAATTAGGAAAATGATTTCATTTACAACAGCATCAAAAATAATACAATACTTAAGGATAAACAACTAAGGGAAAAAATAATTGCATACTGAAAAATACAAAATCTTGCTGCAAAAAATTAAGAAGACCTAAATAAGTGGAAAGATATTCTTTGCTCATGGGGTGGAATATACTGTTAGGATGTCAATGCTACCAAAAGAGATCTACAAATTTAATGCAATCCCTATCAAAATCCCATGGATTTTTTACAGAAATAGGAAAATCCATCCTAAAATTCATACAGAACCGCAATGGGCCCTGAATAGCCAAAACAATCTTAAAAAAGTAGAGCAAATTCGGAGGATTCACACTTCCTGATTTCAAAACTTAATACAAAGCTATAGGAATCAAAACAGTGTGGTTTGGGGCCAGCCCTGTGGCCGAGTGGTTAAGCTCACACACTCTGCTTTGGCGGTCCAGGGTTTCACCAGTTCGAATCCTGGGTGCGGACATGGCACTGCTCATCAAGTCATGCTAAGGCGGCATCCCACATGCCACGACTAGAAGGACTCACAATTAAAAATACACAACTATGTACCAAGGGGCTTTGGGGACAAAAAGGAAAAAAAAAGATTAAAAAAAAAAAGAGTGTGGTTATAGCATGAAGACAGATTTATAGACCAATGGAACAGTACGGAAATAAATCCTCACATTTGTGGTCAATTGATTTGTTATGAGAGTGATAAGACCATTCAACGGAGGAAAGAATACTCTTTGCAACAAATGGTGCTGGGGAAACTGGACATCCACATGCAAAAGACTGAATTGGTACCTTTACCTTACACCATATACAAAAATTAACTCAAAATGCATCAAAGATCTAAACATAAGACCTAAAACTATAAAGCTGTTAGAAGAAAACATAAGAGAAAAGCTTTGTGATGTTGGATTTGGCAATAATTTCTTGGATATGACACCAAAAGCCTAGGCAACAAAAGTAAAAATAGATAAATTGTACTATATCAAATTTAAAACTTTTGTTCATCAAATGGCATCATCAACAGAGTGAAAAGACAATCTAAGGAATGGGAAAAAATATTTGCAAATCATATACCTGATAAGGGATTAATAGCCAGAATATATAAAGAACTCCTATAACTCAACAACAAAAACCCAATTAAACACTGGGCAAAGAATTTGAATCAAGATTTCTCCAAAGAAGATATACCAATGGCCAGCAAGTATATGAAAAGATGCTCAACATCACTAATTATTAGGGAAATGCAAATCAAAAGCACAATGAAAAGACATCTTACACCCATTACGTGGCTACTCTTAAAAACACAAAATAGCAAATGTTGGAAAGGATGTGGATAAATTGTGCACCTTGTGCACTGTTGTGGGAGGTAAAACAGCACAGCTGCTATGGAGATAAACACCGTGGCTCCTTAAAAAATCAGCATAGAGAGAGTGACGTCAGCATCACAGCTGAAAGAACTTGCCCGGGACTCTCTCCCCTCCAACATACAACAAAAAGGGGCAACCATACTCCAAAAGAGGATACCTTAACACAATGCAAAAACCTCGGAGAGGCACGCAGCCACACGACGGAGGGCAGAGAGGCTGGAGCCCCCTCTGGAGGAGCTGGAACGGGGTAAGAGAGAACTTTGCTCCCTCCCCTAAAGGCGATCCCTGAGGATCCGTGAGGGAAGGAACGCGGGAGGGGACGTGCATTCTCAGGATCACCAAGGACTCCCTAGGGCCCTTGCAGCCTAAGGAAAGCCCTCTAACGGGGCGAAAGCTTTTGCGGTGCATGACCTCATCATGCCAACAGCCTAGGAGACCACAAAGCAAGAGCTGATAGAAATTCCGAAGTGCACACAGGAAAAAGTTCCCTCCCCCTACCTGCCCCGCACCCCTCCACTGCCTGGGATCTCGACCGACAGAGGAGAGCTCAGAATATGTGGCTCTTGACCCCCACCCAGTGGCGATAGGCAGTAACTGCAACCGAATAATAGAATGCCTAAGACCCACCTTCCAACATCAGACCCTACATCAAATCTCCAGACCAGAGAGGAAACGACACTCAGAACTCAGTCCTGAGGACACAGAAATATGTAAGCTAAATGACAATGAATTCAAAATAGCTATCATCAAAAAGCTCAACGAGGTAAAAGAGAATGTAGAAAAACAATTCGAGTTCAGGAGCTACTTCAGAAAAGAGATTGAAACTATAAAGAAGACTCAATCAGAAATATTAGAGATGAAAGACACAATGGAAGAGATAAAGCAAAATATGGATTCCCTGAACACTCGAATGGACAACATAGAGGAGCGTATCAGCATAATGTAAGATAGACATGTTGAAATGCTCCAGACAGAGGAGAGAGAACTAAGACTAAAAAGAAAAGAAGAAAGTCTCCAAGAAATACTGACTTAATGAGGAAATGCAACATAAGAATTATAGGTATCCCAGAAGGAGAAGAGAAGGAGAATGGAGCAGAAAGCATGTTCAAAGACATAATAGCAGAGAACTTCCCAAAGCTAGGGAAAGAGAGGGAAATCTGTGTGGAAGAGGCTTCCACATCTCCTAGATTTGTCAATGTTAAAAGACCTACCGCAAGGCATATAGTACTGAAACTGGTAAAAATGAAGGACAAAGAAAGAATACTAAGGGCAGCAAGGCAGAAGAAAATAACCTACAAAGAAACCTCTATCAGACTTTCAGTGGATTTCTCTGCAGAAACCTTACAGGCTAGGAGAGAATGGAATGACATATTCAAGTCTTTAAAAGACAAGAATCTTCAGGGAAGAATACTCTATCCAGCAAAAATATCCTTCAGATATGAGGGAGAAATTAAATGTTTCCCATACAAACAAAAGCTAAGGGACTTCATAGCCACAAGACGCTCCCCTCCCCCCCCCCCCACAGAAATCCACAAGAAGGCCCTCATACCTGAAAAAAATAAAGGGGAGGGGAGAAAGGAGTCACAAAACATAGAGTAAGGAGATAAATAGGGAGACAGAATCAGAATAGGATAGCAAATACTCAAGTATAGCCTTAAGCTAAATGGAAGGAAAACACCAAAAACAAAGATAATCCTGTCATTTTAACCACAAACTCACAACACAAGATGGAATAAGATATGAGAAAAACAACTTAGGAGAGGAGGAGGAAAGGGACTGAATTGGTTTAGACCAAGGAAATAAGAGACATCAGAAAAGGGACTATCTTATACTTGAGATTCTGAATACAAACCTCAGCATAACCACTAAACAGAAAAGCTGAACAGAGACACAAATAGTAAATAAGGAGAAAACAAAGAAACACATGATAAAAACTATGTAATTCAATGGGTAGACCAAAACAAAGGACAAGAAACAAAGGAAATACAGGAAAACTGGAAAACGAACGATAAAAATCATAGCATTCAGCCCTCATACAGCAATAATCACCCTAAATGTAAACTGATCAAATTCTCCAATAAAAAGACACAGAGTGTCAAGATGGATTAAAGAACAAGACCCAACAATATGCTGCCTCGAGGAAACACATCTCAGCTCCAATGACAACACAGGCTCAGAGTGAAGGGGTGGAAGACGATACTCCAAGCTAATGGCCGACAAAAGAAAGCAGGTGTCTCAATTCTTATGTCAGACAAAGTAGACTTCGAGATAAGGCAGGCAAAGAGAGACAAAGAGCGGCAGTATATACTGATCAAAGGGACACTCCATCAAGAAGAAATAACACTTATAAACATCTCTGCACCCAACACAGGAGCACCAAAGTTCATAAAGCAACTATTAACAAATCTAAAAGAAGATATTAATAATAACACAATAACAGTAGGGGACCTCAACACTCCACTCACATCAATGGACAGATCATCTAGACAGAAAATCAACAAAGAAACACTGGAATTAAATAAAAAGCTAAATCAGTTGGACTTAATAGACAGATATAGAACACTCTATCCAAAAACAGCAGAATACATAGTCTTCTCAAGTGCGCACAGAACATTCTCAAGGATAGACCATATGTTGGAAAACAAGACAAGCCTCAATAAATTTAAGAAGATTGAAATAATAACAAGCATCTTTTTCAATCACAATGCTATAAAGCTAGAAATTAATTACAAGAAAAAAGCTGAGAAAGGCACAAGGATGTGGAGACTAAACAATATGCTATTGAACAAGCAATGGATCATTCAAGAAATTAAAGGAGAAACCAAAAAATATCTGGAGACAAATGAAAATGATAGCATGCCATACCAACTCATACGAGATACAGCAAAAGCTGTATTAAGAGGGAAAATTCATCGCAATACAGGCACATCTTAACAAACAAGAAAAATCCCAGATAAGCAATCTCAAACTACACCTAGCTGAATTAGAGAAAGAAGAACAAACAAAGCCCAAAGTCAGCAGAAGGAGAGAAATAATTAAAATGTGAGCAGAAATAAATGCTATTGAAACAAAAAAGGCAGTAGAAAGGATCAATGAAACAAAGAGCTGGTTCTTTGAGAAGATAAATAAAATTGACAAATCCCTAGCCAGACTTACAAAGAAAAAAAGAGAGAAAGCTCAAATAAACAAAATCAGAAATGAAAGAGGAGAAATAACAACAGACTCCACAGAAATACAATGGATTCTATGAGAATACTACAAAAAAGATATGCCAACAAAATGGATGATCTAGAGGAAATGGATAAATTCTTAGACTTTTACAACCTCCCAAAGCTGAATCAAGAAGAAACAGACAATCTGAATAGACCAATCACAAGGAAAGAGATTGAAACAGCCATCAAAAGCATCCCAAAGAATAAAACCCGAGGACCAGATGGCTTTCCTGGGGAATTCTACCAAACTTTCAGAGAGGATTTAATACCTATCCTTCTCAAGCCATTCCCCAAAATTAGGGAAGATGGAACACTTCCTAACACATTCTACGAGGCCAACATCACTCTGATACCAAAGCCTGACAAGGACAGTACAAAAAAGGAGAACTACAGGTTAATATTGCTGATGAACATAGATATAAAAATCCTCAACAGGGGCTGGCCCCGTGGCCGAGTGGTTAAGTTCGCACGCTCCGCTGCAGGCGGCCCAGTGTTTCGTTGGTTCGAATCCTGGGCGCGGACATGGCACTGCTCATCAAACCACGCTGAGGCAGCGTCCCACATACCACAACTAGAAGAACCCACAACGAAGAATATACAACTATATACCGGGGGCTTTGGGGAGAAAAAGGAAAAAATAAAATCTTTAAAAAAAAAGAAAAAAAAAAATCCTCAACAAAACTTTGGCAACCAGAATACAGCAATTCAATTTCCACTGAAATGACCAATGCATCTCTCACTGACTACCTTTCACATGCTGAAAAGAGAAATTTCTAATAGATACGGTTCAGAGAGGACAGGGCTGAGGGAAGATGCAGAAAATTAACCCATGAACCTGAGGTTGTCCTGTGAAGTTCACTGCTGTGTCTCTGCCAGCGCTCAGGCCTCTGCATGGACAAAGCAGACCCAACCAATCTAAACCTCCTCCTGCTGCCTCATATAGAACCAAAGGTGGCTGTGGGCAGGGACAGAGACCACCTTGGCCTCTGCAGATCACAGGCCAGAAGCGAGGGGCAGTTAGCACAGCACCTGGCATGTAGCAGGTGCTCAATTAGTTTCTGCTGCATGAAGCAGGTAATGACGAGCAGCTGCAGAA
This sequence comes from Equus przewalskii, assembly GCF_037783145.1. Taxonomy (NCBI): domain Eukaryota; kingdom Metazoa; phylum Chordata; class Mammalia; order Perissodactyla; family Equidae; genus Equus; species Equus przewalskii. Next base: position 359,579 of record NC_091837.1, on the reverse strand, counting down.
CAGTGCCCAGGCCACCCTGAGGAATCACAGCACGTGCTCTAAGTGAGGCCAATTTTTGCAAGAAACGAGAAATGTCAGGTGGACTGCCTTGGGGCTCCCGATGGCTCAAGAGGATGCTGCCTTGCTGAGGACACCCCTGTGTCTAGAATGACACAACAGGTGGGTCCACAGAGACCCTCACCAGGCAGAACCTGCTGGGTCTGGAGGTGGGTGCAGCAAGGAGTGAGGCTGGTGGTGTTGCATGGACCTGGTATGTCTGTTATCCTGAAGGTGATGGGGGGATCTCCCGGGGGAGGGGGTGTTGAGGGGAGAAGCCAGATAAATATTTGCTGAAGGAGTGGGCAAGAGAACCAGGCCCAGCTCAGGGGCTTCCCCTGTCCCAGCTGAAGCGGGCCCCCCACTAGCTTCGGGGGAGGGGATGGCAGCACTCCTCCACTCCCACACAGCCCCCTTCCCCTGCCCAAGGCTGCTGTCCTCAGACCCAGTTTCTGGCCTGAGGCTCATTCCTGCTGACCGTCAGTTGAGGGGTGGGGCTCAGAGCGAGAGGGGCAGGACAAGTGGGGTCAGGGCAGGGAACTGAGTCACCAGGAGCAAGGGGATGTGCTGACCCAGGGTTCCCTCAAGGTACAAGTGTGCCACCTGTATCAGGGTCACAGACGGCCTCCTTCCCTGCCCACACCCTGGGGCACTGCCCGCCCCACCTCTAACAGCAGTAAACCTCTGGAAGTCCTGGCTCTATAAAGACAAAGGCTTAATTACCAGCATAATTACAAGCATAAAGGCTTAATTACAAATTAACCAATGCCCCTGTTTCAAAGGTTTGGCAAATTTATTTCTTCAAATACAAATACTCACTGAATTAGTCTCCTCACAAACAACAGCTCCCTGCAGATGGGCAAACGCTCGAGAATTGTCACCAAGAAGCCTGGAAAGGGAAGCTGTGCGTGCCTGAGGCAGGACTGTGCGGAGGGCTCAAGGTCCGCTCCCAGAGCCTCAGTTTCCCCATCATAATCCCCTGCCCCTCACCTGGGAGGCAGTGAGCCAGGTGGGGTCTGGGCCATGGCCCTGTCTCCCCTGCGGCCCTAGACAGGTCACCTGTCCTCCTGGGTGGCAATGAGCCTGCCCCCACCCTGGGCAGGAGGTGACAGGTGAGGCTGGTGGTCTGTTCCCATCAAACAGGGCATCTGGGAATCCCAGACCCACGGCTTGCCCTCTCCCAGTGTGTTCAGGAAAGCCCCCTCTCCAACTCCAGTTCTCCTCAGGAGGCTGGGCATGTGGCCAGGGAGCTCAGAACACACTGTCCCAGCATCCTCCTCACTCCTACCCCGGGGCCTGGGCTGGGCTCTGGGGCCTCCCGCCCCCTGCAGGCCTGTCCCCGAACCCCTAACACCCCTGCCTCTCCCCTCCCCACCTTTGCTTTCCCTTCGGCCTGTCAGGCCTCCTGGACAGGGTCCCCAGGACACCACCTTCACCATGGTGGGCAGACTGGGTGGCCCATGGCATGCTCCAAAGGGCTGACACCCTCAGCAGAGCCTCCAAACAGCATGGGGGGGCGTGTGCTGCGGTGCTGGAGCCCTGGGCCTCGGGCTGTGTGCAGAGGAGACTCGCTTTGACTCTCAGGGCCCAAGCGCACCCTCCCTGGGGTCCTGACTGACCACAGAGGAGATTGTCCGTGGGAGTGCTGGCCACATCAGGTCTCCAACCCCCAAGGGGATCAGGATGAGGGGAGCTGAGGATGGGGGACCTGCAGGGCACATCGCCACAGGGACAGGTGTCACCTCGTACACACCTGCTGTGGCACCTGGGCTCCCCTTCCACACATGAGGGAATGGGTGGGTGGCCCTCCCCGGAGGTGTGGCTCCCTGGACTGTCCGCCTGCCCAGTGGGGGTCTGTCTCCTGTGCAGGTCCCGGGGTGGGCTGTCTGAAGATGGTGGGCTGACTATTTCTCGGGAGAGGGGCTGTCGTGGGCATGCCCCAAGGCCACTCTCCCAGGCTTTGCTCAAGTCTGATAATCCTGCCCCGACTCTGCCCCCAGCACACCCCCCGGCCCTGCCTGGGCCTCCAGGTCAAGCCTAAGTTGTTTAAATACAGAAAAACAGCTCTGGGCATGAGGTGTTTCCTGCAGCGGCCCTGACAGGGGAGAAGAGCTGCAGACAGCCCGAACATCCACAATGGGATGCACTTCCCCGGCCCTCAGCTGCAGCAGGACACAGGCCCCAGGGACAGCGGGACCAGGCCTGAGTGTGTCCAGAATGTGCAGAGGCCCGAGGGGCAAGGGCCAGGTGGTCAGAGGAGAGGAAAGGCAGGGGCACAGCGGGTGGCACAGGCAGGAGGGGGGTCGCGTTGACGAACCATCCAGACATTAACACGGGAGGCGCTGGTAAGGCAGGGGTCCCAGCCCCACGCGCTTTTTGCCGCCCACACAGGGCCCAGCTCCCAGGAGCATGGAGGGACAGACCTGCTGGCTTGTACGGTGTGATAGGCGGGATTTCTTTTTCCTTCTTCTTTCTATTTTCCACATTTTCCATAAACAAGCACATACTGCTTTATAAAATTTTTAAAAAGGCAAAACGGGGGACTCAGTGCTGTGGTCACTTGATATCTGCGGGCTGGTCTCATGGCCTCTCCCTCACTCTCAGCCCTTGGGCGCACCATGGGAGGCTGGCCTGGCCAGTTCCAGGAGGCAGCTCTGTACCAACACCAGGCTGTGGCCTTGACCCACGCCTGGGGCGAGGGCTCTGGGGTGATGCGGGGTGGATTCTCTGTGAAGGGAGACGCTGCTTTGAGAGGGGTGGGCCTTGACCCATGCCTGGGGCGAGGGCTCTGGGGTGATGCGCGGTGGATTCTCTGTGAAGGGAGACGCTGCTTTGAGAGGGGTGGGCCTTGCCTGGGGCTGAGACCCTCCACCTGTGCCACCCCAGATTCCTCAGTGGCCCAGGCCTTAGTTTCCCCATCTGTGTGCTCGGCGCCCTCCCAGGCTCTGTGGTCCAGATCCCATGGGCCAGGAATGGCCGCGGGGCAGCGGCAGCTCTCTCCAGAGCACAGAGCCAAAGCCCTGGGAGGAGGACGTGGGGCTGGCAGGCGCTCCGCAGCCTCATTATCTGCAAAACGCAGAGAGCGGCAAGTACATTCAGACGAAGACTGGCCTAATTAGGATTTCACGGAGACTGAAAATATTTTAAAAAGAAAAAGTTTAACTAAAGGCATATTTGAAATACCAAACTCATCGACTGCAAAAGTCAACCCGGCAAGATGCACTGTGGGGGCGGGTACCTCCCTCTCCCCTCCCCCACGCTGGGCAGCTGCCCTGTGGCAAGACCAGCCAGGGCCTCAGCCCCTGCACATCAGAGCTGCAGGGGGGCGTCCTTGCTGCACAAGACCTACCTCCCAGGGCTAAAGGTCATGCTGGGACAGGGCATGCCCAGGGCCTGGGGGAAGGGAGACCCCTCAGCAGCATGACTGTCTAGGGGCCTCACAGGCAGCTCCCCAGAGGGCAGTCCAGGCCGGGGAACAAAGCAGAACAAGTCCAAGGTACAGGCTGAAACTGACTATGGCCGAGTAACAGTGAGAGGTCCTAGGGACAGCCACATGAGGCATGTTGGAGGCAGGGATGCCCAGAGAGGAGAGTGACAAGGCTGGGAGCCAGGGGCTGGGTCAGCACACAAATAGCCACTGTGGGCCTGCAGAGATGGCCCAGGAGAACCTGCGGGCAGAGCACGGCTGGTGCGGCACCATCTCACCTGGTGGCCTGGGTGACGTAGGCTTCACCAGGCTGGCCCCACAGTACTGGCCATGCCACCAGCCATGAATCACCCCGAGCAAGGGATGGCACAGCTCACGCTGTATCTCTGGTGGCCGACACAGAACACCACAACGTGGAGCCTTTTGTGCGGCTCGGAACTGGTCTTGCCGCGTAGAGTGTTCCTCCTCCTGCCCCACCGAGAACCACGGGCTCCAGGGGTGGGGAGTGGCTTGGGGCTTCCCTGAGGACCGAGGTCTTGGCCCCCGCTTCTGATGTTGAGCCCACCTGGGCAATGACCCACAAGTCCAATCACAGAGGCCCCTGGACCCCTGGCTGAGAGCAGCCCCCAGGCAAGAGGGTGGCCGGCTAGCCTGCACCAGGCTCTCCAGCCACACGGCAAGATCCTGGCGGCAGGCAGACTGGCCGGCCAGGACTCACCTCCCAGCCCCCGAGGCTGAGACACAAACAGGACAGTGTGAGCGCCGGGCCTGGTGGTGCCTCCACCTGGGGTCATGTGGAAGAGGCTGGCTCACCCCCCCACAGCATGACAGGGACACCCACCTGTGAAAGTCACCAACACTAACATCAGGAGACCCACGCCCTCTGCAGGCGGCATGGCAGCTGTCTCCAGCCACAGGCAGCACACGGCACTTGAAGGCCCAAGGCCCGCAAGGGGCCCAGGTCACTCTGGGGTCTTCTGAGGAGGGCCCACCACAGCGGGGACCTGTTCTCAGTAATTGAGGGTGCTCAGCAGGGCTGCGAGAGTCCCGAGTGACAGGGAGACCAGAGCAGGACGTGCGGGGACCTGCACAGGCCACTAACTCAGCAGGGAGGGCCACTCGGAACAGCATGTGCCTCGGCGAGTCCAAAGAGGTCCTCAGAGGAAGGGCTCCAAGGAGGGGATCCAACCCGCACCTGCAGAGTGACCACGACTCTTAAGAACAAAGGCTGATCAAGGGGAGGCTCCGACCTGATCTTTCTTACAAGGCAGGGCGCGCTGGCCAAGGGCCGCCACCACCAGGAGCCCCACAACCTGCGGACACATGCTGTAACATTGCTGACTTCTGGTGACAGAAAATATTCATCAAGAAACAGTTCAAGTACAACCGAATCAACAAAGATACAACATCACCTTATATTTATGTCAAAATAAACTCTAGATGGATGGAGCCTTGGGTGTAGACCCTAACTAGAAACACCTACAGGAAAAGATCAACCTGCATTCATCCAGCTATGTGCTAGGGCAGACAATGCACAGAGCAATGGAACAACTAAAAGGAAGAAAATTCAACAGATTTCACCACAAAATATGGAAGATTTCTGAACGTGAAAACCATCAGAAACAAAAATTCAAAAGCTGAAAAGAACCTGCAGCAGACAGACAGGGCGAGAGCTCACAGTTCAATGCGTGAAGCCTACACCAATGGCTGAGAAACACAGCAAAACCCAAGAAACCCTGCCTGGAGCCGGCTGTCACAGAAGGGCAGCCGTGCTCAGCAGCAAAGGCCACAGACTGCCGAGGGGCAAGGCCAGCCCGGGGGCTTCCCAAGTGGTGATGTCAGTGCCAGCATGGCTGTAGTGAAGGGCATCCACGTCCCCTGGGCCAGGCATCAGCGTCACCCCAACACCACCTTCCAGCTCCCCGCTCTCAGGAGGGCCTGCTGTTCATCACCATCTTGCAGTTCCGCAGCTGGTCACTCCTTTCTCTGCTGCCGTCTCCTCATCCAGGCTGAGGGCTCCCCCAGAGCAGGGCTGGGCCTACTGTGGTCACAACGCCCAGTGTCCAGCATGGAGCTCAGTGAGCAAGTGCTAAACGGCCGGAGGCGAGTATGGAGGACACATGGGTGCTTGCCATCAGCCCCTGTCCCAACTTCGTCTGGAGGCCCCCACCCCATCTCCCTCTTGATGGGGGCAGGGCCTCACCCCAGGGCAGGGCAGAGCAAGGAGCCCTGAGCCAGGGCCCAGGTTCTGCATCCCAGTCTAAGAAACTGTCCCAGCTCAGAGCAGAGATGGCGCAAATGCCACCATCCATCCAGTGCCCACGGCAGACACGAATATTCAGTCACCATGGCAGACAGGCATAATCTATCACCACACTAGAAAAGGGCAGGACAGAGACAGGAGACAGCGAGAGGAGAGAGAGGCAGAGAGAGGGCCAGAGACAAACAAGGAGAAGACTAGGAGCAGGAGACAGGGAGGGAAAAACAGGGAGAGGAAGAGAGCAAGCAACCAGGGCCACGGGGTGAGGGTGGCGGACGACTCCTGCAGGTCGTCACCAGGGCTGTCATCTGGCGTCCGGCTGGCCTGCCAACCTGAGGCCCGGTGGCCTACCAAGAGTTAAGGGAGACGGGGGCCAGGCTCCTGCCACATGTCACCTGTGCCACAAGCAATGTCACGTCCCAAGGCCTGGGTGCTCTGGCCCAGCGAGCCCTGGACGTGGCCTGAGCCTCTTCATCCCAATCCAGAAGCCCTCGTGGGGCCCAAAAGCCTGGGCACTGAGATGCTTGGCCAGACCTTGGTCCTCCTACACAGCCAGGCGGCAGCAGACCCCCAACTCCCACCAGCACGGCCAGCAGCTTTCCACACCTGTGGTCCTGGGGAACAGAGAAGAAGGAGCTGAGCCCCCCAGCCCTCTCCTCTGTCTTACAGCCCTCAGCACAGGACACTCAGGCGTCGGGAGGCCTGGGGGCTCCTGTGGTCTGTGGCCACTGCCTTCTTGCCACCACGAGAGCATGGCACTGGCTGGGCCAGGCCCTCTACGCTGGACACTCCGTGACACACAGAATCCACAGGGCTGGGTTGGCCGAGCCTCCCATGGAGACAATGCTCAGTGGGGCAGGGGCAGATGGCCGGGCTCGGGACTAGGGACCTGTACTGGAGGAACAAGAGTGACCGGGATCATTCTCATCAGCCACCACTACTCTGAACATGAGACCACCACAGCCAACTCTGACAGCCTTGGGTGCCAGCAGGGCATACCTCCCCACCATTCAGAGGGTCCTGTGGGACACAGGGACTACTCAGCCTCTGCCCCTGCTACACTTGCCAGGCAGCACACCTCAGTTCCACTGGAGCTATAACCGAGGAACCCACAAACATAGATAACACCCAAGGCAACAGGCCAGCACACAGCACCCATGGCTGTGAACAGGGGCATCACGACTGCTTGGTTACACACTGTCCACAGCTGCCTCCGCCCTACGATGGCAGACTGGCGCAGCTGTGCACAGCAGAGGCCATGCAGCCTGCAGAGCTGAACATCTGCTCTCTGGCCCTTCAGACAAAGCCAGCCACGTGGCCTCGGGGCCCTCCTCCGGGTGCTCCAGGTGTGACCCATCACCTGTCTCCCCCAGGCAGCAGGGACCACCCTGAGCCAAGAGCAGAGCTGGGTGGGCTGGGCCAACAGCAGACTGCCGTGGCAGGCGTCCAAGTCATGGCGGGTGAAGATCAGCCCTAGCTAACAGCCTGGTCGGTTGGCCCCACCACAGGCTTGTCCACCAAACCAGACAGCGAACTGGTGGCTGCTGTCCACACTTAGGCCATCAATAAATCCAAGTAGGGCAGTGAGAGGCCCCCACATCCAGCCCTGTCCAGCCCAGGGGCTATGCCCACTCAGGGTGAGGCTGACCAGAAGCGCACACAGGCTGGGGCCACAGTCCATCCCTCTGTCAACCACAGTGGGCAGACCCTCTAGGACACTCTGCCGTCCCAGGTGAGGGGATGTCCCCAGGCCGCATCCAGGTCACTTACCTGTCTTCAGAGGAGATCAGCACATCCTGATGTCCATCCTGCTGGCTCCGGCTCCTGCAGGGAGACCAGAAGGCACCACATGAGGCCCACCTGCTGGGCTAACTCCTTTCTAGATAAGACCAGATCCCTGGCTGAGCACTGTCACCCCTGACCCCAAGGTCATCCCATGGCATTCCCAACGCATCCCCACACACTTGTGCAGACTCTCTTGTCCCCACTCGACTGGGATTGTCACATCTGTACTTTACATTGGGCTGCCGTGGTCCCTTGTGAGTGTTCCTAATGCTGCTGACTAGCATTCAAAAGCGTGATGGTTCAGAGTTGTGGACTGACGATGACGTCTTTCTCCTTCCAGAAGGCTGGGTGTGCTTCTTCGGGATAAACAGCATAGCAGGGAGAACTCCCACACCAGGGTCCCACCAGCCCACACAGCGGGTTACGGCCGCCCAGGAGTCTGCCCCAACACCCACGTGGCCCTGCTCCCCCAACCTAAACCCCACTCCTGCCCTGTGGGACAGGCCACTTGCCTCTCCTGAGGCTCCCTGAGGTCAGTCCAGAACCCATGTCCCTGCTGGGTGGGCAGCCCTGCTCCCTAGTCCCCAGGACCCAGGCACTGGAGCTATGGCCAGGTGTGTCCCCATGCAAACCCCATGGGCTTCCTATCTGGGTCGATGACCAAGGGGATGCATTCCTTCTTGTTGTCTCTAGGCCTGGGGATGTTGCCAGAGAGTGTTTGTGATGTAAAAATGAAAAACAGGGTGGCACAGATGGAGGGAGGGTCTGGGCTGTGGATGGAAGGCCGTCTCTAGAGGGACACAAGTGATGTAAGCACTCTCCCCTCGGCTCAACCATGTTTTCCAAATTGTTCCGAGCCTCTGTCTCATCTTCCTTGGTGGATATGGCCCATTTAGGAGCCCCGAGGGTGGGTCTCCCTGTAGACAGCAGCCCCATGGGGAGGGTGGGAGTCAGCATGGGATCATGGGGGGTTAGGATGTGGGGGCCCAGAGGCAGGGAAGAACAAGGCGGCCAAGCCAGGCGTTTGTGTATGTGTGTGCACACTCACACGCGCGTGTGCCCAGTGGGCACCTGTGGTTGGGAGTTGGCCCGCTGACACCCTTGGCCCCACGGCAGAGGAGAAGCAGCCTTGCTGGGAATGTAACATTTTGGGACAAATCGTGCACAGAGGTTCTGTTTCGCCAAGAATGGTGTGCCTTTATCAGGCCTGCTAACCGCTGGCCTCGCACGAGGTCTCGTGAAGCACTGGCTGCACACCCTCATCTCACTGACTCTCACTAGGTGTCCTGGGTCAGCCTACTACCCCATTCTGCAGATGCCCAGTATTTGAACTCAGGTCTTCCTGTACCCAGGACCCCCCCCCAACTACTCACCAACCCAGCAGGGATGTGTGGTCACAAAAACTGGCTCCTTCCTCATGGGGCTCCGGCCAGGCCAAGAACTCCACAAAGGCAGAGGAGAACCAGTAGAAGACACCAGTGTGGGGGAGTGGCGGGCACCCGCAGGGCTGTGGGGGTGGAGTCCCAGGCAGAGCTTCCCGCAGGAGGAAGGGGGGGAGCAGATGGACTGGGAGGTATTGGGGGACACAGGGTGGTGGTGGTGGCAAGGGGAGGCCTGGGTCTCGGTCCCTAGAGCACCCTTGTTATAGGGCACTGTACAAGTGGGGTAGGGCAGAGCCTGACAGGAACCCTGGGGCAGTGGACAGATGGATGAGTGTGAGACACGAAGGCAGAACTAGTGACGGGATTTGTGACGAGAAGGCAGGGGCACCTGTCTTGAGGAGCCCTTCCCAACATCTCCTCAGTGCTGGTCTGCAGGCTCTGGGGTCACTTGCCAGGGCAGGGACCCTGAACCAGGAGCCTGGGGGCCAAGGGAGCCCCACGCCCCTTATCGGGCTCCAGCCCCAAACAACGACAGCCTGAGGAAGCAGACAGCCCCACTGGGCTTCACAGCCTGGGCCTACCGTTGATGTGGGCCCCCCCACGCTGGCGCTCTCCGAAAATCTGTCCAGTTTGTCCCCAGCCTTGGAAAGGCCTGCTGGGTCTCCAACTGGGGCAGGAGGCTGGTCCAGGCTGCAAGGCAAGTCACGCAGCCAGACTGGTAAGCTATGGACCTGTCATGTTTGACACATGAGGCAGCTCCCATGGACACAAACAGAATCCAGAGGAGGGATGGGGCCTGGGCTGGGCGGGCTGGGTGGGCAGCTCAGGGCAGTGGCAGGTGGTGAGGAGCCCGGATGAGGGTCAGATAGGCCTGCCTGGGATCTGGCGCGATACTCGAGTCGTGCATCCTGCTCTGCCTCAGCACATCCTCACGTGCCCTTCCAGGCCCCTGGTCACTCTGTGTGCGCCGTGAAAAGGCACGCACCTCCGCCGTACCCCTCATTTCACAGATGAGGATGCTGAGGCACTGGGAGGCACAGGCCCGCCCTGAAGGGCTGGCTCAGAGTCCTCTTCTGAAACCCTGGGCAAAGGTAGGGCGGCCCATGGAAGCCAGGGAGGCCCGTGGGGCAAATGCCTGAAGGAGGCCTCACTTCAGGGCCGTGCAGGGCCTGTCCTCCACTGTCCTTGCCCAAGTCTGTGCTCAACGACTCCCCATCAGCCCTTGGTCCCCCTCTGCCTGCACCAAGGGTGGTCAGGGGCACTGGAGCGACCAAGGGGCCTCTAATTGCATGCACGCCTCTCCAGCTCCACACCCTGAGGGGGCAGGCTGGAGAAGGCAGGGCTCTAGCCTCCCTGCCGGCTGCCTCAGGGACAGGTCCCCGCCGCAGGGGGGCTGGGTGGAGCCTGCCTGCCTGCCATGGCTATCCGGGGGCCCTCCAGTGGCCAGACTTGGCCTGTTGCTGCTTTGCTAGAAGCTGAGGACCCCTCAAGGCCCACTGGGGCAGTGGGAAGGGCCTGGCCTGACACAGGAGGGGCGAGACAGGGCAGCTGTGTAGGGGACAGGGGTGCCACCAGCTCTGGGCTCATCTCCTCGACCTGTGCAGCAGGCCAAGACATGAGCCCTCCCCGTGGGGAAGCCCGTGAAGGGATTCCTGACTGCCCCGCTCTAGTCAGTCCCTAATGCTGGGACTCCTGCAGAGTGGCCCAGTGACTCATTCCAGCCTTGATGGGAGCAGCACCACTTGAGCCACCACTGGGCAAGTTCCCAGTACCCCCTGTGGTCACCTTGGCCTCTCACACCGCTTGCCCCCAGGACCTCCACCCTCACAGGGCAGATGCTAGGGGCTGGCTGAGGCTCTGGGGTGCCTGTCTGTGCCCCCTAGCTGTGCTACAGTTCCTGGCTCCCCAAGGAGGTGCAGGGTCCCACTGCTCATGTCCCCCAGGCTTTTTTCTTGGGGTGAAGAGAACGCAGTGAACCCACCCTGAACCCTCATGCAGCGCAAACAGGGACGGAGGTGCAGCCCTGACCTCACGGAGCCTTGGAGAGGCCGAGGGGCCCCTGGGACTGGGAAGAGACCTGAGAGGCTACCTCTGGAAGGGGTGCCACGCAGCCCAGATGTGGCAGGCGGGGAGCAGCTCTAACTTAGCAGGACTGAGGGCTGGGTCCAGTGGGCCCAGGAAGAACTTGGTCAGCAGAGACTCATGTCTGTGTAGAAAAGCCCATGAGGAAGAGCAGGGCCGGGACTGGCTTGGCTGTGCTCCCACGACCCTCCTCCCCAAGCCAGGACTAGAGTCCCTGAGCACAGTGGACTGAGCTCTGTGCCCAGTCCTGTGCTGAGTGCTGTGGACCACAGATATGAGGGCGTGGGGCAGCCGGGGACAGACATGGTACTGTGCATGCAACAGGGCGAGGCTGAGGGAAAGCACACACTCTGGATTCACAGCCCCACACACCATGGCTGGACCTGAGGCCTGGACCACGTGCTCAGGAACTCAGTGGCCATGGGCCCAGCGTGCTGGGCAGAGGGCTCTGACAGTCCCCTGTGTCCAGCACTGTCCCGCGTCCAGAGATACACTGAGCACAGGACAGGCAAGACCTGCTGGGAAGGGGCAGGCCTCTGGCGACGGCCTGGATCTGGGAGCAGAGGCAGAAGGAGTCACAAAGGGTGGAGGCTCCCAGTGCACCCCCGGTATGTGTCCTCGCAGGGGGAGGTTGCCCCCACAGGTTTAGCCACTCATCCCCCAGTCCCTTGGGTTTACTAACCCTGACCTAGTGTGTGTCCTGCACAGGGACGTGGGTGACACGGGGAAGAGGTATGAGTGAGGAGTAACCACCTGAAACTCCATTGGGGCGGTTCTTTCCTTTTCCTTGTTTCTAAACACGCCTGGGTCTAAAGGGAGGGGGGAGCCAGAGTCTTGGAGCTCCCTCTTCACTGTGATACGTTACTACAGGTTAACGATGATGACACGCTGTAAGAACCCAACATTTAATTCTGTAAAGATTAAAATGGGAAGGCTGGAAACTGCAGGCTGCTGGCCCAGGGAGACGCCTCATCAAACCTGGATTGCATACTACTCCGAGTGGGAAGGAGGCGCCTCCACCTGGGGCCGGTGTTTCACCCAGGGATCGAAGGGGTGGCAGGAGGTGGGGGACCCAGGTCGGGACACTGGGCAGGGACCCCGGGCGGCGTCCCCTCCCTGGTCTTCTACGGGGCGAGAGCAGCGCGGTGCAGGGACATCCCTTTGGCCGGCCCGGCCGTGTCCCCGCGCTTCCCGGCAGCGCACCGCCCCAGTAAAGTTCCCCGGCCCCGCCACCCCTCCGGCCGTGGGAAAGTTTCCGTGGCTGCGCGGCCCTGGCTTGAGTCGCCTGGCGTCGCGCGGGGCGGACACGGCTGCGAGGCCGGGCCGTGTCTCGGCTGGGGCGCGCGATGCGGGGCGCCCCGGCTGGACCAGGGCCCCGAGACCACGCACAAAGGGACCCGCCCCCGCCGGTCCAGGGTCTCGCGCCCGGGGCGCCAGCGAGGTGCAGGTGGGGCAGAGCCGGCCTTTGGCCCCCGGTCCCGACGCCCCCCCCGGACCTCGACTCCTGGCCCAGAACCCCACATGGACCCCGGCTCCCGCCCGGACTGCAGCCCAAAACCCGGTCCAGATCTCTGGCCTCGCCCCAATCTCAGCCCCGACCCCAGGCTCCAACCCCCCGGCGCCCTCCCCGGACCCCGCCCCCCGGCCTGAGCCTACCTGGAGCGCGGCGTGGGCGGCCCCGCAGCGCGGCCCCCGCCCCCAGACGGGCGTCCCCGGGTCCCTCGGCGCGCGGCGGGAGCAGGGCGCGGCGCGGGTGGCGGTCAGCGGGGCCTCAACTCGGGCTGGCGCGGGGTCAGACCCCTCCCGGGCACAGCGCACAGCCCCGGGGCCAGCCCTCCCCGCCCGTCCCGCGGCCCGTGCGCAAAGCGGGCCTGGCCGGCGACGCGACCCTCCGCCCCGCCCTATCCGACCGCGAATTTTCCCATTGGCCGGGAGACCCGGCGCGGCCCGGCAACCGGCGCCGATTGGACGGACGCAGGGAGACGCCGGCTTGCCATAGGGCCCCCGGGGTGTCCGTCCCGGATGACGACCGGCCCCTTCGTGAAGTGGCCGAGGCCCGGGCACCTGCCGGGACCGCTGCGGCGGCGGCTGGGGCCGTGAAGCTGCCCCTGCCTGGTCGCCTTCAGGGACGTCCGCGGGCCGTGCGGCCCCGACCCGGGGCTGGCAGCCTCGGCGCCCCTTTCCCGGACCCTGGCTCCGTTGCCTCCATTACTACCCCCAGTTCGCAGGTATCTTTCTCCAGCGCCTACTGTTCGCCCGGAGTTGCGCGAAGCGCCCTCCCGTCGACATCAAATTGTATTCCTCGCACAACCCGCGAGGCAGAGTTCTACTGCCATCCCATTTACAGATGGGTAGCTGAGGCTCAGAGAGGTTCTCACTTCCTTTCGGCCACCGGGGCTCCACCCAGTCTGTCTGACCCTGGGGTCTAGGGGTTCTTCCACCCTCATCGCGCCACGGTTGCCATAGCGGAGGAGGGGGTGCGGCCTTGGCTCAGCGAGGCCGGAGAGGGTGGCGGCCTGCAGTGTTTCTGAGGGCAGAAAAGGACACCTCAGTGAATCAGGGGTTTTCCTCCCTCAATAGGCCTGAATCTACAGACACCCTGAACTCAGCCCACCCTGTAGGGCCCCACGGGACTGTCCTCTGTCACCTCCGCCATCACATCGCCACAGATCTGGGCCTGGGGAGGCGGAGTCTGTGCATTTATCACCCCCACTTCTGGGTGTCCCATTTCCTCCACCCTACCTGCGTCGTGGAGGAACACTGTGGGGTTCAGCCACCAGAGCTGAGTTTACCAAAGGTTGTATTTCCCTGCCAGGTGGGGAGCAGATGCCTGGCCCCTGCAGCGACACAGGGCACAAATGTGACGACAAATGGGACTGTTACCCTAGGCTAGGTCCACTTAACTTCATGGTGTGGAGGGCACCAGTGGGAATGCTGCCCACTGGGGCTTGTTTTAGGAGGTTCCTGAGATGGCCCTGGCTCACACTTTGTTCTAAGCCTTTCCTGCTCTGGTTTTACCTAGATTTGACCAGATCCTCAGTTTACCGTGTTCCCCAAGGCCGCCAGGGAGCCACACCAACCATGACGGTGCTGATGGGGGACCAGACAGTCCTGTCTTATCCATCCACGTCAGGGAACCAGTGTGTTCACCCAATAGTTTCTGGATCAGAACAAAGAAAGGGAAATGACTTGGGGCCAGAACTCACCACTGCTACCGCCACTGGGTCTCCTTGTGCCCTGGCATACATGGCACATCAACCCTAACAGCCCTGCAGAGCCAAGCAGCTACCAACAATCAACTGGAGCTGGCACTTGAGGTGACAACCATTTGGCACCCTGGCACAAGGATGTTGCTCAAAGCTCTGGGGAGGCAGAATGAAGTATCTCTCTCTGGAACACAGGGGCCCCCGTGAGCAAGATAGCACTCGTCCCAGGTAGCCTCACCATCGGTGACATTCTGACCCAGCTGCCTTGTGACCTGGGGGGTTCCCTTTCCTACCCTTAGCAGTGGAATTAATTAGCCCAATGGTCCCTACACATCTCTCCAAGGACATTGGGCCCTGGTCCTCCTGGAGCCCCTCCTCTCTCAGTGACCTTGTGGTGCAGCACCACCCCTTCCCCACACACTTGCTGATGGAGGCAAGAGGGCTGGACAGACCTCTGCTGAGAGCAAAGGGGAGAACTGTGCACCCAAATCAGCCCAATTGAGGGCTGCCCCCCTCCCTCTCATTCCCACCCACCACTCCCAACATGGTTCCAGAGACCTATCTGCCCCCAAGCTGGATCACCAGCCACATACAGAGGAGTAGGGGGACAGCACCAGTTCCAGGAGGACTCAGGGCCCCTGTCTGGCAGTGGGCCTACCATGACCTAGCCTGCAGGTGGGGGTCAGAAACAGTCAGAGAACAGGGGAGATGGCCTCCCTCCACCACTTGATCACTGCCACAGGGACCAGTAGCCCAGTCTCCTCTCTCTATCCCACTTTCTCTACCCAACTACTGGACAGCTCTGTAGTGACATCCCTGGGGCACGTGAGGAAAGCTACAGAGAAAAAAAGATTTCAGCTGGAAGTCAGGAAGAACTTCCCACTAGTTGTAGATGTTCAGAGGGTGGCCATATAAGGTGGCAGACATGTGTAATCAGAGGTGGGATGGCAGTGAGCCCCTTGCAGCCCTAAGACCGCAGGGCTCAGGTGCCCACTCCAACCCATCTCATTGGTCTTGCCTGCTCCCTACCACTAAATGTCATCCAGACTGGAGTCAGTGGTGACAGAGAACATCAGAGTGTCTGATCTGGCTCCACTGATATGGGGAGAGCGTGGCTAGGGTTGGGACTGGCCCAGGGCCATATGCTGTTCTCTGTGGCAGAGTGGGATGTGAACTTCCATCCAGCTCGTGTGACACTGCATCCCCCTTTGCAAGCAAGGGGGAAGCACTGCTCACGAGGGCCCCACCAATCTGTACCCCACTCCTCTGAGGTATGTGGCCCAGTGGTTGGGGGTAGACCACTCTGCAGCTGCTGCCCCATACCCCAGGGCATGGTCACTCGCCTCCAAGCCCCAGGTTCTATTTATCTGAACCACCACCTCTTGGCTGGACTGCATGGTCCAGGTGCCCAGAGGGAAATCACTGGCACCAGCCCAGCACAATTCTGCTGCTGGATGGCAGGAGGGAGGATTTGTGTGTCTCGCTGGGTCTACTGCCTCCTGGCCATGGGTCCTTGGGCATCCAGACTCTTTTGGTTCCTGTGCCTGCAAAGGGCTTCTGTTGGGTTCCAGGAGGAACACAGATGAGATGGCGAAAGAGTAGGGTGGAATGGGCCTTCGGGGGTGTCATGCAGGCTTGGGTTCGACTCTTATCTTTGTTGATTACCAGCTAGGCCCTTCTCCTCTCTGAGCTCGTTTCCCACAGGGCGTCAGTGCTCCAAGTCAGGATCAGGGTGCTTAGGTCTTCAACAATCCAGCCACCGCCACTTGCCACCTTTTTTGACTTCAAACAAGCAACATAACTGCTCTGAGCTTTGGTGTTTACATCCTTAAAATGGGATGAATGAGAACTGTGTATCAGAACAGTGGGTTTAGAGCACTAAGCACATTGTTATTATCCTCGATATAACTGTCATGCTTGTCATAGTTTGCTGAGTGCCCACTTTTGAGCAAGCGCTGGGTCTGTGACTCTCCACTTTCCCTGCACTCAGGCCCCAGACACAGCCCCGAAGCCAGTGTGGGCAGGGAGCCCAGCAAATGCCTCTGTCCTGTTGGGAGGGCCCTACTCAGTGCCCCTTCCCAGCTCATGCTCACGTGCTCACTCAGTACAGATCAGGCTGGGTCAGCCCTTCATCCTTGGCCCAGATCTGCAGAAAGCCTCGAGGTGGGCTCAAAGGCTATGCTGGCCAGCTGGGGCTGGAGGGCCTGGTCTGCGGTCTGCCCAGAGCGAGGCAGGGATGTCAGGGGGTCAGGGTTGCAGTGGGAAGGATGGCCAGGTGCAGAGGCCAGGACTGGGTGGATGGGGAGGGGGAGACCAGAACCCAGCCTGAGGGGTGGGTCTGGAAGTGACCATCCCTGTAGCGCTTCCTGCGAGGGCCCGGTGGGCAGGTGACCGATGGGCGCCTGGAGCTCAGGCCGCGGGCCAGACGTTTCCGTGAGGGCATGGGCTTGGGGGGCTGCAAACGCTGCGACTTCCCGCGGGGTCCCCTGGGTTGGCACGCCAAGAAGGCCGGGAAGGCTGCGGGGGGTCACGATGGGCCCAAACACCAGCGGGGCGTGGAGGCTTGGCGCAGCCCCGGGGGCGGGGCGCCGGGCAGGCTGCAGCCCCCGAGCGACTGCGCGCGCGACCAACGGTGCCCCGGGGTGAGGCGCGCCGCCCCGCCCCTCGCCGCGCGGCCCAATGGCGAGCGCGCAGACGGCGGCAGGGGCGGGGCCTGGGCGGCGGCGGCGGCGCGCGAGCGCGGCACCCGGAAGTCGGCGACGCAGGAGGCGGTGAGTGAGCTGCTGGGGCGGCCCGGGCCGGCGGAGGCACCCTCGCGGGCCGCCGGAACTTGGGGACGCGGGTCTCCAGGGGCCCGGGCGCGACGGGGCCGCACGTCCCGCCCTGCCTCAGTTTCCCCTTCCCGAGGCGTGGAACGGAAATCCAGCGGCCGAGTCCTGGGAGACCCGCCGAGCCTGGCGGCAGGAGAGCCCTGCGCGTCTCTGGAAGGCGGTCCCCGCCGGCCTGGGGTGCGGGGCTTCTGGCAGGCGGAGCCCGGCTCGCTGCGAGGAAGCAGACCGGAGGGAACTGCGCGGTCGCTGCGGGGTGGTGGGCTACGGCGTCGTCCGCTCTGAGCCCTGAGTCACGCTGCTGCCCGCCGCGCCTTGCTGCTGGGGCAGCGGGATCATCGCTGATGTCCCGGCGCCTGGACACGGCTTTCCTGGGGTGGCTCGGGGAGTCAGACTCCTCCCCTGAGGGCGTCAGGGGTGGAGGAAGGGCAGGGCTGCGCCCAGGGCAAGGCCTGGCCCCGCTGCTGGCTTGGAGACCTCTTCCACAACCTTAGCACCTCTCGTGCTTCCTGGCTTCCCTCTGGGCCACAGCTAGAGTGAACCTCCTGCTCTTGAACCAGTTCCTGAGCCTTAGGCCCCCTTCCTCCAAAGGGGATGTCGCATGCTCAGCACAGGGCTGGCCTGTCATCCTGCTATGCCCGCTGACTGCTGTTTTGCTGCTGCTGTTTGGGCTTGCAGGCCTCTTCTGTGAGCCCAGTGTGACCTGGTGGCAGCTCTAAGGGGTGCTTCCAGCTGGTAGCACTTCAGAAGTGCTTTCTCACACTCGCTTGTTGATCTTCTGGGCAACCTTTTGGGGCAAGTGTTCATTGGCCAAACACTGAAGAAAACTCAAGCTGAGGGACAAATGGTGTTCCCAAGGTCACTCAGAGCCAGGCTGGCTCCCGGTGTCTCTCTCTTCCTGGGCCTGTGTCCTGGAGCCTTCCTCATCAGGTGACCTGTCAGGTGGGGTGAGGGCAGCTGGAGAGGGTGGCTGTGTTGTGTTGGCTGGTGGACATGGCAGAGCTTCTGGATCTCAGTGCTCCTGTGGGTGGGGTGGGGTGGGCTGCCCTGGTGCTCCCAACCCTCCGGCCCCTGACCATTCACTCCAGTCTTGCTGCTTCGTGTTACTGTCATGTCCGCAGACTGCAGGCCCCTCGGACCAGGCCTGCTCCAGCGTGATTGACAACAGCTTTCCCCAGATGAAGGCAGCAGGCCGTCAGCTGTGCCCTGGCCACCCAGCCCCTCAGCTCTTGTTACTGCTTCATGCTTCTTCTGTGTCATTTGTGAGCTGTCGTTTTGATCACAGTTCACCACAGGTGACTCATCCTCCTGCCTGGCTTCCACACTAGAGGGCCAGCTCTCTGGAGGCACTGTGGACACTGTTTCCAAGCACATCCGTGGAGAGAACGGCCCAGGGCAGGGAGGCTGAGGGGGCTTCTAGAAGTGGGTCCGCACTTGTCATTGATGCTCCAGATGTGCAAGAACTGGGTTCATCTTCTGCTGAGATGTGAGTCGGTGCATTGAGGGCAGCACCACAGAGTCTGGCATTTGTTGGTCCAGACCATGGGGTTTGGTGATGGGCTTCGTGAAAACAAGGTCATCTCAGAACCAGTGAGCTGCCCTTTTTGGGTTATCAATGCAGCTTTTTTCTTTTTCTTTCGATTTTCTTTTTAGATTGCAAAAGCAATATATGCGCTCTTAAGAGTAAGAGGTCCAGCCCCTGTCTCCTGGCGGCTGCTGACACCCAGGGTGCATCCATTGGGGTCTTCGGGACCATGCTGGCTTAAAGAGCTTGCTTTCATCCTCTTTTGAGAGGTTAGTGAGAATGCCCTTTCCTTTTTTTTTTTTTTGACAAAGATTAGCCCTGAGCTAACCACTGCCAATCCTCCTCTTTTTGCTGAGGAAGACTGGCCCTGAGCTAACATCCATGCCCATCTTCCTCTGCTTTATACGTGGGACGCCTACCACAGTGTGGCTTTTGCCAAGCAGTGCCATGTCCACACCTGGGATCTGAACTGGCAAGCCCGGGCCTCCAAGACTCGGAACGTGCGAACTTAACTGGGCTGGCCCCTCCCTTTCCTTCTTTATTAGTCACGTGGGCCGTGGGGGCCGCTGTGAAGCTGGGCTGGGCCCTGGCTTGGAGGGAACTCCCATGTTCTTGCCAGAAGGAGCTGAGGAGCTTTCCGTAATACTCACTGTGTCCCTCGTTTGTGCTGCACGTTCAAACTGTGAAGGGACAATGATACTTGGTGTGAGGCTGAATTATTGCTCCAGAACAGCTGAAACATCTTAGGAGAGAGTATCGCAGTAGAAAATTTGTCATGGTGAAATGCCACTTACCAGCCCAAACGACGAAGTATAGATTGTAGAATCCTCAGTTGCCGAGTAGGCAGGAAGGGGGAGTGTTGCTGTGGGCTGGCTGCTCAGAATATTTACAGACGTCAGGGCTTTCTCAGCCAAGGCCCTGGGAACAGCGACACTGTGTTCCCATGTGTGTTTACCTCCTCTGCTGGCAGCTGCTGGGAGGATGTCACACGTCGGGCGAAAAGAGCAGCTCATGCTTTCCAGCTCCACCCCTGGGGGCTGCCACAGCGACAGTGCGGCCGCATGGGGTGGGGATGAAGTGCCTGGCTTCTCAGCCCCTCCTCATGAAGCCCGAGGGACCCTGGCCTTTGCGTGGCCTCTCAAGACTAGATGGACAGGCTGGCTGGCCTTAAAAATGTACTCCCACATGTGTAAAGTGCTTAGCATAATGAAATGGGGCTACAGGTGCTAGGGCCCAGTTGCCCTCCGCCCAGAGCCTAGAGGGGCACGGTCTCCGTGTAGGAGGCTGCTTGGGTGCAAACTGGGAGCCTCGTCTCCTCGAGTGTCTCAGCCCTGCATCTGTGTGTCATGGTAAAAATACCTCCCCATTCACTCGCGTGCGTCCCTGTCGTTCATCGCTGCCTTCCGACCTGGCATGTCTGCCCTCCGACCAGATGCCCTCTTTGCTTTTCAGTTGACAAGGGAAAGCATTCCTCACCTCGTGGCCCCCGGTTGTCGGTTGTGGCTTTGCTCTCTGCCCGGGTGGGTGGCATCACTGTGCAGAACCCACGACAGCCCGGCGGCGCTGAGTCCTCCTCTGAGGCATTCTGAGCCAGGCCTGAGTCCGTTCTTGCCCAGCCTCTTGTGCACAGCCTCTTCTTCCGGCCTTTCCTTCCTCACCTCCCTCCACCCAGAGGAACATCTCGAAGCCAGTGGGGGAAGGAGGACAGGGGCTGTCCACTTGCTTGTCATGCAGCGTTTGCGAGTGGACAGTCCATTTTTTTCCCCGATGTAAGACGTGCTACCGTGAGAGTGTGCGTGTGTTGAGTGTCCAGCTCCATGGGTCGTGCGGTGAGTCTAGTCACGCAGCTCCATCCATATCACTGTGTGGAAACCATTGCCAGCACTCTCCTGTCTCCCTTGTGTCCCATGTCCCCCAGTCCAAGTGGCCCTGCCCTGACTTCTGTCCTCATGGGTGAGTACAAGCGCCGGTGGTGTGCTGTCTCCTGGGTGGGGCCTCCCGCTCCGCCACACGCTGCTTGGGCGCATGGACACTGCTGGGGACAGACACGGGATGGCTTCCAGTTCCTGGCTGCAGCCTTCCTTCCCTATGTTGCTTCATGGACCAGGGCACGTGCATAGCACTTGTTGGTGAGTGGGGGGGGGGGGGCATGGCACACTCACTCAGAGTTTTAGAAGATGCTGTGAATAGCCAAGAGGGAGACTTGCCCTCCAGACACTAGAGTATGCGCTGAAGCTAAGGTAATTAAACCCATGCGTCAGAGGCCTGGTGACATGTGCACAGCCCCAAGGGGCCATGTGACTGGATGTCTGAAGTATGCCTGAGGTGGGGCAGACTGGACGCCCGGGTGGCTGGGAAGCACAAGGGGTCCATACCTCCGACCACTCAACAGGCAGACCTTGAGCAGATCCAAGAAGTAAGCTAAGCCATAACTGTGCAAGGAAGTCAAGAGAAGGGGCTCTTCCTTTGGGACAGGGAGGGCAAACACTGCACTCAAGATAAGAAAATCTGCAGTGAAATGACAGACCACTTTGGATAGGGAGTACCACGGCAAGGCTGCAAGGAGGGGAGGGCTGGGAGGAAAGCTTTGTGGCTTGGGGAGCACTCAGGGCCTGCTGCCACACCATGGCACCTGCGCCATAGACCAGCGAGGCCAAGGCCTGATTCAGTACCCAGGTCAGTGATTCCTGGACATGGGGGTGCAGGTGGCCACAGGACACACAGCCACTGGGGATGCCAATGAAACCTTGGTGAGAGTGTTTTCTGCCACTGGAGGGTGGACAGCGGCAGGTTCTGGTGCCATTGGGGACGCCCCCTTGCCTGGCAGGCAGGACCTGCACAGGACATTTGGAGGGAGTTGTGCCAAGTCTGCTCATCTAAGAGCGTCACCCTCTGACCAAGCCATCCTGCCTTCTGGACCTCTGTTCTAGGAAGGTCCTCAGCCCATTTGCAAAGTGTGTACATGGGGTAGAAACTTGATGGGACCAGAGCCGAGAGGCGGAGCGAAGGCCACATCCCCTGCAAAAGCTGGGCAGCGGCAAACAGGCAGGCACACTGCCCTCTGGTGAGGACGGACCTGCGTAGCCTATCATTGGGGAGATAACCCCACAGCACACGCCTATACTTTGCTGAGAAAGTTCTGGAAGTACACAGCCAACCGGAAAAGGGGCTTTTGTGTGACTCCTGTAGTTGGAAACTTTCCAGATGAAAGTGTGCTCCTGGATGACCTGGGAGTGGGGACCACAACCCCAGACCCTGCTGGCCCCCAGAAGCTGCTTCTTGTCGCAGCAGGAAACGTGGAGCCTTGGACTGTGGCATGGAGATGCCGATGGAGAGGGTGGACGATTAGGCAGCAGGCGTGAGAGGCCAGCGTGGGCTGTGAGGCTGGGAAGCACGCTGTCCCTTGGTGCAAACACCAGAGGAGGCCGTGGTGGCTGTCCCAGGTTGGGTGGGCAGCCCTCACAGTCAGTGTGTGATGCCCATTAGACCCTGGGGCAGGGTGAGACTGGCAGCCAGGTAGGGTCTGGTGCACAGAAGAGGGAGACGGGCCGGCAACCACCCCCAGCAGTGCTGAGGTCTGCCCCGTCCCCCTGCAGGCTCCTTCCTTGTCTGGACTGGTGGTGACAACAGGGCCCTGTCAGTCTCACCCTCAGGCCCCTTTGCCTCCTCTCCCCGTGGGCCTTGCCTTCCCTCTCACCAACCTGTCTCTGCACCGGGCACGAGGGCCCAGGGAAGCAGATCCTTGCCCTTGGTCAGTGGGCTATGGACCAGTCCGTCTGGGCGCCTGGCTTTGTCCCCACATGGCCCTCATCTGGGCCACTACCTCCATCACCACATCCCTTGGTGTGTGGTCTTGACCCATCCTTGGCCATCTTTGCCTCTGTCTGTCTGCGTCGCTTTTCGTTATGCTCTAGTTAGACACTGTGGAGGGAGTTTGGGGCTTGACTCTGCTGAGAAGCCTGGTACTTCTGGAAGAGGGAGTTTGCCTGGCTCCCCATGGCTGTCAGGAACACCCTGTGGGCTCCTCTGGAAGACAGGGGCGGAGGAAAGAGGCCTGGCTGGAGGGGTGACATCCAAGGCCACAGTGAGCAGGCAGTACGGAGCATGCGGGGAGAGCTCTCGAGAGCCGGATCACCAGATGGGCCTGAGTGCTGGGATGGCTTCCGTGCCTCGCCGCCAGCGCCGTGTGCTCAGTCCCTGGTGCTGAACCCACGGCCGTCCTTTCTGTCTTGCAGGACTCCCAGGGGTTAGGCCAGCAGAAAGCGGGCTGCACCGACCTGGGATCGGGAAGACTTCCGCTGGCTTTCTTAGAGAGGCCGGGAAGCCCTGGGCTTTGGTTGAAGAGAGCTCTTTCCTTTTGCTTCACACCTTGCAGGTTCTTCTGGCTGGGGCTGAGGTGAGCTGAGGGACCCGAGGTGTGTGCAGGAAGTGCAGGCCCTGCCCTGCACGCAGAGCTCTGGGAGAAGGCCTGGCAGAGGGGCACGCTCAGGCTGGTGGAGGTCCCCCCTGGGACCCAGTGCTTCCCTGGTTGCTTCTAGGCAGGCCAAGGTCACAGCAGGAGCCCCAGGCCACGTGCTGGGGAAGCAGTGGCGAGTCGGCGGGTGGGAGGTGTGGGCGTGCTGGCCTGCTCCATGCTCATGCAGCCTCACACGCTTGCCCGGCCTGCCTTGCAGTCCCTGGGCTGAGGGCCTTCACGGCGGTCTCAGGCTGTGCTGGACCCTGTGGGAGCGAACACCCTTCTTGGGGCTGCGGCCTTCCTTTTCTCCTCAGGACTTCGTGCTGGTCCCTATTTAGTTCCAGAAAAGTCCTGGGTAGTTTTTGAAACAGGGTCATCACTTGGCCAGGCTCACAGAGGTTAGTATTTTATGTGAAATCTTGTTTGTGACAAGGATTGCCTGGTTGTCGTGTGCAGCCAGGGGCATCTGTGTGAGCCGTGGAACGTGGTGTCGCAAGGAAGCCATAGCGAGGATGCTCCAGAGGTGTGGAGCTTGAGCAACTGCCCGTGCTGCCTCCTACCCTGCAGGGCCAGCACCCTGGCTTTCTATTTAGAGCCACCCAGGCCACAGCTGGCATGCCCCTGGGGCCTCACAGACAGCATGCAGTGGCCTGCTCCCCCGCAGCAGTGGGAATGATGGCTTTCTCCTGGTCGGGGCTGTGGAGCCTGCCACTGTGCTGTGCCTGTGTCCTGGGCACTTGTCAGGACATTCGGCCACCTCACGGGCTCTGCTCTCCAGCCTCATGTGTGGCCCCTCAGACTCCTGCCCATGCTTCCTCTCCTTTGCCTGGGCCACCGTCTGGAGTCTTCCATTCTTATGGGCCAATCTGAGGCACGGCCACACCGCTGTGTGCATGGCAGTTGTGAGAAGCACCCGTAGTGGGACCACATGTAGGCACGGTGACTTTCCACCATGGCCAGGATGGGGCCACTACCTTATCACCAGCTTTCCCAGGGGCTTCTCACCCCTGGGGAGGGTCGGCTACTGGGACAACAGCGAGACCAGCAGGGCCACTGTGAGAGGCATGCTGGCTTCCAGGTGTTTGTGTGATGTGGCTGAGTGGAGCGGCTTGTGGATTTGCCAGGGTGGTGTGGATGTGCAAGTCCTGTGCTGGGGCCGTCTTGGCCTTCTGGGGAGACACCTGGGAGTGGATACCAGGTTGGGGAGGCCCAGTTGACCCCAGCACGCCATGTGTGCCCACTCCTTCACCACGAGTGCAGTCTGGCCTCCTCCAGGTCAGTGTGTCACCTGCCCAGAGAGCCAAGTTCTGTGGCACATGCTCATTGGGTGGGGACCTCTTCTCCGTGCCCTGGGTTACCTGGCTGCCGTCTCAGTTGCTGTGAGGTGAAGTGAGGGGAAGAGAGGAAAAATGAGCCCTTTACAGCTGGAGAGGGCAGGCATGTGATGTCTAACTGTCTTCCTCAAGCCTGGCAGGTGTGCACATTGTACGTGGCCTCCGTGATCTCTGGGGCAGGCAGCACCTGGGCGCAGGATGCAGAGGTGGGGTGTGGCTTCCTGCAATGCTCAGGTGCCACCAGGCATTCCCACCTCAAGGTGTCCGCCCTGTGGTCACCAAGGCCCATGGGCAAGGCTCCTAGTCAGATCCCCTAGGACTCTCCTGCCTTCTTCTTTGGGCTGTGGGCTGGCTCTGGCCCCTGGCCCTCGGGGATGACCCCAGAACCCTGCATAGATCTGTCTTCTTGGGCCACCAGGGACGTGCAGACACTCCTCCAGGGCCTTGGCCTGTGCGCTGGGCCCCGGGTGAAGGTGGGGACAGCTGGGTTGGGGGCCTCACTGAGAAAGCCAGTCATGCTTCTGCCTAGGACGCCACCCTGCCCACACTTTTTATAGCGCAGGTGCCCTTTAGGGTGCGCTCCCGTTGACAAACGTAGATGCCATCTGTAGATGCCATCTGGTGCAGCAGGACCTGGGGAAGCCCCTTCTATCTCCCCACCCTCCCACCCTGGGCCAGGAGCCAAGGGGAGTGGGAAGGAGCGTTTTCTTAGCACCCCAAGCGACAGGCGGACAGGCCCACAGCAGCAGGGCAGGACTCCGTCTGCCACTGTGGGTGAGGCCAGCCGCCCACCTGCCCTGTGCCCAGGAGATGGTGCAGTGACCAGGACGACAGTGGTGTATCCAGGGCTTGCTCTTGGAGCCTGGAAACTCAGCAGAAGTGAGAAGGTGGCTCATGAGCAGGGGTGTCAGGAGGACCCCCCAAGCCCTGAAGAAGGTTTTGGAGCTCTGGTGGGCCTGGGTGGGGGCACACTGGGAGAAGGCCCTGCGCCCACAGGACCTGCCGGGAGTTTGCTGAAGGAACATATGGAGCCTAGGTGCAGGGCTGCTGGGGGGATGGGAGGTGACACTGGGAAGGGGAGGAGCCACTGGGCAGCGGGCCTGGCTCGAGTAGGGGGTGAGGGATTGGAGAGAAAGGCAGTTCCTGATGGTCCCCTCCCCAGGGGCTGGCTTTCCTCTGGTCCTTCCTTCCCAATGACCGCGTCTTCGTCAAGGCCGCAGCCCTGGGCTCTGTGCCCACACCTCTGGCGCCAGGCTGCCTGGAGACCCATTGGGGACCTGCCCTTTGACCACGGAGCCCTCCTTGCCGCCGTTTGGAGGGCTGGTCTGCCACCCGCCCAGGCAGGCTAGGACGGTGAGGTCCTGCAGCCAAGTTGGAGGAACTCTGCATCTGCCCTGTGAGCATCAGTAGCCAGAGCTGCCCCTGACCAGTGGCCTCACCCAGCAGCCAGGCAAGCAGCCCAGGGGGCATGTGGCAGGCCAAGGCTCCCTCCCCTGAGAGCCCAGAGTGGCACGTTCCTGGTGGGGCAGGAGGTTCCTGGTGGGGCAGCCGTCCATCCCAGTGGGGCTCTGGCCAGTGGGATTCAGCAGGGATGGGCTGGCAGGGCTTCTCCCACTGATCGCGGTCAGCCTGGGTACCACAGATATCACCAGCTGGCCTCGCCTGGAACATTCTTGTCTGGGAGAGACCAGCTCCCCCAGCATGAGGGAGCCTGTGTCTTCTGTGCTGGACTGTGATCAGGTGGCCAGTGCTGGGTACCCTATCAACTGCACCTGGCGGATGGGACATCTGGGGCCCCGGGAGACCCAGCATGCTTCCCATCTCCCTGTACTGGGTTCTGGATGATTCTGCTGACCCGTCTCAGCAGCTGTGTCTAATCTGCTCTTAAATCCACTGCTGAGTTTTAATTTGTGATTGCTGTAGCTTCCATTTCCAGAAGTTTTTTCTGGAGCTTGATGAACCTCCTGGTTTGCTCTTTGTCACTTCCTGTTCCTTGCAGATGCTCCCAAGCTCCTCTTTACTGCAGAGCATGGTCGGTTCATGAGGTGTGGGGATCTCTTCCTGCTGCTTGCTCATGGCGCTTTGTTTCGTGTGTGTTCTTTCTGACTGCGTGCTGCTCTCCGTTCGTGAGGCTGTTTCTGAGACTTTTTGGAGAGCTTTGGTTTGCTGGGTGCCTGGGGGCACTACTGGCATGGCAGCCCCTCAAACCAAGTCTAGGCATGAGGCTCCCTGGACTCCTGGGGTGGCCCTGGCTCCACTGGTGGGACTTCTCAGGGACTCCCCCACTTCTGTGTGCTGTCCCCGCGGCCCCTGGATGGCTGTGGATGTAGCCCACCTTTATCCTGTGAGTGCTGCTCTTTGGGGTCCCTTCACTTGGGGGAGGGTTTTCTAATAGACCCCCATCTCGGGGCGGCCGTAGGCCTTGTCTTCTCTCTCCCTTGCCACCCAAGGCCGCCAGAGCCCAATGTGCTCTGATGGGCCGAGGCCCCAGGGCAGGACAACCCTGCACTCTGTGTTCTCTCTCTCTGAGTTCCTGTGTTCTCTGAGCTGTTGGCCAAACCCTGTATGATCTTGTCAGCTCTTGCCTGCTTTTAAGATGTTTTTATATTCTTTCAAGCATTTTGAGTTGTTTTCACTGGGAGGGTGGTCCCAGCTGCCTGCCCACCAGTGTTGGGATCGTCAGGCACCTTTGGGATGATAGGCGCCTAAGAGCGGGGACCCAGCCTGGCTCCCGTCACCTCAGGGCCCCTTCTGCATCAGGCACTGCCTTTGGCACAGCATCCTATGAGGGCCAGTGGCCAGCAGACCATCTCAAATGGTGCACGTCCTCTAGCACCCTGCACTTCTGCAGATGGTACTTGTCACCATGGCAGTGCTCCACCTGCATAGCCACCAGGTTCTTCCTGAGGGCAAAGCTTGGTCCTCTGAGGCCATCACCAACAGCCAAGCTTGCGGGGGCCTAGAGGAACACGGGGCTGAATCCTGGGGGTCCCTCCAGGGCCTGTGGGAGCCAGTGGGGATAGTAGTGGAGTGAATTTTACCCCCACCCAATCTCCTACCCTGGCCAGACCAGTGAGCAGAAGTGAATGGGGTAGCAGGGACCCCATGGTGTCATCACACCCGGTCTCATCCACGGGAAGGCCCCACAAGCTCGGCAGCTTCCATGTGGCTCTCAGCTGTGGTCGTGTCCTCAGTGCTGGCCTAGGGCTTTGGCCCCTCCTTGGCTTCTCTGTGGGCTGTGGCCTCTTAGTGCTGGCATAGCTTTGATGCAGGGTTGGTGTGCTGGGAGCATCCTCCTTCTGTGAGTCCTGAAACAGGAAAGGTTTCACGTCAGAGACCCAAGAGCTGGGAGCAAGTGCCCTGATGTCAGAGGGGAGCTCTCGCGTTACTCTTACCTGCCTGTCTCCAGGGCCGGGGCGGGCCCTTGCCCAGAACTGTGGTGCGTGGGCATCAGGGGCCCCCAGCCTGGGCAGTGAGCTGGAGCCCTCCTTGGCCCACTCCTGCTGCCCACATGCCTGTGGGGAAGACTACTGGCGTGCTGCGCAGCAGGCTGGCCCCCTCCCCTCTGTGGCTGCCCTGAGACCTGGGGGCAGAGGAGCAGGAGGGGCAGAGTGGCCATGGCTTGTGCTGACACCTGGAACAAGGATGTGCTGGTTCTGGGCATCCCAACGCCCCTGCTATCTCCAGTGAGGGCCTGACTTGCCTTCCAGATGAACTCCCTGGGGCGGAGCCCAGGCCCTGCCTAGCAGGCAGCTGGCACTTAGCCTGCCACTGCACAGACCCTCCCTAGCCCCACGGCACGAGTTAGGGCACAACCCTCCCCAGCCCCAGGGTGCCCCGAGATAGGGCACAACCCTGCCCAGCCCCAGGGTGCCCCGAGATAGGGCACAACCCTGCCCAACCCCAGGGTGCCCCGAGATAGGGCACAACCCTATCCAGCCCCAGGGTGCCCTGAGATAGGGCACAACCCTCCTCAGCTCCAGGGCACCCCAAGATATGGGCCTTGGAGCTCAGTGGCCTCCTCTAGACACACATACACGCACATGTAGTCACACACATATGCACATACCCGTGTACTTACACATGTACACAGGCCTTGCAGCCTCACATATGTGCACATACACTGAACACACCCTTCCCCCCTCACTCATCAGGCCCTTCTGGGGGCATCTTTTTGGCTCACTTCAGCAACTTTGGTGCACACTTCCCAGCTGTGGGTGCTGGCTCTGCCCTGGAGCCATGTCCCCAGCTCGTCACACACATGCAGAACTAGAGACCCTCACAGTCACCTTGTCTAGGGTTAGTGGCCTTGGGATCTCATCTCAGTTCTTAGCTCGGTTGTGGGAAGAGATCTGCTGGTCCCCGAGGCCGCCAGGTGCAGGGCCTGTGTGTACATGCACGCTGAGTCTGCACTGCCCATGCCTGGGAGCACAGCCATGTCCCCTGTGTATGTGCTTTGCTCTGCATCCCTGCCTGCAGATGTGGAGTGCACAGGGTCCACCTGGTCCCCTGGCTGTTACTGGGCCATCGTGGGCAAAAGGCATCTGCCGAGGGCCCTCTGTGGACCCTGCCACAGAGCATACCCGGGCCAGTTGGTGTGGCCCTGCCTTGAGGTGCTGGGGGCTGGAATTGGCACTGTTGCCAGAAGAAGGAATGGGCAGTCTGGTGCTGGGCACTGAGCAAGCCGCAGGGCCAGCCAGGCATGGGGTGGAAGGGCTTGCTGCCCGCCACCCCTGCTGAGCTCATGGTTCTTGGATTTGCTGCTGTTCCCCTCCAGTTCGCACCTGCCACCCCCATGAGGTGTGTCCAGGGCTAGCGAGCATTGCGGGTGTCAGGAGACAGTCTAGCCAGTGCTGACGAGTGTGTGGGTTTAGGGAGATGATTGTGTGGTGCCAGCGAGCATCGCGGTGTCTGGCATCTGGTTCTCCCTTGCCCAGCGAGGTTCAGGGACATTGCAGAGGTGGTTCTATTCCGGGCCAGGGAGCATTGCTCGTTTGGCGAGGCAGTTCTGTCGTTTGCCATTTACTCAACTCATTTTTTCCTTTTCCTGCAGACCACGTGACCCCGTGTGAGCAAAGCCACCCTTGGGGACCCATGTGCATCATCTTCTTTAAATTTGATCCTCGCCCTGTTTCCAAAAATGCATACAGGTAACCCCCTTGTTCTGCATCTGTCATCCTCCATTCGGCCTTGGGTGCCCTGCAGTCCTGGGAGCACCCGTGTAGGAGAAGGGGCATGCCGCTGCTGCCCGTGGGCGGGGAAGGGCAGGACCCCGGGAGGAGCTGCATGATCAGACAGTGGTCACTTAGTGTGGGACCTGGGGGACTACCTCTTGGTGGCAGGGACCCTGAGCTGATGTACAAAGATGCTAAGACTTGGCTTCTAAAGGTGGTTATGTGGGCAGGACAGAGGAGTGAAGTGGGTCCACGCAGGGGTGCAGCCCTGTAGCCTCTGATCAGAGGATTGGGGGCAGCTGAATTGGGGTGACAGTGAGTGAGAGCCCAACTTGGGCTGGCTGGTCCATGTTGCTGGTGAGAAGTCCGGGTGATGGCGGCAGAGTGTGTGTTGGGGAGAGAGCTGGGGGACCAACCAGAGGAGATGGGAGACCGAGGCCAGGGAGTGGCGAGTGTGATCCAGTTCTCCCCCTCTTCCCTGTGACCCTAGGCCCTGGATGGTGCCACTGCACTCTGTGGAGCATGCCAGCAGGAATCCACCTAGAGAATGAGGCTGAGATGTAACCCACAACCAAAAATGACATTTGAAATTGCTCACTAGTGCAATTGCCTGGGAAGTTTTCATCATTTTAAAATCTGTACCTGGAAGGACTTGAACTATGTTGACTAGCTTCTTGAGTCACCATGCAAAGTCACAGTCGCTGTGTTGCCTAGCATCTTGGCTGAGTTAGCTCACTCCAGGCAGGGAGTGGGGAATGAAGAGTGTCCAGGCTTCCCTTCATGCAGAGGACTGGGCAGCAGAGCCAGCTCAGAGTCTGGGAGCGGACTCTGAACGGCCCCCAGCAGGGTGAGCTGTGTGAGTCAGGGTGCAGCCAGTGGACAGGGTCCAGGTGCCATGACTTGAGCAGGGAAGGTGTAATGTACAGAGGTACTGACTCTAATGGGATTGGAGTGCCCGGGGCAGAGCCGCAGACTTCACCCCTGGGCTGAGGTCCAGCCCTCCTGGAGAGGTACAGCCGAAGCATACTGAGCGGCCAAGAAGTCTCTGGGGTGCTGTGCTTGCAGAACTTGCTGGAAATGTGCCCTCTAGGGTGCAGGCAAATGTCACAGGGGATGTTGGGGGAAGGTGCTGGGTGCTGGTGCTGCTCACTGCTGTGTGCTGGGGAGCCACGCGAGCTGCAGGAGCTGGATGTGGGGAAGCCGCCTGTGACTCTGAGACTGCTGGAGACTGCTGCTGGGGAAGCCGCCTGTGCAGCAGGAGTCTCCTGAGGGAGCAGGCTAGAGCCAGGCAAGGAAGCCTCTCCTCCTCCTCCAGCGTCTCTCCAGTGCCGTCTACTGACAAGACTTGACGTGGCCCCAGCTGCAGACTTCTGCTCCATGATCACAGAGCAGGCAATGGAGGGCAATGTGGGGTGGGAGGCAATAAATGGATAACTGGTGCGGCCCATCCCTTTGGCTACTGAGCTTTCACACGCACCTTCTATGTCGTTTGAACTCCCACGTACCAACAAAAAGACTCTTTTTCCACTCAACAAGTGAAGAATGTCTCCAATGAGGACAGGCAGCCGTGCAGTCATTGAGTCCATTGCTGGCTATATTTGTTCCCCCAGATTCAGCCCAAGCCCCGCTTGATAGCCTGTTCCCTAAGGTTACCTCCAACCTCCTGGAAGTAAAACAAAGATGGGAAGGAGGAGAAGGGAGAGTCAGCATGAGTCTTCCTTGCTTTAGCTCAGGACCTGTTTGTTACTGCCTAGACCTGTCCTCATGACAGCTCCTTGTGGGTTGTGATTCGAGACAGCCTTAGCATTTCTCTCAGATGTTTTCCAAAGCCCCAAGCCAAAGACTAAGTATGTCGTCTCTGGACGACTAACTGAATCTACTTGGCATTTTTCCTACTTCCTGGTGAGCCGAGCCTGGGCCTGGTGGAGATTGGAGAGGGTCTCCCGGTGCCTGGAGTGGAAGGGGGAGCAGATCAAGTGCCAGGGCCATCGACATGGAGGGGACGAGGCCCAGGCTGTCCAGTGCTGCCAGGAGCCATCTGGGCCCACAGGGCCTGCCCCAACACTTCTCACTTGGGTTCCCTCCTGCCTTAGCTGTCCTGGCCTGGGATACATCAGCCTCTGCACCCCGCCCTGGCGTCCTCGTCTTCCCCCCACCTAACAGCAGTAAGGAATGAGGGTGTCTGTTTTGTCTGTGGCAAAGTGTACGTAACATAAAATGATGCCATACTAAATATTTATAAATGTACAGTTTAGTGGCATTAAGTATATTCACATTGTTGTGCAATGGTCCCCACCATCCATCTCCAGAACTCTTTTCCTCTTCCCAAATTGAAACTCTGTCCTCATTAAACACTAGCTCCCCATTTCCCCTCCCCCAGCCCTTGGTAACCACCATTCTACTTTTTCTTTCTGTGACCTTGACTACTCTGGGTATCTCACATAAATGGAATCATATAATTTATCTTTTTGTGGCTGGCTTTTTTCACTGAGCATAATTTCCTCAAGGTTCATCCATGTGGCATGTGTCAGAATTTCCTTCCTTTTTAAGGCTGAATAACATTCCGTTGCATGGATATGCCACATTTTGTTTATCCGTTCATCCCTCAGTGGACACTTGGTTTGTTTCTGCTTCTTCGCTGCCATGAATATTACCATACAAGTATCCATTGGAGACCCTGCCTTCCGTTCTCTTGGGTATGTACCCAGAAGCAGAATTGCTGGATCGTATGACGATTCTGTTGGAGTTTTTGAGGAACTACCAAGTTGATTTCCTTGAGCATCTTTTGATAGCCACGCCATAGGCTTCCTGCGCCATGCCAGCCCATGACCCCTCTTGGGTGGCAGAGTGTGCCCTCAGAGCTAGTCCTCACTGTGCACCATCCAGACCAGGTCCTCTCCCCCAACCAGATAGGCTGGGTGCCAGGGCCACCATCCACTTGGGCCCTGCTGCTCACAAAGCTACTCCATGAGGCTTGGGCCCATCGAGGCCCCTGTGGTTCCACGTCATCTCTCAGGCACCCTAAGTGTTGTCGCGTGTGCAGTCTTGCCCCACAGGGTAGCAGACAGCACCTGTTTTTATTCGTATTGGTGTAAGCTCATCCCTGCAGTCATTGTTGCTCCAGGGTCGGGAGCCAGCGACTTTCACAGCTGCGTCGGTGGCCGTCGTTGCCGTGTATGTAAGTGGTGATTTCAACAGGCCCCCTCTGCCCTGCAGAAAAGACAGATGTCTTCACTTAAAACGTTATTTTACTGAGGTCCTAATAGTTTGTAACATTGTGTAATGTCAGCTGTACGTTATTATTTGTCAGTCACCATACATATGTGCCCCTTTACCCCTTATGCCCACCCTCCAACCCTCTTCCCCTTGGTAACCACTAATCTGTTCTCTTTGTCCGTGTGTTTGTTTATCTTCCACAGATGAGTGAAATCATTCGGTGTTTGTCTTTGTCTGTCTGGCTTATTTTGCTTAAGATAATACCCTCAGGGTCCACCCACGTTGTTGTGAATGGGACGATTTTGTCTTTTGTTACAGCTGAGTAGTATTCCATTGTGGATATTTACCACATCTTCTTTATCCAATCATCAGCTGATGGGCCCTTGGGTTGCTTCCACTTCTTGGCTATTGTGGATAATGCTTCAGTGAACATACGGGTGCATAAGTCTCTTTGAATTTCTGCTTTCAAGTTCTTTAGATAGATACCCAGTAGTGGGATAGCTGGGTCATATGGTATTTCTATTTTTAATTTTTTGAGGAATCTCCATACTGTTTTCCATAGTGGCTGCACTAATTTACATTCTCACCAGCAGTGTATAAGGGTTCCCTTTTCTCCACAACCTCTCCAACATTTGTTATTTTTAGTCTTGGTGATTATAGCCATTCTAACAGGTGTAAGGTGATATCTCATTGTAGTTTTGTAAGAATTTTCCTTTCTTTTATTTATTTTTTTTAAAGATTGGCACTTGAGCTAACATCTGTTGCCAATCTTCTTTTTTTTTTCCTTCTCCCCAAAGCCCCCAGTACGTACTTGTATATTCCAGTTGTAGGTCCTTCTGGCTCTGCTGTGTGGGATGCTGCGTCAGCATGGCTTGATGAGCGGAGCCAGGTCTGCACCCAGGATCTGAAACGGTGAAACCCTGGGACCCCTAAAGTGGAGCACTTGAGCTTAACCACTCAGCCATGGGCCGGCCCCTCTCACTGTACTTTTGATTTGCATTTCCCTAATGATTAAGGATGTTGAACATCTTTTCATGTGCCTGTTGGCCATCTGTCTATCTTCTTTGGAAAAATGCCTGTTCATATCCTCTGCCCATTTTTTGATTGGGTTGTTTGTTTTTTTGCTGTTGCGTTGTGTAAGTTCCTTATATATTTTGGAGATTAACCCCTTGTTGGATATATGATTTGCAAATATTTTCTCCCAGTTGGTGGGTTGTCTTTTCATTTTGTTCCTGGTTTCCTTTGCCTTGCAGAAGCTCTTTAGTCTGATGTAGTCACATTTATTTTTTCTTTTGTTTCCCTTGCCAGAGAAGACATGGTATTCGAAAAGATTCTTCTAAGACCCATGTCAAAGAGTGTACTGTCTATATTTTCTTCTAGGAGTTTTATGGTTTCAGATCTTCCCTTTAAGTCTTTAATCCATTTTGAGTTGATTTTTGTGTATGGTATAAAATAGTGGTCCACTTTCATTCTTTTGCATGTGGCTGTCCAGTTTTCCCAACACCATTAATTGAAGAGATTTGCCATTCTCCATTGTATGTTCTTAGCTCCTTTGTCGAAGGTTAGCTGTCTGTAGATGTGCGGTTTTATTTCTGTGCTTTCAATTCTGTTCCGTGATCTGTGTGTCTGTTTTTGTACCAGTACCATGTTGTTTTCATTACTGTGGCTTTGTAGTGTGTTTTGAAGTTAGGGATTGTGATGTCTCCAGCTTTGTTCTTTTCTCTCAAGATTGCTTTAGTTCTTTGGGGTCTTTTGTTGTCCTATATGAATTTTAGGATTCTTTGCTCTATTTCTGTAAAGAATGTCATTGGGATTCTGATTGGGATTGTGCTGAATCTGTAGATTGCTTTAGGTGGTATTGACATTTTTTCTTTTCTTTTCTTTTTTTTTTTTCTGCTTTTTCTCCCCAAACCACCCCCCATACATGGTTGTATATCTGAGTTGCATATCCTTCTAGTTGTGGGATGTGGGACGCCACCTCAATGTGGCCTGACGAGCGGTGCCATGTCTGCGCCCAGGATCCGAACCCTGGGCCGCCGCAGCGGAGCGCACGAACTTAACCACTCGGCCACGGAGCCGGCCCCGACATTTTAACTACGTTTATTTTTCCCATCCACGTGCATGGAATATCATTCCATTTCTTTAAGTCATCATCGATTTCTTTCAGTAATTTCTTATAGTTGTCATTGTGTAGGTCTTTCACCTCCTTGGTTAATTTTATTCCTGGATATTTTATTCTTTCTGTTGCAATTGTAAATGGGATTATATTCTTGACTTCTCTTTCTGTTAGTTCGTTATCAGTGTACAGAAATGCAACTGAGGGGCCGGCCCCATGGCCGAGCAGTTAAGTTGGCGCACTTTGCTTTGGTGGCCCAGGGTTTCACCTATTCAGATCCTGGGTGCAGACCTAGCACCGCTCATCAAGCCATGCTGAGGCAGCATCCCACACAGCACAACTAAAAGGACCTACAACTAGAATGTACAACTATGTACTGGAGGGCTTTGTGGAGAAAGAAAAAAAGAGAAGAAGATTGGCAACAGATGTTAGCTCAGGTGCCAATCTTTACAAAAAAAAAAAAAGAAATGTAACTGATTTTTGAAGTTGACTTTGTACCCTGCAACCTTGCTGTAGTTGTTGGTTATTTCTAATAGTTTCCAATGGATTTTTTAGGGTTTTCTATATATAGAATCATGTCATCTGCAAACAGCGAGAGCTTCACTTCCTCCTTGCTAATTTGGATACCGTTTATTTCTTTTTTTTGCCTAATTGCTCTGGCCAAAACCTCCAGTGCTATGTTGAATAAGAGTGGTGAGAGTGGGCACCCTTGTCTTGTTCCTGTTCTCAGAGGGATGGCATTCAGTTTTTCCCCGTTGAGTATGATGTTGGCTCTGGGTTTGTTATATATGGCCTTTATTATGTTGAGGCACTTTCCTTCTATACCCATTTTATTGAGAGTTTTTATCATAAATGGACGTTAGATCTTGTCACATGCTTTCTCTGCTTCTATTGAGATGATCATGTGGTTTTTATTCCTTATTTTGTTAACGTGGTGTATCACATTGCTTGATTTGGAATTTATACCAGGGACACAAGGATGGTTCAACATCCGCAAATCTTCTTCAGTTTTTTGGAATAGTTTGAGAAGGATAAGTATTACATCTTCTTTGAATGTTTGGTAGAATTTTCCTGAGAAGCCATCTGGTCCTGGACTTTTGTTTTTTGGGAGGTTTTTGATTCCTGTTTCTATCTCTTTACTTCTGATTGGTCTATTCAGATTCTCTATTTCTCCTTGATTCAGTTTTGGGAGGGTGTAAGAGTCTAAGAATTTATGCGTTTCTTCTAGATTGTCCAACTTGTTAGCAAATAGTTTTTCATAGTATTCTCTCATAATCCTTTGTATTTCTGTGGTATCCATTGTAATTTCTCCTCTTTCATTTCTTTTTTTTTTTATTTTTTTCTTTCCCTTTTTCTCCCCAAAGCCCCCTGGTACATAGTTGTATATTCTTCGTTGTGGGTCCTTCTACTTGTGGCATGTGGGACGCTGCCTCAGCATGGTTTGATGAGCAGTGCCATGTCCGCGCCCAGGATTTGAACCAACGAAACACTGGGCCGCCTGCAGCAGAGTGCACGAACTTAACCACTCGGCCACAGGGCCAGCCCCTCTTTCATTTCTAATTTTATTTCTTTTAGCCTTCTCTCTTTTTTTCTTAGTGATTCTGGCTAAGAGTTTGTCAATTTTGTTTATCTTCTCAACCAGCTCTTAGTTTCATTTGTCCTTTCTACTTGTTTTTTTTTTTTTTTTGGCTTCAATTTCATTTATTTCTGCTCTAATTTTTATTATTTCCCTCCTCCTGCTGACTTTGCACTTTGTTCTTCTTTTTCTAGTTATGTTAGGTGTAGTTTAAGATTGCTTATTTGAGATTTTTCTTGTTTGTTAAGGTGGCTCTGTATTGCTATGAATTTCCCTCTTAGGACCACTTTTGCTGCATCCCATATGAGTTGGTATGGTGTATTTTCATTTTCATTTGTCTCCAGATTTTTTTTTTTTGAGGAAGATTAGCCCTGAGCTAACTACTCCCAATCCTCCTCTTTTTGCTGAGGAAGACTGGCCCTGAGCTAACATCCATGCCCATCTTCCTCTACTTTGTACGTGGGACGCCTCCCACAGCATGGCTTTTTGCCAAGCGGTGCCATGTCCGCACCCGGGATCCGAACTGGTGAACCCTGGGCTGCTGAAGTGGATCGTGCGCACTTAACCGCTGCACCACCGGGCCAGCCCCCAGTCTCCAGATATTTTTTGATTTCTTCTTTAGTTTCTTCATTAATCCATTGGTTGTTTAGTATGATGTTGTTTAGTCTCCACGTAATTGTCACTTTCCCAGCTTTTTTCTTGTGGTTGATTTCTAGTTTCATAGCATTGTGGTCAGGAAAGATGCTTTGATCTGATTTCAGTCTTCTTAAGTTTACTGAAGCCTTGTTTCCCAACATATGGTCTGTCTTTGAGAATGTTCCACGTGCACTTGAGAAGAATGTATATTCTGCTGATTTTGGATGGAGTGTCCTATATTTTATGTATTAAGTGCATCTAGTCTAGTTTTTCATTTAATTCCACTATTTCCTTGTTGACTTTCTGTCTGGATGATCTATCCATTGATGTCAGTGGGATGTTAAGGTGCCCTAGTATTATTGTGTTGTTGTTAATATCTCCTTTTAGGTTTGTTAATAGTTGCTTCATGTACTTTGGTGCTCCTGTGTTGGGTGCATATATAAGTGTTTTGTCCTCTTTGTGGAATGTCCCTTTTATCATGATATACTGCCCCTCTTTGCCTCTCATTGCCTTTTTTATCTTGAAGTCTACTTTGTCTGATGTAAGTATGGCAACACCTCCTTTCTTTTGTTTGTATCATCTTCCATCTCTTCACTCTGAGTCTGTGTTTGTCTTTAGAGCTGAGATGTGTATCCTAGAGGCAGCATATTGTTGGGTCTTTTTGTTTAATCCCTCCTACACTCTGTGTCTTTTGATTGGGGGATTCAGTCCATTTACATTAAGAGTGATTGATGATATGTGAGGGCTTAATGCTGCCATCTTATCACTTGTTTCCCAGTTCTTCTGTATTTCCCTTGTTTCTCGTCCCATGATTTCCAACTGCCAGTTCAGTTTGGTAGTTCTCTGTGGTGGTTTTCTCAATTTATGATTTGTGTCTCTGTCCTGATTTTTTGTTTAGTGGTTACTGGTAGGTTTGTATAAAAGATCTCATAGATAAGATAGTCCATTTTCTGACGACCTCTTATTTCCTTAGTCTAAGCAGGTTCCATCCCTTTCCCTTCCCCATCTAAGTTATAGTTGTCACAACTTATTCTATTTTGTGTTGTGTGTTTGTGATTAAAATGAAATGATTATAGTTATTTTTGATGCTTTCCTTCCCTTTATCTTTAATATTATAATTAAGTGTTTGCTAACCTGTTCTGATGGAGAGCTGAAATTTTCTGTTTTTTTCTGTCTTTTTATCTCATTGCTCAAGGCTTCATACACCCTTTCTTTTTTTTTTTTCAGGTATGAGTGCCTTCTTGACAATTACTTGTAGAAGGGGTCTTGTGGCAATGAACTCCCTCAGATTTGTTTATCTGGGAAAGTTTTTCTTTCTCCATTGTATCTGAAGGATATTTTTGCTGGACAGAATATTCTTGGCTGAAAGTTTTTGTCTTTCAGAATTTTGAATATATCATTTCACTCTCTCCTAGCCTGTAAGGTTTCTGCTGACAGCCTGACAAGGGTTCCTTTGTAGGTTATTTTCTTCTGCCTTTCTGCCTTCAATATTTTTTCTTTGTCATTGACTTTTGCAAGTTTTACTCATATATGCTTTGGAGAAGGTCTTTTTACATTGATGTAAGTTAGGAGTTCTATTAGCTTCTTTTACTTGTAATTCCAGATTCTTCCCTGGTTTGGGAAGTTCTCAGCTATTATTTCTTTGAACAAGCTCTCTGCTCCTTTCTCCTTCTGGAATACCTATAATCCTTCTGTTGCATTTCCTAATTGAGTCAGATATTTCTCAGAGAATTTCTTCATTTCTTTTTAGTCTTAGTTCTCTCTCCTCCATCTGTAGCATTTCTATATTTCTGTCCTGTAAATTAATGATTCTCTCCTCCATAATATCAGCTCTATTTTTTAAGGACTTCAGATTTTTCTTTTTCTCATTCTGTTTTTCATCTCCAACACCTCTGGTTTTTTTTTTTTTTTTTATAGTTTCAATCTCTTTTGTGAAGAATTCCCTCTGTTCATTCATTTCATTCCTGAGATCATTAAACTGTCTTTCTGAGTTTTCCTGTAACTTGTTGAGATTCTTTGTGATAACTATTTTGAATTCTCTGTCATTTGGATTGTAAATTTCTGTGCCTTCAGGATTGGTTTCTGGGTGCTTGTCATCTTCCTTCTGGTCTGGAGTGTTAATCTATCTCTTCATGCTACATGATGGGGTGCACTTTTCCATTGTGTAGTGGTAGTATCTGGTCTTGGCTTCCACTTTCCACCACTGGGCGGGGGCGCAGGAGCTGTGTTTTCTGAGCCTGCTGCGACCCTGGCAGCTGTGCCTGTGCGTTGGAAGCTGTGCTGATAGGGCCCATCTGTGTCTGTCCCCTGGCCGCTGCTGCTTTACACATGTATGTGCAGGTGCTTTGGCGGGGCTCCCCTGCTCTGGTCGACCGGCCGAGCTGGTGTGCCAGGTGGGAGGGGGGAGAGGGGGCTTTCTTTGGTGTGTGCACCCTGGCTCTGCACTCACTGTCTTCCCGCCTGGGCTGCTGGCCTAGTATGGACACCTCCATGATTGCCCAGCCGTCTTGGTGTGGAGCATCCCACAGGCTGGGAGCAGCTCCGAGAGTGCAAGTGTTCCCGCTGAGGGCTACCTTTTCCCCTTCTCCTCAGAGTCCTGCGCCAGCTGCTGCATGAGGTCCCACACCCTGCATCACTGCCACTTGGGAGAGAGAGGGGATCTGCTTACCTCCTCCTCCTGCCTCCCAGGGGGGTCCAGCACCCCGACCTTCAGACCTATGGTTGCGTGAGTCTCTCAGTCGTCTATTGTGTTGTGTGAAATGTTTATGAGTGTCCTTTTCGTTGTGTCTTGGGAGGAGAGACTAAGGGAAGAGCTCAGTCTGCCATGATGCTGACGTCACTCTCGAGATGTCCTCACTTTTGACGCTGTGGGTGGTGTCGCCCATGGCTCTGCTCTTGCCACATGCTGATCTCGTGGGAATTTGTTTTCTGGCTTCCTGGGAATTAGTTCCTGAAAGAGGAGCCTGTCCCCATCATGCCTTGCCAGGAACAGCCCAGTGACATTCGTGCTTGTTTGTGCCTGCGCTTTACTGGCCTGCTGGTGGAAGGCTTGGTTCCTGAAGCATCTCTCCCTGTCTCGGGCCGCATCTGAGCATCCTCTCGTCTGTTTCCCCACAGTAGAAAGTGTGGCCCACTCAGGGTGTGTGTCTTATGGTCCATTCCCATCCAGATTCAACAGTTGTAGCCTGTCGCCAAGTGGCTCTCGGCATGGGAAGGGAGTGGAGCCAGCTCACCATTGCCCTGGGAGTGAATGTGAGCACAGCTGCCTCGGCAGAGCAACTCTAGGCCTGATGGTGGGTTGGCCCATGGCCTTCACGGATCCCATAGGCTATCCCACGGATCCCACCCCCATGTTGCCACCCCACTGCCCCTCCCTCTTGGAGGCAGCCATCCCTCCAGATGTGGCAGCCCTCCCCACGTCACATCCTGCTGCCACTGCCCCCTGGGCACCACCCTCGCCTGGCCCCCCAGGTGCCATCAGGCCTCCCTGCCTGTCCTCTGGGTGCTGTGCTAGCCCTGGTGCATGTGTGGTCTGCCTTCCAGGCTGCATGCTGGCCACACCCACAGGTGGCTTCTCAGGTGTCACTCCCTCCTGGGATCGCCTCCGGTGTGGTTTGTCTTAGCCCTGCCCAGGGGTGTGAGCCTCTGGGTGGTCCTAGCCCCTGCCCACCACACCTGTTGTTGCCTGGCACTTGAAGCCTCTGCATTTTGCTTGCCGTTACCCATTGTGAGTACCTTCAGTTGCCTGTTGGTCTTGCTCTTGTTTTTAGTTCTACTACGAGTATCTCTGGTGCTCCAGCAAAGGACATGGCGGATGGAAATGATGTAGTGGGCCGTGAGAAGCTAACTTTGGGGTTCCCTGTGCTGGCTGTGGTTTTGCCCCTGGGTCCTGACAACCTTTCCATGCCCTGTAGAGGCAGCTGTGTTCCAACGGGATTCCATTTGTTGTGATCTCCCTGATTGTAAAGGGATATGGGCTCTTTGAAAAAAACCATAGCTCACAAAACCTACAAGGTAAAACGTGAGCTCCCATAACCCCTGTGGTAGATGGATGCCCCTGCTATACACACCTGTGTGGTGTGCTTCCCCAAGTGCAGGTGGGCCTGCGAGGCTAAACCTGAAGAGATTTTGCTGATGTGATGAAGGTCCCTAATCAGCTGATTTTGAGTTAGTCAAACAGATGTCCTGGGTGGGCCTGACCTAATCAGGAGAGCCCCCAGAAGGGACAGGCCCCTCCTGAAGAGGTGAACTGCTGTGCCTGGAGGGGCCCTGTGGCCAGGACCTGAGGGTGGCTCCAGGAGTTGAGAGTGACTCTGGCCAACAGCCAGCGAGACAAGGGGCCCTCAGTCACACAGCTTCAAGGAAGTGAACTCTGCAACAACCTCAGGAGCATGAGGAGGACACCGAGCCTCAGCTGAGACCCTGCTGGCTGGCACCTTGATTGCCACCTCAGGAGACCGTGAGCAGAGCACCCAGCACACTGGGCCACACCTAACTCTGGGCTGAGATGATGAGTGGTGTCACTTTCAGCTGCTACACTGGTGGTAATTTGGTAGGCCGCATGGAACACGATTACCCCGCTCCAGGTGCTGCCGTCACCACTCTTACCTAACAACGTCTTTATCAAAATATCTCTTCAAACTCACAAGCTGTTGCCCTTTACTGGCTCCAACCTGGAGGGACTGCTGGGTGAGCTGAGACCCCCTTGTGGCAGCTTCCATGGGGTCATCACTACTGGGGACATGACTGGGCCACAGGCCGGTGCCTGCTACCTGCACCAAACTCCCTACAGACAGCGTACAGACCACCCCTCAGACGTGCGCAGACCACTGCTCAGACGTGCGCA
The DNA here is from genome assembly GCF_037783145.1 of Equus przewalskii. Classification (NCBI taxonomy): domain Eukaryota; kingdom Metazoa; phylum Chordata; class Mammalia; order Perissodactyla; family Equidae; genus Equus; species Equus przewalskii. The sequence goes on along the minus strand of NC_091837.1, from coordinate 317,694 downwards.
GACCACCCCTCAGACCTGCACAGACCACCTCTCAGACGTGAGCAGACCACCCCTCAGACCTGCGCAGACCACCCCTCAGACGTGCGTAGACCACCACTCAGACGTGCGCAGACCACCCCTCAGACCTGCGCAGACCACCCCTCAGACGTGCGCAGACCACCCTTCAGATGTGCGCAGACCACCACTCAGACGTGCGCACACCACCCCTCAGATGTGTACAGACCCACCCCTCAGATGTGCGCAGACCACCCCTCAGACGTGCGCAGACCACCCCTCAGATGTGCACAGACCACCCCTCAGATGTGATAGACCCCCCCCCCCGTCAGAAGGGGTAGAGACCACCCCTCAGACGTGCGCAGAACACCCCTCAGACATGCGCAGAGCCACCCCTCAGATGGGCGCAGACCAGCCCTTAGCTGTGCATAGACCCACCTCCCAGACATGCACAAACTCCCCCTCCACAGCAGGATGGGGAGCCCCGTTGGTGGTGAATAATTAGTGGTTTCGTTTACTAGAAGGAAACAGAGCCATGGGTGACTTGCCGTCCTCAGAGCCCCTGGCTGGGGGCACGCCCCTGCCCCTGGCTGCAGTGGGCTGACGGACTTGCATTGGCATTGCAGTCCCCAGAAGTGGTGGGTGAGGGCTGCTCCCTCCCACTCAAACACTGATGTGGGCACTCAGCGTGCCCACCCGCCTCTGACAAATGCAGCATGTATTTGATGAAATCCCCACAAACCATTAGCAGTGCAGCTAAACAGCGACTCCTGTGACAATAATAACCCAGCGGTTAATGTTCCTAGTTATTAACAAGCACAGGTAACTGCTGCTTGCTTTAAAAATAGGCGGGTGGAAATCTTAGAACAGAAGGTTTTCCTCAGTCAGCTTTTTCTTTTTGTCTTTACTAATTTTTCCTTCTCTGGAGCCTTGTGTAAGAATCAGAACCAGAAGCCAACAGCACCGACCTTGTTCTGGGCGCTGCCTCCCTGTCCCCACTCACTGCTGTGAGCACAGGAGGGGTGTTGTGTATCTGAAGGAGAATGCTTGCTGCTGACTACAGGCAGGGGTTGGTGGGGGCCCGACCTCTGCTGCATGCCTACCACAGCTGCCTGGTCCCCCCACTCGGGGGCGTGGCGCTCTGCCTCCTCCTGACCACTGTCCAGGCTGCTGTGGATGGGACACTTCCACCAGGACAGGCCTATGCAGGCAGCTCATGGGAGCGGCGCCAGCCAGGATGAACCGGGTGGGGTCCCAGAAGGGACAGAGCAGATGTGGCAGAGGTCAGGGGTCAGGTGGTCAGGTGGTCAGGGCCCAGGTGGCTTCTCCCTCAGGCCATCTACCTTGACTTGGGCTGGGGTCTGGGTTGGAGCTTGGCAGTCGGAACTGCAGAGGGTTGTTGTGTGAGTGGCCAGGGCTCATGTCAGGGACAGTGACCTCCTGTGCCACCCAGGTGCACATCCCCAAGGCCTGGCCGCAGCCCTGGAGCTGGCTGTTTGGAGGGGATAGAAAGTGACCGCAAGCCAGACAGGCAACCCAAAGGTGGTGGGGCTTCCTGGGCAGACCCGGAAGCTTCCATGGCCACACACAGTCTCCTGGGCTGCATGGGGAGGTGTGGAGTAGGGGGCTCACGCTCCACATTCATGGTGTGAAAATGCTCCCACTGCCCTGGTTTCACTTTCACTTTTACGAACGTCCTTGTTAATTCACATTGTACCATTAGCAAATGTTCATAAAATCAATGAGTCAATACAGAAATTATTTTTGAAGACCTTTTAGGATCTGATCACTGATGAGAATAACTTGGTTTCTGGCCCAGTGTGACCACAGGCCGCCAAACCTCCGCTCCTGGCCCTGCGTGCTCAGCACCTGCCTCTGGTACTCAGGACCTCTGTCAGCAATCACTTCTCAGACCCAGAGGTCTAGCAGACATTGTGAGGTGGACCCCTTCCACTCGGTCACCATCTATATTCTTATTTAAATAGCAAAGCAGACTGGAAACTTCATTTTCTTACCTCAAAATCAGGGCTCTTAAAACTTTGACAACGTCTTTTCTAATTGCAAAAGAAACACTTGGTTGATTCATAATGCAAAAGCCTGGTGAAACAGAAGTCCTTGACCACTCCCTCCCAAAAACCCCCCAAATGGAGGACAGAGTGGCCCTCGGAGACCCTGTGTGCTGCTGCTGCCCACACGCGTCCCCAGGCCCCTCTGGCGGGCGTGCTCACATTTCCAGGAAGCTCACGGGCTCGCTGGGGGTGTCCTGGGGGAAAGGACAGGTGGACAGAGGAGGGACACGAACTGCCACCAGGGCACCGAGGACTTGCTTGTTGCCAGTGCTCAGTGCCCTTACCTGCCTAGCCCGGTCCTGCTGCCCGCTGAGCCCTGTTCCTGGTGGGCGGACGCCTTCCTCCCGGCCCCGAGTGGCCTGGACACGTGCCTTCCCCTGGCCTCTGCCTGCTCCTCAGCAGGGCCCAGGGTGAGTCCTGGCTGTGAGCTCCTGGGAAGCACCCTCCTGGAGCCTCCATTGACCTTTGTCCGTGCGGGTTCCTGTCCTTTTGGAGCCCTGCCTGTGTTGCTACAGAGACAAATTTTCTTTGTTAACAAGAGAAAGAACTGTAATTTTCCTGTTGCGACCCGAGAACTTCAGCCCTGCTTTCTCCTGCAGGCTCATCCTGGCAGCCAACAGGGACGAGTTCTACCACAGACCTTCCAAGTTAGCAGGCTTCTGGGGGAACAACAGCGAGATCCTCAGTGGTGAGTCTCCCTTCACGTGGGCGGCTGCAGTGTGGCAGGGCGGGTGAGCCCCAGGACCCCACAGGCGTGACTGGTGCTCCTTCTCAGGGGAAATAAGTAGACACTGATGGGTCTCATGAGGCTGGCTCCAGAGTCAGCGTCCAGGACCTGGGTTGGGGAGACCAGGCCTGGAACTGCCCACCCAGCACTGTCCCCATGGTGTTGTGTGCCATGGATCCCTGGAACAAGTAGCTGGAAGGGTAGGTTGGTCTTGTTGGGACCCACCCTTTAGCTGTGGGTGTGCGGTTGGCTCTGTATGAAGTGCACGTCCACACACAGTCACTCTGAAGCTTCACAGTTGTGGGTGTGCGTGTGTGTGCACTTCTATCTGCATGCCTCTATTTATGCACAAGCACCCCTCGCTGCAGGGAGAGGTGGCTTGAATTTGGGGAGCAGAGGCTTGGTTGGGGTACGTTTGGCCCACCGAATGCTGCACAAAGAGTTACCACAGGGGCAGAAGTGGAGGTGACAGCTGGATTCTCTGCCTTCCCAGTGGCAGCCATCTCGAGCCCCTTGGACAGGGAGCAGTTCTTGCCCGTGGGGTAGGCAGGTGTCTACTTGGAAGGTGTGTGGTCAGATGTTGGCTGGGCGAGGGGTCCCTCTGCCTGCAAGCCAGGCACTAGGCAAGCAGCAGGGAGCATGGCAGAGCTGACAGGGGCACTCCAGGTGCCCGGTGGGCGGGGCGTGTGCCCTCATGGGGCCAGGGAGGCTGCATGTGCCCCACTCTGCTTGTGGTATCTAAAAGCTCAACTGTAGAGCTTCCTCAAAAGGCCTCCTTTAGACTGTGGTCGGGCAGTGCTTTGAGGAAAACATTGCCAAGGCTGGATGGTCCTGGTGCCGTGTGGGAGGAGGCCAGGAGTGAGGAGGCTGGGGCAAGGCACCATCCTGGGTGGGAGGTCTGGTGGGTGGTGGGGAAAGCTGCTGTGAGGCTGTGAGCAGGGACCGGAGCATGGCTGGGTACAAGAAGGAGAAGAGGTTGGGTCTCTGGACTGTGTCTTGACCTTGTCACAAGCTGCACCTGGTGGCCTGGATATGTCTAGACATGCAGACTGGAGCGTGGGGCAGGGCTGGTGAGGGGGCCCCTGCTCTGTAAGCTCTGGGCACAGCAGTATGGGAACCCAGGGTTCGTGTGAATGTGGACCTCTCCCAGAGCTCATGGGGTAGGCCTACAGGGCCATGGGAGGAGGGCAGAGGAGAGCTGTGGCTACCGCCAGAACCATCCCAGGCTAGGGTGAAACAGACCGGGGTCATGGGGACAGGGCAGGCTGTGCGTGCCACTGCTGCAGGGCACGAATGGGAGGCTGAAGTGGGGTGAGAGGGCTGGTGCCCTCAGGCACAGGGGCAGGAGGCCTCTCTTGAGGATTTTTGTGGATGACACAGAGGCTAGAACAAAAGCTTAGCCTGCTGGGCCCCTCGGCTGCCTGGGCTTCCTGGGCTCCCTCTGACCCTGGCACTTCCTGCCCCTGAATCAGTGCTGACCTTTGCTGAGTGCTCCAGCCACTCAGACTCATTCATCCTTTTTAGGGGCTTGGAGGCAGCCGCTGGCATGCTAAATCGGGGCTCCTGCCTAGTGGGAGGTGGCCCTGTCGCACCACAGTGCTAGGTGGACCCAGTGGCCACCACACCCAGCCTAGGGCTGGAAGACACCAAGGTCTACACCCTCCTACTGTCTAGCATTGCCAAATTGTGTGTAAAATTGTAAACCAGTGGTTCTCCAAGTGTCAGCCTTGAGCCAATAGCATCAGCATTGCTTAGGAACTTGTTAGAAATTTGGAAGAATTTACGTATTATTTCTTCAAATGTTTTTCTGTCTCCTGCTCACTCTTCTCAATCTCTTTCCCTCTCTCTGCCTCCAGTTACACCTATATTAGTGTTCTTGAGACTGTGCCACACTTCGATGATGCTCAGTTCATTTTTTAAAACCCTCTTTTCTGTTTCATCATAGATAGTTTCTATTGCCATATCCTCCAGTTCACTAATCTTTTCTTCTGCAGTGTCTAATCCATTTTTAGTCCCGTCCTGTATGTTTTCATTTCATGCTTTGTAGTTTTTGTCTCTAGAAATTCAATTTTTGTGTCTTCCTTATCTCTACCTAACTTTGTCAGCATATAGAATACAGTTGTAATAACTGTGTAAATGTCCTTGTCTGTGACTTCTGACATCTGTGTCCGTTCCAGATCAGTTTTAATGGATTGATTGAACCCCTTTTAGTGGGCAGGGACGTATTTTCCTGTTTCCTCATATGCCTGGTCATTTTTGATTGGGTGCCAGACATTTGTGGGTTTTATCTTGTTGGGGTGAATGTTTTTGTTAGACCTGTAAATATTCCTGAGCTTTGCTCTGGGACACAGCTAAGTTACTCAGAACCAGTTTTATCCTTTGAGGTCTTGCTCTTAAGATTTGTTAGGTGGGTGGGTCTAAGCTGGGCCCAGTCTAAGGCTGATTATTCCCCATACTCAGAAAAGATCCTTCTGTCTACTCTTCCCAGTGCTCCCTGAACCTTGAGGTTCCCCAGGCTGGCTTCTGGGTACAGGCGCTCTTCCCAGCCCTGTGTGAGCACTGTCTCCTCTGGTCCTTCTGGGTGGTTCTTTCCCGGCCTTGGGTAGTGTCCTCACACACCTGAGCTGACCAGGTGGCCAGGTTCTCTGTGCAGATCTCTCCTCTCTGGTCCTTGCCCCAGGAACTCTGGCGACCTCAGTCTCCCTGGACTCTCGGCCCCTCTCCTCAGCCAGGGGTCTGCTGGACTCTGCCCAGACCCCTCCCTGGGCCAACTCTCCAGGCGTGGGGCTCGCCTCGCTCCCTTCCTGTCTCTTGGAGATCACTGTCTTTTGTCTCCAATGTCCAGTGTCTTGAAACCCATTGTTTCCTGTATTTTGTTTATTTTTTGGTTGTTTTATGCAGGAGGGTAAATCTGGACCCTGTTGGTGGCCAGATGTAGAAGTTTCATTTGCATTTTAGTTGTTGATTTGTGGAAGTTCTTTCTGCATTCTGGAGATGAGTCCTTTGTTGGACAAATGTGGTTCTATTTGTGTCTTTGCCACCTTAAGGTCATAGAGATATTTTCCTGTTTGCTTCTATAAGCCTTCTGATTTGGGGTTTTTATGTGTAGATCTATGATTTCTCTGACATTAATTTTTGCACATGGTGTGTAGTGGGGTTGAGGTTCATGCCACCCCTGTCTCTCCAGTTGTCCCAGCAACATTTACTGAATAGATGTCCTTTGCCTATTGTGTTACTGTGGCAAATGGTTGAACATCAGTTGAACACGTCTGTTCTGGACTCTCGTGTCCCATGGATCAGTTTGTCTGTCTTGACGCCAGTGCCACATGGTCTTGATTACTGGAGCTTTTTAGCAAGTCTTGCGGTCAGGCAGTGTAAGTCCTGCAGCTTTGCTCCTGCTCAGGACTGCTGGGCATCCTGTTCCTTCATATGTGCAGATAAATTCTAGAGTCAGCTTGTTAATTTCCATACAGCGAAAAGTCCGCTGGGATTTTGATTGAGATTATGTTGACGTTTGGTCATTTGGGGAGAACTGTCGTCCTGACAATACTGAGTCTTCTGGCTGAGGAACAGGGCATCTCCCTTTAATTAGATCTGGGTGACTTTCCTCAGCAATGCCCTGTGGTTTTCACTCCTTAGGTGTTACACATTCTTCCTTAAATGTTTTCCTAAGTTGCTTTTTTTTTAAATCATTTAGTGCTGTTGTAATGGTATGTTTAAATTTTCATTTTCCAGTTCTTGCTAGTATTTAGTTATTAGTTGAAGTAGATTTTATTTTTATAGATTCCTTTTGGATTTTTTTCACATACAATCCTGTCATCTACACATGGAGACAATTTGACTTCTTCTTTTCTGATCTTGACATCTTTTATTTCTTTTACTTTTATAATTTATTATTGTTATAAAAATAATATTTTAATGACTTAGCAGTTTTTACCGCAATCTTGAAGTAAAATAACCCTCTAATCTAGAAAGATGTTCTGCTTTGTCTTTAAGGGCCCCTCTAACCCATGGGTGGGGCCCATGAAGCATTAACCGTGGCCAGGCCTGTGCCATGGGCATTGGGCACACTGGTAGGTCTGGATGTGCCCTGGGTTCCTAGTGAAGCACCCACCCCAAGGGACCCTGGGTCCTGCTGAGGAGGGCAGCCGGCGTCCGTGCCCCTGATCTAGGATGCAGGATTGTGGCTTGGCATGGTTCCTTGACAGGGCTGGCTATCCTCCCAGTCCAAGGCAGGCTCTTGGGCCAGGATGTGTTCGGCAGGTGCTCACTGCATGGTTTCGGGGGCTCCCACAGGCATCAGATGTCATCCTGTGGGGCAGGAGTCTCTCTCGTGTGCTCCTTGGGCCCCAGAGGCTACCTTGCCCTGTGGAGTCAAGCCCCTGTTCCACAGTCAGGCTGCTGGGCTGAGCTGCATCTCCCTGCCGAGTGTGCATCTCCCTAGAACGCAGAGACAGCGTGGGGCTGGTGCCCACCTGTGGGTGCTGCTGGTGGTGATGCCATCATTGTCGCAGGGCTCGACATGGAGGAAGGCAAGGAAGGAGGCACGTGGCTGGGCATCAGCACGCGGGGGAAGCTGGCAGCACTCACCAACTACTTGCAACCGCGCCTGGACCCGGATGCCCGCGGCCGAGGTACCGCAGGGTGGGGACGAGGTGAGGCGGGGCTTTCTCCAGCAGTACAGAGACCTGAGAGGAGCGAGAAGGGAAGGAGGGCACATCCCAGCCCTGCAGCCCACTGGCTGGTGTCGCTGGAACTGCCCTCGGCCTGGGCCGTACTGTACCCACTGCACAGGGTGCTTCACCCTTCTCGGGGAGCCTGTTCTGTGCTGTCCCCCAGCCAAGGCATCACTCCTCACAGTTGTCATTGTCCCTCACCCGTGGAATGTTTGTAGAGCAATGTCCCCAGGAGGACAGCCCCATGGACATATATTGTCCCCACTGAAGATTTTTTTCCCTCATGCAGAACTTCCATATGGGGGCGTAATGGAGAAAAAATTTTAAAAACCAGCAAAAACAGAGTTCTTGATGCAGACCACTTTGGCTGCTGGGTCGTGAGATGTGGCTGGTATGGAAGTGTTCAGCTGTGGGTGCCCCACACCAGTCTCCTCAGGGGGCGGGCTCAGTCCTGCCTCCTTGCTATGGATGTCTGTTCCCTGCCCCAGGTGAGCTTGTGGCCCACTTTCTGACCACCGACATGGACAGCCTGACCTACCTGAAGAAGGTCTCCGCAGAGGGCCACCTGTACAATGGCTTCAACCTCATAGCCGCCGATCTGAGGTGCGTCGTGGCGAGGTGGCAGCCCCCACAGGCCGGGCCTTGGGCGTGCACGAGGCGGGGTTCCTGCCCTGCTGCTCCGCTGGAGGTGCTGTGGCATCTGTGGCAGCCTCTCAAGGGATATCGTTCCTTGGTGAGCATCCCGGATGCTGAGGGCCTCCCAGATCCACTGTTGTGGGGACTTGGGGAGCAGAGCCGGGGTAGGGGGGCTTCCTGGGCAGTGTGAGGGCCACTGGCTCCTGCCAGGCCAGCCCGAGTGTGACAGCAGAGGGCACTCCCAGGTGCAGGGTGCGGCCCTCACCCACGCTGGCCCCCACCCCTGGGTCTTCTGCCCACCTCTGTGGCTGAGGAGTCCCCTGTTTTTGAGCTACATCTTACTTGATCTGACCTCTGGTGGGCAGAGGTGCCCCAGGCTGGGGAGGAAAGGTCCGAGCCCACCTGACCATGGTACGGAGCTCTCCAGGACCACGGTGGCTGGTGCAGCTGAGCGCCAGGCCCGGTGGCGGAGTCTTCTGGGAGGAACATCTGAGCCGGCGGCCTGACTCATCTCCAGTTCTGCGAGGCGCTTGGTGGATAGCGCCTGGCCCCGTCTGGAGTTGTCAGGGGGCAATGAACCTGTCCAAGCTGGCTGTGGACCCTGTCACCAGAGACATGGAGGCCCAGCTGCACCGGCAGCTGGGAGAGCAATTCCGTCATCTAGAGTGGGGCAGACAGGCAAGGAACAGGGTCAGGAGAGGCAGAAGGTCCTGTCTTATGGCTGGAGGAGCAGGGCCCCCAGGGAGGCTCGGAGCTGGAGCAGGGACACCTGTGCTGGCTGTGAGATTCGGGAGTCAGGTTGTTGGGACCCTGCAAAGGGCCATGGCCTCATGGGAAGTGGCAGTAAGTTGGAGCCTTGCCAGGCCCATTTTGGGCCTACAGAGAGGTACAGCAGGGGTTGATTGCTGCAGCAGCAGCTGGCGGTTACCTGGATAGCCTGGGGGGTGCATGCTGAACCCTTCAGGTGCAGCACTGGGCACCCTGTGTGCCCCTGATGCGGCCAAGCTCAGATAGGCGGGCGACATGGCCAAGACCACTGCTGGTGCGAGCCGGGGCCGGGGTCCCTTGGCTCTGCCCTGGGTACCTAGCTGGGGTCCCGGGTGCCCCTCGAGATAGCAGCCACATCCCACCAGTTGGGCACCAGCCTGGGAAGGAGCGCTGAGCCCTTGGCCATGGTGCCGCTGGACACCAGCTGGCAGCATCTGCGACTCCACCTGAGGTGCAGGTTCTGTGTGCTGGACGGCTGCGTCGGGCCTTCTCCTGGCTTCTCCGAGTGCGTTTATCTCTGTGGCTCCTGGGCCTGGACCCCGGCCATGGGCCCCCAGTAGCTCAGGCACCAGCTGCACAGCGACAGCCCTCCAGGGGGCTGCCTCTGGCCCAGGCCCTGTTACCTGGTGCCATTTGCTGAGTGCTAGCTGAGGAGGGGGTGCTGCCTGTGGCATCAGGGTAGTTCACCTCCCACTGTAGACACTGAGCCCCAAGGAGAAGTGATCATTGGTGCTTGGTGCAGGTTACAGGAGTCATGCTGGACCCTGGTCTCGTGGGGGGACCCCGGGGCCTGCACCAGGGCTGACGGGCAGATGCTGGTGGGCAGAGGCCAGGGGGTGGCTAGGGCTGCATGATGGGCACCAGGCTCCCGCCCAGTCCTCCCTGCAGGTGTGCAGACAGATGAGTGGACGCTGTGGACAGACTCAGTGTACATGACGGAAGGTGTCAGGTGCTAGAGTGGCAGTGCTGGAGTCTCGAGGGGTGGCCAGTGTGCAGAGGCCCTGGCTGGGTGTCCACCCCCCGACTACCTGAGGGCTCCTGCGTGTTTCTCGGTGCAAGCCTCACAGAGCAGCCTGTGAATTCAGGCATCAGTGGGGCAGCCGCGTCAGCCCCACCAGGGTGGGCTGGGTGTGCTGTGTTCCCTCCCATGGGAAGTGTGCTTTAGAGATGTGGCCACAGGACCTGCAGGGGTTCTCTGTATTTGCCTTTCGGGGAAGTGAGTATCCTTCCCTCTGCACTCCTCCGTCCTCTCCGTGTGCTCCTCCCCTCCCCCTCCAGTGCCCCAAAAGTCAGTGGATGCCATCAGCTCAGGGGCTTCTGTCAGGGCAGGTGCCGGAGCAGACGGTAAGTGCCCTGCAGTAGGCCCAAGTCCAGATGCCTGTCCTGAGCCTGCCTTCTTCCACAAGGGCAGGTCCACGGGCCCCTCTCTTGTCTGGGAGCCCTGGCCTGCTGTGCCTCGAGTGTCCACTGTGCAACCTGCTCCGCCCTGCGCCACCTTGTGGATGGGTGCATCATTCTCAAGGGAGGAGGGCCAAGGGTATGGCCGGCACTGGTACTTGCTGCCCAGAGCCCTCCCCTCACCACCGTGGCATGCTGGCACCGGCTGGCTCCTGGAGGGGAGTCCCCGTGTCCTCCCTGCTCCCCAAGTTCAGGGGCCACTTTACCTGTCACTAGTTTCGTGTATGTCTGCCCCGGCCCAAGAGATCAGCCCCTGGCTGTGATGCCAGCAGAACTCGGTGCTCAGCAGCCATGTCAAGTGACTGGGGGATGAGGGCCCCATGCTCTGAGTGGATGCATGCACGGACAGGGGGTGCATGGGTGGGTGCTTGGGCCCCTTGGAGCCTGAGCAACTCTCCCAGCTCCTGGGCTGCAGGGTAGGGGCCTGCCTCCCTGGACATGGCCTTTGAGGACAGGCGGTAGCCAGGGGAGCCCAGTGGGTTATGCTTGAGGACAGGTGTCCCAAGAGGAGCATCCCAAGCGTCCAGTGGCTGCTGGTGCCCAGGCCCAAGGTCAGAGAGTGGAGGGAGTCAGAGGTGAGCAAGCAGCCTGGGTGGTGGGTGCCAGGAGGAAGTCAAGGCTGAGAAGAAGAGAGCCTCATCCCCATCGTGGCTGGTCCCTGGGTCAGGCCCCCTTTCTGCCTAACCAGGTGTGGTGGGAGTGTGTGCCCAATCCCGCAGGTTCTCGTGCTTTCCAGCTCTTTGCCTACAAACAGGCCTCTGAAGTCATTAGCCAAACATTTTAAGAAAGGAGCCAAGGGCTGTGGGGAGGAAGATGTGAGCAGAATAGTAAGCTGCATGGGAGCGGGGGTCCTGCCTGCGGGGTGGCATTGAGCAGGAGGGCTGAGGTGGGCACTCTGGGACTCCACAGCACCCCCCACCTGGCCCTGTCTCTACGCTTGTTCATCCTGAAGGCTCAGGTCACCGTGTCCAGCATCCCACCAGGAAGGCAGGTCATAAGCCAGAAAGAGTCTCTCTGTAGTTTGCAGAAAAGGCATTCTGACTCTTAGCAGAAAGATTCACTATGGTATTTAGGAACTGGAACATTTTCAGCTCCAGAGCATTTCAAACTGCTTCTAAATGCACATTCAGTGTATGAAGGTAAGAACATGTGATCTTTGGTGTGTTATTCAGAAGCCTCTGTCACCTTGGGGTGTCCTGTCCTGCCTCGAGGCACTCAGAGATGAGCTGTAGGGATGGGGGTCATAGCTTTCTGGAGGGAACTGGTGTTGGTGGGTGTGGGGCTGAGCCAGCAGCTGTCGCCACAGGCGGCCTCTGAGTGCCTGTGTGTGAGGGCACCCATCGATGCAGGAGGGTCTTTTAGATTCTGCTGCTCCCAGGCCAGTGGTCTCTGCGGTGAGTTGGGGGTGTGGAGCTAGGGGTCTTGATGACCCTGCCTGAGAGGACCCTGGGGGTCTGGGGCCCTGACTAGCCCATGCCCTGACTGCAGCGAGCCCCTGTGCCTCCTCTGGCTGCCGGCAGGGGTGCTGGGGAAGGGGCCGTGGAGACTGCCGGGCATCAGGGTCTGGTGCCCTGGCTCCCAGCTGACCCCTCCCCGCCCCTGTCCGCAGCACAGAGAAGGGAGACGTCGTTTGCTACTATGGAAACCGCGGGGACCCTGAGCCTGTTGTCCTGGCCCCAGGTGAGTCTGCTCAGGGGGTGGTGACAGGGCTGCTCCTCTGGGGACACCTCTGTGCTTTTCAGAGACTAGGCCCCTGTTGCATTTCTCTCCTGGGCCTGCGCTTGTCGGTTGTCTGTGTACCTTGTGATCTGACCCTCGTACCCAGTCTGTGTGTCAGGCTGCCCACGGCCCGGGACAGCTTCCCCCAGCACTGAGCCGCAACTGTCGGGGTGAACTGGAAACTAAAAGGCACAAGAGACCCCCTCCCCCCAAATCTGTGCTTTGGCTCAGAGGCCTTTTTTTTTTTTTTATTGAGTTATTGATAGGTTACAATCTTGTGAAATTTCAATTGTACATTAATGTTTGTCAGTCATGTTGTAGGTGCACCACTTCACCCTTTGTGCCCACCCCCCACCCCACCTTTCCCCTGGTATCCACTAAACTGTTCTTAGTCCATAATTTTAAATTCCTCATATGAGTGGAGTCATACACAGATTATCTTTCTCTCGCTGGCTTATTTCACTTAACATAATTCTCTCAAGGTGCATCCATGTTATTGCAAATGGAATGATTTTGTTCCTGTTTTGCAGCTGAGTAGTATTCCATTGTATATATGTACCACATCTTCTTTATCCATTCGTCTGTTGCTGGACACTTAGGTTGCTTCCACGTCTTGACTATTGTAAACAGTGCTGCAATAAACATTGGGGTGCACAGGACTTTTGGGATTGCTGACTTCAAGCTCTTTGGACAGATACCCAGTAGTGGGATGGCTGGATCGTAGGGTAGTTCTATTTTTAATTTTTTGAGGAATCTCCATACTGTTTTCCATAGTGGCTGTACCAGTTTGCATTCCCACCAGCAGTGTATGAGGGTTCCTTTTTCTCCGCAACCTCTCCAACATTTGTTGCTATTAGTTTTAGATATTTTTGTCATTCTAATGGGTGTAAGGTGATATCTTAGTGTAGTTTTGATTTGCATTTCCCTGATGATCAGCAATGATGAGCATCTTTTCATGTGCCTATTGGCCATCAGTATATCTTCTTTGGAGAAATGTCTGTTCATGTCTTCAGCCCATTTTTTGATTGGGTTGTTTGATGTTTTGTTGTTGAGTTGCGAGAGTTCTTTATATATTATGGATATTAAGCCTTTGTCAGATATATGACTTGCAAATATTTTTTCCCAGTTAGTGGGTTGTTTTTTTGTTTCAATCCTGTTTTCATTTGCCTTGAAGAAGCTCTTTAATCTGATGAAGTCCCATTTGTTTATTCTTTCTATTGTTTCCCTTCTCTGAGAAGTCATGGTGTCCGAAAAGATCCTTTTAATACTGATGTCAAAGAGTGTACTGCCTACGTTTTCTTCCAGAAGCCTTATGGTTTCAGGTCTCACCTTTAGGTCTTTAATCCATTTTGAGTTTATTTTGGTGAATGGTGAAAAAGAATGGTCAATTTTCATTCTTTTACATGTGGCTTTCCAGTTTTCCCAGCACCATTTGTTGAAAAGACTTTCTTTTCTCCATTGTATGCCCTCAGCTCCTTTGTCAAAGATAAGCTGTCCATAGATGTGTGGTTTTATGGCTCAGAGGCCTTTATGGAAATACCTGGAAACCACCCTCAATGCCCTCAATTCTCAGGGCTTGAGACTCTGTGACTGGAGATGGTTGTTTTCTACTGAATTGTTGCTTGGAAGAAATTCTTTCCAACTACATCCTGTTGTTTCGTTCCTGAGCCTACCTCCACCTGATCCGTGTCACTTTTCTTTAATAACAGCTTTATTGAGATATAACTCACATATCACAGAGTTCACTTATTTAAAGTGTATCCTTCAGCAGATTTTAGTATGTTCACAAAGTTGTGTGACTGTCAGTGCTGTCTAATTCCAGAACATTTTCATCACCTTAAAAAGAAACCATATCCAGGGGCTGGCCCAGTGGTGCAGCGGTTAAGTTTGCACGTTCTGCTTCTCGGCGGCCCGGGGTTTGCCAGTTTGGATCCCGGGTGTGGACATGGCACCGCTTGGCACGCCATGCTGTGGTAGGCATCCCACATATAAAGTAGAGGAAGATGGGCATGGCTGTTAGCTCAGGGCCAGTCTTCCTCAGCAAAAGAGGAGGATTGGCAGCAGATGTTAGCTCAGGCCTAATCTTCCTCAAAAAACAAAAACAGAAACAAAGACATATCCTTTAGCAGTTACTCTCATTCCCCCTGCCCCCAGCCCCTGGCAACTACTCATCTACTTTCTGTGTCTGTAGCTTGGCTTATTCTGGACGTTCACATCAATGGAGTCAGACGATATGTCGCCTTTGTCTCTGGCTTCTTTTACTCAGTGTGTTTTCAAGGTTCATTCATGTTGTGGTGTGAATTAGGGCTTCGTTCCTTTTTATGGCTGAATAATATTCCATTGTACGGATGGTCAGTGTTTTGCTTCTCCATTCATCTGTTGCTGGACATTGGGTTGTTTCCACTTTTGGGCTATTGTGGATAATGCTGCTGTGAACGTTGGTGCACAAGTTTTGGTGTGGGCGCATGTTTTCATCCGTCTTGTGTATATACCTAGGAGTGGAGTAGCTGGACTGTAAGGAAACTGTTTAACTTTTTGAGGAACTGCCAAACTGTTTTCCAAGCAGCTGCCCCATTTTGCATTCCCACCAGCAGCGTGTGAGGCTCCAGTCCCTCCACATCCTCGCCAACACTTGTTATTGTCTGTTTTCATTACACTCATCCTAGTGGGTGTGGCGTGATAGCTCCTGGTGGTTTTGGTTTGCATTTCCCTGATGGCTAATGACGTTGAGCATCTTTCCATGTCCTTATTGACCATTTGTATATCTTCTTTGGAGAAATGTCTATTTAGATCCTTTGCCCCTTGTTAAATTGTTTTTTTTTTTTGTATTTTTATTATTGAGTTGTAGTTCTTCATATGTTCCAGCTACTAGCCCCTTATCAGCTGTGTGATTTGCAGAATTGTCCCCTCGTGTGGGTTTTGTTTTCACTGTCTTGTTGGTGTCTCTTGAAGCACATCATTTTAAATTTTGATTAAGTCTAGGTTATTTTTATCTTTTGTTGCTTATGCTTTTGGTGTCGTATGTAAGAAATCATTGTCTAATCTGAGGTCATGTAGCTTTTCTTGTGTGTTTTCTCCAAAGAGTTTCATAGTTTAGCTCCTACATTTAGGTCTTTGGGGCATGTTGCATTAATTCTTATGTGCGGTTGAGGCAGGGGTCCCACTCCATTCTTTGGCATGTGGCTCCCCAGGTGTTCAGCACCACTGACGTGTGGTCTTTCCTGTTGCTCCTGATGGATAAAGCACAGTGCTCCCTTGTGCTGGCAGTGTGGTTTCCTGGGAAGCGGGTGCAGTCATGTCAGACCTGGTCGAGACCCTCACCCAGAAGTCTGGCCGCAGCAGAGGGGCGGCTGCCTGTCCTCAGTGCATCTTCCAGGGCGCGTGACTCTGAGTTCACTTGCCCCTATGGCCTGCGGAGCCTCTCAACAAGAGGCTCTGGGGGGGCTCTCCAGCCCAAGTCTCAAGCCTCTCCTTTTGCTGACATGAGAAACCCTTTCCTTTTTTTTTTAAAGATTTAATTTTTTCCTTTTTCTCCCCAAAGCCCCCCAGTACATAGTTGTATATTCTTCGTGTGGGTCCTTCTAGTTGTGGCATGTGGGACGCTGCCTCAGCGTGGTTTGGATGAGCAGTGCCATGTTTGGATGAGCAGTGCCATGTCTACGCCCAGGATTCGAACCAGCGAAACACTGGGCCACCTGCAGTGGAGCGCGCGAACTTAACCACTCAGTCACGGGGCCAGCCCCCACCCTTTCCTTTTTTTGTCACTCCTTCTGTTAACCTACGAGAACTCGTTCTGAGGAACTTGCCTGAGACCCTGTAGCACCCCCAGCCCTGGCCCCTGCCAGCAGGTAGAGGTGGGCCCTGCCTGCGCCCACTGAGTGGGTGGATTTGGGTCTGCTCCCTAACCGCTGACTGGTGTTCTCCAGGCATCCCCCTGGCCTCGGGTTGCTGATTCTCCCACCCCTGACCTTCTCGGGGGGACCCCCAACTCGCAGCTGTCCCAGCTGAGAGCGGGAGTGAGCTGGGGAGGCAGTGCCCTCTCGAGCACCCGCTTTGCTTTGCCCTGTTGGATTTCAGGTTGTTTATTCCTTGTTATCCCATCCATCAAGGCCACTTGGCATCTGTGCCTCGTGGTCTCCTGCAGGAGCCTTGCCATGTTGAGTTCTGCACCCCGGCCATGCAGACGGGTCAGGAATGTGCATGGAGAAGGTGCTGGAGCATGGGGCAGCCTGGCCTCAGTGCCCTTGGCCGTAGCCCTGGTACCTCGCCCAGTGCTGGGTGGGTGGCTGAGAGTTGATCCTGAATTCAGACGGTGGGGCCTCTGCACTGGCCAGGCTGACCTTCTCCCCACAGGGACCTACGGGCTGAGCAATGCTCTGCTGGAGACGCCCTGGAGGAAGCTGTGCTTTGGGAAGCAGCTCTTCTTGGCGGTTGTGGAGCAGAGCCAGGCCCTCCCCAAGGATGACCTCATTGCCCAGCTCCTGGACGTGCTCAACAACGACGAGGCGTGAGTGGGCGGGTCCCCCTGGGGCCAGTGGAGTGGACGTGCACCCCACTGCTCCGGTCAGGGGTAGAGAGGCAGGCAGGCTCTGCTGTTCTGGGAGGTCTGTGCAGGCAACTGAGGCTGGCTCCTTGGCCACGGGGGAGCCTGACGGACAGCTTGTCCTCTGCCCCTCCTGCCTTTGCCCCTTGGGCAGCTGCCATTTCTGATGTGGAAGAGGGGGGCTTTGATGACGGAAAATGGAACAGTCCCAGGCCAGTGTGCTGGGAAGCTCGGTGCTCCCAGTGGCTTGATATAGGCTTGCATGGGGCTGTGAAGGGCTAGAGGCTCCCCTCTGCCTGAACACACAGGGCTGGTGGGAGGTTCCAGAAGGCTTCAGGTGCTTAGCAAACCACAGAAGGGAGCAGCCAGCTTAGGAGTCTGCCTGGGGGTCAACTGTCATTCCCACATGCTGTCCCACCATGGCCAGGATGGGGAAATCCAGGGAATTGCCTGGGGAAAAGAAGCCCCCAACCTGGTTTCCTCAACTGTAGGCCTTGAGGTACCTCAGGTGGCCTCTGCAGGGGACACCTGCCACCTCCTGACATGTCTTGGCCATCCCAGCTGGAGGTCAAGGTGCTCGCTAGGCTGGCCTTCCTCCTATGCAATGACCCAGCTCATAGGTCCCTCTCCTTCCCCAGCCAGGCCGGGCCAGGCCAGGCCAGTGTCCTGCCTGGATGGCCCCTTGGAGGAGCCCCCCACAGCCTGCCTTGCACTGTCCTCCCCCAGGGCCTCTCCCTGCCTCTTGTTCACCCTCTCTCTCCTCTCTGAACCATGGCACCTTCAGCCTCAGCACAGCCGCCCGCTTGGGGAAGCCCTGCCCAGTGGCCTCCTCTCAGCTGTAGGTCCACACGGCCCACGGCCACTGTTTGTTGTCCCCATAGGTCTGTAAGGGGGCGCTGGCTGCTCTTATTGATGGCTGTTGTCCCAGCCCTGGCTACGGTGGCAAGCAAGCCACGGGGCTCGAATAGACTCCTGGCAAGTGCGCAGATGCCCACAGGGCACCTCTTATAAGGGGCAAGCAGGGAGCACATGTGGTCAGGTGACCGCACCCCTTAGCCAGGCCACCACCCACCATGCCCCTGCCCACTCAGGCCCTCTGAGATGGGAGGGCGAGCTCGCTCTGGGAAGTGGCTTCCATCCTTCCT
Source organism: Equus przewalskii (assembly GCF_037783145.1). Lineage (NCBI taxonomy): Eukaryota > Metazoa > Chordata > Mammalia > Perissodactyla > Equidae > Equus > Equus przewalskii. The sequence continues at coordinate 299,959 of NC_091837.1, read as the reverse complement.
TAGGGTGCCCTGCCCAGCTCTGGCCAGATGGACCCCAGGCATTTTCAGACCCAGCAGAGCCTTACCCAGCACTGAGCTCTCAGGTGCTCGTGTTCCTGGAGTCCTGGGTCCTGGGAAAGCTGCTGGTGGCCCTGGCAGGGGGAGCTGGCCCTGTGGTCGCTGGCTGGTGACCCAGGCCCAGCAATGGAGCCCTAAGTGAGAGTCTGGACAGAGATTTGAGGCCTTGAGCAGAAACGTGCATGCAATACCCTGTGGGCCCCACCTTCCAAGGCTGGCGGACTCCTCAGGCACTGTAGGGCTGTGAAGATGGCAGGTAGGGCTGTGGCGGGCAGCAGAGGTGCTGGTGCTGACCCCTCCCTCCTCTATCCTTCTAGGCAGTTGCCAGACCCAGCCATCGAGGACCAAGGCAGGGAGTACGTGCAGCCCATTCTGAGCAAGTACGCGGCTGTGTGTGTGCGCTGCCCGGACTATGGCACCAGGTACAGAGGCCGCTGGGCACCTCCAGTCCTGTCCCATGAGGAACCTGGCCTTCCCCTCACTCTGTGGGTAGCCAGGGCGAGGCCTTCCTTCCCTAGCTCTGTGGATCCTGAAGCCTCTGCCCTACCTAGAAGCAGCTGCCATGTCAGTTCAAGGGCCATAGGGTGAGCAGACGCCACGGTTGATGGTCATGTACAAAACACCTGCCAGCTCCCAGAGGTACTGCAGGCCGGGCACGAGGGCTCTGAGGCTTCCTTGCCTTCCGGGGGTGCCCCTGAGCTGCCCCCTTCCCCCTGCACAGCCATGAGGGGGCCGAGATGGCCTCCGGCTCACTCCTGTCAGCAAATCCCTGTGGGCCTGCAGGTCCCACTGCTTGGCTCTTCCCCTCACTCGCCCTGTGTTCCTGGGCCTGTCATGTTCTTCGTGTGACCAGGGCTGGGATTAGGTTAGCTCAGCCAGGTGATGTCACCTCACCCCAGGAAAAGGGTAAATGCTGATCTCGGCTGCAACGTGAGAACATCTGGGAGGGAGAAGCTGTTGGCACAGGTGTCTGCTGTTCCAGCAAGTTCCTTCCCTGCCTCCCTCCCTCCTGGGTGGAGAAGGAAAGGCTGTGTGTGGCTGGGAAGCCAAACCTGCCTAAATGGCTCCATCAGAGGGCCACGTGGAGGGAGCTGAGGGCAGCCCCCCTGCTGCACTCGCAGGCGGCTGGGATGCACAGAGAGGTTAGGCGGCTGGACCAGCTGGGATGCTCCAGGAGTGCCGCTGCCACGTGCCCAGTACACCTGGCCTGGAGGTGGAGTGTGGCCTCCTGTGTAGCCACATCTGCCTGGGTTCAGCTCGCACTGAGGCCTGTGGGTGCAGCCTTGTGCCGGGCTGGAGACCTGTGGTGACTGTGAGGGACCCTTGGACCCATGGCTGCCAGGGACTCATGGACGGGGTGCTTGGGTGGTGACAAGTGCTGAGTGATGCTGGAGTGATGTCACCTGTACCCCTGGTCATGGTGATGTCACCTTTATGCCTGGCTTTTGGGTCAGGTCAATGAGCTCGAGTGAGGCCCCTTCTGTCCCTGCAGATGGGAGAGGTTGGGTTATTGCTGCCTTCTTGACGGTGAGGTGCTGGTTCTCCCAGGAGGCTGTGAGGTGACCTTGCCATGGGGACATGGCTGATGCTCTACGGAGGCTGAGGGCATCTGGCAGGGGCTGGACGTGTGAAGTCCTGGGGACCAGCGAACTGAGAGGAGGGCAGGCCTGAGTTGTTCATCCTCAAGGAAATGACAGCTCAAAGCACTGTGGCTGGGGGACAGGGTGCAGGGTGGGGCCAGCTCGGTGTGGACTCCCAGCACTGCTGCTCCAGGGCCCGTGGGTTGTACACCTGAACGGTGGCCTTTTCCCTCAGGCCCCTTTTCCACTGGAGACTTGTTTTCATGACTAAATTGTGTGCTCATGTGTCCTCGTGTTCAGAGCACCAAGTCTACTCCCTGGCTGGGTACGTGGCTGCTGGGTCCGACCCCAGCCGGGAACCCCCGCTTTCAGCATGCGTGGGCCCTCCATGGGCGCCAGCCTGTGCTGGGGCTGCTCGGCAACCTCGTACTCGCCCTCTGGCCATGGGAGATGGGCAGGAGGACTCGCTGTGGGGAGAGCTGGGCAGGAGAAGGAAGGTGTGCTGAACATTTGGGACAGGCGCTGGGGGAGGGGAGAGAGGAAAGGGGAGAGTTCCAGGTGAAGATCTGGGCCCTAAGAGGTTGACAACTTGATCTCTTGGAAGAGCCGAGCTCGGCCACATGTCTGGGCAGCCCCAGGTGGCAGTGCGGGGCCATTGCCTGGGAGCTCTAGGGGGTTCTGGTGGGAAAGTGCCTGGTCAGCCCAGGGCCACCCTGGTGAGAGTTGGGGCTTTACTGCAGAGGACAGGCAGGGCGGCTGGGAGTGTTTCAGAGTGGAGGCAGCAGGACACTGAGTGTGGCCTGGGGCTAGCCCAGGAACCCCAGACCCCCCAGGCTCAGTGCCCAGATGCCCCAGAAAGACCCTTCACTCCACAAGGCTGTGGCAGCTGCTCATTCGTGACCCGCCTCAAGCTGGGCCAGGTGCCTGGCACAGGCCCCAGGTGTGGTTGGCTTGCCCCTCCTGCCTCAGATCTTATCCCTGTTGGGGCTCTGATAGGTGGGCAGAAGGCATAGGACAACGGGCTGAATATGGGCCCCATGCTCTGTTTTCTTTTTAAGATTGGCACCTGAGCTAACATCTGTTGCCAATCTTTCTTTTTTCTTCTTTTTCTTCTTCTTCCCAAAGCCTTTCACTACATAGTTGTATATTCTAGTTGTAGGTCCTTCTGGTTCTATGTGAGGCACCGCCTCTGCATGGCCTGGTGAGCGGTGCTAGGTCTGCGCCCCGGATTTGAACTGGCAAAACCCTGGGCTGCCGAAGCGGAGTGCACGAACTAACCACTCGGCCACGGGGCTGGCCCCCCATGCTCTCTTTCAGAACCAACACAGTCATCCTCGTGGACGCTGATGGGCACGTGACTTTCACAGAGCGCAGCATGTTGGACAAGGACCCCTCCCGCTGGGAGACCACCACCCACGAGTTCAGGCTGCAGAGTTAACCTCCACCCCTAGGCGTGGCCGGGGGGCTCCTGGAAGGCCCTGCCTCAAGGGCCATTGTGGATGGGGACCTTCCACAGCCACATGTACTGCCCATGACTTGGCCACTGTCCCCCAGGACCAAGGCCCTCTGATTTGTGTGTGATCTATCTGTGTCCCTGTGTCCAGCTCGGGGTCCACCCTTATGCCAATGAGAGTGACAGAGTCCCATGGCTAGGGCTGGGGCAGGCCCAGTTGTGCTATGCATGTGTGAATGCATCTGGGCCTATCCCCTGCCCCTGCACAGAAGCACAGGTGCATAGGCACACACGTACACTCTTAGGGCATGCACACATGCTCAAGTGTGCCCATATTCCCAGGCAGACACAAACCCAAGTACCAGATAGGCCTCTCGCACCCACACGTGCTTCTGGCTAGTGGGTCTTTGCTTTGAACAATGTGACAGAAGTAGGCTTTTCTTTAAAAGTGGCCCCTCCTCTCCTGGGCGTTCCAGGTCCCGGCAATCAGACCTGCTCTTGGAGGGGAAACAGGCCACATTTGGGATGAGGAATGACAAAGACCTGGGAAGAACCCACTCTCATAGCATATGCACAACCTGGTTGGTGGATCTAGTGGTCCTGTGTGTGTTGGGGGTCCCATGTGCATGGGGTGGTCCTGTGGGAGGGGTGATCCCCCATGCACTGGGGGTCCTGTGTGTGCTAGGCGCCTCAGCAGGCTCTCAGGCCCCTGCCCACCCACTGGGAGCCGTGGGTTCTGGGGAGGCCCAGCTCAGTGAGGGGATGCAGCCAGCCCCTGCCGTTTCCCTTCTCCTTGGGGAGTCAGACTTCACAGGAATCTGTACTTGAATGTGAGACATTGGTAATAAAACTTTCATGCTGGAGTGAGTCAGTGCATTCCAGATCCCTAACTCGTGTGATGGGGATGCCGGCAGCTGTCGTGTGTGCGGGGTTGGCGGGGCTCTCTCCTGGTGGCCGGGCTCCCGAGGCACAGACACCGGCACTAGCCTCCTTCCACTTTCTCCTTTGCCCACGGCCTCCTGAGCGCCATGATGGAAGCCCGAGGGTCCACTGGCCTGTCTATCCGTCTGTCCTTGGGCAGAGGCCAGGTTGCGAGAGACCCTGTGTGCACGGGATGCCGTTGGTGCCTGTTATAGGGCCTGCTGCGCTGGGCGGAAAGCCGGGGATTCACCCAGGTGCAGGCAGGAGCCCCGAAGGACCCCCTGAGGGGGTGGTGTGGTCAGGCCTGCAATCAGGGTGGACTGTGGAGGCCAGGGGATGGCAGGAAGGGGTAGGTTTCAGAGCAGGAGAACAAGTGGAGTGTGTCTCAGCCCCAGGACCCTGGTTTTGGACAAGCACTCAGGAGTTCCTGTCCCCAGGAAGGGCCGAGCATTAGGCGGTCCTGTGTCCAATGCTGAGACCCAGGTTTCCCTCTGCCTCTGACCCCCAGCTTGGCCTTCTCAGAGCAGTGAGAGCTCGGGGTGGGGTGTGGACCTACACTGGACCCAACTTGCCTCCCCACCCCTCCTCCTTCCTGCCCTGACCACCCCTCAGGGCCTGACGTCCTCCTTGCTCACTTTGAACTCAGAAGCAAAGAGCCTGAGCGCAGCCAGGCTGGAAGGGGTCTCCCAGTGACAACGCAGCCTTGTCTCCCAGGCCCACGGGGAAACCAGCTCCCTGTCCCACACGTCTCTGGCTCAGCCACGACAAGCCACGCTCTCAGCTCGCGCACTGCTGATGCTGCCAACACCCTTTGTCTGCCTCAGTGGGCTGCCCACATCATGGACCAGTGCCCCACGCCAGCACCCACCCTAGCCAGGCATGTCTGCCCTCGGGGGCGCCGCTGGGCTGGCTTCAAAGCCATCTGAAGAGCCTCCCCAGATGTTTGCCTCTGCCCCAGGGATGGGGACTGTCCTGGGATAGCTTTCCCAGCCCTTGTCACGGACCCCCCTGACCCCAGCCTGCCCTGGGCCCCCCGAGGAAGGGGCAGCCCAAGATGGAGCTTTGTCGTTGCTATGGGTTGAGTTGTGTGCCCTGAAAAAGATCAGTTGGAGTCCTAGCCCCATGCCTCAGAACGTGGCCTTATTTGGGTCTTTAAGGAGGCAGTCAAGATAAAATGAGGTCATTAGGGTGGGCCCTAATCCAACATGACTGGTGTCCTTATGGAAAAAGGGAAAGTTTGGACGCAGTGACAGACATGCATGCAGAAAGAACACCCTATGAAGATGAGCTAGCCTGCTGCCCGCCAAGGAACTGGGAGACAGGCCTGGAACAGACCCTTCCCTGGAGCCTGCAGAGGGAGCACGGCCCTGCCGACACCTCGGGCCAGACGTCTGGCCTCTAGAATGTGAGATGGTAAATTTCTGTGGTTCAAGCCACTCACCTGCAGTACATTATGGCAGCCCTAGCAAAATAATTCACTTGTGACCTTCACCTTACAGATGAGGAGACCGAGGCTTGGAGAGATGCTGTAACAGTCCCTCAGTCCCTGGGCAGGTGGGGAGGCAGAGCCATGAGGACAGGAAGGAGCAGGATGAGGACAGGTGGACCTCGGAGTACCTGCCTCTGTCAGCCTATTGTCCTCCCATGCTGGTCTCACCCTGCTGCCTGGCACCCCTCCTGCCTTCACTTCACTTGCCCTGGCCCTTGCCACTGTTCGTGGCCATGCTTTCTGCTCAGCTCCTGCCCCAGGGCCTTTGCATTTGCTGTCCCCTCTGCCTGAAGAATTCCTCTCCTGGATATCCAAACTGCACTCGCCCTCACGTGCTGCAGTTCTTTACTATAGTGTTGGGGAGGCATCCCATCCAAAGGTGCCTCCGTCCCTGCTGTTTTTCTCCATAGCAGTTGCCACTGTCTGACATGCTATGTATTTTAGTGGTTTCCTGTGTGTCTCTCTGTCAGAACGAGCGCCCCAGGAACGCAGGACCTTTCCTCTCTTGCCACCACTTTATTCTGATGCTTAAGGCAGGGAGACATTTGAACCAAAGAGGACAGTGCTGAGGCTTCCTGAGCCCCTGTTGATTTAGGCCAGTGCCTTGAAGTGAGGCACCTGTGCTGTAAGAAGGGTGCAGGGACCCTACGACGCTGATCCCTTCTAGAAATGCTTTTGACGTGCCATGCAGGAATGCCTGGACCTGACCTTGGCATGGCCTAGCCAGTCCTCTGTGCTTGTCACCAGATGCGTCTGATCCCTGAGTCCTCTCCTCCTGGCAGATGGGGATTCACCTCCTTCTCAGATACCCTTTCTCAGAGAAGCCACTTCTGCTCTCTGGCTCCAAGATGGCCGAGTTGAAGTGTGCAGGCGTGGAGGCTGGAGGTGAGGGGATGACCAATGTGGAGGCAAGTCTATGAGCAAACACAACCAGTCCAGGAGTGCAGCCTGGCCCTGGGGCTCATCCTAGTAGGCCTGGGCTCCTGGCCTTCTGCCCACAGAGACCCCCCCAACACCCTATCTTTTGGTCTCTGCCAGCAGAAGGCATTGTCCAGGCCGTTTAGCAGAGACTTGGCTCATAAGTGAGGTGGGCTGAAGTGGAAACACAGGAGCCTAGAAGGAAAAGATTCCTCCCCAAGCTTGGGCTGGAGTTCCAGGTCCCAGGTATTGATCCTTGCACCTCAGGCTGGAGCCAGAAAGGGACTGTGGGGAGATCCTGTGGTGAGAGGGTCCTTGTCCATCACCCAGTTGGTCCCGGGCCATTTGGGAAGCTGGTTGTACTGTGCAGGTCTGAAGTCTCAGGTCCGACTGGGTCAGGTGGGGCCCCCAGCTCACCAAGCAACGAGGTGTAGCAAGGTCCCTAAGGCTGGATGATGGCGTACCAAGGGTTCCCACAGGCTCTGATTGCACTTGGCCAAGGCCAGCAGCTGGCCCAGCCACAGGGAAGCTGGTGTCCCTTGACTGAGTCCAGGAGCCAGACCCTCATGGGGCTTGGTGCCCACTGTGAGGTGCCTGGTGCTAGCCACCGGGGCAGCCAGGTGAACAGAAGCGGGCAGGAAGGGAGGGAGAGGCCTGGGTAGGCCTCCGGCTTCATCACTGGCAACACCCACTCTCCTCGCCTTTTTTAACTTTTTCATTTTGAAATTATTTCAACTTAACTAAAAACTTGAAAAAATAGAACAGAGCAATCCAATCTTTCACCCTGTTTCCCCAAATGTTAACACCTTACCTAACCACCATAAAATGATTACAACCAGAAAATTAGCATTGATACAATACTACTAACTAATCTACAGGCTTTATTTGAATTTTACCAGTTGTCTCACTCATATCCCTTTTCTGAGCCACCATCCAACCTGGGGTCCAGATCCCACATGACACTTAGCTGGGTCTCCTTTAATCAAAGATGGCTCCTCAGTCTGCCTTTGACTTGAATGATGACACTTTTGAAAAGCACTGGCCAGTTTGTTGGTAGAGTGTCCCTTATTTTGGTTTGCTCTTCATGATGACATTCAGGTTTTGCGCCTGCAAGTGACACACGTCCTCAGGAGGCCCATGATACATCCCTTTACTGGTGCTAACTTTTTTCTTCATTTTTATTGAGGTACAATGAATACAATGCAATGCACATCTTTAAAGTGTACAATTTGGTAAGTTTGAATGTGTAACATTTGCACGTGACCGTGGTCACTTGGTTAAGGCGGTGTATCCCAGGTTCTTCCCCCTGTAAAGTTACTATGTTCCCTTTGAAATTAGGAAATATCTGGGGCAGAAACTCCGTAGAAAACAAAGAAAAACCTCCACCTGTTTCTCATACTTTCGTTCACTATTTTTAGCATCCACAATTTTTGTCTCCAGCAGTTATCGTGCTAGCTGCCACATGGGCGATTTTCCATTTCCATCATTCCCCTTAGAGTTATCGAGTGGGATTCTGATCTAAGGACGAGCTGTCCCTTCTCCGTTTACTGACGCCCTCCCCTCTCGGAGGCTCCCGGTGCCGGCTGGCAAACGAGGCGTGCCAGACAGCGCATGCGCTTGTCTCTTCGCTTTGGCTGGGAATCCTGCAAAGCCTCCGTGTGGGCGGCCTCCCCCGCAGTCCAGACCGGAGACGCCCGGCCGGGGCCGCCCCGCGCCCTCTGCCCCGCGCCCGCCCCGTTCCCGGCGGCGCCCCCGCCGGCCCCGGCTCCCGGCGGCCCTCGCGCTCGCCCCGTTCCCGGCGGCCCCGCCCGCCCCGGCTCCCCGCGGCCGTCCCGTTCCCGGCAGCCCCCGCGGCCGCCCTCCGCGCCGCGAGCCCCGCCCAGGCGCCGACCGTTACGGCCTCGGCCTCGGCGCCGCGCCATTGGGCCGCGCGCCGCGCGTCGGATTGGCGGCGCCGCTGCCCGCCCCGCGGCTCCCCCAATGCGGGCGGCCGCGCTCAGGGATTGGCCGCGCGCCCCAGGGCCCGCCCTCCGCTCGCCCGCGCGGCAGGCGGGGCCGCCGGGCGGAGGAGCCGGGCCGGCCTTCCCGGGGGCGGCGGCGGCCGCGCGCTGAGCGCTCCCCGCGGCAGTCGGGCTGTGGCGGCTCGGGCAGGCCGCGGGCGCCGGAGGTAGGTGCGGGGCGCGAGGGGCGCCCCGCGGGCGGCGGGCGGGCGTGGGGGCCGCGCGAGGGCGCCCTTCCCGCCTCCCTCCCTCCCTCCCTTCTATGCGGCCGCGGCGCGCGGAGCGCCGGCCTTTGTGAGGCATCATGGCCGCGGGCCTCGAGAGCGCGGCGGGCGGGCGGGCCCCGGGAGCAGCCGGGTGAGAGAGGCCCGCGCCCCGCGGGCCCGAAGCCTGGCGTCGCCTTCAGGCGGGAAAGGTACGAGCAGGGCCGCTCGCCCGGCAGCCTCCGGGAGCACAGTTTGGGGAATCTGTGAAGTCGCCCAAGTCTTTTCTGCCACCAGATGCTCGTGGATTGAGTGTCGCGCAGACGATCGGAGTGTGGCTTTATTGTAACCATGAGCGCAGTAGAAATAAATGGGAGGTGGCAACCTGTTGACAGTGATACCTGTCAAGTGTCACCAGCGGACTTGCGGTGCTTGTGGTAGGAATTGGGCTTGCCGTTTTGCATGCTTGCATGTCCCTTGTTCCCCGATGCACGACAGTCTAGTCTAAGGCTGTTGACTGTGTGAGGCCAACCACTAGGCGAGGACCCTGTTTCCCGTCACCGGGCCACGGGTGGAGTGACCCAAACCCCACCGCAGGCTGTCATTCGCCAAAGAGAGTGAATGGCCACTTGGGGTGCAGAATGTGAGGCCCCTTGGAGGATGACAAAAGGAATGGATGAGGTCATACTGCCGCTGGGTTGGGCGGGAGGCTGCAGCATGAGAGGTTTGACCGAAAGGCAGCAGCCACAGCACTGGACCATCACAGCCGGCCGGTGCCTGATGCCAGCCCAGCGAGTGGACTCCAACGAAGGGTGCTGTCCAGGCGTGTGGGTCTTGCCCTGGGCCGGGGATCCCAGGGAGCCTGCTGCGAGTCTGCTGCTGGCTCACGGTCCAGTTGGCATCCTGTGCTCACTCGGCAGAAGCATGGTGAGGCTGGCGGCCGAGAGCCCCCTTGGAGCCCTGTGTGCCAGGCGCTGTGTAGGGTGCTTCCAGGGCGGTTCTGCAGCCCAGCTGTGCCCTCAGGCAGGAAATGTGCATCTGCCTGGTTTGTCCCGTCTTGGCCTCTCTCCTAGCTGCCCTTCCCTCCTCGGTGGTCGCCTCTAGCCTCCTGGCTTTAGTGCCGTCATCGCTGCTTGACATCTCCCTCTCCCTCTCCAGCCCTGGCCTGCCTTCTCAGCTACAGCCTCACGTTTCTCCCTGCCTCTTCCACATCTCCCTGTGTTAGTTTGATGCTAAGTAGCGGTGTCCAAACCAAACCCCGATCTTCACCCACCCCAAAACACTCCCCATGTTACCTTTACCACCTCAGCACACGACGTCTCTGTGCTTGAGTTTGAAGTCTCCTGGATTCCTCTCTCTCAGGCCTTTCTGCAACCCTCAGGACCATTTCTCACCACCTCCAGCTTAACGTTGGTTGGAGCCGCCCGGTGAGCCTCTTAATTCCTCTTTGTTCTCGTCCTGTTTCTCCCCTCCTCCCCTCGCCCCCAATATGTAGTTTTTCTAGACACACAGTGGTTCTTTTAAACTGCAAGATAGTGTAAAACCAAGGCAGTACAGACTGGAGCCAGCTTGCCTGGGTCATAAAGCAGCTCCACCACGTTCTAGCTGTGTGACCTTGAGTAAGTTGCTTAACTTTTCTGTCCTTAACCTTTCTCTCACAGTGCTGTGTGAGAACTAGTGACTAAAAATGCATAAAATGCAGGGCCTGGCTGAGGGTTGGCTGCCGCTGTTGTCGTTGGGTCATGTGACCTCACTGCTTGGACTCTGCTGTCCAGTGGCTTGTGTCTCTTCAGATAAGAGCCAAAGTCCTGGTCTTGTTCTTCCTCACTGACCTGGCCTCTTCTGACTGCCCCTCCACACACTGCTCTCCCTGGCTAACCCACACTCCCACCCCAGGGCCTTTGCTCTTCTCTGTGTCACCTGGAATGTCCCTGCCCCTACCCCCACTATGCACCTGGCTCGCTCTCTTCTGCATTCGCTGACCACCCTTCTGAAGCTGCCTCCTCTTCCCCAACTCTCTGCTTTGTTTTTTCTTGAACACTTTGAGCTGTTCTTAGTCGTTACTTGTGCCTCTGTCCTGCTGAGGTGTGAGCTCTGTGGAGAAGGGCTTTCTCTGTTGTGTGTCCTCAGCATCTAGAATGGTGTGTGCCACGTGGAAGGCGTTCGGCACACACCTGTTGAGTGGATAGAGAAAGCTTACAGAGGGACAGTAAGTAACTTGCCCGAAACTGCCCTACTGCAGAGTCCTGAGCCTTGAACTGCTGCCCCTGGGCCTGGGCAGGCTTTCCTGACCTCCTAGGAGCGCACTGTCCCTCTCACGACCCCTGACCCCGCCCTGCGCCCTTCTTCCAGGTCCCTTTCGTCAGTTATTATTGTTAGTGTCTGTGCTTTGTGCCTCTACACTGGCTGCTTTTTAACCTTTTAATATCTTGTACCAACATTTGTCTTCAGTCCTCCCATCTCCTCACTTGTCTTCATGTTTGCTTTTCGGCCTCCAGGATCATAGATTGGCGCTCATTAGGGTCTCTGCAAACCTGCCGGGCGCTGAGGGGTTTGGTCCTGGTCTTCTCTGTGTTCTGTAGCACTGGGCGTGTGACCTGTCTGTCCTTCTCTGAGATGATCTTTCTTGGTTGCCGGGAGACTGGCCTTGCTTCATTGAGTGTTCCTTGTGCCCGTCTGCTGCAGCCTCCTCAGCGTGTACTGCAGGTCTGGGTCTCATTGTCTCCATGCTGTATTTCCTTGATCCTAAGCATTTTTGATGGGCACACCTTTGGAGGAGGTATTGTGTTAAATTCCCATTGAATTCAGAAATGAAAGGACACCTTAGAATCTAGGAAATAGAGTGACAGCACAGTGGTCATTGCCTTTCCAACTTTGTCCAGGGGGTGGGGACCTTGTTGCTTGGTCATGGTAGTGCCGCCCTCAGAGTAGATGGTCAGTGAATATTTGTCGAATGAATTAATTAAATCTAAACAAGTCTCTGGTTTTTATTTGTGTCTCCATTAAAGTACAACCACCACGCTCTGTCCCTTCCCTGTAAACTTCTTAAATGTGTGGGGTCTGCTCTCTCCTGTTCATGCTACCAGTCAGCCTGCCCCATGTGGGCGTGGGCATGCATGTGCATATGTGCACCCACATGTGCGGCATGTTCATGTGTGTGTCTGCATGGTGTGGGAGTGTAGATGTATGCGCGTGCGTGCGTGTGTCTACATGTGCTTCTCCTGCTCTGATGCCCGGCCCTTCTGCAGACCTCCGGGTTTTCGGATTGCTCTTCTGACCTGCCTTCTGAGCCACACATCATCCCTTTTGTTGTGCTTCCTCTAGAGTAAAGCTTCTCAGAGTTGTGTTCTCAGCCCTCTTGGTCTGTATTTCCTCTCTGGATGGCCTCTCTCCTGTCGTTTGGCAACTCCTGCCTCACTCATATGTTCTGGCCCCCTGTTTCTAGGCCAGTCACAGTTCCAAAGCTGTGGCCTCAGCACCTGTCAGACAGGTCTGCCTGGAGGCTCTTTCCATTCTCCTCTGCGGGCTCCTGCCTGGATGCTGGAACACGTGTGTACCTCCAGGGGAGAAGCCTCATTCCCCTTCAGTTCCCTCTTGTCTGTTCTCCCACCTCTGCCTGGTCAGCAGTGCGCTTAGTTCTGTGTTTTCACCGTTCTCGAGGGCTCCAGCCTTGTCACCAGAGCCCCTTTCCCACTTTTGCCCTTTGGTCTTGAGGATTGGCCCCTGTGCCTTGGGTGCAGGCACTGTGCCTAGCATAGCTATCAGTCTTCTTCCTCAAATAGTGACTAACTATGGCATGAGAGTCACTTCACCCTCCGTGGCTCCTTATTGCCCCCAGTATGGAGCCAGGCTCCAAATGGCACCCAGGGCTCCCTGTGCCTTGGTTCCAGCTGTCTCCTGCAGCTCCCCCCACCAACCCTGGCCAGGCTCCCTTCCCCACAGCCACTGCCCCCTCCTCTTCTGGGAACAGAACCATGCCACCTCTGGCGATCTTATCACACAGCATCACTGTCCCTATCCACGTCCCACCTTGTGGGCCCAGGAGAGCTCTGGGGTCCGGGATTGCAGAGTGCCGGGCCGTACCTCTAGGCCCTGGTGCCACAGAGTTGAGCCAGGGGTGTGGCGCTCCCCTCTGACTGACCCAGCCCTAGCAGGTGAGTGGATTGCTCTTGCTCTGATGGCCAGAGGGAGACCGCACACCTTTTGTGTGTTCTGGAAAGGGCAGCCCTGCACCGTGTGCTTGCTTACCTGATAAACTGAGTTAGGGAAATGCTGCGGTGACGTTTAGTGTGGCTTTTTTTTGTTTAATCCCTTTGAACCTTAAGATAATACTCGTTTTGTGTTTCTGAAGTAGGAATTACAGTGGACAGTTAATAAGATATTTAACTCTGGACTTAAATTGTAACTCAGGTTCTCAAGAAAAAAAGTAAAGTCAGTTTGTTTTGAAACCTGAAAGGTTCTCTTAGGCAGTATTATTTTAAGTTCTTTACTATATCGTTAATAGCACTTGGCTCTTTGTACCAGGGAAATTGAAGGTTTCTGTCATTTTGTGATGATGTTTTTAAATCTCTTTGCAGGTGGAAGAAGAAAGGTGCCACTTTGGCATGAAGACAGACTCGCTTAGTCGTCAGTCATTTAAGCTGAGTGCATTGTGATTTCCAATAATTGAGGCAGTGGTTCTAAAAGCTGTCTACATTAATGAAAAGAGCAATGTGGCCAGCTTGACTAAGCCGCCAGCGTGTGCAGCGCGGGCAGGACGGCACCCGGGTCTCGACGGACTTGTGCATGTTAGCTGTATAGATTTATGTAAGGTCTTTTAAAACTCTGGTCTTTAAAATAGTCTTAACGCTTTTACTATGGAGACATATGAGAGTCCCTCTCCTCTCCCGCGTGAGCCCGCAGGAGAAGTGGTGATGGAGAACCGAGCTTGCCCCCTCCAAGCGCTGCCCCGTGAACAGTCTCCACCACCTCCCCTGCAAACGTCCAGTGATGCAGAGGTAATGGACGTTGGCTCTGGTGGTGATGGACAGGCCGAACCCCCTGCTGAGGACTCGCTCAACTTCTACGGAGCTTCTCTTCTCTCCAAAGGATCCTTCTCTAAGGCGCGCCTCCTCATAGACCCGAACTGTAGTGGCCACAGCCCGCGCACCGCCCGGCACGCACCTGCGGTCCGGAAGTTCTCCCCTGACCTTAAGTTGCTTAAGGATGTAAAGATTAGTGTGAGCTTTACCGAGAGCTGCAGGAGTAAGGACAGGAAGGTGCTGTACACAGGAGTGGAGCGCGACGCTCGTGCAGAGTGCGGTCGGGCCCTTAGCCCTGTCAGTGGAGACGTGCATGCTTGTCCCTTTGGCGGGAGTGTTGGTAATGGGATCAGTGTAGGGGGTGAGAGTGCTGATAAGAAGGATGAGGAGAATGAGCTGGAGCAGGAAAAGAGAGTGGAGTATGCAGTGCTGGATGAGGTAGAAGATTTTACTGACAATTTGGAGCTAGATGAAGAAGGAGCAGGCGGGTTCACGGCTAAAGCCATCGTGCAGAGAGACAGAGTGGATGAAGAGGCCTTGAATTTCTCCTATGAGGTATGTCAGCAGCCCCTCCTTTGGGGTGTTCTTGGCAAATCCCCAAGAGAAGTGTTTGGGAATGGCAACATCTTTTGAAAGCTGATATTGCAGAGAAAAAAGATACAACCCAGATGAGGAGGAATAATGTTAAGGTGGAAAAGAGAAAGCTCTAAAGAGTCCCGATTTTTAAACTTTCCTAATGAAAAGTTTAGCCGACAGGTTGACCTTGTCCCCGTTACCTGACCTGAGCTGAGTTGGAAGGTGCTGCTGAGAAGGCTCCCTGGTGGGGTGTGCACCGGGACCAAGCGTGTTGGTTTCTGTTGTTGGTGTTTTCCCGTTCGTCGTTGAGATGATCACGTACCATAAAGGCACACCTAGGCCCCCTTGACAGTGCCTTGTTTCTGTGTCCATTCTCACAAATGCTGTTAAGCTTGCCCATGGTGCAGGAACGCAGGCGCCGGGGGCCATGGGGTCTGAACAGCATGTTTTGCAGGATGATTTTGACAACGATGTTGATGCTCTGCTGGAAGAGGGCCTTTGTGCTCCCAAAAAGAGACGAATGGAGGAGAAATACGGAGGAGACAGCGACCATCCGTCTGATGGAGAGACAAGCGTGCAGCCAATGATGACCAAGATTAAAACAGTACTCAAAAGTAAGTCACCAAGGGGGCTGGCCCCGTGGCCGAGTGGTTGAGTTCGCGCGCTCTGCTGCAGGCGGCCCAGTGTTTCGTTGGTTCGAATCCTGGGTGAGGACATGGCACTGCTCATCAAGCCACGCTGAGGCAGCGTCCCACATGCCACAACTAGAAGGACCCACAATGAAGAATATACAACTATGTACCAGGGGGCTTTGGGGAGAAAAAGGAAAAAAATAAAATCTTTAAAAAAAAAAAAAAAAAAAAAAAAAGTAAGTCACCAAGTCAGAGGCGCTGCATGTCCCCAGGGCAGCAGAAGTGCAAGTGGAGAGCCCCAGGGCGCCGGGCGGTCTGGGCAGCGGGCTTGTGTTTTAGGGCACGGTAGTCACGTGTGGCGAAGGGAGGACAGGCTGCAGGATGCACCCGATGCAGCGGCCCAGGTGCCGATCCTGGTGTGTGCTGTGGGAGCCACGCAGTGGCTGGTGTTGTGCGGAGGAGCAGGGAAGGGACCTCTGAGGAGGGGACGTTGGTGTGTGCTGGGAGACTGGCAGCCAGTGGGTGTGGAGGCTGAGGCCAGAGGTGGGTGCTCAGCCCCCGTGGCGGATGATGGTCGTGGTCTGGGTTCTGGATTCCATGCTGAGTGTCAGGGCAAGCCGCTAGAAGCAGGCAGATGTCGGTACACAATTTTTGTCTAAAAGCACAGCTCCTGTGGCCTCAGCATGGCTGGTGCATACACTTCGGGTGGATAGGGTGGGAGCTCCTGGGTACAGGTAGAGGTGTGCCAAAGGTGCAGGCAGTGGGATTTGCACTTGGGCTTGGGGACAATGGGGAGAGTAGTCGAGAGGTGCCTAGAGTTGTGCCTGTGTAGTGACTTCACCAATGCGATGCTGGTCTGAGAGGAGTTGGTGTCAGTTTCTGTCTCTCCTGGCCGGGAGATGCCTTTGAGTGTCCAGGTGAGATGTCAGGCTGGGCACTTGGGCAGTGAAGAGGGGCTGAAGAGACGTGGGGACTTGGGTACACAGGTGACACCTTCGGCTGAGGGCCAAGGTGCAGAAAGTGGTAAGGCATCACAGGGGGAAATCGAGGGGCAGGTGGTGTGTGGTCTCCTCTGGCTGCAGAACAGGTATGTCAGCCATGCTGGGTGTCACGTGTCTGCCCATGTCAGCTAGTGTTAGAACAGGACAGGTGTTGGGTTCACTGGTTACAGACGGAGATGAACCTGGGGCCTCAGCTTCTGGGAAGTGGGGGCAGTCTTTCCCTCGGTGCCTCTGGAAGTTTAACTTTGTGCTCTCTGTGTAGCTTCAGCAGTCTCACTCTGAGCAGATGAGCTGAGAACGTCCTGAGCAGCCCCCAGCGTAGCAGTGTGCCTGGCTATGACTTCAGGTGCCTGCAGTGGCACTGCTGTGCCTTTCTGTAGCCTCCTCTTCCACCTTAGCTGCCTGGCAGGCTGCCCGGCAGTGCTGCCTCCCTCCCAGGAGCTGCAGTGTGAGCCTTATGCTCACAGACTCCCTGTGGGCTGCATGGGAGTTCTACTGGTGGCCGGGTCCACTTTGTGACTGCTCATTGTCTCAAATGAGTGGCCCAGATGCACTTGTGTCCTGTGTTGTGCTTGGCTCTTATTTTGTTTCGTTCTCCTTCTCCTGCCTTAGCCCAAAGCTGGTGTAAGGTGGCTCCGTGTTGGCCCTAGCACCCGGTGAGAGTTCCTGATGGAGTCCGTGCAGCACTCCCTCCTGGGGGCTGTCCTGACACCAGCCATTGGCCAGTGTCAGCCATGTGTGTGTGTTAGGCCTGGGGTCAGTGCTGCTGGGTGGGGACCTGGCACTGGGGTGCCATTCCCTTTTCCTTGAGAGTCATTGGTGCCTTTTTTGTCACTACGTATTTATTTTTTATTTAACTTTTTTTGAGGAAGATTAGCCCTGAGCTAACATCTGCCACCAATGCTCCTCTTTTTTCTGCTGAGGAAGACTGGCCCTGAGGTAACACCTGTGCCCATTTTCCTCTATTTTACGTGGGATGCCTACCCCAGCATGGCTTGACAGCAGTGCGTAGGTCCGCACCCGGGATCCAAACCTGCGAACCCCTGGCCGCTGAAGTGGAACGTGTGAACTTAACTGCTTCACCACCGGGCCAGCCCCATGTATATTTTCTTTTAGACTTCACTTGCTTTTTTCCTTTGTTTTAAGTTTTTAACTTGCTCCACTATCTGCAAGAAAATTAAGTCTTAGTTAAATCTTTGCCTTGTGCTTTTCCCAGCAACCAGGCCTGTGAGCAGCAGGTATTAAGTGGATAACAAGTTTTGAGCTTTTTTTTATGACTGCCTGTAAAGTGAGGAAGGAGTTGAGATAGTGTGTTAAAACTGATTTAGAATTTATTAATTTGCAGCAGTGTTTCCGTATGCTAGTGAGAGTGTGCAGCTCAGGTCCAATGCAGACTTGTCAGCTGGTCACGGAGCAGTGGTTGACAGACATGCAATTTATTAGCAAAGCGTACCCAGCTCCTGGGTTGTCTGAGCCGTGGCCATGGCAGGCAGGTGAGGAGTGGAGTGTACATGGTGCTCACTAGCTGGGGAGGCAGCAGCTGAGGCTAGGACTTGTGTCTTGCAGAACCCCGTTCCAGGCTCCTTCATGCACCATATGTTGTTCTAGGCCCAGGATTCCAGCATTGAGCAGGGTGGACAGCTTCCTGCTGTCACAGAGGGACTTGGATTCTCTGGGTTAGACCCCGGGAAACAAGGACACCAGTACTGAGCACAGTTTGGAGTGCAAGAGGTGCCGAGCAGCAGGCACTGAGCGACAGGTGGGGCTAGGATAGGCTCTCTGGTAGAAGGGGTGGGCCACTCCCCTACTGCCCTAGTCCTTAGGGGTTCTTTTCAATATTTGGCCAACTTCTAAGTTTATATCTGCCATATGTCATAATTTTTAAACATCCCGACAATTCTAAGTGTTTTCAAGAGATTGTAGGATGTCCTTGTCTTCTGTGCAGGTCGTGGCCGCCCACCTACGGAACCATTGCCCGACGGGTGGATCATGACATTCCATAACTCCGGAGTCCCCGTGTACCTACACAGAGAGTCCCGGGTGGTCACCTGGTCCAGGCCGTACTTCTTGGGAACGGGAAGCATACGGGTAGGGGGCGCGCCAGTCGTGAGTTTAGTCTTGTAAGTTCACAGACCAAATATGCTTGTCTGCACACAACTATATCATAGCCAAGTAGTGGCAGGTGAAAGGCATCGGTTATTCAGACTTTCAGGGTCATCCTTGTAATCTTGTTGCAATTTCACTATCCACAGAAACATGACCCTCCTCTGAGTAGCATCCCTTGTCTACATTACAAGAAAATGAAGGACAATGAGGAGAGAGAGCAGAACAGCGAGCTTGCCCCAAGTGGGGAGGTGTCCCTTGTCAAGCCGCTGAGCCGATCTGCAGACCTGGAGTTCCCCCTGGAAGAGCCTGACACTGTGGGGGCCGACCCAGGGCCCCCAGATGAGAAGGACCCGCTGGGGGCCGAGGCTGCCCCTGGGGCCCTGGGGCAGGTGAAGGCCAAAGTCGAGGTGTGCAAAGACGAATCGGTTGGTAAGTTTCCGCAGTGAACTGTCTTCCCCCTTGCTGGCCAGGACCTGTCTGCGGGCATGCTGCATTCCACGCCTTCCCTGCGGTCTCCTTCCTCCTGCTGAAGGCCATTTGTTCCTCCTGTTTGTGAGGAAGGGACTGTGCTAGGGACCCCTGTCCACTCCTGTCTAGTTGGAAAGGCCCGTCTCCCTGATCCTCGGGAGTCTTGAGCTCTAGGTGCTCAGAGTGAGCTTTTTCAATCCGTGGAGGCAGCGCTGGGGACCTCTGCCACTGTTATGTGGACATTTCCCTCTTCTCAAGTCACAGTTGCTTTGAGGATGTGTGTGGGTGTTTCTCATTCTCTCTCCTGTGTCTTTGAGCTTAGTTCTGCCCATTTGAGTAGTAGTAGTCTCTTCACTGCAGGGCAGGCTGTTTGAGCCCACCTGCTGAATGTTTTTCAAAGAGAGGACTTTGCACGTTCAGGATTTCCGATTGTCTGTATCTTGCTGCCCTGCCTGTCTCATAACTCCTGCGTGTGAGGGGTCCTAGAAGAGCTAGGAGGGAGGTGTGGGGCACTGTTCCTGAGGAAGGGGGCCTGTCACTGTCGCACTCACTGGGCAGAGGAAGCATGACTCTTACATTGAAGATGAGTAATCTCATCCTCTGGTAAACCTCATTCAGATCTTGAGGAGTTTCGGAACTACCTGGAGAAGCGCTTTGACTTCGAGCAAGTTACTGTGAAGAAATTCAGGACTTGGGCTGAGCGGCGACAGTTCAACAGAGAGATGAAACGCAAACAGGCTGAGTCCGAGAGGCCCATCCTGCCAGCCAATCAGAAGCTCATCACTCTATCTGTGCAAGATGCACCCACAAAGAAAGGTGAGTGAGCTGGTAAATTTTAACATTGGCAGACTGGTTGTACTATTATTTTTCATTTCATGTTCTTAGAATGTATGCTTTGTGTGTGAGTTGCATTGAATTCCAAGCTTGTGTTTGTCCTTTGAATGCAGAGGTCCACCGCATTCATGGTGGTGAGCCCCTGATTCAGTGACTCGGTAACTTGCATGGTGTCAGGTCCTGAGTGCTAGCTTGTGGTGGGTCTTAACGCTGTTGCTGAGATGGTCTTTCTTGTCACAGAGTTTGTCATTAACCCCAATGGGAAATCGGAGGTCTGCATCCTGCACGAGTATATGCAGCGTGTCCTCAAGGTCCGCCCCGTGTATAATTTCTTTGAATGTGGTAAGTTTGACCTTCCCCATCTCTGTCATGAACAGTCACATGCGTCACTTTGGTCACGGCTGGGGAGGCGGGAACTGACCATTGGCCCCACTCTTTTGGGAAAGGGATGAAAGGGAAGGGCAAGGAGAAGCGTGTTGCAGGTAGGCGGTGGGTCATTTTCACGGAACGGGTCCTGTCGGAGGCTGAATCCTCTGCTTTCCACACTGCCTTCCTCTTGTCTAGCCCCGGCTGCCTTGCTCTGAGGAA
Organism: Equus przewalskii; assembly: GCF_037783145.1. NCBI lineage: Eukaryota > Metazoa > Chordata > Mammalia > Perissodactyla > Equidae > Equus > Equus przewalskii. The sequence goes on along the minus strand of NC_091837.1, from coordinate 280,112 downwards.
GGCCTTCCTGCTGTGTCTCCCAGTGGCCCTAGGCCTGCCCTTCCCACTTGCTGTCTCTGTGGTTGTCCTCATCACACCTTTGTGGAATCCAGTTTCTCCTCCCCTTGGAAGCCAGAACCTAGGCGTCTCTCCTCATTTTCCTTGTTGTTTCTTTGGCTCACAACATCTGTGCATCCCTACCCCTCACAGTCCTCTGTCCGTCTTTCTCAGACATTGGTCCCTGTCCCTGGTGCCCTCTGGCCTCCTGTTTCCCCTCCAGCTCCCTATCCCATGGTCCCCCGTTTCCTTTGATTTTCCTGGTCTCTGCCTGCTGCCTCTCCCTCGGCTCCATCTCCATGCCTCAGAGCTCCCCGGCCTCTGCCTTCTGGCAGCAGCCTTGACCCCACCTTGTCTGTTGGTGTGAGCAGATTGTGTGTATGCGTGTGTGTACACTTGTAATGTCTTGGCAAGTGTGTTTAAAACAGTAATTTTAATTTTAAGAGAACCCAAGTGAGCCTTTTGGTGCCTCGGTGACCATTGATGGTGTGACCTATGGATCTGGAACTGCAAGCAGCAAAAAACTTGCGAAGAATAAAGCTGGTAATGTGCCTGCTTGGGTGTCAGAGAACCATGCTGCTCGCCGTGTGTGCCCCTCCCCTTGGCTAGGGAGGGCTGAGCAGCAGCCCAGGTGGGAGGGGTGTTGGGGGGACAAATCCATTTTATTTGTGTAACCACTTACTTGGATTTTTTAAATTATGTGCTCACTGGAAAAGATTCAAGTAGAGAAAGTAAAATGTGAGAAATAAAAGTGGACGGTCGTTTCCCCACTCAGTGGCAGCTGGGCTGGAGTCTCCTGCTCTCACCCGGCTGCTCACAGACGGTGGGGTGTGCTCAGCGCCAACTGGCTGTGCCGGGCACACGCTCTGGAGTGGGTTTGTATTTAAACCGAGCAAAACGTGGCATGCTAGGAGACGGCGAACAGACAGATCGGCATGCTGTCAGCATTCTCCGCGAGTGGTTTTTACATTTGGGGATGATTTCCTGAGTCCTTCAGACTCCGTACTTGGGACTGCCACTCACTGAACGGGGCATTGCAGGTGTCTGGAAAAGCTTGTTTTATGGTTGAAACCCATCGCTCTTTTTGACCATGTACTTGATGTTTGCTTTCATGCCCAGCACTAGTAATTGTTGACATTCTTTTCCAAAAGCCATTTTGCCCCAGTTATTTTGCCTCTTCTGGGGAGTGGACCACAATGCCAGGTGGTTGTTGGGTGCACCCCAGACCCTGGCACTCACACATTGATTCTTGTGGTTTCTGCTATTGCCGTGTTGTCTTCAGAGCGGTTCTGCCCTTTACAAAGTGTGAAGTGTGTCACTTTTATCACAGGCTCACTGAGTCTCGGGGTCAGTGAGTGTTTTTGCTCACTGGACTCAGAGTTCCCTTGGTGTTGCTCTCTTTTGATGGTATATACTGAGATGATTGGAACAATACATTGCTGTCTGCCATTCCTCTGTGAGGCTGTGCTGGGCTCACATACTCTGGCCTGGTCTCCAGGAAGGCCTGCTGTCCGTTTAGAGAGCTTCTGCCAAAAAACTTTTTCAGCTCAACAAACTGCCTGTTACCAGGGTGTGGAGCAGATCACCTGTGGAGTGGGGCCCCAGTGTGTGGGTGGAGACATCCTAGTGGGAGGGCCTGCTGTGCTCCTCCCACGTGCAGAGATCCACGTCCTCCACCTAGACCCCAGCTGCTCTCTGCACACCTGTGCTCCAGCGTTCGGCAGGCATTGACAGCCCTGCAGGTTCAGGCTGTTGCACACATTCCCTGCCTTCCCCCGGGGCCCTGCCTCCCTCTCCAAGTGGCGAATGGCAGCTTCGTTCACTCGGGCGCCTTTGTCCAGCTTCAGGCATCCCTGTATTCTTCCCTGCACACACTTTCTTCACAGTATCCATGTGGTCTGGCTGCTTCTCCCTGCCACTCACAGCAGCCTGATCACGCCTCAGTCGTCCCTACTTGGTCCAGGTCCTGCTGAACCATTTGCCCGCACGCCACCACTGTGATTCCTCCTACTGGCGGATCTCCTTTCCTCCTTCACCTGCTACAAGTGCCTCAGGGCGAAAGCTTGTGAGGCTGCCCGCAGCCTGATGCTTGCCCCACTGCCTCCTTTCCTCAGGACGTCCTTTCTTCCATGCTTTGTTGTCCTTGCCTCTAAAATGCTGTTGCTTCCCAGGGCCCTTGCTCCCCTCTGAGCTGTGGGGACCCTGGCCCTGCACAAGAGCCAGCGTGCAGCTCACTCAGGAGTCAGGAAGTAGGCTGGGCCCAAGCCCTTACCCTCAGGGTTTTTCTTTTCATAGCCCGAGCTACGCTGGAAATCCTCATCCCTGACTTTGTTAAACAGACATCTGAGGAGAAGCCCAAAGACAGTGAAGAGCTCGAGGTGAGTGTGTGACACTGCCCTGTTAGTGCGGGCTGCACAGGGATTTAATCACCCCAGCCCCAGGGGACTCTGTTAACTATAGGGGAGGAACAACATTCCTCTACCCTCTGGGTCCTTCTGGCTGGGCTGCAAATTAAATTGACACAAGACAGAATAACAGGAGGAAATCAAACAAGTTTAATAATTTGAGAAATTCAACATTTTGTGAGAAACTCACCAAAATGTGAGAACATGGGAGAAACTCAAGAAACTGTATAACTTGCCAAAATGGCCGAGGTGCCAACTTAAATGTCATCTTCAGCTAAAGACAAAGGAGAATGTTGGGGGTAAAGTGGTTTGGGACTTCTACGGGGAGGAAGGCAACACTTATGGAAAGGGAAATGTAAATGGGCCAAATTACGGACAGTGTGACCTGAGAGACACGTTTTATGTGACATTACAATTCTCTTATGGTATTAGCTCCTTCCTGGAACAGGCCCTTATATTTTGAATTCTTTTAGGCACTTACAAGGGAAGTCAAAGTTTCTTTCAGAGTCTTCTGTTCTTAAAAATAGTCAAGCCAAAGAGAGACTTTGGAGTGGCCAATTCTGATCCCCCACAATATTTCATAAAAGAAACTTCTTGTTTTTGTGCGAGCAGGGGAAAAAATGTCATTTTTGTCAGAGATTTTTGTCTCCTCCGTCTTTCAGTGGGAGGTAAGAAGTTGTGGGTGCAAATAAATGTATTTGGAAGTAAATCAGCTCTCCCCTTACAGTAGATCCACGGTGGGAATGAATCTTTGAGGCAGAATCTACAAAAGTTAGGTTGTTCTAGGGGCTGGCCCGGTGGCATAGTGGTTAAGTTCATGCGCTCCGCTTTGGTGGCCTAGGATTCACAGGTTCGGATCCTGGGTGCAGACCTACACACTGCTCATGAAGCCACGCTGTGGCAGTGTCCCACACAAAATAGAGGAAGATTGGCACAGATGTTAGCTCAGCGACAATCTTCCTTAAGCAAAAAGAGGAAGATTGGCAACAGATGTTAGCACTGAGCCAATCTTCCTCAAAAGGAAAAAAGAAGTTAGATTGTTATTTATATTAAGAACCATTTAAAGTATTTCTAAACCTTTTTGGGTAAATATGATTCCAGTGTTATTTGTAGCAAGGGCTTCTCAAACTTTGACTCCATTCTTTCTTTATAGCAGCTTAATTGTTATATAATTTACATACCATGAATTTTGTCCTTTTAAATTGTACAGTTCGGTGGATTTTTGTATATTCAGAGGAACAACCATCACAACAATCTAATCTTGGGATATTTTCATCACTCCAAAAAGAAACCTTCTACCTGTTAGCAGTCACTCCCAATTCTCCTGGTTGCCCAGCCCCTCACCCCTGGCAACCACTAATCTACTTTCTGTTTCTATGGATTTGCCAGTTTTGGATATTTCATGTCAATGAAATTGTACAACGTGTGGTCCTTTGTGGCTTCTTTCAGTTAGCATGCTGTATTAGCTGTGGGTTTTATCAGATTGAGAAAGTTTCCTCCTCCTCCTGGTTTGCTGAGTTTTTGTCAGGAATGGATGTTGGATTTTGCTCGTTTTCCAGTTCTCCTGCATTTCCTTTGTTTCTTGTCCCGTGTGTTTTGGACTAGCAATTCACTTAGGTAGTTTTCTATGCTGGTCTTCTTAGTTTTCTCCTTATTTATCATTTGTGTCTCTGTTCTGATAATTTGTTTAGTGGTTACCATGTGGTTTGTATAAAAAAATGTCATGGATAGTCTATTTTCTGATGGCCTCTTATTTCCTTAGACTAAGCTGGTTCCATCCCTTTCCTCTTCCCCTTTTAAGTTGTTATGGCTACATCTTATTTCACCTTGTGAGTTTGTGGTTAAAATGACAAGATTATATTTATTCTTGGTGTTTCCCTGCACTTCATCTTTAATGTTATGCTTAAGCATTTGCTAACCTGTTCTGATGGAGAGTGGCAATTTTCTGATTTTGTCTTTCTACTTATCTCCTTGCTCAGGGTTTTGTAACCCCTTTCCTTTTTTTTTCAGGTATGAGGGCCTTCCTGAGGATTTCTTGTGGTAGGGGTCTTGTGGCAATGAACTCCCTTAACCTTAGTCTATCTGGGAAAGTTTTTATTTCTCCATCATATTTGAAGGAGATTTTCCCTGGATAGAATATTGTTGGCTGAAAGATTTTGTCTTTCAGAATTTTGACTGCATCATTCCGTTCTCTCCTAGCCTGTAAGGTTTCTGCTGGCAGCCTGATAGGGGTTCCTTTGTAGGTTATTTTCTTCTGCCTTGCTGCCCTTAATATTTTCTGTTTGTTGTTGACTTTTGCCAGCTTTACTACTATATGCCTTGGAGTTGGTCTTTTTACATTGATGAAGTGTGGAGATCTCTTGGCTTCTGCCTCATGGATTTCCAACTCCCTCCCTGGATTTGGGAAGTTCTCAGCTATTATTTCTTTGAACAGGCTTTCTGCTGCATTCTCTTCTCCCTCTGGGATACCTATAATCCTTATGTTGCATTTCCTAATTGAGTCGGATATTTCTCGGAGAGTTTCTTCATTTCTTTTTAGTCTTGATTCTCTCTCCTCCTCTATCTGAAGCACTTCTATATTCCTGTCCTCCAGACTGCTAATTCTGTCCTCCATAATATCAGTCCTACTGTTCAGGGAGTCCAAATTTTTCTTTATCTCATCCATTGTGTTTCTCATTTGGAAGTAAATCAGCTCTCCCCTTACAGTAGATCCACGGTGGGAATGAATCTTTGAGGCAGAATCTACAAAAGTTAGGTTGTTCTAGGGGCTGGCCCAGTGGCATTTCTAACGTTTCTGATCGGTGGTTCTTTATAGTTTCAAGCTCTTTTGTGACGTAGCTTCTGAACTCATTGAGTTGTCTTTCTTCATTCTCTTTTAACTCGTTGAGTTTTTTAATGATACCTATTTTGAATTCTTTGTCATTTAGGTTATTGATTTCTGTGTCTTCAGGATTGTTTTCTGGGTACTTGTCATTTTCCTTCTGTTCTGGAGACTTAATATATTTTTTCATACTGCTTGACGGCTGGATTTGTTTCTCTGCATGGAGATAAGAGTTTGGTTACTGCTTCCACTTGCTACTGGGAGGAAGGGGCAGGAGCTGTGTAATCTGTGCCCACTAGGATCCCTGTCAGCTGTTCCTGACTGGGCCTGGGACACTCCTTGGGATTGCAGTGGCCCTGTGAGGTCCCCCACCAACTGTGGGAACAATCAGGGGCTCTGAGTTGCTGCCACCTGCCCCCACAGCCCTGCCTTGATGTGCTCCCCCCTCAGGGACTGCAGTGGTGTTCTGGGCTTTTGAGGCAACTGGGAGCTTGTTCGCCCAGACTTGCAGCTCTGCTCGCATCTGGTCCTAGGTTGCACCAGCCTTTGAGCTTGATGGGCAGGGTGTCCCCACTGGTATGGAGGCTGAGTCGCTCTCTGGGGCCATGGAGGGACCATGGACTTTCCCACTGGACCTAGGAGCGACCACACTGGGGCTCAGGGTTGTCACTGCCCACTCCCACTGTCCCGCTGGGTCTCACTTGCCCCTTCTGAGCTGCAGCAGAGCTATGGGCGTTTCAGGCAGCTGGGGGTTTGTTTTCCCGGACTTGCAGCTGCGCCGTGTCTGCTCCTAGGTTGCACTGGCCTTTTGTGCTTGGTGGGCAGGGCCTCCCTACTGGATCTGAGCCTCCCTGGGGCTGCGGTGGGACTGTGGGTTTTCCTGCTGGTCCAGAGAGCAATCACAGGGGGCTCAGGGGTGCTGTCACCTGTTTCCACAGTCGCACCGAGGCGCACGCCCTCTCAGGGCTGCGGTGGTGCTATGAGTGCTTCAGCTGGGAGAGCAGTCGCTTGTGGGTACTGGGCTTTCTGGGGGCCACAAAGTTCTCACCCATCTCCCTCTCCCCTGGGGCAGTCCATTCACCAATGTATAGCAGCGTGGGTCTCTTCAGCATCCTGAGGTGCTGTGTAAGTATCCTCCATTGATCAGTGCATGTTCATTTAGTTGTAGTTCGAAGGGAGAGACAAAGGGAACTGCTCACTCTGCCATGTTGCTGACGTCACTTGTGATCTGGATGTTGGATTTTGTCAAATGTTTTTCCTACCTCTGTTGAGATGATTGTATGAGTTTTGTCTTTTATTTTACTAATATGGTGGTGTAATATATTGATTTTTGAATGTTAAACCAACCTTGACTTCCTGGATAATCCCACTTGGTCATGGTATATAATTGTTTTTATGTGTTGCTGGATTTCATTTGCTAGTATTTTGTTAAGGACTTTTGTAGCTATATATTTGTAAGGGATACTGGTCTGTAGTTTTCTTTTCTTGTGATATCTTTGTCTGATGTTGGTATTGGGATGATACTGGCTTCATAGAATGAGTTAGAAAGTGTTCCTTCCTCTTCCATTGTGTGGGATAGTTTGTGAAAGATTAGTATTAATTTATTAAATACTTGATAGAATTCACCACTGGAACCATCTGGACTTAGACTTTTCTTTATTTGAAGTTATTTAATTACTAATTCTTTTTACTTGTTATACATCTACAGCCATGCATTGCTTAAGGACCAGGATACATCCTGAGAAACATGCCCTTAGGCTATTTCGTTGTTGTCCAAATATCGCAGTGTGCACTTACACAGACCTTGATGGTATAGCTGACTATACATCTCAGTTGTATGGTACTAATTGTATGTGATCCCTGTTGTATATGTGGTCTGTTGTTGACTGAAACCTTGCTGTGTGGCACGTGACTATATTCAGATCTCCTGTTCCTTCTTGAGCCAGTTTTGGGACTTTTTGTCTCACTGGGGATTTTTCCATTTGATCTAGGTCATCTGATTCATTAGCATTCATTTGTTCATAGTACTCCCTTATCCTTTTTATTTTGGTAAGGTTGCTGTGTCCCTGCTTTCATTCCTGATTTTAGTAGTTTGAATCTCTCTTTTCTCTTGGTCAGTCTAAAGTTTTGTCAATGTTGATCTTTTCAAAGATCCAACTTCTGGTTTTGTTGATTATTCCTATTGGTTTTATATTCTCTATTTCATTTATTTCTGCTCTGGCCTTTATTATTTCCTTTATTCTGCCAGCCTTGGGGTTTAGTTTGTTCTTTTTTAGTGTCTTAAGGTTTGGGTATTGATCTGAGATCTTCTTTTCAAATATGGAATTTACAGCTGTACATTTTCTTCTAGAACCACTTTGTGCAGCCCACAATCTTTAGTGTGTTGTGTTTTTGTTTTCATTCATCTCAAAGTATTTTTCTAATTTCCCTTGTGATTTCTTCTTTGAACCATTGGATATTTTGAGAAGGTTTACTTTTAATATATTTCTGAATTTCCAAAATTTCATTTAGTTATTGATTTTTAATTTAATTCCATTGTGGTTTGAAAACATAGTTTCTATGACTTCAATCAGCCCTTTTAAATTTCTTGAGGCTTGTTTTATGACCTAACATATGGTGTGTCCTGGAGAATGTTCCACGTACACATAAGAATGTATATTCTGGGGCCGGCTCAGTGGCGCAGTGGTTAAGTTTGCACATTCCGCTTCTCGGCAGCCCGGGGTTCGCTGGTTCAGATCCCGGGAATGGACATGGCACCGTTTGGCAAAAGCCATGCTGTGGTAGGCGTCATACGTATAAAAAGTAGAGGAAGATGGGCATGGATGTTAACTTAGGTCCAGTTTTCCTCAGCAAAAAAAAGAGGGGGATTGGCAGTAGTTAGCTCAGGGCTCATCTTCCTAAGAAAAACAAACAAACAAACACAAAAGAATATATATTCTGCTGTTACAGGGTAGTGTGGACCACGTCTGTTAGGTCTGCTTGGTGTGTGATGTTGGTTGTTCTCTGACCTAGTTCTTCTATCCGTTATTGAGAGTGGGTATTGAAGTTTCCAAATATTATTGCCAAATTGTTTATTTCTCCCCTCATCTGTCATTTTTGCGTCGTGTGTTTTGGGGATGCTGTTGTCAGGTGCTATGTGTTTGTGATACTGTGATAGAACAGGAAATACGTATTTGGTCTTTGTCCTTGGTTCCTGGCACAGAGCTTCTAATGTAACACAATGAATTAGTATTTGGTTTTTGTCCCCGGTTCTTGAAATAGCTCCAGGTTCATAAGGTGAATGGAAGTCTTCTTTTCTTCTTACATGCCCCTTTCAACCAGCCCTGACTTTGTGTTAATGGAGTTACTTTTGGAGCCCTTAGGATGGGAAGGGGGCTGATTGCAAGAGGAACCTACTATGTAATTAGAGGGTTGGAACTTTCAGCCCCACCGTTCACCCGCTTCCCCCATGCCCAGGGAGGGGAGAGGCACTGGAGGTGGAGTTATCACTGCTGGCCAATGATGCGATCAGTCATGCCTATGTAGTGGAACCTCCATAACAGCCCTGACAGAAGGGCTTTGGAGAGCTTCTGGGTTGGGGAGCACTGGAGGGCTAGGAAGACAGCATGCTCTGGGCGTGGGAGCTCCACACCCTCCCTTATACTCGGCCTTCTGCATCTGTTCCATTGGGCTGTTCCTGAGTTATATGCTTTTATAATAAACTGGTGGTCTAGTAAGTAAACTGTTTTCCTGAGTTCTGTGAGCCATCCTAGCAAATTACTGAACCTGAGGATGGGGTTGAGGGAACCCTCACATATATGGCTGCTTGGTCAGAAGCGCGGGTAACAACCTGGACTTGTGATTAGCATCTGAAGTGGTGGCAGCAGTCTTGTGGGACTGAGCCCTTCCTGTGGGGTCAGCTCTAATTCCTGGCAGTTATTGTCAGAACTGCTGGGGGTAGAAAACCCACACATTTGGTGTCAGAAGTGTCGACAGTAGAAGTAGTTTCTATTTAATGTTTATAATAGTTATTGTCATCTTGATGGATGGACCCTTTTGTCATTATAAAATCTTTCCAGTAAGAGTTTTTATCTGAGTCAGTTTTGTCTGATATAGTCACTCCTGTTCTCCCTTAACTACTGTTTGCATGATAAATCTTTCCATCCTTTTACTTTTAACCTATTTGTGCTTTTGACTCTAAACTATGTCACTTACGGATAGCATGTAGTTGGATTTTGTTTTAATCATTCTGTCACTTTCTGCCTTTTGATCAGAGGGCTTAGCCAATTTAAATTTAATGTAATATCTGATAAGGTAAAATTTATGTATGTCATTATGCTATTAGTTTTCTGTTTTCTGTCTTTTTTTTCCCCTCTGTTACTCGGTTACTGCCTTCTTTGTGTTAAATAGATGCTTTCTAATGTACCATTTTAACTCTCTTGTTTCTTTTCATATATATTTTTTAGTTATTTTCTCAGTGGTTGTTCTAGGGAGTTCCAGTAACATCTAAATGAAAACAATCTAGTTTGGATTAATACCAACTAATTTCAGTTGCATACAAAAACTTTGCTCCTGGAGTTCTGTTTACCTCCGTCTTTATCCTGTTTTCACAAATTACGTCTTTATATGTTGTGTGTCCATCAACATAGATTTATATTTATTGCTCTCTGTAGCTGTCTAATTTTAACTCAGGTAGGAGAAGAAAGGAGTTTTAAGCAGAATGCATTTCTGTTGTCTTTTATTTACTGATGCAGTTACCTTAAGCTTTTACAGTGCTTTTAGTTCATCGTATGTGTTTGAGTTAAGGTCTGTAGCATACTTTTATTTCAGCTTAAAGGCTCTTTGGCATTTCTGGTGGGGTAGGTCTACTAGCAATGGATTCTCTCAGTTTTTGTTTACCTAGGAATTTAATTTCTCCTTCATTTTTGAAGCATAGTTTTGCTGGAAACAGAATTCTTGGTTGACATTCTTTTTCTGCATAGTGGGAAACGTCATCCTCCTGCCTTCTGGCCTCTGAGGAATGAGAGGTCAGTTGTTAACATTACTGAGGGTCACATTAGATGGATTGCTTTTCATACTGCTTTCAAGATTCTCTCTTTGTCTTTGGCCTTTGACAGAGATGTCTAGGTGTGGATTTCTTTGGTTTATTATTTTTGGAGTTTGTTGAGCTTCTTGGATGTGTAGATTAATGTTTTTCATCCTCAGGAAGTTTCAGCCATTATTTCCTCAGATATTCTTTTTTCCCTTTTATTTCTCTCCTCTCTTTCTGGAACTCCTGATATATGTAAATTGGTATACTTCATGGTACCCCACAGATCTTTGAGGCTCTGTTCTTTTTTTATTTCCATTCTTTTTCTTTTTTACGTTCCTCAGACTGGATATTTTCACTTGGCCTGTCTTCAAGTTTGCTGATCTTTCTTCTGACTGCTCAAATCTGCTGTTGAACTTCTCTAGTGAATTTTTCATAACTTCTGTCTTTATTGGTATTATTTGGTGAGATATCGTTCTTATACTTTAATTTTTGAGATATGGGGTTGTGTTTTAGTTCTTTGAGCATATTTATTACAGCTGAGTTAGGTCTTTTTCTCATAAGTCCATCTTCCTCAGGGATGGTTTGTACTGACTGCTGTTTTCCCCCACATGTATGGCCTATTGATTTCAGTTTCTTTTCATGTCTTGTAATTTCTTTTTTGGTGAAACTTGGACATTTTATTTTTTTATTTTAATTCTTTTAGGGAAGATTAGCCCTGAGCTAACATCCACTGCCAGTCCTCCTCTTTTTGCTGAGGAAGACTGGCCCTGAGCTAATATCCATGCCCATCTTCCTCTACTTTATATGTGGGATGCCTGCCACAGCATGGCTTGACAAGTGGTGTGTAGGTGTGCACCCAGGATCCAAACCAAGGAACCCCAGGATGCCAAAGCTGAACGTGCGAACTTAACTGCTGTGCCACCGGGTTGGCCTCTCTTTTATGGTGAAATTTGGACATTTTAAATAATGTAATGTGGCAACTGTGGATATCAGATTTCCTCCCCTTCCCAAGATTTGCTGTTTTTGCTATTTTCTGTTGTTGCTCTCTGTTTAGTGACTTTGTTAGTTTGTTAGGACTGATGTAACAAAGTATCACAAACTGGGTAGCTTAAACAACAGAAATTTAGTGCCTCACAGTTCTGGAGGCTAGACATCTAAAGTCAGGATGTCAGCGGGGTTGGCTCCTGCTGGGGGCTCTGCAGGAAGGGTCTTTTCCAGGCCTTTCTCCTTGATTTGGAGATGACTGTCTTACTGTTTATATGGCTTTCTCCTTGTGTGTGTGTTTGTCTCCAGATTTCCTCTTTATAAGGACACCAGTCAGATTGGATTAGAGCCCACCCTAATGACCTCATTTTAACCTGATTATATCTCTGTAAAGAGCCTGTCTTCAAATAAGGTCACATTCTGAGGTACTGGGGGTGTTAGGACTTCCACATAGGAATGGGGGGCGGGGGGGGGGGGCACAATTTAACCCGTAACAGTGACTTTCCTAGACTAATATTGTGAAGTTCAGGTCAGCAGTGTCCTGACCTGAGCCGGTAAGCCTCCCAGCTTTGGCCACAGGGCTCTGGGTGGGTTTTGGGGCTCCAGTAGTTGACAGCTCTGCCTTAGTCTTTACTTCCCACTTGCACAGAACTTCTGGGTCAACCAGCAGTGAGAGATTAGGGCCTTCTTGTGTCTTTCCTGGGCAGGCACATGGCCATCTAGATCCCCAGACATGTTGGAGCTTTTTAAAACCCCTATGGGCATCTCATTCTTCAGCATTTCCTTTTATTTTATTTTTTTGCTGGGAATGATTCACTCTGAGCTAACATCTGTTGCCAATCTTCCTCTTTTTTTTTTTTTTCTCCCCAAGGGCCCAGTACATAGTTGTATATTCTGGTTGTAAGTCCTAGTTCTTCTATGTGAGCTGCCACCACAGCATGGCTACTGACAGATGAGTGGAGTGGTTCTGTGCCCGAGAACCAGATCCTGCTGCTGAAGTGGAGCACGCTGAACCTTAACCACTAGGCCATCAGGGCCAGCTCTCCTTTCGCAGTTTTTGACTTGTCAACTGGTATCCCAGCCTCAGGCAACTGTGATATGAAACAGTTGCCACTGATTATTTTTGACCAGTTTCCTGGGGAATTGGGTTGTTTTCAACTGAGTGAACTTGGAGTTGGGTCAAATACAGACAAGTCCTGCCACAGAGCTTTTCTAAAGAGCTGCCAAACAGGCCGGATCGTGACGGTTCTGTGGCTCAGGTGTTGGGGCCATTCTGCCTTCTTCAGTGGCTGTGAAGCTGCTGGTTCTGAAGGCTGCCACGGAGCTGGGAAGAGGAGATGGGAATGGGTCTCCTAATGCCACAAAGCTCGTGCTTAGCAAGATTCTGTTGTTTTTCTTGAATAAATGCTCCTCAGGTTATAGTCTTTGTTTAATTTCCAGAATTCTGAAAAAGTTGATTTTGACAGTTATTGTCAGTGTTCTTGTTTCTTTGGAGGTCCTTATTCTGCCGCTCCAGCAGTCCTTCAAGATGCGTTTAAAATTTTTTTCCAGTCTTCTTGGACTTACATTATTATAAAATATGGTAAAATACCCATGGCACTGTTGACTTACATTCAAGTTTGCAGTGTCTTCTGTGCTTCATTGTTAAGTACAGGCCCCAGATCAGTGGCACACATACTCAGAGCAGACACAGCCTAGAAGGAGTGGCTCCTCCAGGAGCAGTCGCGTCATCAGCTTGATTTCTGCGCGAGCTGGCTGTGGAGCGACGGTGTGCAGGGAGGCTTTCGGGCACTGGATGAGCCTTCCCTACACCGTCCCTGGCCTGCCCGACCCTTGGGATGGGTCGTTGCACTTGATGGTACCTGGGCTGTGTAGGTTTCATCCCCTGTCCTTCCTGACCTCTGATACGGGGTGGGGACGCATGAAAGCATGATGGTGGTTTTGGCGCTGGGCGCCGGCTGTGGCCAGGGCAGGCAGGGGTGTGTGGCTGCAGCAGCCTTTCTGGAAGATGATGGGGCTTTGCTTTGGTGCACCAGTTGATCTGAGTAGGCTCTGCTGTGACCCCTAGATTGGGGGGGCCGTCTCACCTGTCCTAGCTTGTAGGATCTATGACCCACTTGCCTGTGGATATTATTGTGGTAGAGTTTACAGAATTCAGGTGAGTTAAGATTGATTTGAGAAATTATGACATGTTGAGATCATTGGGAATTCTCCAGGGCTAGTAGAGTGAAGGTTGGGAATGCTTGGTTTCAAGGGAACTTCCAAAAGAGTCTCTGTTTAGTATTGTAGGCTTCGAGATAACAGCATCTTGCTTGATTGGTTGTTGAGTGACTAAACAATTGAGTCCATTTTTTATTCACTCTGAAAGTCTCTGTGCTTATTCTTACTTTAGCTTATGTTTGTGTTTGGCCCCATTGGGCAGGGGCCACCCAGTTTTCCCTCCGGCCAGCACACGGACCGGGGCGTGCTCCGTGCTCTTCCGGCCTTGGGTGGCTGTGTGTGTTGCAAAGCAGCCTGTGCTCCCTGCTAGACTGATATCTCAACTGGGTATGACAGGCCCTTCCCTGCCCTGTCCCAGCTGTCCTTTGCAGTCCCACCACCTGAGTGTGGCCTCCTCACGTGTGGCTATGCTCTGGGATACACACCTGTGGGGCAGTGTGCCCAGGCCACGCTGTCAGCCCTGTCACCGCCTCACTTTTGGTGCTGGAACCTGGCAGTCAGCTGCGCAGAGCCTCTTCTCTGTTGCAGGCACGTGGTCTTGTTGGTGACCAGCTGGCGGTCTTTGTCCTCACTCGTTCTGTTGTCCATCTTTCCTCCTGCCCTCAGTCCTTGATCTGTGGGGTCATTGTGGCTGTAGCCTTGTCCCTGGAGCCTTTCACATCAGGGCCTCTGCGGAAGTGTCTGCTGTGACAGAGACTGCAGGTTGCTGGCAGCCTTGCTCAGGCAAGCCTGTGCTGATGTGCATTGTTGCTCCGCCCTCTCCCACACAGCCAGCAAGGTGATGCACACGGTGGTGGTGCTGCCCGCTGGAGACTCGTAGGACACAGGTTCTCACCATGTACCCTGGGGCTCTTCTAGAAAGCAAGGGATTTTTCCAGAAATTGCATCAAGAACAAGCCTGAGAAAGGAGGTTTCCCCACGTGGAGAAGGGCACATGGGAAGGGGCCATGTGGGCAGTGTCAGCTGGGCTTGGAAATCCCAGTTAATAGATTCTCTTGTACACATCAGGGGCCTTTCTGTGTCAGTTCTCCAGTTCTCTGACAGCAGCTGAGTGTCTACAGCTTAGTCAGGTCCAACACTGTCTGTGTGCAGTTGGCTCAGGTCCCAGGCTCAGATGGTTAAAGGCCAATCCCACAGGACTGCCCCACACCAGATGCGAGCCACCAATGGGCTGCCCAGACTAGCCACACTCTGCTTGGCTGGCTACAAATTCAAGGATGCCCATGACCTCCCCATAGGTTTGATAATTTGCTACACCGGCTTCCAGAACTCAGGAGCAAGCATTATGTTTACTGGTTTATTAGAAAGGGTGCAAACAGACGGCCAGATGAAGAGGTACTTAAGCATGTGTTTGGTCTTTCTGGTGACCAGCCGCGTCCTGAAGCCGTCTGGGCACCCCACCCTGAGCCACCTGGTCAGCATAAACTCAGGTGTGGTCCTGACGGTTCATTTTAAATAACAAAAGATACTCTTATGGCTCAGGAAATCCTAAGGGTTTACAGGAGCTCTGTGCCAGGAACTGGACACAGTGACCAACTGTGTGTTCACATCTCTTGAGAGGTTTTATTCACACTTCTGAGTTACACAATGTATGTGTGCGCACACATGTGTTCTGTGTTGTCCCTGTTTTAGACTCTGTCAGAGGAGCAAGTGGCTTCTCTGTCAGCTTGGGGTGTTAGAGCCTCACTCCTGCCTGACCGGAGTGGCTGGCTCTTCCTCCCAGAGCGTTGGCTCAAACCCCGCTGTTTCTGTCTCACGTTCTCGTGAGGGCTGGGCAGTGGCAACCACTCTTCCTCGTGGTGCTCGTGTGGCACCAGAGCCTGGGCTCTGGGGGCAGCGTCCTCATTGTTTGCACTCCAGAGGGGAGGGCAAGTTGCCAAGGTGGGCCGGGTGGGCCCCAGTGCTGTGGGAGCTCTTGCGTGAGCTGCCGTCTGTGAGGCCACTCACAAGGTGGCACCAATGCAGGGCGCCCAGATCGCGAGTTGCTGTGGGAAGCAGAGGCTTGGGGCAGAGCACGCTTGCTGGTTAAAAAGGGGACACACAGCCAGAGCAGGGGCCACGCCCTTTCACAGGCCTGGGGTTTCTGCTTGGCATTTGTTTACTTTTGCATTGTTTGGTTCACGGCCTTTGTGGGTTGGTTGGTTCACGGTTATTCTAGAATTTAGGCATTAGTGACTGTTTCTGGTTTTTTTCCCCTTTACTTTTTAGTTTACCTAGAGATAAGTTCACTTTTGGGTACAGTTCTGTGAGTTTTGACACATGCATACTTTTGTCATGTAACCAACAGCACAAGCAAGACAGAACATTTTCGTGTTCTCCCCTCCTAGATTCTCTCGCGCTGCCCCTTTGTAGGCAGAACTCCCTCATCTGTATTCTCTGGTAGGCACTGAACCATCCCTGTAGATTGGCCAGTTCCAGAAAGTCCTGTCGGTGGTGTTACATTTGAATCAGGCTCTGACCCCGTGCGATGCCTGTGGGATTCACCGGTGTTGGTGCCGCGTTGACGGTGCTGAGTGGTGCCTGCTGCAGGGCTCTGTGGAGGTCCTCCCTGCTTGCCTGAGGGCCGTGGGGCGCGTCTCTATTTGCGGTGATGAGCAGTAGGCTGCTGTGAGGCTGTGTGGGTTCCTGGGCAGCCTTGCTGACCTTGCAGATGGGCTTGCGGGGCCTGTGGCAGGCGTTCCGTTCAACTAGGACTGCCTTTGCCCCTCTCAGGAGCCGTGTGACCGTGTCAGTGTGGGTCTGTCTCTGGACTCTGTTCTGTCCCCTTGATCTGTGTCTGTCCTTTCACCAGTGCCACACTGTCTTGATGACTAGAAGTCTTGAAATCAGATTGTGTGAACCTTCCTACTTTGTTCTTTTTCAAAAACACTGGTTATTCTAGCTCCTTTGCCTTCCCATGTAGATTTTAGAAACAGCATGTCAGTATCTACAAAAATTTCTACCGGGGTTTTGGTTGGAATTGTGTTAAACCTGTAGATACATTTAGGGAGAAGTGAGATCCTGACAGCATTGAGTCTTAATCTGCAAGCCCAGCATGTCCCTCCATCTGCTGAGGGCGCCTTGGATGTCTCATTGGTGCTGGGCCGTTGTTGGCACACAGATCCCGCGCGTGTCGTGTTCATTTAGGCTAAAGTGTTTCCTGTGTTTTGGTGCTGTTGTGAGTAGGACTTTAGTTTCCATTCTGACTGTCGATTGCTAGTATATAGAGATACAATTTATTATTTGTATATTGACCTTGTGTTCTGTGGCTTTGCTGAACTTAATTTATTAGTTCTAGTAGTTTTTTGTGGGTTTCTTTGGGATTTCTGTGTACAGGATCAGGTTGTCTAGTGGGAAGGTGGTTAGCCTGCTTCCTTTTCAGTCCAGCTGTCTGTCTTTTTTCTTGCCTTCCTGCTCTGACGGGGGCTCCAGCACAGAGTGGGGTAGCTGTGGGGGGAGTGGACACTCTTCTCTTGTTCCTGATCTCAGGGCCAGCAACCAATCCCTCCTCTGAGCAGGATGTCTGCTGTCAGTCTCTGTCGATGCCCTCTATCAGGTTGAGGAAGGGCTCTTCTCTTCCTGGTCTCTCGAGTGTTTTTATCATGAAAGGGTGTTGGGTTTTGTCAAATGCTCTTTCTGTGTCTATTGACATTATCATAATGTTTTTCTTCTTTAATTTGTTAATATAGTGAATTGTGTTTGTGATTGATTTATTTTTAAAAAATGCATTCCTGGGGTAAGTCCTACTTGGGCATGGTATCTATTCCTTTTTGTGTGTTAATGGTTTCAATTTGCTGATACCTGGTTTAGGATTTTTACATCTGTGTTCATGGGAGATTATTAGTCTGTAGTTTTCTCGTATCGTCTTTGTCTGGTGTTAATATTGGGGTACGCCCAGCATCATTAAATGAGTTGGTGCTTGTCCCTCCTCTTGAGATTTTTGGAAGATTGTATGGAATTGGTGTCACTTCTTCCTTAAGTGTTTGATAGCTGTCACCAGTGAAGCCATCGCTCCTGGAGTTTTCTTTGTGGGAAAGTTTTTAACTATAAATTCAATTTCTTGAATAGAATGGAGCAGTTTCAGTAGTTTGTGTTTTTCAAGGCCTTGGTCCATTTTATCTAAATTGTTGGATTTATGGGTGTTGGGCTGCCTTTGGTGCTCACTCGTGGTCTTTGGCTGGCTGCTGAGCACTGGCCACCTGGGCTTCTCCCTCTGCCTGTGCAATCTGAGCTGCAGTCCCCATGCTCCCCTGTCAGGTTAACCGTTAGTGACGTGTGGCTGAGGCCACTTGGTGCAAGGAATTGTGGTGTGGGCCTTCACCAGAGGCTGTTGAATGTCTTTGGGCTTCCGGGTGTGTGTTCTCCAGCCGTGTGTGTCGGCCTCAGCCCTGTGAGGGAGGCTCCTGGAGCTTGCAGGGCACGCGGGTGCACTCCACATGCTCAGCCTGCCTGCAGGTCCGCAGCCTGGGTGCTGCCTGCTGGTGAGAGAGTGGGTCCTCGTGCGCTGAGGGAGAGCCAGGCGCTGCTGACGGCTCGGCTGCCTGGCAGCCATTGAGGACGGGACCAGGCCCTGACGTCCTGGTGAATAACTCTCTGGAAACTGACCCACACTGATGTGGGCACTTGAGAGTGGAGGCGTCTTGTGGGGACCTGATGGAAGACAATAGCCAAACGATAGCAAGAGGACTTCCTGCTCATCAGAATCAGCAGTCTTCTTCAGGAACAGAGCCTTTCCATCCTTAACTGTCACGAGAGTCTGCCTCACTGCTGAAGCAGGTGGAGAGAGTAGAACCCCCACCTCCCGCTGAGAGCAGCAGTGTCATAAGTGTTCTTGTAAGAAGAGGGGAGGGGGATAGAGAGGACGCCTGGTGGAGATGGGAGTGATGCTGCCATAGGCCAAGGAGAGCTTGGGCCTAGCTGGAAGAGTCAAGGGACGATCCTCTTCAAGAGGCTTCAGAGGGAGCAGGGCCCTGCTGACACCTTGATTTTGGACTTCCGGCCTCCAGAATTGTGAGAAAGTAAATCTTGTTTTAAGCTACCCAGTTTGTGGTACTTTGTTATGGCGGCCCCAGGAGACTAAGGCTGTCCCTGCGGGGGAGGGGGTTGTGCTCCTGAGTGGGCCGGGCAGTACCCTCTGTTCACCAGGGCCCGGCTGGGCTCAGAGCCACCTCCTGGGCTGGTGGAGCCCTGCAGAGCTCTCTTTTTCCCCTGACTGGTTAAGTGGTTTCCTGTAAACCTTTCATAACTTTTCTGTTTTTTGGTCCCAGTGATTGGTTTCAGAGCCAGGATGACTTTGTGTTTGAAAGTAGAGCCGGGCCAGGCCCTTGGCAGCCTCCTGGGCTGGTCTGTGCTATGGCGCTTCGGCCTCCAGGGAGCTTGGCCTTTAGGAGGGCAGCGTTTGTGTCTGGCTTACCTCCTCTCTTCTCTCATCTCACTTATGATGACCTTCACGTTCTTCTCCTAAGGTTGTTTATCTTTAGATTTCTAACTGTCTGATCAGACTCAGATTCAGGCAAGGCGGCCTGGCCGGCCATGCGGCCTGGGTCCTCACGGCACCCGTCTCTCCCACCCCGTCGCGCAGCGTACTCTCTAGCCTCGAGTAGTGCCGTTCTCACTCTGTCTCGGGGCAGCTGGACAGGGCCTGTGGGGGTGGCGTGCTCCATGAGGTAGTGAAGAGGACAGGAAGCCTCTGGGGGCAGCAGCACGGGGAGCAGCTGTGCGAGGCCGGCAGGCTTGGCCCAGCATTCAGGGGCGGCTACTTTGTTTTGTAGTATTTTAACCACATCAGTATCGAGGACTCACGGGTCTACGAGCTGACCAGCAAGGCCGGACTGTTGTCTCCCTATCAGATCCTCCACGAGTGCCTTAAAAGGTAGGGCGAGGTGTTTCCCCCTAAGTCAGGTTGCGGGGGCTTCCCTCGGGCGCCAGCACCCTCACTGGCTGTTTATCCTGGTTCACGACGGGATGCTGAGTCCGAGCCATTGCCAGCGCTCCCCGCACGCACAGAAGCCCCTCATGCCTGGCGACCATCAGGGTCCCGTGGGGTTGGATTGGGTGTGCTAGGAGGATCTCTTCGGCTGAGAAGTGGTTTAAGGAAAAGGCTTGGCTTGTCTTCAGAGAAAGGGCTTTCCAGAAGCAGTCATTTCCTCCTCAGCTGATATCACCTGTTGTCTTTGTTTTCTCTTAAAGAAACCATGGAATGGGTGACACATCCATCAAGTTTGAAGTGGTTCCTGGTAAAAACCAGAAGAGCGAATATGTCATGGCGTGCGGCAAGCACACAGTGCGCGGCTGGTGTAAGGGCCCCCTCCTCTCCTCCCGCTACCCACCACGCTTCTAAACGGCCACTGGGGGTGTCGCCTGCCGGCTTGCTGCCTATGGCCTCTCCCAGAGCCTCGAGCCTTTGTGGCTTCGTCCCTGGCCGCTGCCCTGGCATCACTTCCAAGCTGCACTGTGTCCACCAGCACCTCACGGCCACATCTGCAACAGTCAGCCTGAGGCGCGACTGTGGCATCCGTCTGTGCGATCTCTGTCCTCCTCACTCTCCCTGGCTGGGGCTGGTCATTTTGGCTGGGCCATGTGTTCCCCTCCTGCCACCACTGCCGCTGTCTAGCCCTTGGGCCCTGTGGTGGGAGGAGGGGTGTCCCAGTAAAGGGCAGCAGGGCTCTACCGTGCCGTGCTCTGCACCGTGTGTTGAGTGCGCCTGCCCCTCTGTTCTGGTCTGGGTGTGCTATCTGTATCCTCTACCTAACTTGGTTTTTGAAATAGCCACTTTTAAAAATATTTTTTTTTATTTTATACTTATATTTATTTTAAAAGAAAACTTTTTGTAACTGCAGTAAATAACAAAGCTGGTGCTATGTAAATGAGAAGGCAGTGCATATGTGGGCCTTGGGAAAACTGCAGGACCACATTCAGACCCAGGGGTACCCTGCACCCCATTCCCTGCTGAGACGCACTCCTGAGCAGGTGGGCAGGGCGTGGGACAGAGGAGGGATCCTGGCGCTGTGATCCCCTCGTCCAGCCTGAGAGGCCCTGTCTGGAAGCCTGGCCAGTCTTGGCCCCCCTGGCCAGAGGTATCTCCTGGCACTTGCCATTCTCCTGACCCACTCTGCGCCCTGGCCCTGCCTTCCCTCTGCCAGAAACCTCCTCCAGAGCACACACATCCTCTGGATTCTCCTCCTCCAGGCCTTCTGGTAGAGCCCCTCCCCTCTGCCCTCCCCCCAGGAGCCCCAGGCCACGTGCTTTGTGATGCCTCGTTTCTTCTTGTCTGTGTGTCTAGAAATGTGGGGTTGTGGCAGGAGGGAGGCCTCTTAAGCTATGTGACCTTGGGCTTGTCCTGACCTCCCAGAGCCTTTCGTGGGCTACTCTGCACAGCAGGCTAGGGGTAGGTCCTGGCATTGGTCACGAGATGCCCATGCTCAGTGCAGTGGCGGAGCACTTCCCACCCCTTCCTATAGCACATGCCCTCAGCTGGCTGGGGGGAATGGCAGGGGCACTGCTGTTGAGGTGAGGTAGCTGTGTGGACAGCTGGATGTGACTCCCTCTCTCCATGTTTCTTCTCCCTCTTCACAGGTAAAAATAAGAGAGTTGGAAAACAGTTAGCCTCTCAGAAAATCCTCCAGCTCCTGCACCCGCACGTCAAGAACTGGGGGTCTTTACTGCGTATGTATGGCCGCGAAAGCAGCAAGATGGTCAAACAGGTACCAGACCCTCCCCCGGGCCTTGGCCAGCTTCTGTGTCCTGTCCTCCCCCAGCCACAGCCACGGCTGGGGTCCTGCTGTCACAGGACAGTTGGGTCACTCTGCTCTTGTTCACAGCTGCGTCTCAGGCTTGCTGCTGGGCCACGTCTGTGACTTTATGGTGAGAGTGGGGTCATCCTTCCCAAAGAGGCCTGGGCCAGCTCTGGCTGTGGAGGGAGAGGTCTGGAGCGTCAGGCAGAGCCGCAGGGCCAGGCAGGAGGTGCAGGTCCCAGGAAGGCTCAGCAGTTGGGCCCTCCCGGGCCTCTCTGAGGGACCCCTCATGCTAATGTGAGGACACCTGCTGGCTTGAGGGGCGAGCATGTAAGGGCAGTGCTCCTGGCTACGAACACTAGTTTACTTTTACCTAAAAAGCTTGTATGTGTCACTATTTTGTTTCTGTTTTTGCCAAGATCTTGAGATTTAAACCAATACCCTTAGGTTTGTGTGCTTTGTGGGGTGGAGGGAATTGTTCGGATGTGAGTGTTACATTTAAAAATTTTTCCCTTGGTGTTTACAGAAACAGTCTGGGTTATCCACACCCCAGTAAGTGGAGGGTGGTTGGTGCGGAGGGTCGTGACCCTGAGGACTATGCTGTGGGCCCTCAGGCCATTCCTGAAGAGGCCCTCACTCTGGGCATGAGACGGTGGGGTGAGGGAGGTGACACTGGGACCCAAGGTGCTTAAAGGAACCTCAGGGTACCTGTTGTTGAGAAGACTCAGATGCAGTGCAGATGAAGCTTACTTCTGCCTTTCTGTGTGTGTTTTACATCTGCATTGTCTTGGGCTGAGACTGAGGGAGAGAGAGCCCGCTTTGGTCCATGGGTGGGAACCCCTCCTAAGCTGGAGGGTGAGGGGTCCAGCCCAGGCACGGCCTCAGTGCGTGGCTTTGGAGGTCTGGTGGAGTCTGGTACCCCAAGGCATGGCACTTGTCCTCAGAGATGACCTCTTAAGACAGGAAGGGTCTCAAGACAGCTTGATGCTGTTCTGAAAGTCATAGGGCCTGCAGAGAGCTCAGCCTCTGGGGCCGATAGGCTCTCAGCTGGCCCCAGTACCGCCAGGGCGTGTCCCATCTAGCAGTATGCGGTCTCTGCTGGCCGTGTTGGAGGTGTGTCCAGCCTCCCTGCTGTGCCTGGGTTAGGAGCAGTGGCAGCTGGGTGCTAGGGTGCCTTTGCCTCCTGAAGGGAGAAGGCTGTGGCCTTCAGCCTGCTGAGGATGGGGCGGACGTGGGGGTGGCCGTGGACTGCTCCACGTTCTCTGCTGCTGCATCAGCCTGCTGGGCACGGGTCGACTGTGGGGCTGTGCAGCTCTGGCTCCTGGCCAGAGGGTGCCTGTGAGGCCCTGGGCAGTCCTGAGAGCACTGTGCTCCCCAGGAGACCTCCGACAAGAGCGTGATTGAGCTGCAGCAATATGCCAAGAAGAACAAGCCGAACCTGCACATCCTGAGCAAGCTGCAGGAGGAGATGAAGAGGCTGGCAGAGGAGAGGGTGAGTGTGTGGGCCCTGCCAGCACCGTCCCAGCCAGAACCACACATCACAGCTCCTCGATGCCCTCCATACCCCCGCCCCAAAGACAGCAGAGGGGCACTGAGCTGGAACCACACTGGCAGCTCTCGGGGAAGGCCATTTCCCAGGAATCCGTCACTGGTTCTTGAGGCCCTGGCACTGCCCGGGCACCTGAAAAGGCCCGTCTTCCCAGCAAGCCCTCAGTCCTTCCAGATTAGATTTGCTTTTCCTTGAGCTTCAGCATTCCTGCTACTTGCATCCAGTCATTTCATTTTTAGTTAAATTAGAGAGCTGGCAGCCCTGGCCTGTGATTGTGAAGGGCCTGGCCTCCTGTGCACTGACGCTGGGTCCCCACTCAGCACCAGCCGTTTGAGGGCAGAGACAGTGCATCGGCCAGGGTTCTTGTGGGTGACACTGCCATCCTTGACCTCTTCGTCCTCGAGTCCATGCCTCACAGAACAAGGGAACCTGGGGAGGGCTCAGTCCTGGTGAAGCTTCCTAAAGCCACCCACCTGTGGGGTTTCTGGGCCAGGGCCTTTGTTAGCTGTGGTCTTAGCCCGGGCATATATAAAACCCTGAGAAGGAGGTGTCTGCATCTGTGTGGCTTTCCAGTCCAGGAGATGCCTCACTCCTGCCCTCAGGGGGCTGTGAGGAGAGAGACTCACCCAGGTGGCTTGTCCCTGGCGGCTGTGACCTTGGCCCTTCACTTCGGGGGTGTGTCCTGGTTCTCAGGGAAGTGCCAGCACGTGGTGCCCTGTGATGGCCTCCAGGGAAACCGTCCCGCTCAGCCCCTACCTGGCCTGCTCCTCAGGCCTTCCCTCCTCCTTCCTGCCTGGCATCACAGAGCATGGGTGCCATTCTGCTGGTCTCACCCCTCACCCACTCGTCTCCCTCTGAAGCCTCTTTCCCAGTGTAGGGCTGCATGTCCCCACGTTGCCAGCATCACTAACCTTCGTTGTTCTTCCAGGAGGAGACACGGAAGAAGCCCAAGATGTCTATTGTGGCATCTGCACAGCCTGGTGGCGAGCCCCTCTGCACTGTGGATGTGTGAGGGAGGTGGTGGTGGGGCCTGGTGCAGGGGGCTGCCAGCTCCACTGCTGGAGAGACCACACGCCACTCACTGCAGCCTCAGGCCTCCAATCTGAGTTCCTTCCCCGCGGCTGCATGTCTTGAGGGCCAGGGCCGGAGGGGTGGGGCTCCGGTGCACGGGGACAGCCAAGGCCGCAGCTCTTCCTTGGGAGCCGCCCACAGGTCTGAGTGGACAGGTTCAAAGATGGACTCAGCCTGCACTCACAAGTGGAAGCCAAGAGCTTGAAGACAACTGTGGACCTCTGCTTGTATGGATTTGCTGCAGACTGGTTTTATGAAGGTTTTCATGAATTTTAGTACATAATATGCACTGATAAGAAATGATAGTTTAATGACAGATGAAATGAGAAAGTGACTCCTGAGTCTGGTGCTCTGTGCCCAGGGCTCCTGTGGGCCAGTGCAGGGACCTGGTCAGAAGGCACACGCTGGCACCCCAGTCCCTTCCCTGCCTCCTTTGTTTTCCCCTTTTCTCTGAAAAAGATACAACGAGAAGGAGTATTTCAGTCCTTTTTCGTTTAAAATAAACACAATTTTAGCATCAGAACTATTTTTCAGAGGTTTCAGGCAAACCATCAAGGTGATGATTCTTCATCCTTGTAATGTGTTGCCAGTGTTAGTATGAGGTCTGCCAGTCTCCACCTGGCTTGTTGCCCTGGCCCTGGGGCTGGGGTGTGGTCCAATTTTCTGAGCAAGTCTTAATGCCCTAAAAACACACCTTAGACACTGAGGCCCCTCACCTTCGCTGGCCTCTGGCAACTTTTTACTAAAGATTTTGCACAGTCAAGTCCATCTATCCACTCATCAATTTTTAAAGCTTTTATGATATTTTAGCATTTGGAAAGAAACTTTTACAGTGAGAGTAGAAGATAGATTTGGAATCATGTAGCAGATATATAAACAATTAATGCAGTTTAGCACGTAGACTTATTTAAAAAAGAAAACGAGGACCTTCAGTGCAATCCCTTCTTGATCACAAACTGGCACTCCTCTCCAGAGCTGGCACAAGCAGGGGGAGGGCGGCTGTCCTGCTCCCTGTGACAATGGCTTCGCTGGGTTTCCAGGGCAGCCGCCCCGCACAGCCAGGCCTAGTGACCAGCTTGCTCCTCTGACCAGCAGTCTTGTGTTCTCCAGGTGACCTCTGTGGACAGGTGCAGGGGCGGATGTGTCCCCTGCCCTGAGTCCCAGGGGATGTGATTGTGCTTGGGACCCTGGGTTGTCCCCACGTGCAAGGTAACGGTGAGCCGTTGGCTCCCTGTACCCAGCACTTGTTCACAGTGCCATGTACTTGTGGCGCACTGCTGGATGCAGGAGCCCAGCACTGGGCTGCACTGTCCTGGTCCACGGGTATGCCACTCACCCATCACATCCCCCGTGGGTGGGGTTGATGGCATTTGTTTTCAGGAAGACAGTGTCGGCCTTGTGGGCCAGCCACAGTGTATCCTTCCCTCACCACCTGTGTGACCAAGGTTGGCTCCTGTGTTGATCTTTATAAAACAAACTCTCAAATCAAGTTGCTGTAATTAGACGCCTGCTTTTGTCTTGCCTCTGGTTTGCAGCTGTGAATAATCATTTGACACAGACTGTTTGCCCTTAAAACAGCCAGATGCACCATCGTGAGCCAAGGCTTTGTGCACATGTGTTACTAGAGGCGGGCGAGCCTCACTGTGGCCTCCTGTGCCCTTCCTCCCTGTCCTGTGTGTAGGTGCAAGGGTCGTGTGCACACAGCCGTGCAGTGCGGGCGGAGGGCAGGGACAGTGTGCAGCCACAGCCCATTGTATACCTTCCAGGTGGCAGCTAGGCCACGGCTGTAAGGGTGAGCCTTATTGTCTGAACACATAAAACAAAACTGTCCAAAGAGAATGGCTGGTGTTTGTTTCTTCTAACTGTGGGAGGCTGGTGGGCTGGAGGACCCTCTACTGTCCAGAACCTCTCCTGGAGCCTCCCCTGAAAGGCTGGGGCCTTCGCTTGGACGCAGCTGGTCCTGCAGCAGCTGAGCAGCATCCAGTCTGACCCTTGGCTCCTTCCTTGGCCACTAGGGAGGTGGCTTCCCTTAAGGGCTCAAGGTCAGGTTGGGGATGAGGCCCAGGAGGGTCCTCCCCTCACAGAGAAAAGTAGGGGCTGACCACTGGGCCTGCCCAGGGTGGGGAGGGTAGGCGGGGCCGGCACCTTGCCTTGAGCTCTCCCCCTAGCGTGTACACTGGCCATGAGATCTGCATGTCTGCTTCTCAGGGTTAAGCATAAAATCAGCCATTCTATCAAATAGCAAGCTCTCTGCTGTGACTTACGGCCATGCAGTGGGACTGGGAGAACTGCGCCAATGCTCAGCCACACCGGGGCTGATTCTCGGCTGTGCCCAGGGCTGACAGTGCTGGCAGGAGGCAGAGACTCAGACCTAGCTTTATCCCCATGGGGTGCCCTCGGTGCCCTCCTGGCCCTGCTCCTTTGCACCTGTAGTGGGGGGCAGACACGAGCACTTGGGTGCCAAAACTCTGGGCTCATCACAGAAACGTTGGTGGCTCAGCAATTGTTTATTCTGGCTCTTTTGGCCCAGTTGGTCCAAAAAGAACGGGGCGGGGAGGGTGGCAGAGGGGCAGAGGATCCCATGGCCCTGGGCAGGGTGGCCAGGTCTCATGCCCTCCGTGGTTGGTGGCTCAGCGTCCTGGGGTAAGGCAAGGTCTCAGGGAGCCCCTGGGCTGCTGCTCCTGTGATGCAAACTGGGCCCTGTTCTGGAAGGGCTGGTTTCCGCTGCTCCACAGGCCTAGGGAGAGGGGGAGACCCCGCTTCCCTGCAGGGTGTCATCTGGGGGCCCTGGTGGGGGCTGGGCTGTAGAATCCTGGGGCTCCGGGGCCCCTGAGCCATTGGATTGCTCCACTCTCTCAAATAGGATGAGCATCTCACAATGCGAGGTCTGTGGGAACAGATCCACGGCTACAGCCTTGACAGGCCGGAAGGGAGTGCCTTTCACCCGGTTAGACGGGGCCCTGCAGAGGC
Source organism: Equus przewalskii (assembly GCF_037783145.1). Lineage (NCBI taxonomy): Eukaryota > Metazoa > Chordata > Mammalia > Perissodactyla > Equidae > Equus > Equus przewalskii. The sequence goes on along the minus strand of NC_091837.1, from coordinate 253,333 downwards.
TGTGGTGGGAATGGAATGTCATGGTCAGCCACATGGGTCCAGCCAGGGGCTCCTATGGGGGGCGTGGGGCTGGGTGCTGGGCCCCAGTCCACCCCAGGCCCCCGACTTCACACTCACTCCACAAAGTTGCTCATGGCCGCCCGGGGGTTGCAGGAGACGTACAGGAGCCGCTTGAGATTCTCAGCTTTGCGGACGGCCAGGATCACTTTGGAATCTGAGGAGGCAGACTCTTCAAGGAAGAGTCCCCACGGGTCCCTCACCTCAGTGAGAGTATGGGGGTCCCAGGGGGGTTGGGCATCAGGCCTGATGTGTGCCACCCAGACACCGCTGCCCACCTCTCCCCACATCACCCCCTAACTGGAGGCCACTCACGCAGGCCGGCGCGGGGTGGGTCCAGGACAGCAACGAGCTGCTGGGAGGCCAGTCTGCTCACCAGGGTGGGCACCAAGTCCTCAGCCCTCCCACAGTGGAACTCAACGTTGCTCAGCTCTGGAAATGGCATGGCAGCCCTGTCAGGGGATGCAGGATATCCACCCCCACAGGGCCCGCCCAGCTGCCTGGTATCCTGAAGCCCCTGCCTAGAGGGGCCTTAGGAAGACCTGGCCAGGGAGCCTGCTGGCGCTTCCTTCCCTGTCGGGCAGCCCCAGGCATTGTGGGTGCATAGTAGGTCCTCAGGGAGCCCTTCGCACTCTCTGCCCTCCTGGTGGACCCTAGGAGCCACCTGGTGGGTTCTAGGTGCTGTGCTGAGGACATGCAGGGATGACTGCTGCCCCCCCAGGGCCTGCCCACCCACTCGCTGTGTGGCACAATGGCTCTCACCATTGTCGCGGGCGTTCACCCGGGCATCCTCCACGGCCTCCTGGCACAGCTCAATCCCCACGACTCTCTTCACCTTCTGAAGCAAGAAAAAGGCACACACTGATGACACCCCACCCGCCCCAGGGGGCTTTTGGGGGAGGGGGATAACAGGAATCATGTGGGCAATAGAAAAGGATCTGGGACAGGGTGGGGGTTAACCTCTCAGTCTTTAAGCTGCGGGTCACTGGGGGTCACGAGGCGAGGGACAAAACGGGTAGAGTGGGGAGAGACTGCCTTGACCGGGGCAGGAGGGCTCACCCGGGCCAGGGCCAGGCCAATGGTGCCAGTGCCGCAGCACACGTCTAGCACCGTGCTCCCTGTGTCAAGCTGGGCCCAGTCCTGGATGACGGTGTAGAGCACCTCGGCTGCTGGGGTATTCACCTGGAGGGTGGGCCGGTGGCACCCAGGATGTGAGAGCAGCCCCGCTGTCTGGGCCAGCCCCCGCTGCAGCCCCTGCGCCTCGGATGCCCCTCCTGCTCAGAGGCCTCTGTGGCCCAGTCCCCAGCTCAATCGTCCTCTTCTCAGGTCTCCTACTCCCACTGCTCCCCCACCTCTAAGTACCAGAGGGCCCAAGGGTCAGTCCTTGGACTGCCTCTTGATCCCCATGATGCTGAGGGACCTCACCTAGTCTCCTGGTTTTAAAAAGCAACTTGATGCTAACAGCTCCCCCCCTACCCCCTCAAGCTTCTTTCCTGAGTGCCAGACTTGTGGGACCCCCGAATCAGCATGAGACGTCACAGACTCCAGCAGAGCTCACACCAGAGCCCTGGCATTGCCCTGACTCCTGCTTCCACACCCACACGCGGCCCTCCAGCAGGGCCGTCCCAGGGTCTAGTCAGCGGTAAACCACCTTTCCTGTCTCACAGCCCTGCAGCTCCCCCGCCTGGACGCTCCTGCCCACGCCTCTGCCAGGCTAACCCCTTGTTGCTGCTCTTGTCCCAGTCACGTCCTGCCATCAAGTCAGGCCTCCCTCTGTATGTCCTTGTGATGCCCAGAGATTCTGGGCTACCTGGAAGAAGGCGTGAGGAGAGATCCGGAAAGTCAACCCCAGCAGGTCCTCGTGGATGCACCGGTCCCCAGCCACATGCTCCAGGGGCAGGCCCTCCTGGCTGGGAGTCTTCCTGTGGGTGGCAAGGTGGCCCGTCAGTGTCACGAGCCCAAACAGGGATCTGCCCCCCTCCCCCACTGGCTCCTCACCGCTGTCCCTCCTCCACGAAGTAGAGGCAGGTCACCCCGCTGGCCTTGCCCGGTCCTGCCATGAAGTGGTGCGCCAAGGAGGCCTTCAGCCCTGCCAGTTCCTCAGGGCTCAGTTTCTAGAGTAGGCAGTAGGAAAAACCCTGTCAGGCTGTGTCGCAGCTCACTCCGGCCCGGACAACCCCTCCTTGAGGGCCACCCTGCTGGAGACCTGGGGGTGGAAGTAGGCAATGGCCATGGCCTGGCCACGGCGGCTGGTGCGCACAGTCAGCTGCTTCCAGTGGCCCGAGTATGTCTCTGGGTCGTATGCCGAGTATGGAGTGGACCTGTGGGAGCCATGAGGGCCCTAAGTCCCAGACATCTGCCAACCAGGATTCAGCCAGCAGCCTCCCTGCTCTCTCCTCCAGCGACATCCATGAGACCACAACCACCAGACCCCCCGCCCCCCCGCCAAGCAAGACACAGGCCCTGAGTTCTGAGACCGCCTCAGGACTTCCGAGGAACACCCAGCCCAAGTTGCAAGTCCTCACCGGATGAACTCCTGGAAGGCCTTCACCACCCGCTTGGTGGCCTCGGGGATGTGCACCGTGTCAAAGGGGGCGGCTACAGCACACGTCCCACCCTTGTACTTGCCGAGGCGGCAGCCAACTGTGTTGTCCTCCCCATCCACCCCGACGCCGATCAGAAATTCACACTTATTACGATACTCAGTCTGCAGGGAGGGCAGAGGAAGGCAAAGATATGCTGACCTTATCCTGGCCGTCAAGCACTCGTTCGCGGAGGGAACCCCACAGTGAGGGAGAGATGGTGGTGACCGAGAGGCCTGGTTGCCCCACAGGGCCTAGCAGTACAGGGGACGAGGCTGACAACAATTAGTGGTTCTGGGACAAACACTAGAAATACACACAAAGCAGGAAGAGGGCCGAGAGAGACTGGCGAGCAGCTCCTCAGCACGAGTGAGGGGCGGGGCGGGGCCTGACCTGCTGGGGAGACGGCCTGACCCCCTCCAGCGGGCAGCAGGCCTTGTTGTGCTTGTGCCTCTGCGAGAACAGCCAGGGCAGCAGGGCGCGGTTGGTGCTCCCAATTTCCCTGTAGGGTGAGGTGGGGCTGAGGCTGGCCTCAGCCTGTCGCCCCCTGCCCATCCCTAACCACTCTCCAAATGTTCAGGTGCCCAGACCCCTCCCTTGGGACTTCATCCTCCCCACTGGTAGCCTAAGAGTATTACTGGCTAGCTCCCCAAGAGACTGTGCAGCACGGGGGGTGTCCGTTCAGTGCACCAGGCAGGCTGAGCCAACACAGCGCAGCAGAGCTCCGTGCTAAGGGGGTGGCCTGTGCCCACACTCACTTGGCCAGCTTCTGCAGCACCTGCTCGCACTCTAGCCGCTTCCGCTCAAGCTGTTCTGCGTAGGGCACGGCCCAAAGAGGGGTCACTACATCAGCGACACAAGTGGCGGGTGGCTCCCCCTCACTCTCAAGCCGCCTCTTCCTGGCCATGGGGTCAGCCTTGGGCCTGGCCAGGCGCACGCTGAGCGGCCGGCCTTTCCAAAGGGCACCATGCAGCACACGCAGGGCCTTGTCCCGCTCAGCTGCGCTGCGGAATGTCACAAAGGCGCAAGGAGGCTGCCCGAAGAGTTTGGTCTTATGGGGCTGGAGGCCAAAGCGGCCCAGGAAGCGCCGGACATCGCTGAAGCTGGCGTGGCGGGGCACGTTCTGCAGCTCCAGCTTGAAGATCTCCGAGGTGAACAAGCCGTCCCTGATGTAGCCGTAGAGCCCAGGCTGAGCCCCGGGCTCTGCAGCCGCCCCAGCCCCCTCTTCCTCCTCCTTCTCCTGGGGGGCCGCGGCTGCGGGGCTGCCCGGGGCACTGCCGCTGTCCTGGCCGCAGCCCTCCGTGGGCCCAGGGCCCTGTATGGGGACAGGCAGGGTCTGGGCTGGGGCCTGGACGCCCAGGCTCCCTCCCCACACCCAGACCTCCAACAGACCACCTTCCCGCAGCCCTGTCCCCTTCTACCCTCCTCACCCCTGTCCCCTTCTCCAGCCCTCTCCCCTCTCACCGCCCCCCATCCCGCCCCCCCCCCCCCCCCCCGTCTTCTCTTGGGCGTTCCTGCTCCGCCCCATCTCCACCCCGTCCTCTCTCATCTCCGCCCGCGTCTCGCCCCAGGATCTCCTTCACTTTACTTCGTTGTCCAGCTTGTCACTCATCGTCCGGCCCGTCCTCTGCCTGGACTCGGGCCTACGAGGGCCACCTCGCCTTGGGCCAGGCACACGAGAGGCGCTGAGGGCGGGTGCACCGCCACGAGGCCGCCCCCGGCTCCGCCCAGGGTGGGGGCGGGACTCGAACCCTCGTAGCTCAGGTCCGAGCGTCGGACATGGGGTGCCCCGCCCGCCCGCCAGGGGCCCGCGCCGGGCGCTCGCCTCGCCGGCGGCTCTCCCGTGCGCCAGCGCACGCAGCCCAGGCGGCGCGTCTCTATGATCCTGGCTTCCGATAGCGTCATCGCCGCGCGCCGGCTTCAATCCCAGCCGCGTTTGAGAGCTCGAGGGGCGCGCGTGGCCGCGGGGCGGAAGTGCGCGCGGGGGCCGCCGGGAGCGCACACTCTCCTGGCGGCTGGGCGGGTCGGGCATGCGCCGCGGGCGTTTTGGCGGGAAGCGCGGGGCGGGCGGGACAATGAGAATGTCCGCCGTCTGAGCCAATAAAGCTGCACTGGTTTTGAATCGCGGCGCGTTTCCCGCCGCCGGGGTCAGGGGTCGGGGTTCGGGTCGCGGGGCGGAGGGAAGAGCGGGCGGGCGGGAGGCGTCGGCGCCAGACGCGGAGGAAGGAGCTGCGACCAGCCGCCAAGAGGCCGCGGAGCCAGCGACGACCGAGCCAGCCGAGCCGCCGCCGCCGCGCCCCCATGGCGGCCGCCAAGGTGCGGCCGGGCCCGGGCGGGGATGGGTGGCCGGAGGGCCGAGGCCGTTATCGGGGGCCACGTGGGCGGCCCGCGCCGGCGCCGCCAACCCCCGCTGGCCTGCGAGCTCAGCGCCTGCGGGCCTGCGCGGCGCGGGTCGGGCTGCGGGCAGCCGGCCTGGGACTCGAGGCCTCCGGGGCCGGCGCGCGGGGTTCGGGGCGGCGGGGCCCCGCGTGACCTTGGGGCGGCCCGTGAGCCCGGAGTCCCACCGGGACGTGGGGCCCCCGCGCCGCTCGGTCTCGCGTTCACTTCGCCGCTCGCCGGGGACGCGAACGAGGGGCCGGTTTTCTCGGGCTCGGCCCACTGGCAGGCTTCCCTCCGGTCCGTCGCTCACGCAGCGCTTCATTCATTCTGTTCTCGTGTCTCGAGCCGCCACAGGCCTCTGCGGCGGGAGCTGGTTCCGGCCGGGTGGACCGGTCCTGGACGCACGGACCAGGGCGGGGGCGGCTCCGTGGGTTGCGGTGCCTGCCTGGGTGAGCTCGCGCGGCAGAACCGCAGTGCCGTCCCACCGAGCAAAGCGGCGAAGGCTCAGATTTTCTTTTTCGGCTTGAGTTTGGTAGTGAAGTCTCCAGATTTCTCTTGGACTTGCAGATCCCCAAGCCACGTGTTCTGTAAGACTCAACCCACGATATCCTTTGTGCCTCATAGCTATCTTAGCTGGATCGCAGTGTTAGGGCTCTTATTATGCGATTTCTTTTGACTTACCAACTTACCAGCTTCCGGAACCGAGACGAAACGGCTGATAAACCTGTGAATTCTGTGTAAATCACAGCAGTTCCATAACAACTTTTTTTCTGTCTAGTAAGCAAGAGCACAGTTTTTTCTCAACCAGGAAGAAGTCAAAGGGTTGCTCTTTGTTTTAAGGGTAACACTCCTTGAAGCTCTTTTCGACTTATCTGTCTTTTAATCTTCACTGGGCAGTAGCATCATATGTGTTTTACAGAGGAGGAAACTGAGGCTCAAAAAGATGGGGCAGTTTTCTCCAGGCCACTGGGCCAGGAGGTGGCTGAGTTTTAGGAGCCCCAGCCGGTCTGCACAGATGCGATTGATGCCTCGGGGGTGGGTGCTGAGGTCCAGTGTCTCCCTTTGTGCTGGGGGGACATGCAGACCTTTCCTAGTGTGGAAGCCTTCAGGCTTAAGTTCTTCCTTTCGAGTGAGGCCGTTTACTAGCAGGGATGCACTGGTGAGGCCTGGTTGGGGTCACGTTCACAGCTAGCACACTCACCTCCACACCTTCCTCCACAGGACACCCATGAGGACCACGATACCTCCACCGAGAATGCAGATGAGTCCAACCATGACCCCCAGTTTGAGCCCATAGTTTCTCTTCCTGAGCAAGAAATTAAGACGCTGGAAGAAGATGAAGAGGAGCTTTTTAAAATGTAAGTAAGCTGATGTTGCTCCAGAAATAGTTATCTTTAGTGTAAGACTGAGGTTACGGGTTTTTTGGGGTGTTAAGGTCTTGGTCGGACCTTTACTCAGACTGAGGCTGAAGAAAGGGCCTGGAATTGTGTGATGACTAGTCCCTCATGGAAATCAAGGCTGCTGAGAGTCCACTTGTTCATTAACTCTCTTGGGTGCCCCTGCTGCCTGGTGGCCAGTGCTGTGAAGGGCACAGTCGCTCCCTGGTATCCTGTCACTGCTGCACTGTACACAAGGGTGCGTCTCCTCAGCACCCTGCTCCCGTCTTTGCCACCCTCACCTCTAAGACTCCCATAGCCCCCTTCATCTGATTGAGGGAGGAGTATCTACAGTTGTTGTTATTTTCCCACCATGGACTTAGCTGTCTGAAGCTTGTGAGTCCCTGACTCAGTGTTTGGATTGCACAAAATCACGCTTGGAGTTACAAGTGAAAGTGGGTGCTGTTAGAGTTGAGATTAGTTATTAAAAATTACTCTCCACACGGGGCCAGCCCCGTGGCCGAGAGGTTGGGTTTGTGCGCTCCGCTTCGGCGGCCCGGGGTTTACAGGTTTGGATCCCGGGTGCGGACATGGCACTGCCCGTCAGGCCATGCTGAGGCGGCGTCGCACATAAAATAAAGAAAGATGGGTGCAGATGTCGGCTCAGGGCCAGTCTTTCTCAGCAACAACAACATAGTTACTGTCCACGCGCTTCTGGAGCTTCGGTGGGGAGCTGCAGCGGCAGAGGTCGTTGAGAGGCAGTGCTGGCACCGCCGGGTCAAGATGTCCCAATGGTCACAGCACTGCCAAGAGTGGCCTGTTGCCTCCGCTCAGAATTGCAGCACGTTGTAGGCTCAGTTACACGTTAATGGCAGTAAACACTGGTGTGTTCCCTGGCCGAGCTCGTGGAACTCCCCTGCTCCCCTCCCTGTGCCGTCCAAGACACCAGGTTAACATTTGAGTGCTTTGCTGTAGATGTGGGGCCATCACCGCTGCTGCGACCCCTAAGGAGGGGGGCCGGGGGGGGCCTGCACGCCCCGTTGGTCTCCCAGGGTGGGGGGCATTTCTCTGAGGTCTGGCGCCTCCCGGGGGTGAGGACTGCTAGCGGTGCTATTGCTGCCCCCTCCCTGCTCTCCCTGGTGTCCTAGACCTGGGCCCTTCCTGAGGGAAGTGAGGCCTGCAGGGTGGGCCTCTGCATCAGGGCCCTCAGGCTCCAGTCAGCCCTGAGGGCGTCTCACTCCACGGGGTTGAGTTTGGGAGAGAGCAGTCTTCTGCGGAAAGGGACCTGTGAGCTGCGGGGAGGCAGAGGGCAGGTGTGAGGGGGAGAGGAGGGCGTCGCCCCAGCCCGCTGCTTGTTGCTGGGGCCTTGGTGCCTGGTGAGGTGGGGCCTCGCCTGGGCCCGTGAGGGGCTACCCTGGGCAGGAGGCAGGGGTCGGACCAGGGCCTGGTGGCCTGAGCAGAGGCCTGCAGCCTCCTCTCTGGGTGGGGGCCGGGGAGCACAGGGTGCATCTGGAAGCTGAGAGAAGGGCTGGCCCTGTGGGGCACGGGTCCTCAGCCTCACCTGCTTCCCCTGTGGCCCTCTGGGCACGGGACTGCCCCTGCTTGGTGGCCGCAGACACGCCCAGCGTACTCGGGTGGGCTGCTTTGCTGAGAGGTTGGGTCTTTCTGTTGGAAAATGCTGTGACTGTAGAAATCTGTTATCTTTTTTATCGTGAAGTAAAAACCTGGAGTTCATTGGGCTGTTTTGCCCTTTTGGTGGCGTTTGACTTGTAGTCCTGGCGGTACAAAAAGGGAAAGGGTGTGTGGAGACGTCACACATAGCCATCTGTGTGATACACAGAAAACGCGTGCTCTTCCCAAGGACACGTTTGACTGACTCGTTCCCGTTTCTCTGCACATCTAAGCTCTCGCTTAATGGCTTTTCTTGAAGGCGGGCAAAGCTATTCCGATTTGCTTCAGAGAATGATCTCCCAGAATGGAAGGAACGAGGCACTGGTGACGTCAAGCTCCTGAAGCATAAGGAGAAAGGGACCATCCGTCTTCTCATGAGGAGGGACAAGACCCTGAAGATCTGTGCCAACCACTACAGTAGGTGGCCGCCGGGCCTGGGTTTGCTCTGAGCCCAGCGCTCTGCAGTGGGCAGGAGGCTTCCAGGGCTGCGCTCCCAGCCTGGGAGCACACTGTTACATGGAGTGCACGGTCGTGGTGTGTTTTTTTTAATTTAAAATAGGAAATGAGTTTTTCCGGTTCCCTCTGAGCCCAGAGCAGACCTACAGGGAAGGTTATAGCACGCAGGGGTGTGGAGTCTGGGCAGACAGGACCTGACAGGATGGACACAGCCCCCCAGCGTGGGCTTGGGACCGTGCTGTGCCTGCTTGAGGACCAGGCGGGGCGTGCGTGCACATGTGTGCCAGGTGCCTGGGAGGGAGAAGGTGGCTGCTTGTGAAGGTCATCCTTAGGTGCCTGTGGAACTGCACAGGGAGTGGGTGGTGGCAGGTGGAGGCCCTTGGTCAGGTGTGATGTAGGGTCCAGGAAAAGCCACACAAAGCCTGGCCTGTGAAGAGGTGACAGTAAGTACCCTGCCACAGGAGATGTCTGTCTCCCGGCTGTTGGGCTCTTCTGCAGTGCTGTGAGCGTGTTGAGAAACAGCTGTGTTCTGGGCTCCCTGTCCAGTGTCTGTATTTCTGGGTGGAAGGTGAGGGGGATGCAGAAGGGTCGGGGAGGGGCCTCTGCACCAGGCCCCACGTCGCAGCCTGGCTGGCTGCCTGGGAGCAGCTCCTGCAGTGCTCTCGCCCTCTACCTGGCCTGTCTGCTCTGGCCTGGTCTTTGTCTTTCCAGCCCCTCGGAATCGTTTCCTCGGGGTCTTCCTGACACCCGTGCTTCTCCCAGACCCTTGCAGGTCACTGTGTTGTTGCTGAGTCGTAAGTGGGTCACAGACGCTCGATGGACAGGGTGGGTGGTGGCGGGAAGGGGCCGGGGCACCTTTGTGTGCCCTGTACAGCACGCGGCCTCACCAGGACTGCTCCAAGTTCAGATGTGATGTGTGCCCCAGGCTGGGCATGGGCCGTCCCATGTCCCCAGAGACCTCTGCCCCAGGCGCATAGGCAGATGTGGTTCTGGGGATACTTGTGTTGTTAGGGAGCCTATCTCCTTCGTTCCCCTTGGGTCTGCCTGGAGCCTGAGGACATGGGGAGTTGGTGCTCATTCCAGGCCATGTTTCTGTCTTCTATGATGCACGAGCAAGTCACGAGCAGTGTCCACTTCTGGTGTCCTCATCCCCCGAGGTCTCCTTGGACAGTGCAAGGCTAAGAATGGTTGCCCTCCTGGGTAGTCACCCCCCTTCAGGCTTCGGCCTTCCACTGCCCCCACCTTGCCATGGGCTGGGGCCCCGATGGTGTGGCTGAGCGTGGACACAGCCGTCAGGTGGGCGCCCTCCGCAGGAAAGGCAGGGCCTGCTTAGCTGGGTCCCCTGCGTGTCCTGGGCCTGGGGGCTGCTCTAGCAGGGGCAGGACCAAGGGGTTGGGTATGAGTGGCCATGTTGGCCTTGGAATCCTTGTCCAGTGGGGTTGGAGAGCCTTGCTATGGTGTCCTCGTGGTCCGGGAGCCAGCCACCCTGCTCCCCAATTTAGGACGGTCCTGGTTTTAAGTGAACATGAGTGTTTTCAAAGAGGACTGGGTAAAATCTGTGTCCCAGAGGACTTTGTCTAGCCCTAGTTTGTGAACCCCAAATCATCCTTGTTTTGCCCAAAGGGGAACCTTGGGTTGGTGACTAGGGCCCCCTTGTGGGGCAGCTGGGGGTGGGTGGGCTGGCCTCCTGGCAGTTGGCACCACCCTCACAGAGCTTCTTCCCCCAGTCACGCCGATGATGGAGCTGAAGCCGAATGCGGGCAGTGACCGTGCCTGGGTCTGGAACACCCACGCCGACTTTGCCGACGAGTGCCCCAAGCCGGAGCTGCTGGCCATCCGCTTCCTAAACGCCGAGAGTAAGTCGAAGGGCGGCAGGCTGTCGGGGCCTGGCCTGCCTGGCCGCCTGCGTTATAGCGTAGTGGTTTAACTGCAAACAGAAATGATGTTGCTCTTCCAGGAGAGGTGACGTAATGGGGGCGTGTGGTAGGGACTGTCTCTGTCCCGCAGTCTGGTGGCCCCTGAGGAAGGGATCAAGGTCCTGTCGAGCCACATACCTGTGGGGCCACACCTGGACTTTGAGGTCACGAGCAGTGTATTTCCCCTCTTAACCCCAGGGGACTGTGCCAGCTGGTCTGCCCAGGGCAGGCATGTCCCCTTACAGTCACCTGAATGCCAGCAGAGCCTGTGCTGAGATCCACAGGCCCAGGCTGACCTCTCCCCTGCTTGGGCATCTCTCCAGTCCAGATTGTCAAAAGCTAGAGCCAGTGTGCCCTGGAGGAGTTGGGTGGGTGCCGGGGCTCGGAACCCAGTAGCTGACCGTTGGTGCTGAGCGAGCCTCACCTCTGCATTGGGGCGGGGCCTGTCTAGGCTACTCCACCACGAGTTGGCAGCAGTGCCTGGTGAGGATGCCCTGCCCCTGGGTGGCCTGAGGCCATGGTGCTCTGTGCTGCTCTGCCCACCTTGTCACAGAGTCAGATGGGGAGGGAGGTGGCCCGGCACAGCACCAGCTTCGGGAGGGACTCGGGACACTGTACCATCCAGGCAAAAGCAAGCCCACAGCCGTGTCAGATGGCCTAGCTCAGCCTCGGGTCAGAAATGGCCGTGGGATGGGCGCTTTGTGAATCCTGGCTCTTTAGAGCCACCAGGACGTGTTTCTCTCACTGCTCAGGCTCTTAAGAAGTCTCCTCTTTTCTTTCTGTAGATGCACAGAAATTCAAAACAAAGTTTGAAGAATGCAGGAAAGAGATCGAAGAGAGAGAAAAGAAAGGTGATGTGGCACCTCCGGTGGGGCTTCCCCGCAGACTCACTCTGCACCTGGCTGCAGCCCCAGGCGGGTGCTTTTTCTGTCTGCCACAGAAACGTTCCAGGGTGCTGTGACCACCTTGACCTGTCAAGGGCGATGCAGCTGCCTGGGGACATGGAGAGCTCTGGGGAGTGAGCTGGCCGTGGGGTCCTGAGCACGTGCTCTCTGGCCTGGGCTCATGGCACTTGGGCAAGCAGGTCACGGCATCTGACTAGAGCCCAGCAGAGGCTGAAGGGGCTTCGAGATGTCCTTGTGGTCACCTGCCTACTTGGGGCCCGATGATGGCTTCTGTAGCAAGTGACGAGATGTCACTGAGCAGCCTGACCAGGGTCACAGGCATGAGCACGTGGTTGTTGGGGTCACCCTGGAGTCCATCTTGGTGGCATAGGGTGGAGAAGCAGGCTGTCCTATGGGGCGTGTGTCCCAGGGCTGCGTGCGGGCTGGGGAGAGTGGTGCTTCTGTTTTCTTACTGTGTCTCCCTGTGTTTGAGCAGGATCGGGCAAAAACGATAACGCCGAGAAAGTGGCTGAGAAGTTAGAAGCTCTTTCGGTGAAGGAGGAGAGCAGAGAGCAGGCCGAGGAGAAGCAATAAGCTGTCTGCCCTGTCTTCTTTCCCTTCCTTTCTTTCCCTTTCCTTTCTTTTTTTTAATTTTGCCCCGCCCTTTTTTGTTTTTTTATTCTGTTTTGTTTTTACAAGGGACTTTATATAAAGAACTGAATTCCAGCATTCAGGTTGTTTTTTCTAAGTTTTTACCCTGTGAAGTTGACTTCAGAAAATCCATTCCCAGTCATGAAGATGTGCTGTGCTAACTTTCTTTTCCATAGTGGAAACACTTATTTATAGTCGTCAAGATAGTGAATAAACGACACGTTTGAAACCTGCACGGAGGGCAGGACCGTGTGTGCGCCGGCCCTGTCCGGGGAGCAGTGTGGGCTCCTGCAGGCCCACCACTGCCACTTGCGCTCTGCCGGGGGCTTTGGGCTGCTGTTGGCCACTGGGGACGTGGCGTGTCTGAGCCAGGGCTGGTGTGGGGCTGGTCGGTCAGGGAGGCGGCGCTGGGTGCTCTGCCTCCTGAAGGCTCCTGTGCTGCTGCCCTGTGGCTGGGAGTAGGTAGCTTTTCTTCTTTTGGCCTTTCAGGGAGAGAAACGACCACCAGAGTGCCTTGGCTTCGCACTGGGAGGCCAAGCAGGCCTCCAGGCTTTGGCCGAGGCTGTCTGGGCTGTCCCAGCTGTGGTTGGCCAGGATGGCCCTCAGCCCTGGCAGAGGGAAAGGCCAGTCCCAGAGCACGCGTGTCCAGTCTGCCGCAGTGCATAGGTGGGGCTCGCCCCTGCGGCCCTCATTAGATAGCCCACTGCCATCGTGGGAGGGAACCGTCTGTCCGCTTGCTCCCAGCATCTCCATCGGGGGGGCGTTGTGGGTATCTCCAAGAACTTTAAATGAAAGGATGTTTTCAAGAATCAGATGGTTAGCGTCATTTGAGGGTTTGTCTTATAGAAAGGTGGTGTGTGTAGACGTCATTCTAAGGGGAGGATTTTCAGTGTACTGGGAGACTAAAGTGCACGGTCCCACCCATGATAGCATGTGTCCCAGGGAGACCACCGGGGCTCTGAGGAGCGGTGGCTACCCTGCCCTCCAGCAGGGAGCAGCAAGTGAGGACCTGACTCTAGAGTGGACACCCTGGATTCTCTGGCTGTTTGCCATTAACACGTACCAGAGGTGCTTTACGGTGTGGCCTGAGTCGTGACTAGCTGGGCTGTTCCTCTGACCTCCCTGTCTACCCTTACGTTCTGTGACCTGTGTCCGACTTAAACCTTGTGTTCTTGGTCCCCCTGGGGGATGCTCGTCCAAAGGAAGTCACTCTTGTTTTAAAAGCCAAATGGAAGACTTAGTTTGGCAGCCTTAGCCCTTGGGGGGCATGGGTCTCCTCTGGTGCTCTCAAGGAAGTGGGCACAGTGGTCCTCCTGCCCAGAGAGGGACATTGGAGCTTGTGCACCTCGTCCGTCTTGCATTGGAATTGTGGCGCTCTAAGTGGTGGAGGCTGCTTCCCTCGGGGCTTGTTGGATGCACTGATGTGGAAGGCTCCCCCCAGGGCTTGACCCTCCTGGAGGGAAGGACGTCAGACTCCCCTTTCAGCACATAGTGGGTGGTTAACATTCTGTCTTTGCTTTAGACTCCAATATGAAATAAATGCCACTTGATGTAAAACCCCAGGCTGACCTCCTCCTCCTTGGGTGAGGTGATGTGTCCAAGCGAGAAGGCCCTTAGAGTGGCTGGGGGCAGAGCCACGCTGTGACCAATGTGCATTTAAAGATGGGGCTTGTTGACAGTGCAGCACAGTGGGCCCCGCTGGGGTGAGCAAGGGTGTCAGCAGGGTTCCTCTGAGCCCCGAGCCAGTGCATTTTCTGGTGGTGGGCTCCCTGTGGCACAGAAGTGATGGTGAGCCAGAAGTGAGGTGCTGATGGTCTTGAGGAAGGACCTTTCCATTCCTGCAGGTTGGAGAAGCTGTGCTCCCCTTTCCTGGGACCTTAACTCCCTGGGAGAGGGTGCCCGGGCTAAGGCTTAGCAGCAACGTTGGTGCTGAGGCCTCCTGTGGCCTCGCTGGGCGCACCTCACCTGAGACCCACTCTACCAGGCAGTCTGCAGGGACTTAAGGAGGAAGCGCAAGTACCTGTCTTCCATGACCAGTATTTGGCACTCTCTCTATGGCTCTCAGCCATCCTGGTGCCCCGACCCAGAGCACAGGCCGAGTCAGGCCCGGTCCCAGGGCTCAGTACAGTGGGGAGCCTGCTGGGAGGAGCTGGGACGTGGGCCTGTGGCCTCGGTGTGCTGGGCTGCAGAAGGGCAATAGCAAGGGCAAGCCCTGTTCATGTGCGAGGCACCTGCACCTTGTGTCCGCAGGCTCCAAGGCGCCCTGAGGGCTGCAGCAGCTCAGGCCCGAGGTTAAGGAGGTGTCTGCTCCACGTGGAGTCTGCTCTTTGCTTATCTTTGCACCCTGAATCCTCTCTGGTGTCCCACACCTCCCCCTGGTGTTAGGGCCCCTTTCGTGTGCTGGGCCTCCTAGAGTGGACACCTGCGGGGCAGAGGCTACAACTAGGGTGTTGTGGGAGAAAGCCCATCATCATATCTGCTGTCAAGCAGCCACATTAACGTCCTGGTCCCGGCTCCCGTCCTGGGTTCCTTAACAGCAGCTCACAGCCCGCAGCCTGCAGAGCTGGGGCAGAGCCTTCCAAAGGCCTATGTCAGGGCAAGGAGGGGCCCCCGGGCCAGGAGGCGCAGGGCCTGCAGTGGTGGTCCGTGCCACACAGGGTTCTGGCCACAGAGGAGCGGATGCCTGGGGTGGCAGGGCGAGGACCCCACGTGGATCCCCACGCTGGGTGGGGCTCCTGAGTCAGAGCAGAGGCGCCTGGGGACGAGTGGAGGACAGAGACACTGGCTGGTCCTCACTGGGGAGGCTGTAGAGCTTGACTGAGGTCCCACCTCCCAGAGGTGCTGTACTGGCTCCTCCGCCAAGGGAGGCCACCGCCACCGCCCAGCCAGTCCCACCCACGCCCTGGTCCACCTTAAGTGGTGGCTGCCGTGGCACCAGCGGGTGGGATTTCCTGTGGGAGGTGGGCCTGCCCAGGGGCCTATCCGGGCGGGGCAGGGTGCCTGGGCTTGCATGGGGCACTCCACCTGCCTCCAGGGGCTGCCTGGCCCTGGGTCCCCACCCACATACACTCCCAAGCCTGCGCAAGGGCCAAGACCAGGAGGACCAGCGCCCCTGCCCCTTAGCCAAGTGGCCTGAGGGCGGCGAGGTGGCAAGAGATAATGAAGGTGCCCCTACAGTGTCACACCCCTGCCCTCGTGAGTGCCCGGGGCTCCAGATGGAGGGCTCTGGCCCTGACTGGGACTAGCATGGAGCAGGGGCCATGGCCTGCCCCGCTGAGACACACTCAGAGGGGTTTAGGGAAAGGTCTGTGCAAACAGGCCCAGGAGGGGACCAACATGCCACAGCGCCAGGGCCTGGCCTTCACTAGGTGGTGGCCCAGGGGGCAAGGCCTGCAGGACTGCGACGTCTGCGTAGCTTCAGAGAACCGCGGGCGCTCGCCTGCCTGGGCACCAAGGGGAGGAGCGGCTGCCGGTCCCAGGGTTCTGATGGCTGCGCAGGATGCCGGCCGAGCTCTGCCGCGCACCGGGCCGAGGGGGCTCAGGGGCTCCAGCGCGCCGGCTGCATCCCGCCGGGAGCGGCCGCGGACCGGTGCGTGGGGCGGCCAGGCCCGGGTGCGTCCTCCGGCGTACCCGGCCCCGCGCCCCGCCGCGCCCCCCGCGCTGCTGGTCCACCTTAAGGGGCGTGCTGACATCAGCGCGCCGCCGCCGCCGCCGCCGCCCGAGGGGTGGGATTTCCTCCGCCGCCGCCGCTGCCGGGCCTGCGCTGCGTCCAGCCCGCCCCGCCCGCCCCCGGCCCGACCCCGGCCGGCCCCGCCCGCCCGGCCCCGGGGAGGGATGCGGCGGCGCGGCGCCCAGGATGCCCCGCAGCCCCGGGACGCGCCTCAAACCCGCCAAGTACATCCCGGTGGCCACGGCAGCCGCGCTGCTGGTCGGCTCCAGCACCCTGTTCTTCGTGTTCACGTGAGTCCCGCCCGTCGCCGGGGGCACAGGCAGCCATGGCCAGGCCAGAAGGGGCAGGGGCTGGGTACAGCAGTGGCTACGACCTGGTGGGACTAGGAGAAAGGGGCCAGCGGGCTGGGCAGGGCAGGGGGCACCAGAGCTGTGGGCGACATGAGCCCCCACCCTTCGCTGAGGCTGAAGTCGTGAGTGTGCCCATCCTGGGGCAGCAGGGACAGGTGAGTCCTGTGTGTGGGGACAGCAGGCACCTCAGGAGTGTGCCAGGCAGGTCCTGGTGGGGGTACTGGGCCTGGACAGGGGAGTGTGTGCAGTGGCTGCCCAGGGTGTGGCTGCAGCCCTCCCCTCCCCGCAGGCTGCATGAGGGGACGTGGGCTGCCCAGAGCTACCAGCGCTCCCTGCAAGGAGCGAGGGTGGCTCTTGGGTCCCCTCCCAGCTGTCTGGCCCTGGGCCAGAGCCATATTGTTCCCACGTAGGTGTGGCCTGGCCCGGCTGCCACGTGCCTGCCTCACAGCTGCTGGTGACGCTGGCCTGGCAGTGCCCTCCGCCCTCCCTTGACCTCCTTCTCAGAAAGGCCCAATGGTCAACAGCTGGTGGGCCCAGGCCAGGCCGCACCCACGGACACTGGCCATGGCCGGCACTGGGACCCTTGAGGCAGAGAGCAGGCAGGGCCCTGGGCCCTGGGCCCGTGCAGCCCTGGCTTCTGCACCTGAGATGCGGAGTGGTGTGTGGATGACACACTTCCTCTCCACGGTCCTGGGGGCCCCCCCAGGGCTCTTTCAGCCACAAGGAGGGGTTAGGGGCTTCAGTATGCAGATCTGTGACCACCCTCCCACACACACACAAGTCCCAGGCGGAGACACTGCCCAGGTGACCAGAGCAACTACCACTTAAGCCTTCCTGGGGACCTGAGGCCTCTGGGGTGGCCGCAGCCAGTGGGGTGTCGGTTCCAAGGCGGGTCAGCCTGAGTGTGAGTGAGCGCGGAGCAGGGGTGGGAGCAGCTGGCCTAGCACCCTTTCACCTGAGCGAGAGTGAGGGTGGCAGCCATGAGGACGACGGGGCTGACTGGGTGCCTGTGGAGACAGAGAGCGCTGCCTGGAGGCCGGGCTGGGGTGGGCGCAGCAGGCCGCCAAAAGCGTGTTTGAAAAGGGCCTGTGTGGACCGGCTTATTTCGGGCTTTGGCAAGCAGGCGTGTTCTCGTCGCTCAGATGCTGCTGGCTGTGGGGCACAGAGGAGCAGGGCGGTGGGCAGTGGGCACTGGGCAGGGGTTGAGGGGGCGTCCCGCTGGGTTTCCTGGAAGGTGGGTCCCAGCCTAGTCCTGGCCTGGGGCTGAGCCAGGATCTTAGGGGTCCCGGCCCTGCCTCCTAGCAACTTGGCCTCCACTTGCCAGGCCTGATGTCTCACTCCTCAAGTGCAACTCAGCGTTTTCCTTCTGACTTTCCAAGTAATACATGTTCTCTTTCAAGAACTTGTAAAATGCAAGAAGAAAATTTAAAGAGAAATTGAAATCAACCCCACCCCAGAGAGCCCGCCGTCTCTTCTCCTCCTAGGCTCTCCTGGGCCCCACTGGAGTGTGCTTGTTGTGAGCCCTTCCTGTGGGGTCAGAGGGCCCTTATGTAGCTGTCCTGTGAACTTGACCCACCTGCAAGTGGCAGGCACTGAGGCTGCTACATGATGCCAAGAGCCAGCTCTCCCTTCCTCTGCTCTCACAGCTGGGCTCTGGGTTCAGGGACACCCGTGCCACCAGAAGCAGGGTTCCCTGGGGGCACCTGCGTCCTGCCCTGCTGGGGACCAGTCTACCTGGGAGAAGGAGCTGTGCATGGCCCACGGCAGGGGGCTCCAGGGGCACGAGCCAGGCTTCAGGTGCAGCGACCATCTAGCCGGGGCGCCTCACTCGCTGCCCGGAACAGGGCTTCCCCACAGCCCGACCCGGAGGCCACATTCCCTGGGCTGAATGGCCACTGGGGCCCCTGGCTTGCCTCTGCCCTGGCCCTGCTGGGCTCCTTCGAGGCAGCCGGCTTCCTGAGGACAGGCTCTGCAGGGCGGCCATGCCCAGCTTGCTGATTCCGGGCAAGCAGGGGCCAGGCGGCTCCCTCCTTGCGACCAGCCTCTCGTCACCTGGACACCCACACTTCCACCCTGTTTCTGGGCCCAGGCCTGCTGCAGCCTCAGAACATGCCAGGAGGGAGCAGCCCCTCTTCTGCCCTCCACCCTGTCTGCGGGGCCCCTGACTTCTGCCTTCTCTGACTTTGCGCCTTGGACTTCACTGATCCTGAGTGGCCCCAGACCCTCTCTCTGCGCTCAGGAAACGTGAGCTGCCCGCTATGGGGCAGGTCCATTCAGGCAGTGGCTCCTGGTGTCATGCAGGGTGGAGAGCCCCAGGCCTGGAGGACCAAGGACCCCTCCTGCAGGCCAGCTCACTGAGGGGGCTGGGAGCAGCAGGACATGCCGACATGTTGCCAGGAGAGACTGGGGCGTGGGAAGGATGCCCAGAAGTGAGGGCATCCCCCTCTGAGGATGGGGAGCACACCACAGGACAGGTTCCCAGGGGCCCTCCTCCAGGAAGCCTTCCTGGGCTCCTGGTGTGGTCATGTCCCCCTGGGCCCCAGAAGCCCTTCACATTATGGCTCAGCAGCAGGCTAGGTCAGGTGCTGGGTGCAGGGCTCCCAGAGCCCCCAGGCCGGGCCTCTGCCCTTCCTCCTTCCAGAGCTACTTTGCTGACTGATGAGGACGCTGTGAACGTCAGAGGGCCGCGGCTGCTTGGTGGGATGGGACGCCTGGGGCCGGACTGAGGCGTCTCGTCTCTGCCCAGGGCCAGTGGGCTGACTTCTGGGATGTTGAGGCTGGTCCCCAGGATGAGCCCTCGCCATGCTCGGAGGCCTGGACAGGCCATAAGACCCAGCCTGGGACAGTGGGAGCTCCAGCCCAGGACCAGGCCTGCCTGTGGCAGGGCCGGGTGGACAAAGCTGCTGGCAGGGGCCGCATGGGGAGGGGGAAACTTGGTGTGTGCCCTGCCAGGACTCACTGTGTGTGGGCTGGGATATCCCTGGCCCCTGAGCCTGTTTCCCCATCTGCTCAGCTGTCTGTAGGCATTGGATGGGTGGGTGCATGTGGCCAGAGGTCCTGCCTGGCATGATCAGGGAAGAGTGGCCACAGACCCTCTGGTCCTGGGTGCCCCCGTGTGTGAGCATCACTCTCAAACACAAACGGTGTTAATGAAGAACTTGATTTAAATGAAGACATCTGAGTTAAAGTTTTCCATCCCACGTTTAGCTGTGTTGTGCATGCTCCCCATGCAGAACCCCCCCACCCCTGCTGGGTGGTGTCTCCCTGCCGGCCTTGACCTGGGTGGTGCCCATGGCAGTGGCCTTGACGCTGGGGAGGTGGGGGCTGTCGAGGGAGGAGGGCTTGGAGCCTCAGAGCTGGGCTGACCCCAGGCCTGCAGTGCAGCTGCAGCCAGTAGAGAGTGGCTGACCCCTGCCTGGCAGGGCAAGCCGGGAGTATATGGTCCCCTGGGTGGGTGTGGAGTGTCATCCCTGTGGGCAGAGGGGCCCTCTGAAGCCTAGGTGTGAGGTGGCCTGAGCAGTGCTGCATGTGAGGCCTGGCCCCTAGGCTTGCGTGTCTTCCATGTCTTCATGCTTGCCCGTCCACAGGGAGCATAGGGGAGTCCAGAGAGGGCGTGCAGTGGTCAGTGGGAGAAGGGACGTGTCTGCGTCTCTGTGTTCACGTGTGCATATGTCTGTGTTTGTGCATGAATGAAGGTGGAGCTATGCCTGTGTGTGTGTGTGCCAGCATGTGCACAAGTATGCATGTCTGTACACACAAATGTTCGTGTATGTGTCTTTCATGTTGACACATGTTCGCTTGTGTTTGTGCACATGTACCTTTTGTGTGTGTGGGTGTCTGTGCATGCTCGTGCACTGTGCACATGTGCATTCACACATGCATGTCTCGGAGCATGTTGGGGGTGTCTGTGTGCACTGTATATGTGTGCAAGCACTTGTCCCTGCATGTTTGTGTGGGCATGCCTGTGTGTCTGCATGTGCCTACATGTGCTCTTTCATCTTCTCTCACTTAGCCATTTCCTGAGGTAGCTGAGTTCCGGGCCCTGGCAGCATTGGCCAGTGAGCCAGTCCTATTAGGCATGATCCAGGCCCGGGCCGCCTTACGACACAGCCTGGTGGTAAAGGCCACCTGGGGGAAGTTGAGGGGACAGGAATGCATGGGAGTGCCTGATCCTGGGTCTGAGTCAAGCCTGGGGGACTGGAGACCATGGCCAGAGGGACAGTGGCTCAGGCCTGGTCAGAGAACCCGACCCTCCAAAGCCTGCCCGACACTGGTTACAGCCCCACCCACCCTCTCTAGGATGCGCGGCCCAGGCACGCAGATGGCTGTGCTCACGCTGGACAGAGGCCACCCCGTGCCTCAGTGCAAGCACGGCCCAGTCACAGTGCAGATTTCCAGATGTGGCCCCGTCGCTGCATGGCTGCTGTTCCCCCAGCCCCAGGCATCTCACCTGGGGATGCTGTCTAGCCCATGTGGCCTGTCTGTGGGGTCACTGAGGCTGAGAGAGGACAAAGCAGTACCTGCCGCCTGGGCCCGTGGGAACTCTGGTCAGGGCGGGGGGTGCTGCCCGTGGGCTTTAGTCCCTGCCTGCCTGTGAGCTGGCCCAATCCCAGCTCAGAAGCAACCTGCCCTCAGGCCGTGGGCGTGTGACAAGCCACTGATATTTGCTCTTTCTCTGTAAAATGGGGAGGTCAGAAGTACCCCGCTGCAACTGGGAGGGTGGAATGTCTGGTCCACTGTGCAGGGCTGTTGGGCAGCAGGCTAAGGGTACTCCCCAGCAAGAGCTGGACAGCAATGGCGGACGGGGCCCACCCTCCAGCCTCCCCCACATGTCCTCCTGCCTTCAGTGCCTGCCCATCTGCTGCACCCCTTGTCTGCACGTCCACCTGTCCTCAGCCGGTCCCAGCGCTCCCGGGCCCCCACAGCCCCTTCCTTTCCCAGAACAGGCTGGACAGGGCAGGGCCGTGAGGTCAGAAGTGGCCTGTGGACAGCACAGCCATGAGGACCCACATTTGCTTTGATGATCTTCTGTCAACTGCTTGAAATTCTTGACACTTTTGTAACAACGGGCCTGTGTTTTCATTTTGCGTGGGTCGTGTGGCCAGCTCTTCTCAGAAGGTGCTGTGGGGAGCTGGTTTGCAAGGCCTGAGTTGGGTCTGCAGTGCCCATGTCTCCCTGGGTCCGGAGGTGTCTGCTTCTCTCCAGGGGGTGGCTCCACCTTTGCAGAATGGCTTGGCTCAGAGGCCACAAACACACATTAAGCATCATCTGTTTGCCAGGATGGGCAGTGTGGAAGGTGTCTGCGGGTGGGCACTCGGGGCTGCCTGGGCAGGGATGGCGGAGGAAGGCCCTCCTGGCAGGTAGAGGGACCCCATGTCCTCAGGCCGTGTAGCCACCTCCACAGCGGGTCCTGGAGAAGAGGAATGGGTGGCTCCCGGCCCAGCGAGCATGCTGCCGTGGGAAGCATACTCTTTAAATAGCCTCTCGCCTTCCACTAAAAATAGGAAGTTCTGCTGCCGTGGAGGTGGGGCTGGGGCGGCAGGGCTGGCTGCTGGCCAAGGCAGGCGTGGGTGCGGCAGCATGGCCGGTGTGCGCTGGGGCGGCGGGCAGGGCCACGGGCACTGCTCACCCTGCTGGCAGCCATGACACCCTGTCCTCCTGATCGAGTCTGCTCAGGGGGATTCCCACTGGCCCCCCAAGTCTGCAGAGAGCCTGGGTGCCCCCTGCTTGTCACAGAAGCTGTGGGAGAGATGGAGAGCCTGAGGCCAGAGGAGATCCGTGGGAGGAAAGTGAGCCGACTCAGGAACCCACTGCAGGCTCAGGGCAGGGGGCCACAGGCCATGTGCCCAAGAACCACGGGTCTCCACAGAGGGGGCTCTCGTCAGGTCCCATGAGGGCTGAGGAAGACGCTTTCTGTGGCAGACCATCCACTAGGGAGGTGTGCAAGCCCCTTACGGGGAGCCAGGAGTCTGAGAAGGCTTCCTGGAAGAGGGGGCAGCCTGAGCCAAGTGCTGAGGGATGGTGAGGGGTGGTGAAGGGGTAGGGGCATCGTGCTTTTCAAGAGTCTCTGTGTTCCGCACTGCCACGTGAGGAGTAAGGTGACAAACCAAAACGAAGGGGCTGCCTGGGTGGGGATGTGCCCGGGGCCCAAACCCCGAGACTGTGCCCCTCAGGGGAGCCCCCCTTCCTTGGGGCCCCCCACGCCCCAGAGTCTCCCTGGAGAAGGGGCCCTGCCAAGCCAGGGACAGGTCTGGGTGAGGGGGAGCGGGCTCACTTCCTGTCCTGGGCTCCTGCCTCCAGTCTGCGTCCTCCCAGGGCGGGGGGCCCGGGAAAGACACTGGGCTGGGGTGGAGGAGGCGGCTTGGCTCTGGCCGCTCCTCTGAAATGCTGTGACCCCGGGCCTCCGTTGAGCATCTCTGCACCCCACTTCCCCAACTGTGAGCTGAGAGTTCTTAACAGCCAGCGGGGTGTGGCCAAGGCCAGAGTTGGCACACAGGGAGCCTGCACACTGTCACGACACGCACAGCGCCTGGTGGCTGCGCACAGGAGTGGCGGGCCTAGGGGCAGAGGCCTCCCAGGGTGCCCGTGGCAGCAGTGGCTTCCCTGACTGCCACGCTGACCACTGATGGTGGCCTCAAAGGCCCAGCGTGCACACACGTGGCCATGCCCCTGCATCCCTCGCACCCACTCACCACACCTCCAGACCCAGCTCTGGCCTGCTGTCCAACGCAGGTGCCCATGGTTGACGCGAGCTGTGTCCCCAGCCATTCCCGTCTACAATGGCATCATCTTCCTCTTTGTCCTGGCCAACTTCAGCATGGCCACCTTCATGGACCCTGGCGTCTTCCCCCGAGGTAGGGCCCTGTGCTGGGGCAGCTCATCTGCTCACTTTCACTAGAGTGTGAGTGGCTGACCTGGGAGGGCCTTAGGGGAGGGGGGTCCCGGTACCTGGGCTGGCAGATCGGGGAGAGGCTCTTCTGCCAGGGAAGTCACTTTCCTGCTGCTCCCCGGCCCCGGCTCACAGCGGATGAGGACGAGGATAAGGAGGACGACTTCCGGGCCCCCCTGTACAAGAACGTGGATGTGCGGGGCATCCAGGTCCGTATGAAGTGGTGCGCCACCTGCCACTTCTACCGCCCGCCGCGCTGCTCCCACTGCAGCGTCTGCGACAACTGCGTAGAGGTGACCGCCCTGCCCCGCCCTCCCCCTGCCCCTCCCCCCCGCCTGCTGTGCGCCCTGATGTGCTGCTCCTGCCCAGGACTTCGACCACCACTGCCCCTGGGTCAACAACTGCATCGGGCGTCGCAACTACCGCTACTTCTTCCTGTTCCTGCTGTCGCTCAGTGCGCACATGGTGGGTGTCGTCGCCTTTGGCCTGGTCTACGTGCTGAACCACGCCGAGGGGCTGGGCGCTGCCCACACCACCATCACGTATCCTTGGCCTGACCACACTGACTTTGGTCCCCATGTTTTACAGGGGGAACCGAGGCTCAGAGGGGTGGTTGGCTGCTTGGGAGTCCCAGGGGGTCGTTTGCCCTTGCTGGGTGGGCAGTCTGTCCACAGGCACCTGCTTCATGTTCTTGCCCACGGCTGTTGGCCTTAACTGGCCAGCATGGCTGTCATGTGTGTGGCCGGCCTCTTCTTCATCCCCGTCATTGGCCTCACCGGCTTCCACGTGGTGCTGGTCACTCGGGGGCGCACCACCAACGAGCAGGTGCAGACCCTGAGTGGGGCCATGCGGTGATGGGGATTGGCGTGGGAGGATCCTGATGGGCCAAGAGGGCCAGGGCTGCACAGGGACCATGGCGGGGTCGGGGCAGGGCTGCAGGAGCCCTCTGTCTGTGCAGCTTCAGTGGGGGGCTCTGCCCCTGGAGACCCCAGGTGGGGTTTGGGGTATAGGGCTGTACCTGCCCTGTCCCCCTACTCACTCCCGCTTGCGGACACTGTGGCCACCAGTGACTCAGAGCCCAGAAATTCAACAGCTCCCTGCAGGGACAGGCCTGGGGTGACCTGGGTGGGGTGCCCTGGGCTGACCCTGCCCAGCCTGCCCTGAGAACCCCAGCTGTCCCTGTCTGTCCTCCTGCCCACCTTGGCCTGGACCCTGGGTGGCCAAGTCGGCTGAAGGGTCCCGTGTCCACAGGTGACGGGCAAGTTCCGAGGGGGCGTGAATCCTTTCACCCGAGGCTGCTGTGGGAACGTGGAACATGTGCTGTGCAGCCCCCTGGCGCCCCGGTGAGGCTTGGGCGGGGCTCAGGGTTGGCAGCTGCAGATCCTCAGCTTGGTCCACCTCTGCCCTCGGCAGGTGAGGCCAGCAGGGTGGCCCTGGCCACTGACCCCCCTGCTCCGGATGCAGGTACGTAGCAGAGCCGCCCCGGCTGCCGCTTGGCGCGCGCCTGAAACCACCCTTCCTTCGGCCCGAGCTCCTGGAGCGAGCCGCACCGCTCAAGGTCAAACTTAGCGACAACGGGCTGAAGGCCAGCCTGGGCCGCAGCAAGGTGGGGCCCTGGGGTGGGGTGTGGGATGCGGTGAGGGTCAGACCGCTGGAGACGGGGAGCAGGCAGGTCGGAGGGGCCTAGAAGGGAGGGACTGGAAAGATCCCCAGGATTCTCCAGATGAAGTCCCCGGTTAAGCCCCGCCCCTCGCCCGCACCCTCCCCACCACTGACCACGCCCCCTCCCAGTCCAAGGGCAGCCTGGACCGGCTGGATGAGAAGCCACTGGACCTGGGGCCGCCGCTGCCCCCCAAGGCGGACGCCAGCACATTCAGCGGCGACCGGCAGACCCCACGCCCAGGCAGTGCTGGTGAGGTGGGGGCGGCCAAGCGGGGTGAGGGGCACGGACTGACCGCAGCCTGACCGAGGTCCATCACCCCCAGAGAGTGCCCTGTCGGCGCAGAGGACCAGCCCCCCGACACCAGCCATGTACAAGTTCCGGCCCGCCTTTCCCACGGGTCCCAAGGCGCCCTTCTGCGGGCCCAGTGAGCAGGTGAGGCCTGGGCCCGCCCCGGGAAGCCCCGCCCCGCCCCGCCCCGGGAGGCCCCACCCCCAGAGGCCCTGCCCCGGGACGCCCCTCCCCCAGGGGCCTTGCCCCTGGGGCTCTGTCCCAGAGAACCCGGTGAGGGCGTTGGTGGCATTGCCGCTGACCGGGTAGGGGCTGCCCCCAGGATGCCTGGGATTCCACCATTACTCCCTCGGCAAGGCCCAGAAGGCTCCAGAAGAATCTGAGATTGTTTGAGAAAGCTCGTTTATTTTCCCTGAGTTGTATGAGCTCTCTGTTCACTGTGGAGCCGTTGGCAGCCTGGACAGCCTGACGAGTGATCCAGAGCCCTGAGCATGCCCCAGCTGCCCCCTCCTCCACAGCCCCCTCAGAGGCAGGCCTGCAGCTGGGCCAGCACACCTAGACCGGGGAGCTCCTCCCCCACGACAGATGTCCTGTGCCACCTGGCCTCTTTGGCTGCTGGGCCGGGCAGTGAGTCTGGGCTTTCCTGGCCCCAAGAGGAGTGTCCATTAGCCCTTCTTGGGGATGGGGGTGCTTTAGGTGCCATCGCCCAGGTTGCCTCCTTCCTGGGATCATCCTGGATCCCATGGAGGGTCCTGCTGGTTGGCCAAGTGCCCTGAGGCCACATTTGTCCTCATCCACATCCCCTCTGGGTTTTGACGTTCTGCAGGCTCTTGTCCCCAGACCAAACCCATATGCCTCAATCATGGAGATCTGTTGTGGTGGCTGCCCCTGGGCTGGGCGGGCTCTAAAGGCACTTCCCTGGGCATCTGCAGCTGCCAGCTCTGCCCTTGCACTGCAGCACCCCTGACCCTCAGCCGTGGGGTGCCTGGGAAAGCACCCTGGGTCGTTGTGTGGTTATTACGTCTCCTCGAGGTACTCCTCCCAAGGCTGCCCCCCCAGCCCCTTTCTCCCCACTGGGGGACTGCCAGCAGGGGTAGAATGTACAGCCTTCCGTGGGTCGACATCGTCTGGGCGCTCTGCTCCATCCTGTCCCCACTTCCTTCTGTGATGGGCAAGGAAGAGGTAGTCAGGAAATAGCTTCTGGGGACAGCTGGGTGGTTGCAGCTGCCACCGCCTTTGATGTCTGCAGGATCGCAGTCTCCACGTGGGCACCGAGCACCTGGTGGTGGGCAGGGCATGACGAGTGGGCAGCGTAGACATGTCCCCTCTGTCCGCCAGGTCCCTGGGCCTGACTCCCTGACGCTGGGAGAAGACAGCATCCACAGCCTGGACTTCGCGTCCGAGCCCAGCCTGGACCTCCCCGACTATGCTCCTGGTGGCCTGCATGCGGCCTACCCACCATCCCCGCCTCTCAGTGCCGCCGACACCTTCGCCGGCGCCTTGCGCTCCCTGAGCCTCAAGGCTGCGAGCCGGCGGGGGGGGGACCATGTGGCCCTGCAGCCCCTGCGTTCTGAGGGTGGGCCCCCCACACCCCACCGCAGCATCTTTGCCCCCCACGCACTGCCCAACCGCAATGGCAGCCTGTCCTACGACAGTCTGCTTAACCCCGGCTCACCTGGCAGCCACACGTGCCCGGCCCACCCCTTGGCTGGTGTGGCTGGCTACCGCTCACCCTACCTGCACCCGGGGGTGGTGAGCGACCCCCCGCGGCCCCCGCCCCGCAGCTTCAGCCCCGTGCTGGGCCCTCGGCCACGGGAGCCCTCGCCCGTGCGCTACGACAACCTGTCCAGGACCATCATGGCCTCCATCCAGGAGCGCAAGGACAGGGAGGAGCGGGAGCGGCTGCTGCGCTCTCAGGCCGACTCGCTCTTCGGCGACTCAGGCGTCTATGATGCGCCCAGCTCCTACAGCCTGCAGCAGGCCAGCGTGCTGCCCGAGGGCTCCCGTGGCCCCGCGCGGCGCTGCGGCTCCAGAGATGACCTGGTGGCTGGGCCTGGCTTTGGTGGTGCCCGCAACCCTGCACTGCAGACGTCGCTGTCCTCACTGTCAAGCGCTGTGAGCCGGGCTCCTCGGACCTCATCGTCCTCCCTGCAGGCTGACGTGGCCAACAACAACGCCCCAGGGCCCCGGCCAGGCAGCGGCTCACATAGGTCGCCAGTGCGCCAAGGCCCGCCCTCCCCACCCAGCACTCCTCGCTCACCCTCCTTCGCTGGCCCCAAGGCTGTCGCCTTCATCCACACGGACCTCCCGGAACCACCGCCCTCACTGGCCGTGCAGAGGTGGGTGCTGGGGTGCAGGGGCTTCCCGGCCCAGGGCAGGTGTCCAGCCGCCTATGGGGCCTCTTGGCTGAGCACCTGTGGGTTGTCCACGAGGCCTGTGGCTGCCTAGGAGGAGCAGCTTCACCTGCCTTGGAGGCTCCTGGCTGGCCCGTGTGAGGGTAGCCCAGCTCCAAGGACACCCGGCACATCCCAGGACGGGGAGGCAGGAGGATTTGCTTCTTGAGCCCAACACCCCACATTTCCTTGGCTCACACAGACTGGGTGCATGGGGGACCCAGGGCTTCTTTTTATGGGGTGATGCCACTGTCCCTGTCCAGGAGGCTGAGTCTGGGTGACATCGCCCTGCAGCAGAATGTGCCACCCTGGGGGCCGCAGCCCTGGCCCTCTGTGGGGCACACAACCCAGGGAAGCAAGGGCTGCCCTGCTCATAGATGGGAAAACCGAGGTCTGGAGGAAGCAGGTTGGTCCTAGGCCCCCAGCGGGTGGGTAACAGGATGCTGGGCTGGCTGCCTCTCAGGGCCAGGTCCAAGTACAAGAGCTGAGCACCTGCTGTGTGCAGGGCCCCACCCTGGGCGCATTAGTGTCATTAGGGCATCACCCCGGCTACCGAGCACAGGCTTGGTCCTGGGGGTAGGGTGCTGTTGTGGGTGTGAGGGCGGGGCCTGAGGCCCAGCAGGTGGCAGCTGTGCAGTGGTGAAGCAGAGACAGCCACCGAGAGTGGGAGGGGCTCCTGCCCTGTGAATGTTTGCACAGTGAAGTCAGAGATGCACTTGGTCAGTGCTAGGCAGCCGGAGGGCAGAGGGCAACCCCACGTTTTCCTCAGAGGGAGCAGGATCCCGTTACCACTGGGCTCCCCAGGTTCAGGCACTAGAACAGGGCCGGGCCTGGGGGCTCGGCTGGCTAGCGTCCACCTCGCCTCCCTATGCAATGGTCTGTGCTAGTGGGAGGTGCCAAAGGACCAGGAAGGGGGATGATGGCCATTCTGATGTCTGTCTGTCTGTCCTGTGACAGCACAGCACCTCCCTCGGCAGGCTCTGCATCCCCACCCATTTTCTGGGCAGGACCTTCCGAGCTCAGAGGGTGGGGCTGCCGAGGGCTCTGTTGCGTCTGCGTTATCTGTCCTGTTGCCTCTGCTGGCCCATTCTGCCGTGGTCCCGTGTTCACTGTGTGCGTGCGTGTGTGTGCTTGTTTTGATGCAGGGACCACCCTCAGCTGAAGACCCCCCCAAGTAAGCTTAATGGGCAGTCCCCAGGCCTGGCCCGCCTGGGGCCTGCTGCCGGCCCCCCGGGGCCCTCCGCCAGTCCTGCCCGGCACACGCTCGTTAAGAAGGTGTCCGGCGTGGGTGGGACCACGTACGAGATCTCGGTGTGAGGACTGACCAGCACCCATCTGCTGGGGCACCACGGGGACCAGGACCCCCCAGCGGCTGCCCCCCTCCCGACTCCTCTGCCCCAGGAGCGGAGGCCCAGGCTTCGTGTGGACACATCAGCGGGAGAGAGAACTACGCCTCCACGAGCCTGTCCCTCGCCCTCCACCCATCCGTCCACCCATCTGCTCACCAGGGCACGACTGGGCTGAGGGCCACCGGGCTGCAGGATCTGTGTGTCAGTGGCCCCGCCCCATGGGTGAGGCAGTGAGGGGGTGCAGTCTGCAGCTGCACAGCCTGCACCTGTGCCCCCCGAGGTTGTCACCAGGCCAGTCCCTACCACTCCCCTTACACACGGGTCCCTATGGCCCAGAGATGGACAGAGGGGCCTGGGCCCATCCTCCTGGACCAAGGGCCCCACTGCCCGGCTGCTCCTAACCGGTTGCCTTTCAGGGACCCGCAGAAGTTTGTAGCTTGACAAGGCCAGTTCTTCTGTGGGGAGTCCAGCCCCCAGCCCACTAGCACCCAGCTCTGAGGTTGCTCTGGGTTCTGACAGACAGGTGGACGGACAGACGGACAGCCAGCTATGGGTGGGGTCTGGGCTCCGTGTGTCCCGTCTCGCCCAGCTGGTGGGCGCGTCCCCGTGTCTGTGCGCTGAGCTGCCGTGCCTCGTCCCCTGTGTTAATGCTCGGGCCCCCCTGCCCCCCTGCCGGGAAACCCGCTTTCATTGAAGCCTTAACCTCTGCTTTATGCTCTTGTGGGAGGCGACAGGGGCAGGTGGGAGCAGACCGGGCCGGACGCTGCCAGGGGGGCCCATGAGACCAGGAGCCCCCTCCCTGCCCACCTGGAGATTCCCCACCCCAAGGCATGCAAATCCGGGCTGCCGAGCCTCGGCGCCTGCGTGGGAAGCACACTGGGGAGGGGTCGGAGTTTCACCTGGCGCCAGGGACCTGGGAGTAAGCACACGGCAGCGTCCGCTTGCGTTGTGTCTGTTTTATGTTTTTATATCTACATCTATATATATATATATAATTTTATTAAAAAAAGAAAAAGAGTCACTTTGATTCTTTCCTTGAGCAAGGCCAGGCTATTGCTGCAATGTGGGGGCTCCGGGGGCGGGGGCCAGCGGGTCAGGCTCTGGGAGAGGCGCTGGCTGGCAGCCTGGGTTCGGATGTTCCGAGTGGGCATTTCTGCTGACTTAAGCCGAGCTGGGGCCCTGGGAAGTGGGGGCTGAAAAGCATGAGGTTCCCTTGGGTCCATGTCATCCCTAGCCGTTAACGGGTCATTTGGAGAAAGGCTGGGGTCGCAGCCACCCCAGGGGACCCCTGGGAACCCAAGGGCTAGGAGGAGGTGGAATGGGGGTGCATACGGGGCCGCCCATTGCTTTGCAAAGCTGAGACAGCCTGGGCAGAGCTGGGGGCTGGCCCAGTGTGGGAGGGACCTGGCCTGGCCCACACTGGGCAGTTCTGCTCCACGCTGACCCCCACCTTTCTGCTTCTCTCTCACGGGATGCTGCGGCCCGCAGGGGGCGGATCGGCACCTGCAGCCGTGGATGGGGGTGGCGTGGCCAGTCCAGGGTGCCCCCCGGCCTGCACCTGTGCCACCTTGGCCTCCCTGAGGACCACTCGACGCTGCGGGCCCCCTGGAGCCCGGCTGCTGGGGCTGTTTGCCGCCCGCACTCGGCCGCCTCCAGCCTTTTCCCTGGCCTCTTGGGGCCTGAGCGGGACGCCAAGTAGGCAGCTCTGGGGCCCAGGACAACCTAGCCCTAGGAGCCAGGCTGCCACGGACCCTGGACCTGGGCTGGGGGTCCCCTCTCCACCAGCCACACCTTGACCGACTCCCAGCCCACCGGGGCCCGTGACCCTGTGCCCACCCACCTCAGGAAGTCCCCACCTACCGCAGGCTGTCCAACACCCCAGGCGGGGGCCCTGGAGCTGTTGGGACCAGCACAGCCTTCCCGGGGTGTCATGCCATCACCCCAACTTCCCTGTCTGACCAAGCACTTTAGATGCCACTTCCTCCCCAGGGAGCCCAGGCCTCTATGGGTTGGGCTGGGGTGGGGGTCTCAGGTTGCCCCCGCAGGTCACTGCACTCCCTCCTCCCTGCACCTGACACATGAACGGATGCCTTAACCTGGAGCTACCAGCCTGGTGAGCGGTCCAGGCCCCGCCAGGGTCGGGAGGAGCCCCTGCTGCCCAGTGCGGTTCATGGACGGCTTCTGCCCTCGCCCCGCCCGGGTGGTGCTCACTCTGAGATGTCACATCCGGGGAGCTCAGAGGGCTCCGCTGTCCCCTACCCTGCAGTCTCTGGCCAGCAGGGCCTGGGCGCCCCAGGGGCAGGGAAGGGCCCGCCAGCCCTTTTCCCGCCCGGGCAGTGGCTCTGTTTCTCCCACTGGGGGTGAGCAAGCCACAAAGCTATTCTCTATTGTTCTGAAGCGGATTCCCCTCGCCCTGATTTAATGCCCTAAATAAAATGTTTGGTGTTTACCTCCATGGCTCTGTCCACCAGCATGGTCTCCCTGTCCACTGCGCCTTGGGGCAGTACCAGGAGGCCAGACTGGACAGGGACCCTGGGTTGGGGAGGGGACAAGAGCAGGGGGGCCGGGGGGCGGGAAAGTGGCCAGGTGGGTGTGGGGAGGGTGGGGAGGTCTGCCAGCCAGGGACTGGGGTTACGTGAGGGGTGGGAGGTCAGTGGGCCAGCAGATTCAGGGCTGAGGGCCTCATCACTGAGGTCCCCCAGTTGGGCCCTGCCGCAGGGATGAGGCCTGAGGACCCCTGGTGCTCACAGTGGAGACCCTCCTGTGACAACCTTGGCTCAGAGCCCTCCCGGGTGCCAGGGACAGGCTGGGGGCTTCCTGTGGAGGGGCGGCTGTCCAGTGGGAGAATGGGGCGTGGGGGCTGAGGTGGGGGCACCACCCTGAGGGACCCCCCTGTGAGATGTGTCTCAGAAGGTGGCAAAGCCTCCTGCCCCCCATTTCCATGGAAACAAGCTCACACACCACGTGTGTCACCACTATATGTCCTCAGGCCCAGCCCTCAGGACAGACCCCGCCGCCACCCTTCTCAGAGGCTCCTGGCCGGGACTGTACCCAGCAGTGCGGGAGCAGGGGCCGGCACAGCTGCTGGGCACCTGGGGCCGCCGGCTGCCTGGCCTCCTCCTCCCTGGGGCCGCTGGGCCTCTGGCCTAGAAGGGCAGGAAGTCGTCCACCTCGAGGCGCAGGAACGGGCCCAGCAGGGCCCGGAGCTTCCAGACGGCGGCGCGGCTCAGCAGGGGCGGCACCAGCCCCTCGAAGGGCACGGGGTCCACCACGTACACGTAGGCGGCCGTGCAGGCCAGCAGGGCACCCAGCAGCAGCCTCAGGGCCAGCAGCCTGCGGGCGGCGGCCGTCAGGGGGCAAGGGTGCTGCGGGGATGGTGGGGATGGGCTCTGCCCACGCTCACGCAGCCACCTACCAGAACTGGCCTCTGAGGCCCTCGGAACATCCCAGTGGTGGCCGTGCCTTCTGCCGGGGAGGGGCCAGTCAGAGTCTGACCCGGGCAGGGGGCCCGGTGCGGTGGGTCCCTGCTCCCCTGCCCAGGGCAGGCGCCTGCACCCACCCAGATGTCTCTGGTCACCTGGCTCCCAGTGGGGCTCCCGCCCTGGGGCCTCCTCCACCGAAGCCCACCTGTCTGCCTCCAGGGCGGGAGCCTGGGAGAGGGTGTGGGGTGGGGCTCACCGCTATGCATGCCATGTGCTGCTCCTTCCTGGCCTGGGTACGGCACTGGGCACGCTCCCTGGGGGGGTCACACAGTCAGGAACATGTGCCGCCCGCCCCGGCCTGCAACCACCCCCTGGTCTGGTGCAGTGGAACTGGAGAGGGGTCAGGGATTGGTCCAGCCCATCCTGACCAGGACCCCTGCCCCCATCCCGGCTTAGCCAGGCCCCTCAGGCCCCCAACTCTGCATGTCACCCTAGAATCTCCAGCTGAATGTCCTCCATCTGGTCTAGCACGCCCCGGATGTCCTTCTTGAGGTTCTGGGCGACAGAGGAGGAAAAACGTGTACTCCACCTCGATGGGGCTGCTGTGCCCCTGCCACTCGCCACCGCACCAGGCCCTGCCCCTCATCCTCTGGGTGTCGCCTCAGGGACCTACCAGGAGCCCGGTGGCCTGGTTATTCAGGGCCATGTGTACCTCGGCCACGCCATCCCACACCTGGTGGGAGGGGGAGGCCGGGTCACGCCTTGAGTTAGATCCACCATGTGCCCCACCCGCTGGGCTCCCCAGCGCCCCCTCCCACCCCAGCCCAGTGGGCACCTCAGTAATGGCCATCTTCTTCCTCTCAAAGGACAGTCGGATCTGCTGCAGCTCGTTCTAGGGGAGGGAGGGGCACAGTGTGGGCATGGGTAGGGCCCGTGGTGGTCAGCTCCCTCCTCCTCTGCCACCTGGGACTGCTGCATGGAGGACCCCCCCACCCCCCACCCGGCCCCACCGCCCAGCTCCCTGGCCCACCTGGGACTGCTGCACAAAGGCCTCTTCGCCCCGGCACAGCTCCCGCCGCAGCAGCTGCAAGGGTGGCCTGTCCTCTGGGGGCCGGGGGCCGGCCTGCTCCGGGGGCTGTGGAGGAGCCAAAGGGTCCAGCCCTCAGGCCACGGCCACATCTGAGTCCGGGACTGCTCGGAGCGGGCTGGAGCGTGGTACGTGCAGTGACAGCGTGGTTGCCAGCCCCCCTCCCTCTGTCCCGCCGGCCTCTGCATGCACTCACCCAGGCCAGGGCAGTGCAGCTCGAGTGCTCCGGGCACAGGGGCAGGAACTGCTGCCCTGGCCCCAGCAGGGCTCCCAGCTGCTCCCGCAGGTCCTGGTTCTGCCTTTTCTGGGGGTGGGGCAGAGAAACAGAAGGCCCATCACAGCCGCTTGCTTCTCAGGCAGGAGACCTACGCGGCGGGGGCTGGGAACTGCCGTGAGCCCATTACACAGACAGGCTCTGAGCCCGGGCCAGCCCTGCAGCCGCCACAGGCCCCTCACTCACCAGATTCTGGTTCTCCTGCTCCAGCTGGAGGAAGGACTGCTCTGCAGGCCCCAGGGGCACACTCTGGAGCTGGGAAGGGGCTGCCCTGGGTGAGGCTGGGGTCCCTGCCCCCACAGGCCCTGAGCTGGGGCCGCCTCCCCGCCTGGGGGCCCCCTGTTCTTGTCCTGAGTGCAGGGACCAGCCCCACCCCAGCCCTGCCTCCATCTGTCCTTGTCTTGCCCCCGCTGGGTCTCTCGGTCTCTGCCGCTGCATCTCTCCCTCTTCACTTCCACGAAAGCCACCCGGGGCCTCGTTGCCTACCCGGGGCACCCTGCCCCCTGCCCCTGGGGCTGGGAAAGGCCTGGCTGACTCCATTGAGTGAGTGGAGCTGAGAGGCACCAGACAGGGCCACCTTACAAACCCTTGGCAGGGTGGGTCCAAGCATCCTCCGTGGCTGCTCGAAGCTGGGGATTGGGGGCACTGGGGGTGGGAGTGGCCACAGGGGGCCAGGGTTTTCGGCCCCTCCATACCTCCCTGGGACCCCTTCCTGACCCCAGGTCCAGGCTCTGGCCTGGTCCAACCTGCCACTCTCTCACTGAGGGCTTTCTGGGTGTCACGGCTCACAGGTCTGCCTCAGGGGCGCCTGTCACAAAGGTCTAGGCATGGCCAGGGAGGTCACAATGGGCCAGGGCGGTGGCCAGAGCCAGGGCTAGTGGGACCCACCCAGGGAAGGTAGCGCCCCTGTTACTCAAGTGCCTACCTGGTCACCCTGTCTGCATGCCCCCGACCCCTCACCTGCTTGTAACACAGGTGGTACAGTCACATGGCAGAGACAAACTTGGACAGCAGCCAGGTGTCCAGCACCACCTCCCTCCACCTCGAGGTCCTTGCCTCAGCGCCTGCTTCGCGGGACAGCTGCACATCCCACGCAGCTGAGCACCATGACTGCTCTCCCTTCACAGAGGTGATCATCCCACAATCTGGCTTTTTTGCCTAAAATAGCTCCAAGTTTTTAAAAAAATATATTATTTATTGAACATTTACTTTAATGGTCCTCTAAGGACAATTACTATATCCTCTTCACAGGTGGGGACACTGAGGCATGAAGACATTTAGTCGCTGGCCCAAGGCCGCCCTCCTGTTGAGCAATGGAAGCAGATTCGAGCTTGCCCTCTGCTGCTTCAGAGGCCCCGTTAGTGACCACAGAGCACACTCCTGTGGTGGAGCCAGACTCAGGCCCCTGGTTTGTTTCTGCTCCCTTCTTTCCAACATTCTGTTCTGCTGTCTGTCCTACCGCCCCCCACACTGTTCCTGGAGCCCCTGTTTCCATGTCCTCCTCTCTCTCAGTTTCCTCCCTTGTGTGGTGGAAGCACATCCTCAAGTAACATCCTCAGAAAGGTAGATCAGATGAAACTCGAGTCCCTATGTAGTAGAAACAGCCACAAATCCCTCCTCTCCTGGCGTCCTTGCCCCTCTGCAATGTGACTTTGCCCCTTCACAGAAAGAGATGGAGCCCCTCCCTTCACCCTGCACTCTGGGCTAGCCTGGGGATTCACTAGTCTGATGGGCTGTCACTAAGTTGCGGGCTGCAGAGCTTGAACAACGCTCATGTGTAGGGCCGAGATCGTTCTCTTGCTGTTCTGGAGAGTGTCTGCTGTGGGGGAGGTGTGGCCTTCCTGTAGGACTTGAGGTCACGGGGAGGGAGGCTTCTGTCATCCCAGCTGGTCCCAGCTGCCTGAAGGTGGGTTGACAAGCAGAGTGAGACCCGCGGAGAACCACCCCCCGGGGCTGGCCGGGCCACCAAGCTCCGGGCTAATTGTGCTTGCTTTAGCCACTAAGTTCTGGAGTGGCCTGTCACGTGGGACACATGATGAGGCCCCTCACAGGCCTGAAGGCATCTTGCTCTGTCCTCACACTTGTTGGATGTCGGGCTGGGAGAGAATCAGCTCAGTGGGAATTCTCCCACAGGAGCTCGAGGGGGCCTCGCACCACAGCTGCTGGTCCGAATTCCAGCAACCACGTTCTGGATTTCTAACCCAGCTCGCTTGTCCTTTAAGTGACCCCTCCTCTTTCCTCAGAGCGTCCTGTTTTGTTGTAGGGATGAAGTGGGTTTTGGGGGAGGAGCTTTTTCTTCCTGTGTTTTCTCTGTTCTCTTTGTGGTTCTTTTTTGTCTTCGGTCTTAGGATTTCCCATCAGACACTATCCTCAGTGTTCGGCTTTTCTGCTCCTGTGTGGAAGGGAGGCAGGAGAGAGCCAGGGTCTCTCCCCGCGAGGACCCGGAGCTCTTGAGGGCCAGGCCCCTGGAAGGGCGGCCTCCCGCCTCAGGCAGACTGCAGGGCTGCGGTCTGGATGGGATGGCTGGGGGAGTCGGCCTGGGCAGTCCCCGTGTCACCCGCTGTCCCTCACAAGTGTTGGACGGTCACCCCAAGCCACGCCTTAGCCAGCCCCGTGTTTCTGTCCCTGCTTCGTCTGCACCTGGGCTGCGCTGCTCAGTCCACCCCTACTTCCTGTCTTAAGCAGTTTGTTGAAATCCCTTGTCCGCAGGTGGTCTCACTCCTGTTGCCTTTGTGGGATGGATATACTGCGGGGGCCGCTGGTGGGGAGCTCACCAACCAAGGAGGTGGCGTGCACAGTCCGCAGGCTGCGCCAGGCCGGATGCCTGTGGCCCTAGCCCCAGAGGCCCCTCCGTGTTTCTGACAGGGGGTGTCTATGTAGCCAGTAAGGACAGGCTGTGGCTGGGCGTGAGCTGGGAAGGATAGGCCTGAGCCCCCCTCAGGCATCATCTGTCCCCCGAACTGCCCAGCCAGCTAGGGAGTCTGCTCAGCCACTGGAGGGAGGCAGGGCCCCATGGGATTCCTCCCCCAAGACCCCCTCAGCCTCGGCCCTGAGGCTCCTATCTGGAGTCTCGTGGGTCTCGGGATAGGCTCAGTTCAGAGTACCCATCTGGGGGCCACTCAAGGTGGGGGCCAAGGAAGGCTTCTTGGAGGACTTCCCAGGTGAGGTGGCTGGCCACGAGGGCCATGAGGAAGGGGGATGGGGCAACGACTCTGGGCAGCTGGCAGCTGGTGTGGGGAGGGGGCCGGGAGGTGGGGTGGGGACTGCATCCTGTGCTTGGTGCCCAAGCCTGCCAGGTGCCGGTGGGTGCCTGGGAACATTACATGGGGAGAGAGAGGTCCTTCCTCCTGTAAGAACAGCAGCCACAGCTGCCTGGGGTCCTTGTGTCTCACTGTGGCCATCCAGGCTGGGCTTCAAGGCCTGAAGGCAGCGGCAATCCCTGGGCGGGTTCGAGGAGGTGCCCAGGGCACCCTGATGACACAGGAACCCTGCCCCACTTGCACATCCTCCCCTGCCCATGGCCCCAGGGCGCCTCCTTTTCGGCTGGGGAGCCCCACGCAGCTTGCTGCACCCCCACCTTTACCTAGGCTGTGCCCCCGTCTGGAAGGCTTGCTAGTGGCTCAGAGCCCAGCCCTGAAGACCCCAAGTCCCTGAAACTTTCCTCACCCCCTCCCTGTGGTCCTTGCAATGTGGCCCTCAGCTCTAGAACGCCCCAGTGGAGGGGGGCTCTCAGAGCGAGAGCGGATGCTTGGGATCCATAGTCCTGGCGGCATTTCCATGTATAGGGACAGATATGCTAATGTATGCAAAGTACCCTGAAAATCAGTGTCCTGGATTGGGGTGGTGGGGTCTGCATGGAGCCTGGGCTCCAGGGCGCCCGTGTCGGGGTGGATGTGAGTCTGCCCTGGGTGCAGGCACCGGTCGGAATTCCTGGCCATGGGCGGGAAGTGGGGCTCGAGTGCACTTTGTGGGGAGCTCCAGGCCACGGCCCCTGCTGCCAGGCAGCCTGCGTCTCCCTGGTCGCCAGTTGCCATGGCAGCCACTTCCTGCCCAAGTTGCTATGACGCCCAATGGCCTCAGGGAGCCTGGAGCCTGGGAGCAGGGGTGGGGCTGGGGAGGGAGAGGTGGCTGTGGATGCCCACACCCTTCCTGCCCTGAGCAATGGCTGGGGCGCTCCTGCCCGGGACTCACTGTAGCCTCGACATTCAATGTCCTGAGCTGATTTCAAAAGCTGGGAAGCGGGTCTGCAGCAGATGGAATTCGGGGTCCCTGGGTGAGCTGCAGCTCCTTGGGAGGAGCCCCATTTCTGTGCCCCCTAACCCGGGCTCCTGGCCCAGGCCCTCCCCCTCCAGCCCTCAGAGGCACGTTGTGTGTCCCTCAGGCCCTGCAGGCTTCCTGATGCAGCCTGGCTGGGGGTGATTGCCTCGCCAGGGGCTGCAGGTCCCTCTTGATCCCTCGCCTCCTTCCCAGGGGTGGGATGAGTTCTCCTTTGCTCTGAGTGTGTAACAGACAGAAGGTGGCCACTGGTGGGGCCCCTGGGGCTCTGCAGATGGTCCTGCACCTCTCAGGGGCCTCTAGAGTCAGAGCCAGGACTGGGTGTGGCCATGAGAAGGATGGGCTGGCCTGAGGGGTGACTGCCCCACCCCAGGGCCAGAGGATGGGCACGCTCTGGGTGAGCAGACACATGTGGCTGAGCACAGGGAGCCGCCCTCCCCTCCCCAGCCTGTGGGGGCAGCCCTTCTGGATGGGGGACAGGCTGAGGCGGGCCCTAGGAATAGGGTGCAGGTGAAAGGCAGAGGAGGGTGCTGGGTGGGCGGGCCCTTGAGAGCCACCCTGGGCGGTCCCCCTGCACAGGCCCAGGCTGGGGCAGTAGACCCTTTGTCTGCCCTGTCCCCAGCACAGCCGAGCAGCTCCCTGGGCATGGGCTGTGGCAGGTCATTTGTCTTCCCTTCCTGGGTGACTCTCCAGAACCCGCTGCTCACATTTTTTATTTAAGAATCAGAAAAGATAATAAGAATGTCAAGGAAAATCCTCTCAGGGACATGCAGCCCCAATAAATTACCATCAGCCGAGGCGTTGAGGGCTCCAGGCTGGGGAGGGGCCATGCTGGGGGCTGCGTGGGCCCCTGCACTCCAGGGAAGGAGAACCGGATGTGCCCACCCCTGCCTGGGCCCAGAGACGCCCCCCCCCAGAGGATCTCACCCAGCTAGGCTCAGCACTTTCTCTGTCCCCCATGCCCATCTACCCCTGCCAGCTGGACAGTGGTGCCCAGAGAGCCAGCGTGGCCAGAGTGCCTGATGGTCAGTGCCAGGGTCACCTCACCAGGTCCTTACTGGGGCCAGAATCCAGGATGCCTGCTCACCCAGCTCTCTGCCTCTGTCCCTAGCCAGCTCTTGCTGGGCGTGGACGGTGATGGGCCATGAGCTCCTGGCCTGTCCCTGTGCCTGGGCCATGGGCCCGAAGGGATTGAGTGAGAGACCGAAGGTCAGTGAGGGGCGGAGACCTCGAGCGGCCACAGTCGGCGCTGGTATTCCTTGAGGCAGGTGCTCCCACCCCTGAAGGACGCCTCTTGTTCTCCTGGCCAGCCAAGGTGTAGGTCCCAGGATCCACCACCAGATGGCGCCACAGCCCTGCGGACCAGCTGCAGGCGTCAGGGGACCCCAAGCCCAGGGCAGGGGGCCGCCCCTGGGCGGGGAGGAGCGGTGGTGGGGGGGTGGGGGGCGGTCTGCCCAGGCTGAAGCTTCTAGAGAGGGAGGGACAGTGCAGGGGAGAAACCTCCTCCCACTTGGATCTGTGGTTTTGTGAGGGCCTGGGGCAGCAGCTGGCCGTTGTGGGGTGGAAATGTCCTTTGCTGGTTCCACCCCACTGTTCACACTGAACATTGAAATCAATCATCCTGGGACTCACCCCGCACTCCTCAAGGGCCCTCGCCTGCTCCCTCTCAAGGGGCTGGGGCTCCTTCCCCAGCACAGAGCCCTGCCTGGCAGCCCTGGGTCATTCTGTCATTCGCAGGGTGGTGTGAGGGGTCCTGGGGGCACAGCTGCCTCTGGCCAGGGCCTGCGACCGTGGTGGTCGGTCGGGCTGTGAGGCCTTGGCTAGGAAGTGGCTCAGGTGCTGAGAGCTGAGAGGCAGCAGAGGCACAGCAGTGAGAGGACTGCCGCCCTCAGGGGGCCAGAGTGGAGTCAGGACAGGGGTCACTGCAGGGTCTCCAAGACACAAGCCACAGGGAGGAGTTGCCCAGGAGGCTGTGGATGGGGACTAGGAAGGAGACCAGGCAGGGGTAAGGGATGTGAGAACCCCACTTTTAAGCGTTGCCTCGGCCCCCAAATTGAGAATGACCACCACTGTTCTTTCTCGCAACAGCATCCAGGTGTGCACACCAGATGTTGACTTGTGTGCTGGGGTCAGGGCCTTGGGAGTCTCAGTTCAGGCTCCCCAGCCCTGGGTCTGAAGACCCAAGGTGCCACCTCTCAGCATCAGGTGAGCCAGCCCTTACTGAGGCCTTCAGGCCCCTGGGCAGCCCGGGGGCCTCACGAGCCCTGCTTCCTGGAGCCAGGCCAGCAGTCCGCGCCCTGTCCTGGTGAGACAGGCTCCCGGGTGTGGGGCTGAGAGCAGGGGTGGTGAGGTTGGCTGTCCGGGATCTGGGGATGGGCCTTGTCAGGACCAGGCAGGACCTGAGAAGTCAGAGGCAAGTGGGCAGGGCCTGGGGGTGGGCTGGAAGCTCTGAGTTAGGGTACGGGGCTGCAGGCCGGAGAGAGCACGGGGCACAGGCCCTCTCAACCCTGGGCATTTGGGGCCTGGGCCGGGCCTCGTCCCCAGGAGTTGTCCCCGTGACTGTAGCTCCGTGTGGCTGGAAGGGTGTGATGACGGCTGTCGGAGCTCCCTCACCCTGCTCCAGAGCACACGGCTGCCAAGTGGACTGAAGTCACACACTGCCGCCTGACCACAGGCTTTCCAGACCGATGATGCCACCAGGGCCTCCTGATGAGCCCTGGGCTGCAGGGCCCCCTGGGGGGCCAGGTGGGGATGGAGAGGAGGCGGTGCATAGTCACGGGGTGCAGGGTACCCAGTCCCTTCCTGGGCTGTCCATCATCCTCCCTGGCCCGCCCCGTTCCAGTCCCCTCTCCATCAGCAGAGGGCTCAGCCCAAGGCCTCCTGACCTTCCAGGAGAAGGTCAGCCTTCAGTGCCCGGTTCCAGGCTCCTGGTGACCTGAGCTCACTGCCCTTGGCCGGAGTCCGCCTGGACGTCTGCAGTGGAAGTAGCTCCTCGGGCTTCCCTCCTTCTGTCCCGGGAAGCAGAGACCGGTGCACCCCTCTCTAGGCTTTCCCTTGTGACATCTCGCTGTTATGTCCTCTGAAGTGGGGTCTGCTGAGTGCAGCCTGCAGACACTTGCAGCAAACTCAGTCCACAGCCCGGGAGCTCCGGCTTCCTGGCCGAGAAGGTGAAAGGCCGCCCGCTTGCCCAGCTGGCAGGGGGCGCGTCAACTGCCCGTTCGCCAGCCGACCAACATACCACCAACCGACTCCCTGCTGGCCCCTCCGAGCCTCTCAGGGGCTGACTGGAGGTGCCACGGGACCCCAGGTGCCCGGCCCAGCCTGGCGGGCAGCTGGCTCCCTGAGGTCAACTTGGGTCCACTGGAGGGGCAGGTGGGTCACCCTCCCTCCCTCCCGCCAGGACTGCTCACAGCTGCCCCTCCTCCACCTTGTCCCCTCCTCTGGCCTCAGGCCCCACCAGTGACCCACACCATCAGCCCACTACCCAGCAAAGGAGCCGCCCACCCACCAGCCCGCCCACTGGAGTATGCAGCCGGCCAGCCCTCTGGAGCCAACTGCTGCCCACTGGGAGCTGCGCCGTGGAGCCGCCCGGGAGCGCTCTTCTGAATAAGGCCCGCATCGACCGCGAAGGGCAGTGTCTTCCTCACGGACGCGCTGCGAGCCACTCGCCATACGAGGGAGACGTTTAATTTATCTCAGGAACTGGGCACAAGTTATAAAAATGGTAATTTCTTGGAGATTCAATTACATATTTTCAGCATTACCCTCAGTAATCAAGGAACGATTTTTAAAGAAAGGCTGTGAGATGATACGAATCCCGGGGAGGATGGGGCCAGGCGGCGGTGTCGGGACGCGGGGGCAGTGTCTGCTGGGGCAGAGCCACAGGGCAGAGTGGGCTGAGCTGCCAGGCCTCAACCTTGCCCCCCAGGAAGGGCCTGTCTCCGGCCCTGCCGGCCTGGTCACGGAGGGCCATGAAGTGACTCGGTGGCTGCCCAGGACGCCCACGTCCCTGCCCAGCTGGGCACCGTCTGTCTCCCGAAGCCTCTGCGGGGAACGGAGGGGGCTCCTTGTGGGGCTCAGACCTGGTTATTTTTTTTTGTGATGTCTTGGCTCTAAATAACATCCCCAGGATTACGGCGCTGGCGGCCAATGGCACCAGGTGATTGGAAAAAGGGTTTATGGCCCCGCGGGTGAAATTGAACTTGCATCAGATGAGTATTTCCAAGATGGGATTTTCCTCCCGGCAAAGGAGGCACGTTTCCTGCTAATTACAGCGGTGGTTCCTCCTGCTCATCACCTGCGGCCGTGTGCGCACTCAGGCACAGGGCCGGGCTCCTGTGGCCTGGGGATCAGGGCTGGGGTCACCACCAGGCCCCCTAATCCCAGCAGACCCTGGCGCTGGTTCTGGGGGAGGTGACCTCACTCACCAGGGGACCAGGAAGGGGAGAGGAGGCCGGCAGGGCCAGGTCACACAGAAGGGGGCTGGCAGGAGGCCCCCAGGCTGGGGTGGGAGGTCTGCCAGGCCATCAGCAGACTCGGGGCGGGGGTCCTGGGCCCAGCTAGGCAGTTGGCCCCAGATCCAGCTCTGCTACTCCTGAAAGTCCTTTTGTACCTGACTGCAGGCTGCCCAGGGCCGGCCAGGGTGAGCAGGAGCAGCCGCTGCCTCAAGAGGCCTGCGCGGTACCACCCTGCCTAAGAGGCTTTGAGGCTCAGGGTTCTGTCTTAGG
Organism: Equus przewalskii; assembly: GCF_037783145.1. Classification (NCBI taxonomy): domain Eukaryota; kingdom Metazoa; phylum Chordata; class Mammalia; order Perissodactyla; family Equidae; genus Equus; species Equus przewalskii. The sequence goes on along the minus strand of NC_091837.1, from coordinate 210,974 downwards.
GCCAGGCTGGGAGCCTGGGGGAGGTGCTTATGGTGAACCCCTTGGGCTGAGTTGGCTTCTGGGGAGGGAAGGCGAGGCCCTGCTGTCTACACAGCAGACAGGTTGTTGTCACAGGCCAGCTTCTCCCTGCTTCCTGCTAAAGGGACACAGACCATCAACATGGACCACCCCTTTGGGGGGCAGCTGCCTTATCACCCATTTTCCAGGTGAGACACAGGCTCAGAGAGGTGAAGGGCTTGTCTGGGGTCATACAGTGGATAAGCAACAGAGTGGACAAGTCAAGGGCCTGGGGATGTCCAGAGTCATCCCTCTGCCAGAGTCTGGATTGGGACGGTGTCCAGGAATCCAGGGATGATGGGTCAAGGCCTGGCCAACAGTTGGGGACTGGCCAGGGAAGAGAGGGCATTGTTATCCCTGCAGCCACTGCCCTGAAGGACAGAAGGGGGACCTACTCCCTGGGGGGAGGCAGGGCCATCCTTCCCTGCTCCCTCCCACCAGGCTTGCAAAGTGGCCCACCTGCCAGTCGTGACGCCGACAGGAAGGGTATGGTGCCCAACATCCTTAAAGGGGACTTTTCCCAGAGTAATTACCTTCGATTCACTTGCAGTAAATACTAGGCTATTTTTTCCCTCTCCGATAATTGGACTTATTTATTTTTAACTAAGATTAAATGTTCTCTCTGAGCTCAAGATATACCGCTGTCCTGTCAGGTCTGGTCAAGCTCTCCTTCTTCCTGCCTCCAGAGGACAGCCCACCAGGCAGGGAAGGGGCCAGTGGCTGTTTGGGGCAGAGGTGCTTGGGCAACGACATTGCTTGTTGGACACTCTGGGTCCTGGAGAATCAGTTTCCATCATCACTGCTGTCACCATGAACATGACCATCATTACCATCAATCACCTCCATCATTGCCACCGTCACCTCCACCATCACCACCATCACCCCCATCGTTGCCACTACCTGCCCACCTTCACCACTACCACTGTGACCACTGCCTTCACCACCAGCAACACCAACACCACCATCATGACCACCACCTTCACCACCACCACAACCAACACCAACAGCTCCATCATGACCACCACCTTCACTACCACCACCATCACAATGACTGTCACCACACCACCACCATTGGCACCACCATTGTCACCACCATCATCACCACCACAACCACCATCATCACCACCACCTTCACCACCGCCACCACCATCACCACCACCACCACCATCACCACCACCTTCACCACCACCACTATCGCCACCACCACCATCATCACCACCACCTTCACCATCATCACCATCATCATCACCACCACCACCATCACATTCACCACCATCACCACCATCATTGTGACTACCTGCCCACTTCACCTCCACCACTGTGACCACTGCCTTCACCACCATCCTCACCACCATCACCACCAGCAACACCAACACCAGCATCATGACCAAAACCTTCACCACCACCACCACCACCATCACCACACCACCACCATTGCCATCACCATCATCACCACCACCTTCACCATCACCATCATCATTATCACCACCACCATCAACACCACCACCATCATCATCACCACCACCTTCACTACCACCACTATCACCACCATCACCACCATCATCATCACCACAACCTTCACCGTCACCACAACCTTCACCATCACCACCACCTCCACCTTCACCACCACCACTATCGCCACCATCACCATCATCATCACCACCACCTTCACCATCATCACCATCATCATCACCACTACCACTATCACTACAATCTCTGTGACTGTGCCATCACCACCACTATTGGAACTCCATGTTGACAAGCCCACACTACGTTTGAGTTCGCCATCATTTGGCAATAATTGCTCCAGCATAGGAGCCTCCACACTGGTCTGATGGCAACTGGCGGAACGTCAGACATGGCTACTCGTTGGGGAGCACATTGTGAGGAGGGAAGAAGGGCAGGCTCAGCAGGTCTTGAAGAACTTGGGCCTTTGAGTGTCCACGGTTCATGGATACTCCCAGTGCCCTCAGTTCATGGACACTCCCAGTGCCCCCTCCTGTCTCAGCAGTGACTCAAGTTCTATATGACCAGGCTGAAGCAGAGGAAGCCACCGTGGGTGGAGAATGGGCAGAGGAGTCCCCAGTCTGTCCACACCCGCATCACCCAGGCTGGCATGTAGCCTCTGTGGCCTCCCCAGAGCTAGGGAGCGCCAGTGCTGTGGGAGCCAAGGGAGTGGCTTGGGGTCGAGGCCGGGTGCTTGGCAGAAGCAGCTGGGTGGCATCAGCTGTGCAGAGTCTGCATCTGGGCAAGGCGGGCAGAGCCTGGCTTTGCCAGTCTCCTGCCTCTGAGCCTTGGTTTCCTCACCTGGGACATGGGGTGACACAGTGTCCTCTGCACAGCAGGCCATGAGGACAGAGTGGGATGGTGCCCACCAGGGGCCCTAGGGCGTGCTGCCAGCTGAGGACCAGCATCGGTGGGGTGGCCTTACCGTGAGGACCCTCAGAACAGCAGGGAGTGAGTGGGGAGCTTGTGCCCACTGTGCTGCTAGGTCACTGGGATCGCATAATGTCACTCCGTGGTGCCAGCTCCATCCTGCCCCAGGAATCCCTAGCCCCACTCAGCCACCAGCACTGCTGTCCCATCCTTGCAGCTGCCCGTGCACACGAGGAGAGTGGCTCCTGGTGGCTCCTCCAGTGTCTGCTGGTCACAGAGCCGAAGCCAGAGTTCTTGGGGACGCTGGAGACTGCCGTGGGGCTGAGTAGGCAGTAAGGCCTGTGGGAGCTCATGGGCCTAGAGCGAGTGGTTGGGGACTGACCTTGGGACAGTGGGGCTGTCAGTGGGTGCCTGCCACGTGGTGGACACTTTGCAGTCTCCCCGATGCCATCCTCCCAGCAGGCCTCAGAGAGACTGCCGGCCTGGGGCTGGGGGTGCAGCCTCGGGGAGAGGGCCATACTCCTGGTCATGCATTAAGGGCCCTGCGGGGTGTGGAGGGAGCTGGGTCCTACCCAGGGCCCAGGACACACTCACTGGGGCAGGGCCTTCCACTCAGAGGCCGGTGGGCCCTCCCTGCCTCACCCCGGGAGGGAGCAAACGCGTAGAGAAGTTTGTGTTCAAGAAGTATTACCAACAATTAAAAATCTTGGTGACACCCCCGATGGCCAGATAATTAGTACAATAGCAGGCAATAATTACTTAATGATTAATTACTACACTTAATAGTTTTCAAAGTAATTGTGATCAAGAGAAAGTTAAGTGAAAACCCATCAGAATTGCCGACGCCTGCACAGCGCGGGCATTTTGGTGCTGGGGCACGGCTGAGTCCCCTGGGCTGGGGCATGTCCACAGGAGCCCTGGCTCGCCCATTTGCCGGGGCTCACACACCAGGGCTGGTGCCATCCACACCCAGAGGTGAGGACCCCACACCCACCTGCAGAGAGTCTGGGGTCTTGCTCAATCACTAGGATGGTGGGTGGAGCCTGCCTCTCACTCTGCCCCACAGGGGCTCGTGGAGCGGCTGCAGGGTTGGCTCAGGGGGCCCAGGAGTCTCTGCCCCAACCCTGCAGGTGTCCTGGGTCTCAGGGCTGGTAGGCAGGGGCATCCTCTGTCTTCGGGGGCCAGTCCTTTGTCCTCCCACTGTCTGCAGCCTCTTGGTCCCTGGGAGTACCCCTCTACTATTGGGCTTACCCTGCTGTGCTCCTGGGATCTGGCACAGGGCTGCTCCATCCACCAATTCTCACTAAAATGTGAGTGGTCACTCGGTGCCACCCTGAGTGATTCTAGAGGGCTGCTCTAGGCCTGCAGTCTGAAGCATTTAGTGGTGTGAAGCCTTCACCCGTAGGGAGAGGAGGGCAATGCCAGGCATGGGAGACCTGGCACTTGCTGCCCTGAGTCTGTGAACTCTGCCAGCCCTGGACAGCGGCTCAGATAATGCCAGGAGCCCTGGGGGGTGGGGGGATGGGGCAGGACCTGGGGACCTGCTGTCTTTCACGTGAGCCATTCTTTCTGATTCTAGATCCTGGCCCCGCCTGGTCAGACTCGCAGCTGACACCATGTGCAGTCCCCTCACTTTGACCTTCAGGCAGGACCATCATGTTTATACCCCTCCCCGAGTCATCACAGCTTCCAGAGGCCTCAAAGCCACCTTGTCCCTTCTCTGGGGCCAGTGCTGTCCCTGCACGGCACGCCACAAAGCCACAAAGGGACAGGGTGGCACCCAGTGCCTGATGGTGGGCCAGGGGCAGGCAGATGGCCACTTAACCTGCTCTTGCAGCTTTTTTGAGAGCCTAAAGTTTTTCAAGGTGCAAGATTAAGAACAGGCGGCAGCCCCACGGGGAGGTCGGCTGGGGACCTTCTGTCTCTGCGCAGATGTCACCGGGGCAATGGGCGAGGCAGGTGAGGTCTCAGACTCAGTTTCCCCATCTCCCACTTTGGAGAGAACCATCTCCTTCATTGCTCCTGTTCCAAGGGCACGCCAGGATGGGTAAACTGAGGCCCAGAAAAATTTGGGGCTGCCCAAGGTCCTGAGGACAGGCGCTTGGCCCTGGCCACTCCCACCCCCGCCCCCAGCCTAGGCCCTCAGGTCCAGACCCTCTCGACCTCTGGCCAGGGGTCACTGCCCTAGGAGTCTCCCTTGGCCAGCGCTCCCTCATTAGCCTGTCAGTTCTCTGATCTGAGGTCAGAGGCTCTGAGGCCCTCAGCGGGATCGCTCCTCCAAGCCCGATTGCTCATTAAAGCTCCTCCACAGGCCCCACTTGCTCTCCTCCTGTGCCCGGCAAATGACCCGATGCAGGAGTCAGCTGTCCGCTATGTGAGCACCCAGTGGCCTTGGCCCTGATGCAGCGGGTGATGCAGCTGGGTGGGTGGCGCTGGCCCTGCCGCCCTCCCGCCCAGCCCAGCAGGTTGAGCTGCTGCAATAAGCCCGTTGTCTGCCCCCCTCCCCGCCTCCTGCACTGGTCAGGCAGGGGCTGATGACCTATCAGGAGGGCTCCTGGGACGCACCCTGACCAAAGGAGTCAGGACAGGGACAGAAACACAGGGTTCCTGGACGGTGGGCGGGCCGGGCCCTTCCCTGCTCTGCAGTCGGGCCTCACTTGCCTCATCTGGAAGGTGGGTTTGGGTGAAGGGCGAGGCTCTCTCACTGGATGCTGAAGGGCCTGTTGTCGGGGTCCCTTGGGGCCCAGGCTAGTCCTGAGGGCAGCCTCTGTGCAGCCCCGCGGTGGGGGTGCTGGGTGGGCTCAGGAGATGCTGGCCCCCGGCTGCGGCTTCAGTCTCTGTGAGGAGGCTGAGTCCGCTGTGGGCTCGGGGGCGGAGCAGAGGGTGGGGAGCACCATGTGCCTAGGGGCCTTGCCCCTCGGGGCTGCCTCTCCCTCCTCAGTAGGGGCAGGCAGCAGGTAGACGGCGGGAGTCAGGGCAGATCCAAGGCCACAGACACACTTGCCGTGGGCAGCGGCTGTCCTGTGGACCCCGACTCAGCTCCCCGTGGGGAGGTCCAGGGATGGTGGGAGCTGAGAGGATGAGGCCAGGGGAAGGAAGTTTGGAACAAGTTCAGGGCGATTCCATGAGGTGACTGGCGGGGAGAGATAATGTGCCCCTGCTTCCTGTGAGGTGGGGCCTGGGCTGCTGGGGAGGTGTCCTTGCCTCATTTTACAGACAAGGAAATGGGGGTCAGGGAGGGGAGGGACCCAGCGCTGCCCAAGGTCCAGCTGCAGAAGTGGGGCCTGGGGGAGGGGCCAACTCCCATCCCAGCCAATCCTGCCCCGTGGGCTGAGACTCAGACCCGCCAGGGACAGAGGACATGCTGACCTTGGGAGACTGGGGGGGAGTCTCAGGCCAGGGCCCAAGGATGCCGAGGTGGCTGCCCTGCCTGCCTCCAGCTCAGGCACGAGAGGGTCCAGTCCCCACCACCCCCTCTGCAGCCAGCAGTGAGGGGTCCTCTCTTAAGCGTGGTCGCCAAACCTTCCAAGACTTAATTAACATCAGTCTCCGGTTACTCAAATGCCATTGATCTGGGTCTCGACTGATGGGGAAAATATCATCATCGTTAGGGGAAACGTCAATAAACTTCGAGCGTTTGTCTCGGCATAGAGCAGGCGGGGACCCTCCCACGGCAAGAAGCCCACGCTCCAGGCCAGGGACTCTGAGCCCTTGCTCAGAACCCCCTTCCAGAGGCTTCTGGGAGGGATGACTCTGCCGTTCTCTGGCTGGGTGTCCCTGAATCGTCACCTCCTGGCTGAGCCCCAGGAGCTCATAGAAACGGGGCTGTTGGGAGACTCAATGGTTTCTGAAAAGTGTATCTTGGAGTGGCCGAAGGGAGTGTTCCCTGAAGATGGCTCTTTATGGTGTGGCTGTTGCAGTGGGGACCCCTGGCTGACAGGCCTGAGTCCTACTGGGGTCCATGGCTCCTGCCCAATCAGCACCCAGGTGACTGAGTGCAGAAAGGAAGGGCCCGTAGCCTTAACACGAACCCCTCTTGCTCTTGCGGATTTCGAGGCCCGGACTCAGCCCCGGGGGCCTGTCAGGCAGCAGGTGTCCGGTGAGCAGCATCAGACACCTGGATCTCTGTGCACCTTTGTTCTGACCCTTCGGTTCAGCCTCTGCAGGAGAGGGAGGGTGGAGAACAGGACACATCAACAGAGGTAGAACAGCCAAGAGGAAGAAGGTGATGCTGCGTAAAGGCTGAGAAGTGGCTTGGACCAGAGAACGTTGGGCCCTGGTCTGGCCTTGGATCCCTGAGCCTGTCCTGGGGTGAGGGGCAGCCCTACCTGTGAGGCCCCAAGGTCAGGCCCCTAGCAGAGGGAACCAGGGAGACTGTTTGGGTGGGTGAAGTGTATCTGGAGACCATATTGTAAGCCACGTAATCTAGTTTTCCATTTTTCCTTAGAGAAAGAAATATAAAACTCTCAGTTTGCCTGCCCTTAAAATAAAAAGTCGCATAGCGCGGCTCCTATAAATGCAACAAAAAACTAACCTTTGTGTGAGTGTGGGTTAGGTTGTTGGGGTGCAGGCCCAGCAGGGCTGAGAGAAGGGCAGAGACGAGGGAGACGTTGCCATAGGCGCAGGTGCAGGCTGCAGGGTCAGGGCCTGCCTCCTGGTCCTCTGCCCTTGGCCATGGACCCCAACTGCCCCGTGAGCCTGAGCCCTTGTGCCCGTCCAAGGAGCTGAGCGCAGTCTGTGCCCAGCGGTGGCAGTCAGGCTTCTCCAGGGGTCACAGGGGAGTGGGGGGGGGGGCTTTGGCCAGAGCTGACATGGGCTGTGACAAGCCTCCAGGGCCCCAGGGGCCTGGCGAGCATCGGTGGGCGTCCCTCCTCTCTCCCCGGGGGGTCAGCACATGAAGCCCAGAGAGGCCCAGCCCTGGGCCCGGTATGGCCAGGAGCTCAAGGCACAAGGCCCCATGTGACCTTCAGTGAGTGGCCTGAGCGGCAGGTGGTGACAGAAGATTCGAAGATGCTCAGGTTGACGGGGGTGGATGCCGCAGGCGAGTGCGGCCAGTGCTGGCCACGCACTCGGCCTCCCGCCTTCCCAGGCGGGCCCAGCTGGCCTCGTGCTGAGTCTTCTGTTACTTTAGTTAATGCCCAGCTTCCTGATGCCTAATTAAACTGGAATTGCTCCACGTCCAGTAGCTAAGCGCCCCATTAGATACAAGTGAACACAACTGTCTCAGCGGCAGCGGCACGAGGCTGGCGCCCGGGGAGGCGTGGACGCACCCTGGGAAACAGCTGGCTGCACACAGGGTGGGCACCCAGTCTGCACCTGGGAGGGACTCAGCCCCGGGGGAGCCCGACCTCCCCCTGAACCCCGGCCCCCAGCTCCCCGCATGCCCCAGGGGAGCCTGGTTTCTTCTTGATGACACTTTATGTTCTGGTTAGGTGAGAAAATCATGCCAGTGTAAGAAAAATTGGAAAATGGAGAAAAATTAGAGAAAGGAAAGTGAGGATCCCCCCACTCCACAAATGAGTGTCCCTTTCCTGTGTTGTCCTCCTGTGGCCTGCCTTGGGCTTCACCAGGGGCTGGAGGGTGCTCTCCTCAGCCCGTGGTGGGGCTGGCAGGGCCCTCACGTGAGCGGTGGGCACAGAGGCCACAGTGAGGGGACCTCATTCCTCAGACCCCAGTAGTTCTGGGAGGGCCCTGGGCCTGGGGGGTGGCAGGGCGGGCAGCCAGCTGGGGGTGGGGGTGGGCTCCTACCCCGATGGCCTCACTGTCCAGGGCAGCCCTTGGGAGGGGCTCTGCCAGGGGCAAAGGGGCTCATGCCTGGTTGGCCTGTCACCCCAGAGGCTTGGTTCCATTCCCTGGTGGTGTGCACACCAGCGAAGGCCCCTCTGGGGAGCTCTGTGGAGATCACCCCGTAGGGGCTGACTGCCCTCTAGTCTCCCACGAGGGGCCTGGGAGGCCCCTGAGGTGGAAGTGGCCGTCACCCAAGTGTGGGGCTCAGGTGGGGCTGGCTGTGCCCTGTGTGGTGGGCACCGGTGCGGGCCAGGGCCGGTCCTGGCTGGTGCTGGGTCCCGCACGCCATCTACAGCCACTTGAGGCCGGGGCAGCATCCACCTTGCCCTCTACTGTCCCCCAGTGTCCAATTCGGTGCCCCTAGGGGCTGGGTACGTGGCGGTGGGTCCCATGCCTCCCCCCAGGGACACCCTATGGTTGGCATCCGTGGGGAACAAAGGACCACCTCCTATGTCCCTGCCTGGAGGGCCGGGCGCCCAGGCCCCGCGGTGCGTGCAGTTATTCTCCCAGCCCCTCATTTGTGGTGCGGCAATGGCTGCTGTTTACACAGAGCAAATCCAGCGTGTTTGTTTAGCGAGATTGCCTCTGCCAGGGCCGCCCCTGCGGCCAGGGAATGTGCGTGCACACCAAGCGTCGCCCCCTGTGGCCACTCCAGAAGGGCCAACCCGGAGTGCTGGACAGTGCGGCCGTGAGGCAACTGCCCGTGGTGGGGCGCTGGACCCGCACACACCGGGTCCTTGCGTAGTGGCCCCATCACACCAGGCACCACCTTGCCCTTCGGCCCACCTCTTGGGGCCCTGAGCTGCCCGTGGGGGCCACGCCCTGGGCCGAGGGCAGGAGGTGCAGCCCCCTGCTCAGGGGCTGCGGGGCAGAGTGGGAGGTGGCAAGTGTGCACAACAGACACGAACGCTCTGGGGGCCTGGATAGGGGAGGACCCTGGCGCGTCTGTCCCCCATCACTATTCAGATAGGATAGGCCCCAGCTAGACCCTTGGCATCGCTCCCTGTTCATTTTTTTCTGGAAAAGATGCCCCTGAGGGGATCTGCCTGGAGCTTTGGGGCCCTTCAGTTGGTCCCGTTTCCCAGGGTGCCCTCGGTGCCTGTGGGCTCTTGGCTGAGGTCTGGGTGGGTTTCTGCTTCTTGGACGCCCCCAGCACTCTGTACTGAGCCCGGCCTGCAGGGACTCGATGGGGCCGCTGAAGGCGGCCACACATCCCTTAAGCCTCCACGAGGCCGGTCTTTATCTCTCCCCGGCCCCAGGCTCTGGCCCTCACTGTCAGTGGACATGGCACTGAGCCAGGCGCAGGGTTCTGAGCCAGAGCGTCCTCCTGCACTCGGCCCTGAGCTACCAGGAGGGAGTCTGAGCGCTCTGGGAAGGCGGCTGCCTGCTGGGCCGGGTCGGGCAGCCAGCCTGCCAAAGCTGGCACAGCCCGAGTACCCCTGAGGGGCCCCTGCAGACCCCGCATGGAGCAGAACCCGCCTGCCCCGCCTGCCCGGATTGCAGAGCCACCATCGGGCCGCTTCGTTACCTGCGGTAGGCAGGTGACCCCCTCAACCCCCTCTGCAGCCCTCTCCATGCAGCCTGCAGGGAGGCGACCCTGGTCCAAAGGCTGGAAGCTTGTATCTAGGGGCTGAAAGAGACCCTGAAAAGGACCCTAGCCAGGCCTGCCTGGGGGCTCCAGTGGGGGTTGGGGTCAGAATCTGACTCAGGGGTCTCTTTCTAACCCAAGTCTGTATCCCATCCAGCCCTGGAGGCACAGAGGATGGTGACCCGCAAGTCTCACACTGTTGAGCTCCTACCTATGCCTCAAAGCCCAACTCCACAAAGCCCCTGCAATCTGCTGTTGGAGCATGACGGCACCCGTGCCTTCCTCTGACTCAGCATCGACCACTTTGATACTGTTTACGGTTTTGTGTGTTTGGGGAAAAGGCCTGTGACAGGTTTGGCCGCCTGGGTGTCTGCTGGGAGGCTGTGAGCTGCTCAGAGCAGGGCAGGCTGGGCTTTCTTCTGGGTCCCATGTCTTTCTAGGCACACACCAGCATACAGAAGGGAATGCAGAGCCTGTGGGGGGTGGTCCTGGCGGAGGGGTGGGGGCACAGCGAAACCCCAGGAGGGGCAGGGCCCGTGGGAAGGAGGGAGGCCTGGTGCCTACCCTCTGCCTCCCATTGTTTCAACAGCAGCCAAGGAGAAAACAAGGACTTTAGGGCTGTCACAGATATTTCATCCGGCGCATTCTACGGTCATGCCTGCCGTGAACACTGCGCTCCTGTTGAGCCAGAAGATTCATAAAATGCATGTGAATTTTTATGTTCTGTCACCCTCCCAGGGCCCCCTGCTCCCCGCCCTGCCTCCATCCCGTGCAGCCCGTGCTCAGAGGAGAAGGCTGTGCCTGCTGCTGTTCCAGGCACTGCTCTGGCCAGCTCCACGTGCTGGGCCAGTCTCTCCCCACCCGAGGGGCGATGGCCCTCAGTCTACCCACCCCCCCGCCGGAGGCCTGCCTCGTGGGTGACGCCCCGCCACGAGAGGGCCCCCAAGTGACCTCCGCCCCAGGGCAGGAGGACCAGGGCTCCAGGGCCCCTGGGGGGCCATGCCTGTGCCCCGGTATCTCACCTGGAAAACGGGTTTATGACTAAAGTCGCTGCTGAGAAAGTGCCTGTCAAGAGGCTGGTACTGGGCACTGGGACCCAGGGCCTGGCCTCGGGCTGCGGTGGTCCGTGTAGCTGCATGGCAGGGAGCGTCTCATCAGTTGCGGCCTCACGTCCCTTCATTACAGTGCCTGCAGAAGATGTTCTCTGATTAGTCTGCTGAATTATGAATTAGGTTCCGGGTCCCTGTGCAGCTGTTCCCGGCTTGTCATCCCCACCACTTTATTTCCCCATCTGCTTATAAAACCAGGAGCGCCGTCCTGCAATAAACACTTCAAATGCTTTTTTTAGGGGCTAATTAATTGTGTTGCATTTCCCTGACACAGCATGCAGACCGGACCTGCCCCGAATTCCCAGTGTGGGCGCGGCCTCCGCCCGAGTGCCCGGGGAGAGGGCTGGGGTGTCCCTTCCCCAAGCACATGTCCTCAGGGCAGCCCCCAGCCTCTGCCCTGGCAGGCTCGGCTGGCCCAGGAATGAGCTGGGCAGGGCACTTCTCCTCCCCATCCCCCTTGGCCCCCTCTGGCAGCAGATCCCCTGCCAGGGCCAATGGATACTTCCTCCCCCCGACTCACCAAGATACATCCAAGGTCAAGTTCACCCTCCCCCTCCACTGGCAGCGCTGACCCTGAGGCCCCCACCCCCTCCGCAGCGCCCAGCTTTCACCAAGCCTCCCTCAGCATCCACCCTCGCGGCTCCCTGCCTTTGCCCAGGCTGTTCCCCTGCCTGGAGCCCCTCGGCCCTTGTCTACCTAGTGAGTGTCTGCCGTCCCCGAGACCTGGCTCCCACGGCCCCCGGGGTGAGCGCCCCACGGAGCGGCGCTTTGAGTCGAGCCAGGCTCTTTGGACCCACCTATCTCTCGGAGGGAGCCTTTGGGAGACCCGCCTCCACTCTGCACCCTGAGGCCCAGCGGAGAATGTCGGGGAGGAAGTTTAAAATAATGACATTAATAAGAAAACAAAATCACAATTATCCAGTTACAAAACAGAGAGCTCAGAGACAATTAAGTTCTGACAGCCATTTGGCTATTCTCAATGCCAGGCAAGTGGCCTTTTATTAAGTTGATTCTCAAAGTGGGCTCTGCACCAAGTCAGTAAGAGTTTTTGGTGTTAAACCTCTGCCCGGGTGTTGGTGTCCCCCTCCCACCCCCTGTGGCTGCAAACAGCGCCCAGGAGGTATCTGTCACTTGGGGCTGGTGGGGCCAAGGTCCCCTGTCCCCAGCGCCAGCATGGCTCCTGTGGGCCACCGTCATGCCCGTTGGAACTGGCCGGGCTGGCTCTCTCTGACACCTAGCGGCCTCGTCCTCAGAGGCCGTGGTGGGCGGGGCCTCAGCCTGGTTCCCAGCAGAACTTCAGGCTCTGGTTGGCACCTTGGCACCATCTCCCTCCCACGGAGTGCCGGGGAGGGTCCTCCCATCGAGACCATGGTCCATCCTGGTGACCAAGGCTGGGCCCAATGACCAAGCTTGTCCTTGGGCCCAGCGGTTTTAGGGGGCCACCTCCCCAACCTCAGGGGCCTCGTCCCCCAGCTGCGCCTCGACACTGGAAATGCCTTGGGTGCCATGGGTGGGCTTTGCTCCTCCGCCGCATCTGTCCAGGCCTGAAAGCCCCTTGATCTGCCGAGGTGCAGCCCCGATGGAGGACGCTGAGGCCAGGGGAGGCCAAGCCTCTCCCTGTGAGCCTCTGACCCCTCAGGCCAAGGGCACAGGGCAATAGCACTTGGCCTGTGAGGGGTGGTCCCATGGGAGACTTGGGGAAGTGGGAGCACAGGTGTGACACGGGGACACATGAGCCCTCAGACATGTGGCAAGCTCGCTCACTGCCATCTTGGGTCCCCCGAAGTGGCCCCTGACCCCAAGCCAGGGGAGGAAGCTTGTTTGGAGGTGAAGCCAGGAACAGGGGCAGGGGCCTGGAGGGCAGGAGGCGACTGGGGTATGCCGGGGGGCAGGGGGAGGGGGAGGATCCTCAGGGAACCCTGTGGAACCACACCCTGCCAAGGGATGCAGCCGTGGGCGGGGCCTGAGGGCACCTGTCACACTCAGGGAGGGAGAGGGAGCAGGCCGGTCCTTGGACCCACATGGGAGCAGAGGGAAGCTCAGGGGCTTCCAGGAGGCAGCCTGACACCCTGGGCCCAGGGACCTAGGATGGTGCTGCCCCCCAGGTAGGCTCAGCAGGCCCACGGGACCCCACCCGGAGGAGAAGGAGATGCTCTTCCCTGGTTGGTGGGGCTCCGCTCAGAACATTTTTATGGGCTGTTAATTGTTATGCTTCCATTTAATTCTGGGTGCCATTCCACGTCAGCCAAGCCTGCCAGGCTGGGATTTATGCCTCCAAATTATGGGGCTCAGGCTGTTCAAGGTAAAACAATTACCCATCAATCAGCCAGCAACTGACTCCCCCTCGGGCTGGCATCCCCGTTGGCGGGTGTGGGTGGCCATGGCCCCAGCAGGACCCCTCATGGGGCAGGGCTGCCATCCAAGGCAGGGGCAGGCGGAGCAGGGGGCCAACACTTGTCAGCCCTGTCCCTGTATCAGGGCTCAGCTTCCTGGGGAGATGGCCTCCGCGGGGGAGGGGCCCGGGGTCTGCACTGGTTCCTTGCTTGGAGTCTTGGCCTCTCTCATGTGTATGTGTAACCCCGGGAGGGCTGAGCTTCCCCATGCTGTGAGGGCGCTGCAGACTCAGTGAGAGTGCAGGCCCACATGTCCTGTGCGCTGAGGGCATGGTCAGCCACGGTCACTCGGCAGACGGTCAAAGTCTCCTGCCTCAGGCACCTCACGCCTGAGAGGAAGGCACTGGCATTGTCTGACCATCCAGAGAGGGAAGCCTCAGCTGCCTACGGGACGCCCAGGGCTCCAGCCCAAGGAGACCACTAGCCCAGATCTGTACACGCAGGGACACGGGAGCCATGCCGGGCTGGGCCGCGAGCTGTGAGCTCAACTGCTGACTGGCCACGGCCTTTGGCAGAGATTCAGTGCCTTAGTTTCCATTCTGTGACCTCTAAGCACTGGCTCTGGAGTGTGCAGAAGGAAGTCTGGGGTGCCCTGTGGAGGGTGGGCTGCGCAGACACCCCAGGCCAAAGCCTTGGAGGGTTCTTCCTGGGGAGAGGTGATAGACAGTGTCCTGGGAGCTCGGAGCTGTAGGGAGCATGTATGATGGGGAACGAGGTGTGGCGAGGTGGCACGAGGTGGGGTGAGGTGTGGGCAAGGTGGGGCGAGGTGGGGCGAGGTGGGGTGAGGTGTGGGCAAGGTGGGGCGAGGTGGGGCAAGGTGGGGCGAGGTGGGGGTGAGGTGGGGTGAGGCGTGTGGGTGAGGCGTGTGGGTGAGGCAGGGTGAGGCAGAGTGAGGTGGGATGAGGCGGGGTGAGGTGTGGGGTGAAGCACGTGGGTGAGTTGTGGGGGTGAGGTGGGGTGAGGTGGGGGTGAGGTGGGCTGAGGTGTTGGGGTGAGGTGGGGGTGAGGCAGGGTGAGACAGAGTGAGGCGGGATGAGGCGTGGGGTGAAGCATGTGCGTGAGTTGTGGGGGTGAGGTGGGGTGAGGTGGGGGTGAGGCAGGGTGAGGCGGAGTGAGGTGGGATGAGGCGAGGGGAGGTGTGGGGGTGAGGTGGGGTGAGGTGGGCGGTGAGATGGAGTGGGCTGACTGTGGGCAGCTCTGGAGAACGTGGAGGTCCGGGGAACTTGGACCTGTAGGGCCGACCCTGTCCTGCCCTGAGCCTGGTGTGGCTGGGGCAAGGCCCCTCGGCCCTTCCCCTGGGATAGACCCCCTCTGCCTGCTCCTCTTAGGGTCTTGGGGACAGGAGGATGGCTGGCTGGGCTCCTCCTGGTCTGAGTCCTCCAGGCGGGCCCCGTTCCCCTGATGAGACGGCGTCTCCCTGCAGCAGTCTCTCCCCTCAGCTGCCTGGTGATGCCGTCCCAGCCCCCCTGGGCCCTTGGCAGTGGACAGGCCTGTGTCCCTGCTCTGTTTGCTGCCCCAGAGTCTTCTGACACGTGGTTGTGTCCTCTGCCAGGGCCGTCTCATGCTCAGACCTGCTGCCTGTCAGTGCAGACACGCCCTCTCCGCGGGCTGCACCTGTCTGCTCCTCTGCATCCGCATCCCAAAGCTCTCCTCCTGCCCTGCTGGGGGCCCACAGCCCCGAACCTTCCAGCAGGCATAGAAAAGCTGGAGACAGGCCCTGCTGGCGCCCAACTCAACTTGGCCCCCTGGGCTTTGTCCCCCGACCCTGTGCTGGGCAGTCGGCGTGCAGCCCTTGCCTGCAGGGCCCTGAGGTGGCTGGCTGGCTTCCCGGCACCTCCAGCCCTGGCCTCCCCACTGCTGTCTGCAGGCCTGTACCTTCCTCGTGGACCAAGTGCTGTCGTAGGCTCTCGTTCCGTCAGGGCTTTGAGACCCTGCGCTGGAGAGCCCCTTCACGCACCCTGGACCAGATTCCCTGGCAGTGCCCCGATCTCTCCCTCAGCAACTCCGGTGGCACCGCATGGCCCATTGTGCTGGATTTCCGCCCGGCTCCCCTCAGAGAGAGCCCCTTGGTTTGAGCATTTGTCTTCCCGGCCTGTTGACTGCAAAGGGTGACAAACAGCAGGGGTGTCAGTCACACAGATAGGACCTCCCGGGGTCGGGTCCTCCCAGGGGTGATTGGGTCAGGTCCTTCCAAAGGTCATGGGGTTGGGTCCTCCAGGGGCACCTGGAGGAGTCCCTTACCTCAGCAGCCTCACAGGCAGAGTTGGTTCAGCAGCAGATTCTCCTACCTTGTATATTGCAGTCTCCCAAACCGAAAGGAAAAAGCCCCATTTTCGTTTTTCAGCCTATTACCACAGTTGAGTACTGTCCTAAGTATGTTCTAACAAGTGGTACCTACCAGCCAGGTGATCACACGGGCCTTGGCCGGCTCTGACAGCCACGAGGGGGATTCCGAGGCCCAGCCTCCTAGTGAGCATGGAGTCTGCGGGCAGTGAGTGTGCTAATTTGCTTTCCCACGATGGATGCCGCTGCCGCCGGTGGCCTGTGGAAACTCTCTGGGCGTGTTAGCCTCCGGGAAGTGTTGGGGGGACGGGACCCTCCCTCATGGCTCCTTCCTCACTGAGTGAGCAGGGCTGGCTGTTGTCAGTTCCCGGGTGCCCCTGACTGACCTTCAGGCTGGGGCTTGGTCTTGGTATTCGGCAAACCTCCCTGGGCTGGCTGCTGGGGTCTCCTGGACTAGATGTGGCTTTGATTCTCGGGCTATGTGGGTCCCTGGAGGGGCTGCTCTAGGCTCCGTGCTCAGGGGTGGGAGGGGCAAGGCCAGGCAGGGCTGCATGGCCCCACCCCTGCCCCCAGCTGTAGAGGGATGCTTGCCATAGGGAATGGGAGGTGGCCATGGGGCCCCCTCTAGCTCTTAACCAGGAGGCCTGCCAGCCCCGCTGCACTTGGCAGATCAGCCCCGAGACCCCCACAACACCCTGGTTGCTCATGCCCACGCTGGGCTGCCTGATGCTCGGTGGGGCTGCTGGCCTCTCCTTGCCACGCTTGGGCAGCCATGCTGGCATTTGGAGCCTGGGGAGCGGCTGACAGTGCTTGCTCAGCCTGCCGAGGAAGTGCTGCCAGCCTGTTTGAAAATGTCAGGCTGGTGGGGTGCAGGCACTGCTCCCACCCCCCACCTCCGCCCGATGATGCTGGACATGGGCTTCGGTCTCAGTGATGAGAGCCAGGCTGACAGTGCTGAGGGTGGAGAGCTCGCTGGGGCATCCCAGGCCACTCGGGGAGGGGCAGAGGAGGCCAGCCCCCGTGAGGATGCTGATGGACGAGGGCCTGTCCTGGCCGGCATTGCAGCCCTGGTGGGCCGGTCGATCTGGAAGAGTGATGGTGCTCTGGGGACTGTGGGGTGTCTGAGGGAGTTTCATCTACGTCGGCTGATTTCCTCCAGGGTCCCTTGCTGGCAGCAGTCACCATGCCCCCCCAAGAACTAACTGTGACAGGCTGGAAGGGCAGTGGGAGGCCTGGTGGGCCCAGTGGAGGAACCCTAGCTATCGACTAGGTGGGTTTGGACCAAGCCCCATGATGGGCACATGACAGGCATGACAAGGGGGTTGTGGGCACCTGGGGGCCATGGGCAAGGCAGAGGCCAGGAGGCCAGTGGGAGGGTCAGAGGGATGGGGGGACAAATGTCCTGGGTGGAGGGCTATGGGATGGAGGGCGCTGGGTGACACAGTGAAAGGATGACCGAGGGACTGTGGTGGCGGGGAGGGGACATGAATCTGGGTGGGACAGATGGGGACATGGGCCCAGGAGAGGCCTCCAGCTTGTGACTTGGTCCACGCTCCTTATTCTTCTTTGCAGCCCAGCCTGGATGCCCCCTTCTGCCCGCACTGCCTGGCTCAGGCCCCCATGGTATCCTCCGTGGCCACCACCTTCTTGTTTCCTGGTCACCCACATTGAAGTTCCTCCTGGCGGCTCCCCTAGTCCTGGAGCCAGTGAAGGCTGCCCAGCCGCCCGGGCCAGGCCTCGGCCCTCGTTGTGGGGAGGCCCTTCCCTTGCCAGTAACTCCTTGTGGGGCCAGTTTGGTGACGAGGAGCAGGGCCTAATCTGATCATCGTCACACAGTCTGCCCTGCCTTGGCGTTGGCAAGTGCTCCACGAAGAGGTGATGCTCAGCTGTCACTGCCACGCAGAAGGGGCAGGAGGGGGCAGGGGGCCCTGTGGGTGAGGCCAGCTCCCCGCCTCTGTGTGATGGGGCTGAGTGGCCCCCAGGACAGCTCCCTCCTCAGGCCTCATCACCCAAGCTCCTCCTGTGGGCTTCACAGGCCCCCACACCTCTCCCTACTTCTCTGTCTCTTTCTCTCTGTTCCTTGTCTCCGTCTCTCATTCCTCTGGGTGTTACTTTGTGTTGTCACCAGCGCTGGTGACAATGTCCCCTTTTCCCTGGACTCATGTCTCTGCCCTAGAGCTGGACCTGCCTCTTCTTGGCTCTTGGGCCACATGGGATCATCCAAACACGTGGACACTGTCCCTCTGCTGACCTGGGCCCAGACTGGCTCGGCACACTTCCTGTGCACCCCGGCCCCGTCTGCTCCTCAGTCTACCCACCTGCCCCCTGGGCTGAGGATGCCTGCCTTGGACGTGGCAGGCAGGCCAGACTGGCGACAGCTGATGGTGGTGGCCTCGGCTGCCTAGGGTCCGGCCTCTCCAAGATGCCCCCAGTTCTGCCCCATATCTACCCCGTCTAACTCCAGGCACATGTGCCCTGAGCTGGTCTGCAAAGGAGGTACCCATAGCTCCTGGTAGGGACCTCCTTGTGCTCTCCCTGCATGCCCTGAGGACGCACTGGAGTGCATAGTATCTTGGGCAATGTCCACCCATCCCACCCACCTCCCAAGCTGGTCTAGGCTCTGCCCAAAGTCAGACTCGAGGGGTCCCCAGGGCAGTGACTGGCTCAGAGCTGAGGCTAGAGTTGTGTAGGGTCTACAGTCATGGGCCTGACCCCTCTGCGCGGGGCCTCTAGGAGGCTCCTGGCCCCAAGAAGGCCCCAAAAAGGGCTGGCAAGGCGGGGACAGGTGGCTGTTTTGAGGTCTCTGGCAGGGTAGCCTGCCTGGAGCACAGTGGGGACAGACGGCTCTTGGCAGGACACACGACCCCACCCTGTGGAGCCAGCTGCTCTGAGCTGGCACGGAGCAAGCCTTCCGGCACACCCAGGACCCCAGGGATGCTTGAGGCCTAAAGCTGGGGCTCAAGGCACACAGTGGGGTCGGGGCCCAGGAGTGCAGAGGCCTACTGCCCTGGCCAGCCTTAACTCTTCTTGCTTTTCATCTTTATGAAAGGAAGTACATTTCTGTGGAAATTGGAACATAATAAATCTAGATAGACTAGAGGTTGCGCCCCACCAACTGCCCCTCTTGGGGGATTTCCCGTCCCGCTCTGCTTGTGCCTGGGCTACTCTTGAGCGTGGGTCCTGCTTTCCCATGAACACAGCCTTGTGTGCCCCTTTGGCAGGTTTGCTGGCTGCCTGTTCCAGCGCGAGGACCCACCACTGCGGAGCCGTCTTCCTCCAGTGGGACACTGGGTTGTTTATGACTTCTCCCTTCATAGACCAGGCCACAGAGGCAGCCCCGGCCCACGGCCGCATGCCTCTCAACTCGTAGGGTCAGTTCCTGGCGACGGTTTAAGGGGCCACCGTGGACCTGGCAGTCCCCACAGCCTTGCCAACACCGCCATGGGGAGGCAAGAGCTTCACGACCATACGTACCATCTCCCCCAACACTGGGCCCACCACACACCCAGCCCTGCAGGTCCCCTCGCCGCTTGGCCAGCAAATTGGGGCCTTCACTTCCAGCGTCCCCTGTGAGGCTTGAGACGTGGCCTCATCAGGTGGCACAGAAGGAGGCCAGGGCAGAGGCCCTTGTGGCAGATGCCCTCACAGGCCTGCAGGGCACCAAAGTCAGGCCCCGGTTAAAATCCTGGCTCTGCCACTGCTGGGCCTCACGTCCTTGTCTGTGGGGGGCTGGCTGTGCCATGTTGGCGGGGCCGTGGGGCACTCCCTGAGCGAGCGCGTGAGGACAGCCCCCAGCGCCCCGCCTGCAAGTGTGGGCCCCTAGGGCCGTCCAGGGTGGCCAGGAGGGAGCCCCCTGCCAGGCCCTCCTCTCGCCACCCTGGGTGGGCAGGAGTGGGCGCTTTGGAGCTGAGGAGGCTGTGGTTGCCTTCCCGTCCCAGTCACCAGCCAGGCCGCTCCGGGCGCTTGTCCCTTGTCACGGGGCTGGTTGGGGCTAGTCTGGGAGGTGAGTAAACGGCCCGCTGGCAAACCTATGTCCTAGTCCTGGGCCCCCACCACCTGGGGTCAGGGCAGATTCCAACTGTGAATCTCTGAGCTGGTGATCACACCCTTTGTCTCAGTCTTGTCCTCCTCCTTAAGTCGGGCTCCCCTGTGGATTCCCACAGTCCCCTAAAACTCGCACAGCCTCATGGCCCCAAGTCTCCTACAATCCCCACGGCCCCACAGCCCCCACAGCCCACACAGTCACACGGCCACACAACCCACACAGCCCAACAGTCACACAGCCACTCAACCCACACAGCCCACACAGCCACACAGCCACACGGCCACATGGCCACACAGTTACACAGCCACACAGCCACACAGCCCACACGGCCACATAGCCCACACAGCCACACAGCCACTTGGCCCACACTGCCCACACTGCCCCCGTGGCTCCTGTGGCCCCTTACCCTCTCCTGAGCCCACATGACATTATGGGATGAAGCTGGCACCATGGCGACGAGAGGCTTTGGGGTGGGTGAGGTCGCCCTCCTCAGTTGCGGGGCTTCCGTGGTCCACTCGAGCTGCCCCCGGAACTCACTGCCTGTTTGGTGTCACACACCCTGGTGTCCCAAGGCCAGGTGGGGCAGGTCCCAGGGGCCTAACAGGTGTAAAGGCCCTGCAGGAACCCTGAGGCCTGGGTTGGACCTAAGGGGTACAAGTCCCTGTGGGGTGCTGCATGACATCCCAGAGGCACCACTGGCCCGTAGCCTGGCAACTCCGTTGCTCCCTGGGTCCAGCTCCCAATGTCACCAAGTCCCAGGATGGCCTCAGAAACCACGAAGTTGGAGTGGCAGGCGGAGTGGGCATGTTTGAGCAGCAAGCAGCGGCCGAAGCCAACTGCCCAAGATTCCCAGGCAGTGGGCCTCCCGTGGGCGAGGGCTGGGGCGGGGAGGGTGCCCTGATCTCCCCAGAGGCTCTCCCTGCCCCGAGCATTTGTCCCCAAGCCAAGCCGTGACCCTTGCAGAGGGAGTCCAGCGCCCTCCCTGGCCACACCCTCCTGAGGACGAGCCACCCAGGAAGCGGCTCCTCGCAGCTTCGCAGGCCTTGCGCTGGGCCCCTCTGAGCAGAGGGACCTGAGAAGCAGCCCCTCTGGGCCACTGGCCCCTGCCGCCCCCGGACGAGGGCAGAGGGAAGGAGGTGTACTGGGGGCGCCCAGACGGTGGAACTTACAGTGGCCACCCCTCCCTGTCTCTTGGTAACCCCGCCCCTGGTATCCTCAGGGATGTGGGTATCCTCAGGCCAGGCCTGGAGCGCCTCCAGCAGCTCCCACCTTTTCCCCCGCCCTCCCTGCCTCCCCACAACCTCAGGAGCACTCTCTGGCTGCTGCTGCCTCACCAGTCCTTGGGTGGCTGCGTCCCTCCTGCCCTCCCTCTCCAGACCCCTGCCTGCTGACAGCACCCCCTCATTGCAGATGCCAGCCCTCCAGAAGGCAGCCGGGGTGGGCTCTGCGGCCTCTGAGGCATGCACTAGGCCCCTGGCAGGCGGCTTTACTCCAGGAGCTGGCCCACGCCACAGGATCCTCCTGGCAGGCCGGACCCCAGAACTGGGAGCCCACAGCTCCTTAGAGACCTTTCAACAGGCCTGATCCCACCTACCACCATGGCTCAGAGCACCCCACGGATGCCTGAGGGAGGTTCCCCTCCCTCAGCACCCATCTGCCGGACCTAGGAGATGTGGGGCCTGGCAGGGAGGGGACAAGAGTCTGTGTTCTGTCCCAGAAGCCTTCTCTGAGCACCACCATGTGCAGGAGAGGGTCATCTTCACTTTCCTTTTATGGCTCAGCACAAGATGTCCAGGTAGAGGGACATCAGCCAAGGTGCTGATAAGGCCTGCAGGGAGCACACAGCCAAGGGCTGAGCAGGGGGTGGGCGCAGCTCTCCCACTGGGGCCGCTCAGGCTGGGGGTGGCTGGGCTGAGTGAGGCTGTACTCCCTGGCCTGGCTTCTTGGAGTGGTGGGCAGCCCTGTGTGTGTGTGTGGCCTTGTGGGACACAACAGGAAGAATGGCCGGATGCCAACAGGTTGGAATCATCTCACTGTTGGAGCAAAGCTGGACTCGTAAGCATACTCACCAATGAGGATGGATGTGCTCTGTCCAGGAGCGCCCGTCTCTCCATCCTCCCCCGGGACTCCTCTAGACCCAGGGCGAAGCCAGGGAACAGCAGGGGCTTCTTAGTGCTCTGAACATCTCAGATGAGGAGAGGAAAAGAGATGGGCAGGTAGCCTGCGTGTGGGTGCTGCCAGGCTAGGGCTGCCAGCTTCCTGCTCTGTCCAGGGCCTTGTGCAGCGGCTTGGGGGTGAGGCTGGGGCTGCTCAGGACCCCAGGGCCTGGGGGAAACAGTAAGAGGTGGGAGTCCCTGTCCCCAGCCGCCGCCTCTGAATGGGGGCCGAGACTCAGTCACTTGATGTCCTCACTAGGCAGTGCTTGCAGGAGGTGCCCAATTAATGCTACACTGAATAAAGGAGGAGCTTTCTGACCCTCCAGTGGGGGCACTCTCCCTGCAGGTGGGGCGTTGGAGGCAGAGAGCCCTGTCATCTGAGGCGTGACAGGGACCGTAACTGAGGAGTGGTGGGGACCAGTGCCCCTCGGCTCCGTGTGAGCAGGAGCTGCCTGCGGGCTCCAGCCTTGCATTCGTCCTGGCTTTCCTCAATTCAGAGTGTGTTTTGTTTGCTTTCTGTTTGTAGGATAACTTCTATTTGCCACCCGCGATGCTTGTTTTCCGTTTCCACTGGTGCTGTAAGATTTCCTTTCAAAATATAATCACTTAAGTAAAAAAAAATCAATTTGAAGAAAACTCTCCTGTAAACAGTAGTGAAGCAGGTGGGCGGATGCAGGATGGAATGTGGCCCTTGGGAGTGGGTGGGGGGGTGGAGCAGGAAGGGGTGGGGAGGGGTGGACCCCCTGCTGCTGCCTGGACTGGCTGGGCCTCCATGGCTGCTGGCCTTCGGCTGAGGCGGCCACTGGTAATCCACGTCTGGAAGTGGCTGTGGCTGCTGGTCCAGCTGGGGGCTCCCGGGGTCCCCCCATCCCAGCCTCATACCCCCTTATGCCCTTGAACCCTGGTCAGTTGTGCTTTTTATTTGCCTGTTAACCTTCCAGCACATTTATTGGTTGGGAAGGTGGCAGGGGGTGGAGCGTTTCGGGGGAAGTCTGGGGAGCTGTGAGTGAGCAGGGGGCTGCTCCCGGAGCCCACCTCAGTTGGGGTCCTTCTGTCCCACTTGGGCGATGGTAAGAGGCAGCTGTTTTTGGCTGCCTCCCTACACAGCCTCTCTCCCCAGAGGGTAAACTGAGGCCCAGGGTGTTGCCTCTTGCCTAGGGCTGCATGCCTCAAGGGACAGCATGGGGGACAGGCTCTGACTTCTCTGCTCTCCAACAAGGGCTGGTGTGGCTGTGCAGAGATCAGGTGTGTAGGTGTCCAGCTGGTGAGTGTCTCAGGCTGGGCCCTTCCCTCTGCCTCATGGCCCATCATCTGACGCCTGTGGGTTGGGACTTCGTGGCGGTTGCCCTGTTCTCTGATGCCATTTTTTTTTTTTTTTTTTGAGGAAGATCAGCCCTGAGCTAACTGCTGCCAATCCTCCTCTTTTCGCTGAGGAAGACTGGCCCTGAGCGAACATCCCTGCCCATCTTCCTCTACTTTATATGTGGGACGCCTACCACAGCATGGCGTGCCAAGTGGTGCCATGTCCGCACCCGGGATCCAAACCAGCAAACCCCGGGCTGCCGAAGTGGAATGTGCACACTTAACCGCTGCGCCACCGGGCCAGCCCCTCTGACGCCTTTCTTGATGCACGGGGTAGAGCAGGACACACACACATGCACACACACTCCGTGAGGCACATGGGAGGATGGGCTGGGGCCCCGGTGCAGACCCTGCCTGTGGCTGGAGGTCATGTCATCTGGCTGCTGAACCCACACGGACACGGAGGAGGGGCACAGACCTTGCACAGACGGGGAAAGGGCCCTGGGTGCCAGAGGCTGCAGGCCTGGACTCGAGTCCTGACTTGGTCACCCTGCAGTGAAGATGGAGCTCACAGGCCAGGGCTGTCACCTCACTGTGCCCCGCTGTCACCTCTGCCGCGGGTCAGGTGTGGGGCAGTGGACAGGGGCTGTCAGAGCCCAGGCGATGCTCACAGGGAGTGGCTGGGAGTGTTACCAGCTCTTAGCTAATGTAAGCCCTGATGTTGGTTCCCCTACAGTGACCCGGCAGAGATGGGTTAAAACTACAGGCGCACATCCCCAGGTCCCTGGGTCTTTAGTTACACTCTATGTAAATGCTTGTTTCTTTAACCTCTGACCCCTGAGCTGTAGAGCCAAATAGAAGTTACAAATTGTTAAAGTCCGGATGGCCTCACCCTGGGCTCCCACTAAATCTGCAGCTATCACAGGACCTTGAAGTTCTTTTACAGAGAAACGCATGTCCAGGGAATATCAGGAAACCAAGGCTTCCCAGGCCCGACTCCTCGGCTTCCTGACATCAGAGTCTCCCTTCCACCATGGAGATACACGGCCACGCACGCTCATCCGAGCAATCCTTTGTCTCCTCTGCTGGATGCAGCCCCGGTCACAGGCCGATGGGAAAATGCTGACCAAGAAGGCCACGGCCCCCCTCCCCTACCTAAAACTCCAAATAAAATCCCCTACCTGTTTCTTAAGGGGGAGGAAGCAACTTTGGGGGCACTGGCCCTTGCTTTGCTCCCTCTGCCTGGCAAAATAAAGCCTTCCCTTTTTCTCCCAAGACTGTTCTTGGTATCTGGATTGGCACCGGGATCAGAGATGGGACTTTCGGTAACAGGAGCCTTGAGCCCCGAGCGCCTGGCGCCACTCAGCCCGCAGCCTGTCAGCGTGCAGATAAGGAAATGGAGGAGGGTCCTCGAGTCACCTGCCTGGGTCTCACGAAGAGCTGGTGACAGAGCCAGGCGCAACCCCAGGCCTGCCTGCTCCCCATTCAGGAGACCCAGCCGATGTCCCCTCCCCTCCGCGGGGGGAACTTGCACCACTGACTGCGCCCCCCCCCCACCCCCCGCCCCGGCTCAGACCCGCCCTCCCCGCCCGGGACAGGAGAGGCGGCCGTTTGTTTGAACCGTGTGAGACACCCACGTGTGTAAAGACAGCAGCCATCGGAGCGCAGTCCTGCGGGAATGGACGGTGTCTCTGCTTCCAGCCTCTCTGCCCTCCGCAAGGGGCCTGCGCTGGCTGCCTCCACGGCTTGACCCGCCCCCAGCCATCGCCTTGGGACCTCCAGGCCCCATGACTTGCCATTCTGTTCTGTCCCAGACAAACCCCAGGGGCTGGACCTGTGGGTCATTTTGGGGATTTCATGGGTACAAACGACTCCAGGACAGATCCTTAGACACAGAGCTGGAGCAGGAGTTGCCGACTGATTCAGCTCGATCACTGACAGGCTCGTTGGGGCACAGGCCTTGGACCCCGTCTGCCTCTCCCCCTGCGGCAGGCAGGGACCTCTCCAGAAGGCCGTAGACTGCCTGGCTGGGGCTGGGAGCACTGCCTGACAAGAAGCTGTAATTCCACTTCTGCTTGGGAGAACTTGGAGATGCTGTGGGTGGGAGGGGCTGGGGGGAAGGGGTCAAAGGACAGTGAAGGCTGCTCCCTGTGAGCCAGCATGGAAAATGGGTGGGCCTGAGGATTCCCGGAGGGTACTCATAGTAATAAAGAGCAGGAAGCTGCTTGTGCCCCCCGCACCTGTGCTCCTCTGGGCCCCCAGCCAGGCTGACCTGACCCCCTCCCCACAGGCCAGAGCTGCACGTGGCCTCTGGGGCTGGGCAGCCCTGGACCCCGACTAAATACTCTCCTGGGGGTCTCACCGCACTGAGCTCCTGAAGACTCAGCCCCTCAACCCTAGGACTCTCCCTCCCATCATGGGGCCTGGAAGGCAGGTGTCAGGACTGCGAGGCCATGCAGCCCATGCGCACCTACTGTGCGCCAGGCCCTTGAAAGTGCACTGCTTCCCTGTGAAGCAGGTGTGGTCATTCGGGGTGGGGTTGGGGACATGGGGGTCCCAAAGGTGCTGATGTCTCATGGTGGCCGGTGTGGTCCAGGGCCTGTGTGCCAGACTGAGGGTCACCCTGGGCCTGGCTGTGTGTCCTGGCACTCCGGCTCTCAGCACCAAGTGTTCTGGGAGGACCGGGATTCCCTGGAGGCAGGGGCCGGCTCCCAGCTAGACATCAGGTAACTCATTCTGCTGCTTTCATGCCACACAGAAGTCTCGGAGGCGGCAGACCTGGGTCAGGGCTGACCTTCAGGCAAGTGTTCCCCAGCGGCCTGCCTCCTTTGCCTGTCTCCAGAGCAGCTTCCACTTCTGCAGGCCTGCTGCCCCGCTGTGCGCCCAAGTCTTACTTAAACCCCAGGACGGGCTGAGGGAGGTGCCAGGGGAGGTGGAGCCTGTGGCCAGCCCTGGGCTGCGCTCCCTGGGCTCCCACACCTCTGCTGTCTCCCCCTCCCCCACCTGCATTCCCTGCCCTGGCCCCAGCTGCCACTTGGGGTCTGCATCCCAGGGGCCCTGCCCCAGACACATGGGGTGGGGATGCATGACAGTGCTTTGTCACCACCGTGCCTCCCCTGAGGCCTGGCCAGGCCAGGGTGGCTGAGGGAGGCCCTCCCTGAGAGGGAGCTCCAGCCCAGTGGCTCACTTACCTAGCACAAGCCGGTTCCCCGCGGCTGCCAGGGCAGCGGCAGGGCGGTCTGTGGCCATCCAGAAGCCAGGAGTCCCGCTGTCTCAAGGGCCTCCACAAGCCTCCCCTGCCTCCTGAATGCCCTGGGCTCTGCCCTTCTCTGCAGGCCCCTGACAGTGTCCATCAGCCTCTCTTGGGTCATTGCTACCTCTTCCACGCTGACCTCTGAGCTGATCACGTGAGGATTAGAGCCAGGAATGAAGAAAATGAAAAATGGGCCACCCCGGGGAGGAAGGGTCAGGAGACTGGGCCGGGCCAGCGCTTGTGGCCGTGGGCCTTGGGTCATTAGTGAGCCCCCCAGTAAGAGGGGTCAGAAGGGCGTCTAGGCTCAGAGACTGTGTGAGCCCCAGGGCAATGAGGCGTGCTCATGCCCAGCTCGGCTCCTGCACATTTATGCCCTTCATCAGTGGCAGACACCACTCAGTGCCCTCCCCAGCCCCATCTGGCTGGCCATATCCCACTTGCAGCTCTGATGGCCTCTGTCTGTGGACTCGAAGCCGAGCCTTGGCGAGCCCTGCTCAGTGGGCAGTGCAGCCGCTGCTCCAGGCTCCAGGTGAGGGTGCGGGAGCAGGACCCTTTTGAGGGGGATGCTGCTAGCAGGCCACAAGAAGGAGGCGCTAGTGAGGATGTGAGGGCAACAGCGTCCGGCAAGGGAGAGCAGCTGCGACTGGCTCTGCAGAGCTGCTGGGCCGCCCCAGGCTGGTCAGGCCGCCTCCCAGAGTCCTCAAGCCCCTCAGCCACGCGGTCAGGTGCGGGGCCTGCTGTCCAGGCTCCTGATGGGAACAGGCCTCTCAGAGGGCCTGGGACACTCCGCAGACAATATTGATGCTGCTTCTGCCCAAACAGCCAGATGCCAGATATTAATTCCAGGCTGTGTTGGAAACGTGGAAACTGATGCCCACAGACCGGGGAGGACAGACTCGCAGTGGCCGCTCTTCAGGAGGTGGTGACTGCGGAGGCGCTGGCTGGCAAACAAAGCTCTCGACAGGCGACATGTCCTGTTGCCGTCTCCTCCCCAGGGTGTAGACATCCCTGAGCTCAGGCTCCCGGGTCAGGAGGAGGGCTGGCTGGTTCCTGGCTCCACCAGCACCTCGTGACTGTTGACTCAGCTTCTCAGCTTCTCTCAGTGGTGGCCATGTCCCCTGCCCCTGCCCCATGCCCTTCCCACGCCCCAGCCTGGGACATACGTGGTGTGCACCAACCTGCCAGGCTCCGAGAGTGGCATTCTTGGCCTGCTGGGAATTGCACACAGGAAGTACTTAATACTTGTTTAGGCAGCTGCTGAGGGCCTCCTGCTGGTGTCTTGAGCTCATGTCCCACCTGCAGCTTCCAGGCAAGGCTCTTGGCCCCCCTGGGCCCCTGCAGCCCCCACTAGCGATCCAGGGCCCCACCTAACATCCCCCAACCCCTCCTCCTGCGTGGGGAGCTGGTGCCTCTGTCAGAAGGGGTGGTAGGTATGGGGCAGATTCTGGGTGGCTAGTCTGTCCTAGGTCAGTCAGCTTCCCGGTGCCTGGCACCCATCCCAGAACCAGGGAGGCGCCAGCAGCCTGGAGAAGGCGAGCGTGGGGGCCACTCCTCTTCGCCCTCCACCCCTCCCCATTCCCTCCTTTGCCATCCAGGGCTGCAGCTGCAGGACCAGCGAGCATCGCAGAGCTGAAAACCGGCTCTGAGAGGTCCCGCACCTGAGTCTGTGATTGCGGTACATGCCGGGTACTATAGACTGAATGTTTGTGGCCCCGCTCGATTCTTAGGTTGAAATCCTAACCCCCAAGGTGATGGTGTTAGGAGGGGGCGCCTTTGGGAGAGATGATGTCATGAGGGTGGAGCCCCCATGAATGGCATTAGTGCCCTCATAAAAGAGACCCCAGAGGGCTCCCTCACCTCTTCTGCCATGTGAGGACACAGTGAAAAGGTGGCTGTCTATGAACCAGGCTGCGGGCCCTCATCGGACGCCAGATCGCCTGCTCCTTGATCTGGGACTCCCAGCCTCCAGAGCTGTGAGGACTACACTCTGTCGTTGATAAGGCCTGGTCTGCGGTGTAGCTGCTGCAGCAGCTCAAACACACGGAAGTGCCAAATCTGTGCAGTAACCTCTCTGAGCCTCGGTTTCCTTGTCTGCCATATACTGTGTGTTGGGGGAGGGGAAACTCCTCCCAGACACACGGCCTGCCCAGCCCCTGTGCTCTCTGGTCGGGTTGGGGCACTGTCATCTTCCAGTGGCTTCAAAACCCCTCTGATCCTGCCCAGGTCCCTCCTGCTCCTCTCCTGAGACCTCCTGGCCCCGCCCAGGCAGCTGACCCTTCCAGTGTTCTCATTGCCTTATGGGGCTGCCTCCGGAGGCCCCGCGGGCCGATGCTGCTCCATCTGCCCCTTTCCAGGCCAGCTGGTGGCCCAAAGCTCAGAAATGCCCACGTCTCCTACTGCTGACCCCAGCCAACGCATGTGTAGACTCTTCCCTTGGCTGCCAGACCCATCACCACCCCTTGTTCTGGGCCCCAGGAGGCTGACCATGTGAGCCGGACCAATGTGCTTTGTTGGGGCAGGATGGGCAGTGGGAGGAAGGGAGGTAGGGGACTGGCAGCCCGTCTGGAAGCCCTTAGTTCCTGGTGGCCCCTCCCCTGGGAGCATCTGCCGCCCCTCCCCTCAGCCTCTGGCCCAGCGTGACCCCTCCATGGGCCCTATCTCCCCAGTCTCTGGCCGGAGGGTAAGGGGTGCTCTGGCCAGGCCCTGACTGGCTTTTGGGCTCCCCCATCACCCCTTCCTTGTGGGCATGTGACATACTCAGCATAACGACAAAAGGACCCCTGCTCACTGAGGCACTCGGCAAGCCCAGAAAACCCTAAAGAGGAAGGACGCCTGCAGACACCCTGCAAGGGGCCCAGCCCGGGCGACTTTCCACAGGGGTGGCTCTGGGCTTGGGGAGCCTTGTGACCTGGATGCTTGGTTAAGCACCTGACTGATGTCCTCCTCAACCGGGACACTGAGAACCGGGGCCAAGGGCTGGGGGGCCATTGGGGCCTTGCTCCCTCTCTGGACCCCTGCTCCAGCACATGCCCTTCAGCCATGTGTGGGGTCCCTGCCAGAGCACCCCTTCCTCCCTCTTCCAGAGGCCCATCTTCCACCTTCCTCTGCCCGCAGTGACCCGTGGGTCCCACAGACTCGCAGTGTGCTCTGGAGTGGGGTCCCACCTCTCAGGCCAGCTTGGCTGTGCTCCTAGCCCCTGCCAAGGGGTCTCAGAATTCACAGGTTTTGGGAGGAATTCCCTAAACACAGTTGTATTTAATCCAAAGGCTGAGATGCTTGGGGCATGAGCAGGAGTGTGTTAATAATGGCGGGCGGTAGACAGCGGAGCCAGCGATCTGCCCCCAGCACAGGACAGGAGGGGGGATCCACCCCCAGCACAGGGCAGGAGGGGGGATCTGGCACAGACCTGGAAGGAGGAGGGAGGGATGGGGCAGCCTTGGGCCTTGGTTGAGGTGGAACCAGGTCTGCCGGGCTCTGGCCTCCTCCCTGACTTTCATTCTACGTTCAAACTTGACCCCGGATCAGGGAAGTGCAGGGAGTGGCCATGCCCACCTTGAGGCATTAGTAGTTCTCAGAGGCTGCCGGGAACAGGGCCTCCTCCTCCAGGAAGCCTCTCAGAGGTGTCTGCAGACCTAGGCCTCCATGCTGCTTGGTCCCTTGCTTGCCCCCAGCCCTGGACTGCTTAGGAAGCTCTCTGAGTCCCAGCCGGGCCTTGGGTGGGCTCGCATTTGCACCAGGAGCCCCTCCTGCCTGGGCTCCTTGGAGGTTCGCTCTGTGACCAGGGCTGTTCTTTGAGTCCTTGCCCCGGCCCCTGCCTGCCCTGCCTGGCTCCTCTGCCCCCGGCCCCGCCTGAGGGGCCTTGGAAGGGCAGGGAGGGCCCATCGCCTGCCAGGCGCATGCCACACCCTGAGCATCTCCAGGCACCTTGCAGACAAGGAAACTGAGGTAACAGTGCCAGCACAGGTCACACAACCACCTGGGGCGCCTTCAGGTTCACCCTGGTGGGCATGCCTGCCAGGAAGCCGGGCTTTTCCAGGGGAGGTGCCTCGATGTGGCGGGACTGCACGCATGTGGTCGAGGCCTTCTCGACCCTCGGAAGGAGAGCGGGGAGGCCATGGGCCGGGGTGGGCGTGCTCAGGGTTACCTGTGGCCCTCTCACTGCTGAGAAGTCGGGACATAGCCTGCTGTGGCCTTCGGAGGGAACAGATCCATTTGTCCCACCGCTCGGCCATAGCGCCCAGTGGCCTTCCCTCCCGGCCTGGCCTGGGGTCTTTCCCTGCCAGCTCCGCACGGGTTGGGAGTGCCCCTGCTCTGATTTTCTGCTCATGTCTGCCTCCTCCAGCTGCTCCCACTGCGGGATCTCTCATCATGCACAAGCTGAGCTCAGCCACAGCTCCCGGGCCTCGCGAGTTCCCCTCTGTGGACTCCTCCCTGGCGCCCCGCCCTTCCCAGTGGGGAGATCTTCTTGTTTGGTTCCATGTGGCCTATGGGGTGGGACCTGGCGTCTCCTGAAATGAGCCTCCTGGAGCTGTGTGGACCAGGCCCGCCTGCCCCTCCAGCACCCTGATGGCCCTGAGCTGCTTGTCCTCCTGGCCTGGCCTCTGGGCCCACTCGGGGGGTCTCCTCCTGTCCTTCGACTAAGCCCCCCTCACCCTGGGCCGTGGCATTCCCAGAGGCAGCAGTAGTGCTGGGGCCCTTCGCCTGGAGGCAGCGGTGTGCTGAAGCCGCTCCCGCTGAGAGGGAGCTAGCTCTCTGTTCAACTCCCAGCTCAGGGACATCCTGTTGTCAGCGTTGGCATCTGCCCCGCCAGGTGGAAGCATTTACACCCGGAAATCGGCAACCGCAGCCAGTCAGAGCCCCTGACCTGTCCCCTGCGGCTGTGCAGCATTCACCAGCACCTCACATCGGCCAGGCAGCCACCGCTGCAGGACTCAGGGTCACCCATGAAGAAGCCCCATGGGGTTTGGCCAAGCGCAGCCCTCTGCCGGGCATGGGGGACTCTGCGGGGTGGACGCTCTGCTTCCTTGCCCAGGGCTCTCGCTGTTCGCCCAGACCTGCAGCAGGTACACGTGCCCACCCAGTGCCCTGTGTGGATGGGATCAAGAGACGCTGCAAGAGGCCAGCTGCCCTCACCACGTCCCAGCCCCCACAGGGCTTCCACAGAAAGTGGATTCCCGGAGGGAGAGGCTTCCGCTGGAGAAAGTTAACCCTGGATTGCCTTGGTTCCTCTGAAGCTCACCCAAAAAAGCTCCCAGCCCCTAGGGAACAAGACACCAGAACGTCCAAGGTGTGAGCGACCGCACACTTCCGTATCTGAGCCTGGGCCAGGCCTCGAGGTGGGGGGCAGGCGGCTGAAGCGGAGAGGCCTGCGGGGGTGGGGTGCCACTCACTGGCCGCTTTGCCTCCATTCATCAGCCCGTGGCTCCCCCACCCCAACCTTTGAAGCTGCGATAAAAATTGATTCAGCAAGTTGATGTGTTTCCAAGGAACTGGGTCGATAGCAGAGTTACCACGATCAGGGCAAAGTCACCCACACACCCAACTTCTGCATCGCTGTGAGCCTGGCAGGGCAGGGCAGGGCAGGAGAAGTACTGGCCACATATCTGGGGGCCAGCGCCAACAGCTGGGCCCACCCCAGGGGCTGTGTGGAAGGGAGGGGCTTGGCAGACATGGGTCCCTTGCCCTTGCCTGGCCATGGCCGAGGGTGTTGATAGGTGGCATCCAGTGGCCTGTCCCCATGCGACCCTCGTCCACCCTTGGGTACCGGAGCAGGTCTGACCTGGTGGCTGAAGGTCCTTCCTCAGGGTTCTCTCTGCAGCCCCTGCTCTCCTTCCTCTAGTGGCACATTCTGAAGTGGGGAACTGCCTCTCCATCTCCGCGCTGGCAGCACCTCGCTCTGGCCCTGGGGCCCCAGAGGAGGTACTCGTCCCCAAACGCATGCTCCATGAGGCAGCCTCTGTTTCCTGCCAGCCCCATCGCCGCCCCTGGTCTAGCCCCTCCATCTCTCTGGTCACTTCCTCCTTGAACTGAGTCTGAGTGCCTGCCTGGCCCATAGGGTCCTCACTGCCCCTCAGTGCTTTTGCACACACAGCTCCCTCTGCCTGAGGCGCTCGTCCTCCCTTGTCTGTCCACTGTTAACACGCCCAATCCTTCCTCTGAGCTCCTGCCTGCCTGGAACTGTCCTCCCCAGAGGGCAAGGACCCTCGGAGGATACCCTCTGAGTCTCTCCTGAGGGGAGGCGGGTGGGATGAGGGCACCGCCTCCCCAACTGTCCGTCTCCTGGACACCCCCCACTTCTCCACCCCTGGCCCTGCCTCTACCCATTTCTCATGTCTCCAGCCTTCTTTGCCTCTCTCTCCTCCTTGAACTTCAAGACTGGGTCTGGGGTGCTCTGAGGGGCTGCTTTATTTATGAGAATTTGGGAAACGCAGATGTGATGTTTCCAGCTCATAGCCCCAAATCACTCGCGTCCCCCCGTTAGCGGGGAACCGGCCCATGTGCATTACACACCGCCTAAGTGGGAGCCAAGGCAGCAGTTTTATGACCCCATAAAACTTTGGGAGTTTATTGCTATTGAACAAACATGTAATCTGATGCTTCAAGCTCAATATCTGTAACCAACGGCCTCTAGAGCGGCTGGGCTGCAGCTCCCATGGCCGGGCCAGGCAGCTGCTCAGGCCGAGCCGTGCAGCCTGAGACATCCAGGGGCTTTGGAGCCGATTGGCAATTGATTGGCTACAGGACAGGGCAGGATTTATGGTGACCATGCCGGGGCCTGTCCTTCTGCATACTGAACAGCCCCAAGGGTGGGCAGAGGGGAGGAGCAGCTGCCTAGGACCCAGGGCTCTTGGCAGAGGGTTGGCTCTTGGCTTCTGGGCAAGGGGCTGGTCTGAGGTGCTGAGGCAGAGGCCACAACAAAGGGAGTGTGTGCTCTCCGGAAAGAATTGGGCCTAGCAGAGCTCTTGGTAGGAAGGGACAAGGGGAGAAGCTAGAGAAAGAGTCAATGGCTATGCCTTATACCCCAGAGGCCCCCACCCATCCTTCCATTTGTCCACTTGTCTACGCATCCATTCATCCAGCCAGCCAGCCCTCCACACACCCATCAGTCCATCCATCTATCCGTCTTTCCATTTATCCATCCACAATTTGTCCACCGATCTGCTCATCCCCCCACCTATCTGCCCACCCCCTGCCTGTCTGTTCACCCTCCCTTCGCCCTGCATCTACCTGCCCACCTCTCCGTTCTTCCTCCCCTCCCCGCTGGAGCTTCCCTTCATCCAGGAACAAGGCTGTCCTTCCAGTCCCCAGAGATGACTTTGCCTGGGAGAGCCTCTGAGGGTAACGTAACCATCAGAAGATGCTGACACGAGTGCTTTGGCCTTGGCTGGAGCACCCTGAGCCCTCCGGCCCTGGACATCATCCTCCAGGAGCCCCTTCCTCACGTCTGTATGTGTCATGTGTTTATTTTAAATTATGGAGGCCTCATGGCTAACAGGAGTCTATTTGCTTCCTCCCTTCCAGGTTCATATGTGACTCTGCCCTGGGCTGTTGTGCATTTTCACTTGGTGTGCTTGGGTGCTGTAGCTGTCTCCACCTTTTCTGCAGCTAGAAGCTGTGCTGTGGCCACACCTGAGTCCACATAGCTGGGTCTGCCCCTTTGAGTCAGGCCCGTGCGCACAGATTCCAGGAGGGGCCATCCCTGAGCTGAGGGTCAACATCTCTGGACTCAGGACACTGAAAATCTGGCCCCCTGACCCCGGCTTCTGTGGTACCCAGCTGGAGGGGCCAGGGTGTTCAGTAGGGCTCCTCTCTGGGGAAAGTGGGTGTCTGGTTTGCGTTTTTCCCATTGTCAGGATGTAGCCATCACGTTGCCGTGATGCCTGCTGTTTGCTCATGTCCTTGGTGTTTTGGCTTTGGATAGGCTCGTGCTATATTAATGGTATTAATTTTTTGTCATGTTAGTGTCAAAATGTGCCCAATTGATTGCTTGCCTCTCAACTGTGTGGTTTCTTCTGAGCCACCTGAGAGTGGAGCTTTCACTCACAGCGTCCTCATCTTTGTCTCTGTCCTTAGGAAGTTCTCTCTCTCTGTTTACTTCCAGGTCCTTTCAATGGTTTCCGTTTTTTCCTTTTAGTCCCACCTTATCCTCCAGCCCACACCTGCAGTCCCCACGCCCTGATCAACAGGACACACGGGATTCCTCCCTCCTTCCTCCCTCCTCCCTCCCTTCCCTCCAGCATAAAACTTGTCTCAATAGCCTGGAGCTTTCAGCTACTGAGGGGACAGGCCCGACCTGGTCTCAAGAAGTGCAGATGTGGCAGCATGGATGTACAAGGCGCAGGAGCTGGTGCAGAATCAGGCTGAGAGCTGGGAGGTCAGAGCTGGGGGCTGGAGGAGAGGTGGCAGAGTGAGCTGGGATGCTCTTGTAATGGAGCGAAAAGGGGCTCGTTCGGCTCGCCGCAATCTAGTGCCAATCAATTGCAAACAAGCCGGTGGTTGAGAAAGGAAAGTTTATACGATTAGCATAATCGGAAGATGGCAGACTAGCGTCCTGAAGAACCGTCTTCCAGTCATACAGCACCTTGAGGCAGGTGCACAGGGGAGACGGGCAGGGAAGGAGAGGGTGAGGGAGGTTGACTATCCGGTGAGACGAACTTCAAGGCGCCACGTTGTCTCTTTCCTCTGTCGTTCGCGATGGGGACCAACGCGGGATTTTTCTTTCTGGAGGCCGTCATGTTCCTGGGAGCTCAGAGAACAAAGTTGTCTTATCACTGCTGGCAGATACGTCAGCAAGAGTCCTGGAACTAGCAGATCATGTATTTTGTAAAAGCCAGAGGTGCTTCATCATGGAGGCTGCGAGCAGGCTAGAATGTATCGAGACTAGTGATTCGGGGCATGGTTACAGTGTTGCTTCCTTTCCCTAAGATGGCTTCCCTCATGCTAACTCAAGGTCTAGCTGTTACACTCTCAAGCTGTGACTGACACGGGGTGGGCAGGTTGCCAGGTAGCAGAGGGGAGCCCTACTTTGTCCCTGTGTCAGGTGTTCAGGACACTTGGGGGGGCAGGAGAGGGAAGGGGGAGGCCTGAGTGGCTGGAGTCCCTGCTCAGTTTGCACCTGCCGCCATCCACTCTCATGCAGACTCAAGGGCTTCTGGGAGGAGGCCCAGCCCTTGTCCGACCCCATTGGAGGTACAAACTAGAGGGTTCCAGCCCTGACGGTCCTGGTCGGAATCCCAGCTCTGCCCCTCAGGAGAGATGCTGACCAAGCCTCTGCGTGTCTCCGAGCCTCGGTTCCTTCATCTGCAAAATGGGATGATGAGTCAATGAAGCAGCAGGGGTGCCTTGTCCAGCACAGTGCCTGGTGCACAGGAGGCACTCTGGAACGTTCCAGAAATATTTCCTCCTACCAAGAACTTCTGGGGCCCCTTTGTCAGAGGCTCTGAATTCCTGGCCTCTGACCCCTTGCTTTGGCCCCTCTGGGCCCCTCGGGCTGGGGCCCAGGGCATGGGAAAGTGGCATGGAAGTGGGTTCCTTGGGCCTCTCTGTGTCAGAGGGGTCCTGCTACTTTAGGTCTCCCCGTGCCCTGAGGCCAGATGCCTCTCTCACAAGGACTGTGCCTTCAGTGGGGGTGATGTAAAAGCTGGACGGACTCGTCTATGCCCTCAGAAGCCAGGCGGGCGCTCTCCCCTGACCCAAGCCTGTCGGCGGCTCCTCCTCCTTCGCTCTTCCTGACGGTGGTTCTTTCCCTCCAACGCCTTCTCAGACCCGGACGTGCTGCTCCCGAGTGAGCGTCACTCCTCCCCGAGGCAGCTCAGGACCCAGTGGTGCGTGTCCCGTCCCAGCGACCTTGGCGGCCGTGGGGGCTGGGCCACATGGAGGCAGAGTGGGAGAGAAGCCTGTTCCTGGCCCCCCGGCAGTGAGAGCGGCCACGGGGCACCCATGGGTGGTGGAGCCTGAGAGGGGAGCCGGACCCAGCGCAATCAGCCGACAGGTCGGTCGTGAGATGGACGGGCGTGGCCTGCTGTGCCGCCTCCAAGGGATCAGTTCTCGAAGAGAGAGCTGAGGAACGTGACAGGCCCCAGGACTGAGCTCCCACCCTGGGGCTGGCAAGGGAGTCTCCCTGGGGCACAGGCGTGGCGAAGGGGTCACAGATGTCCTGCGCATGGCTGGGACAAGATGGGGCCTAACTATGATCAGCTGGACCTGTCCCGGGACACAAAACCCAACAATTCAGAGTGAGGTGGAGAGGCAACCTTGGCTGGCCACGGAGAAGAAAGACGCTCGGAGTCAGGCTACAAAGTCCCACGAGTCTCCGATGTGGTTGGATGCTGGCACAGATACCAGCACTGGCCATATTAAGAGAGGTCAGGCCCAGAGGGAGGGAGGGGACAGGTCTGCTGGGTGAGGAGGGGCCTGAAGCTGCGGCAGAAGCAGGTACCAGGTGTTTGGTACCCAAAGCTCCACATGGGCCCCAGAGGCTGCCTGGGCCACGGGCAGAGGAAGAGGAGGAGGAGGGCTGTGCCTTTGGGTGGCCCATGTCAGGAGGCAGCCTCGGGAGGCGGAGCTTGAGGCAGAGTCACCTGGTCTGGGCGGCTGTGACACAGGACTGGGACAGTCCATAGGGGTACCAGCCACAGGGGTGCAGGCAGGCCAAGTCAGGAACAGCACCCTGGGACGGAGCCAGTGGGCAGGGCAGGGCGGCCATCTGGGGCTGGGGACCTGTGGGAGGCCCTGAGGCCCGGGCCTGTGTCTGGATGTCCCTCGTGGGCCCCGCCTCTCCCCTGCAGCAGCCTGAGGTTGTGGCCGGAATGCAGCCCGTTCGCTCCTGGGCGGCCAGGCGGTCGGGGAGGTGGCCGTGCCTCTCCCATTAACTTGTCGAGTTAATTATCAGCCTCAACGGGCGCGTGACCTGTGGCCTGCGCTGGACGCCTGTCAACTTATTACTGCTAATTGCAGGGACTGGGTGGCCCCTCTGGGCCTCGGTCTCCTGGGTCTCAGCCCCAGCCCTATGGAGGCAGCGGGAGTCGGGAGGGGAATGCAGATAGGGGCTGCAGGGGCTGGAGCCAGGCTGGGCCTTCTGTTGGGCCTCCAGCATGTGTTTTTGTTGGCTGGCCTGGAATCACCAGGATTCACAGAGCCTCTGCCTTGCCGCATGCCCGAGGGTTTGAGAGTGGAGCCGGACAGAGGGCCCAGGGGGTGGGCGTGGCCCTGAGAGTGCTTGCTGGCCTCACCTCTGTTCTGCCCCTCCCTCTGTTCTGCCCCTCGTCTGGCTGCCTTGTGACTGCCCCGCTTGGCCCACACTCCCCGTCCTGCAGGGGCCCCCAGGGCCTGTGGAGGCGGAAGGTCATGGACTCACTCAGTCACAGATTCTCCTGGCTATGCAGCGGGGCAGGGGCCTGACCTGCACCCTCCACGACGTCACCGTCCATTGTTTTCACCCGGACAAGTGCCTCGCTGCCCCCAGCCTCCGGAGCTCAGCACGGTGGCAGATGGCTCTGTTCTTCAAAGATGTGGCAAGGGCCGCTTCTTCCAGCAGGGGTGACCATGGTCACCTCCATGGTCATCTTGGGTGTAGCCAAGGCCATGCAGACCAGGTGCTGTGTGCCCCAGGTGTCCTAGCCCCTCGCTTGCCTCTGCAGGTCCTGCACCTGTGCCCCTGGACTACCTGGCCCCACAGAACCCGTGCTGTGCTCTCCCATGAGCAGGCGGCCTCCACCGTTCACCGTGCAGAGCCCGGGAACTTGCCACCGGCACAGATTTAAACACAGCTCCTGAAGCCTGATGGGGCCGGTGGAGGTGGGCCGGGTGCTGGGAGTCATACCAGGCGCGGTTGGGACTGGTGGGCGGACCTCTCCACGTCCCCAGAACCGAGGCACATGGAGCCGGCTTCATCTCTGATGAATTATGGGTTTAATAGCAGAGGAGCCCAGCAGGCTGCCTGGGATGCTCCGTGCTGGCTGGGGGCTAGGGGCTGGGTTGGGGCTGCCATCACTGGCGGCCGCCTGCTCCCTGTCAGCGGGTGGAAGCAAGCCGAGAGGAGATTTATTTCCCCCGACTTCACGAGGTGCTGTCAGAGACAAGGCTGAGAGGCAGCAGCTAAATAATTGATGGCCCTCGCTTGCTCGGGACCAGCCGAAGCAGCCGGGGCTGGGGTTCGAGGGGAGGGGCGGCCAAGTGCTGGCCGCCAACAGCTGGGAAAACAGCCAGAGGACTGGAGGACCCCGACTTGGGGCTCCAGGGGTGACAGATGCCTTAGGGTGAGTGTCCCCAATAGCAGAGCTTGGAGGACCCCAGGGCCGGCCCACCCCCACTCCCCACGGCCCAACACCCTCACAGTTCCTCAGCCCTGTCCAGCACCTTCCCCCAAACTGTGGGAGAGGAGTGGAGTGGGGTGTGGGGGTGGGCTGTGGCACCCCTCGGCACCCCCTTTCCTGGCATCCTCAGTCTCACTCCAGGGAGCACCCCCAGCTGCCGGGCCATCTGTCCTGGTCCCCCTTGTGCCCTCTTCCCTCCATCTCTTCCTGCCCCTCCATCTCCAGCAGCCCAGGGACACAGGGAGGCCAGGGGCAGGGGGAAGTGCCCCTGAGGAGACAGCCTGCTGGGCACTGGGAGGCTGAGCTTGGCTGCCAGGACCTGGGGGCAGCAGAGACACCGGCCAGGGCAAATAGACCTCCAAATTGGAGTGCAGACCACCACGAGGCCTGGCAGCCCCTCCCTGAGCCGGTCTCCTTATTGATGTGAGGGTCTGTCAGTGAACACACGCTTGGCACCCCAAGATGGCACTCCTCCAGGCAGGGGTGCTCAAAGCCCACCCTCCCTCCTTCTTACCCACTCTGCTCTCCCATGGCAGGCCAGGCTGTTTACCACAGAGGGATTTTATTTGTGTTTATTTGAAATAAAATTTTGCCATCCTCTCTCCTGGCTGCCCCAGGGTTGGGAGGGTCACACAGGTGGATTATTTCCTGTGGCACCCAGGGCAGGGGGCAGGAGTGGGGGTGGGGGGTAAAGTGGCCTCTCCCAAGAGCAGCCACATGGCTCCAGGGCCCACCCGCCAGGCGACAGGGTCAGGCCCTGCCTCGGTCCCCTCCAGGCCTAGGCTGTGTTCAGGGCCCCAGACCTGGGACCCTGGCCTCCGAGGCTTTCCCAGTTATTGGAATGGAAGTGGCAATAAAACACACATCACGCTTCCCACGTGCCCGGGCTTGGGCCCTCTGAGAGGGACACAGGCGTGCGACTGAGTCACAGGCACATGAAGCGACTTGAGCAGCTGACTCCTGGGCCACCACACTCTTCCCATCCGCAGTCCGGCCCCGCCCAGTGGCCTCGGGGCCTGGCGGCCCTGACCTGCCCTGGGTCTGCTCCCTGTGGTGCAAGCGCACACCAGGAAGGTGTTCAGCTGGCAGGGGAAGGCTGAGCTGAACCAGCGTCCCCTCCAGTGTGTTTTCGGTCAACACGTGTTTCGGGCGGTTTTCCTGTCCGTAATCTGCTGAGCCCTTGCTCAAATAGCAGCAGCTTTGCCGCTTTCTAAACACGACTAATCCAATTCGGGCTCTGGGGATTAGAGGCGCCCGGCCCTCGGGGACGCGGCTGGGGTGGAGCAGGCCTTGGCAAGGGTCCCCACCTCGGAAGCTTCCCTGTGGCGGCCCAGCCCCACCCTGTGCCAGTGGCTTGCGTCCTCCCTGCCCTCGCCCTGGATCCCCGTGGCATCTGGTTGCCCCACCGCCGGGAGACACCCAGCTGCCCCCTCTCCCGGAGGACTGCCGGGACCCCGGGTGGGGCGGGGCCTGCTGGGTACCAGGGCAGACCGCGCAGCCTGAGACCCCAGTGGCCACCGCCTCGCTGGCACTTCTGGGCTCTTACTGTGCCGGCTGCAGCCACTTCCCTGCCGGACGACCAGCAGCTCCTGGAGGCCCTGGCTCAGCGGCCTCTGGGGGGCCTTTCACTGGGCTTTTCCCACCCGCGGCAGAAACCACAAAGCTCACTGGAACACACACAGCTCCCAGTTGACAGATTCGATTCACCTCCGCAAATATTGACCGCCGTCTCATCCACTCGCCTCCAGCACACTGGCTTCTCTGAGGGGCCGAGTGCACAGCCACATCGACATGTTTCATCCGGGCCCCACCATGTCGCTGGGTCACCATGAGGGAGCTGAGGCTGGGCTGGGCCCCCAGCTGGTAGCCCCCAGCTGGGGTCTGTCCGCTAAACCCAGGTCAGCAGCCACAGCCACGGTGTATGCCTAGAAGGTGGATGGGGGCTCAGGCCAGTGGAGGGTCTGCCATGCCTGGTGGGCCGGGGCCACGCTGCAGAGGGGCCGAGGGCTCTGCCAGGGCCCCAGGGGAGCTTGGGGAGTCCGGTCTGCCCAGAGTCCAGGTCCGTGTGGGGCACCTGATCAGGGCCTGGTGACTGGACAGGGTCCGGGACAAAGCAGCTCATTGTGAGGCTCCCTTTCCCCTAGCAGGACAGGTGCAGTGCCCCGG
Organism: Equus przewalskii; assembly: GCF_037783145.1. NCBI lineage: Eukaryota > Metazoa > Chordata > Mammalia > Perissodactyla > Equidae > Equus > Equus przewalskii. The sequence continues at coordinate 170,145 of NC_091837.1, read as the reverse complement.
GAACACGGCATGCCACATCTGGAGGCAGCTCCTCTCTGGTCTGGAGCCTCCCCTCCCTTTGTCCGGCCACTTGACTCTGCTTCTCAGATGTTTTGCCCAAGAGCCCTGGACCCTCTCTGTGGTTTCAACAGGGTGGAGTAGGGAGGGGTGAGAAGTGCAGGGTCCAGGGGTACTGTGCCTCTGCCGGGGCGTGTGTGAACCCCTTGAGCCTTTGGGGGCTTAGGGCCCACCCAGGCCAGGACCTCTGCAGGGTGCAATCTGAATTGGGTCTGCAGGGGCCTCAGAGTCTGCTTCCTGGTCTGCCATGGGACCTCCTGCCAACAGGAGGGACTGCCATGTCCTGCCTCAGTGGCCTCTGACTCAGTGCTCTGGAGGCCCCCCTGAGCGGCGGGCCCAAAACCCCTGAACAGAGGAAGGTGCAGCCACTTGTTCCTCAGGCTCCTGTCCTCCAGGCCCACCTGGCGATGCCTCCTACCTTCCCAACTGAGGCTGTGGCTAATCACTCACGCCTTAGAGAGAGAGAGTGGCTGGAGTGGGCCTGAGAGGCAGGGCCTGGACTTTGAGGTGTCCTTGCAGTGAGCCTGGACTGTACACGTGTAGGTGGAGCCGCGGTCCCAGGACAGCCTCTGTCACCTCAGCACTCCTGACCTGGCAGCTAATCTCTGCTGGGCACAGTGGCTTGATGGTGACCCTGGGCACCAGGAAGTTTATCAGAAATGGAACTAATGGACTAAAGTGGAACCAGGAGAGTTGATTTTTCTTCCTGGGGACTTAAATGCTGCTCTCAATCAGGCAGTCAACTCCTGGCCTGGGGCAGCACTGGGGACAGACATGGGTGTAAGAGGATGGCCCTGGGAACAAGACAAGGTCATGTTCCGGCCTAGCCTCTGGGGGAAACTTCTGTGAAGTCCCTTCTCCTCTGACCAGGTGGGGACCCGCCCTCCCCCACGGGCTGTGTGACACCAGGCCAGTTCCATCGTCCCCTCTGGGCCCCAGTGGCCTTGGTGTAACTCCAGGGGCAGCCAGTGACTCATCATTCATTCACTCATTCACACATTTGACAAGCCCTGTGGCAAAGGGAAGGCAATGAGCCTCCACAGGGTGCGCGGTGGCCTCTGTGACCGTCCTGACTGGGTGTGCAGATCCTCAGCATGTGAGGGACCCCAAGAAGAGACCTCCCTCGTCCACCGCTGGAGTCCCCCTGTGCCCTCCGCTCTGCATCCCTGCCCAAGCCTGCCCATCCCTCTTCTGCTGCTGGGCAGGCGAGGATCGAGGCGAGCAGGGCCATCACTCCCTGGTTCCAGCTACTTGAGCCTGAGAATGTGGCTGGGGACCCCACGGGCACTTCAGGCGGCCCTGGGCCTCGTGACGACCAGGGTTGGGACTCAGGACGGGCTCCTGAGCGGCCGGGATGTGTCTCTGCTGCGCTCTCCCCTCCACCCATGTGGCAGTGACAGGAGGTGTTGGCAGGCACTGGCTGAGGAAGGACAGGTGAGCCAGCGCTGGACCTGGTCTCGGGGCCACGGGCCCATGCCAGCCTGACCCTGCGGGGCTGTGAGGGGCCGAGGGGCCCAGAGTGACAGGCGAGTCTCCAGAGCAGCCTGGAGGGGCCGCCTTTCTCAGAGCCTGGGAGGGAGGCGGTCCAGCGCCCTGCGGCCCGGGGGCTGCTGGGTGGTGTCAACATGATTGGCCTTGGGGACTCTGAGGGTTGAATTCTTCATGGGATGTCCCCCAACACACATCGCCCCTCTCTGAAAAGAAGGCACAAACAAAGCCCTGGTGGTGGCGACTGCCCAGCCCAGGCAACAACTGGGATGTTCGGGTCCAGACCAGTATCCTCTGGGAAGGTCTGTGTTGCCCCCTCTCCTGGGGGTCTGGCCACAGATCCTGACGTTTGTCAGGTGTCTGCCCGAGCCTCCGTTTCCCCCTGCATTTGGCAAGCTGCCCAGCAGGGCTGGCATGGGGCTGTGATGAAGCAGCAAGGCCCCCACCCCCTGATGAAAGACCCTGATGCAGACCTGGCCCAGGATGAGGCAGGACCCCTGTGTACCACCTACCTGGTAGTCTTCAGCAGCCCCTCCCAGCTGTCAGCAGGGGCAGCCCAATCAGACTATGGCCCCTGACCTTTCCTAGTGGCCCCATGGACCCTGGAAGAAGTGCTGAGCCAGAAGAGCAGAGGGCAGGCTGAGGGCCGGACTCCCTGGGCGGCGGGGTGGGGACTGGGCACCAGGGTGGAGCAGCCCACTGCCCATCTAGGCCAGTGCCCAAGATGGGTGGGAGACTGGTTGCCCACGATGCCAGCCAGGTGCCAGCTGAGGCCCTGCCAGGCCGGCCATATCTTCACACCCGAGATCCCAGCAGCTCTGGTCTCTGAGCTCTGGGTGTCTGAGCCTTGGTGGGTGATGGGGCCAGGACGAGAAGGTCAGCCCCAGACCCAGCCCTGACCACGCTGCCCACTGGTGTGGTGGCCTCTGCCTGGGCCCTCCCCAGGCCAGTCCCTCCTCACAGGCACATAGGCTTGGGTGTCCTGTGACAATCAGAAAGTTTGAACAGGCGGGGACCCTCAGGCTGCCTCCTACTATGGTGGGGACCACAGCCGGCTGACATGCCATCCAGGCTTCTTCCCTCTCTCCCTGCAGCCCCGCACACCTCCGTCCACTGTGGTGAGCACCGCAGCCCCCCGTTCACTCCCTCAGCCAACTTTTGGGGGCCTGGGCTCTTCCAGGTGATGAGGGTGACTTGCTGTGACAGCTGGAAACTCCACCGTCCCCCAACCCTCGAGAGCTGCTCTGGGAGCACAGGCGTGGGTGGTCCTGGGGTGTGGTTCTGGGACCCCAGATCCTGCCTCTGGAAAGCTGGTGGTGGAAGGTCCTGCCGTGTCCTGGCTGTGAGAGTGCGCCTCGGCTGGGGCGGGCAGTCCCCGAGCGGCCGCGTTGGAACACTGCCCCACCAGTTGGGAGGGCCAGGGCCATGCTGGGCAGGGCTTGAAGCTTTAGGTGGGCTGCTGTGGGAGGCCCCGGACACTGAGCAGACTTGGCGCAAACTTGGTCAATAGGCCCGTTTGCTCAGGACCAAGTGCTCAGGGACTGCTCAGGTACAGACAGGGGCAGGGCAGGCGCCATGTGGTCGGGGGCTCAGGCCTGGGCAGCGGCTGCCCTCAGGTGGCCTGCGGTCAGTGTCTGATGAGTGTAGGGTATGCGAGCTGGCCCCTGGCCCAGGGCCAACCAACTCCAGCTGCCGCTCCTGCTCTGTGCTCTGTGGGACCAGGCTGGCCTTGGCCTTGCTGGATGCTCATCTCTGCTTGGTGTCTCTCCCCCGTGCAGCTTCCCTCACTCCCCACAGATCCTCCTGAGTGTCCCCCTCCATGCACAGTTTCTTTGGGGTACCCTGAACTGAGACAGCCAACCATCAGCACGTCCTCCAGCCTCCCTCCACTCCTCTGCCCTGCCCCCGCTCTCCCCTATCCTGCCTGCCCTGCAGGCTGGGCTGCCACTGGGCTCCTGCCTGGTGCATGGAGGGGCTGGGCTGCCCCTGGCTGAGGAGGAGACCCTCCTGGCTGGGCCTTAGCCCGTGGTCAGGTGTGGCCTGGGCCTCGGGTGAGCCGGCCTGCCAAGCCCATCCCTCCGTGACGGCATGCTGCCCCAAGACGTTCACAGCTGCCGTCACCCTCAAAGTCATGTCAGGCCAGCAGCCAAGGGTGCAGAGGGCCACATGGACTGTGGCTGCAGCTCTCACATTGCTGCTACGAGGGCATGGCCCACAGCCCACTCTCACTCCCCACCTCTGACCAGCCTCTCTCCAAACTCAGACCCTGAGCCCCTGGGCAGGGCCCTCCTGGCCCCCTAGACCTGCCAGTGAGGGCGCAAGGGTGGGCGGCTCCCTCTCCCCCTGGCTGGGTAGTCCCAGTGCCACCTTGTGACCTGAAGTGTGGCCCAGGCAGTGGGGTCTTCATGCAGCAACAACCCCGTGCTGTCCACCTGACAAGGGCCCTCTGTCTGGTTCCCAGTGCCTGAGCCCCCAGGGTCAACATTGACCCCTGCCCTGTCTTGGCCCAGGACCCCAACCCAGTGTCTCCTCCTGGCCTTTGCTGTCAGAGGCCAGTGAGGCCACTCCTCACGAGGTCACCTCTGGACCACGTGTCTCCTAGTCTTTGGTAATCTCAGGGATAAGTTTCATGTGGAGAGGCCCTTTGCCTCCATCTTGTTAGCCTTATTTCTGTCCCCCTAGTCCCACAGTGCAGAGCCCATGTCCTTGTCTGCCCCATGCCCACCATGTGCCTGCCCGGGGCCCCAGTTCCAGGGAGGCCTCCAGGATGCCCAGCCCTGTGGCGCCCGGTCTCCACAGCCACCAAGCAGGTGGGCAGCGGAGCTGATACGCTGGCCAGTGGCCAGCCCTCTGGAGTCACTCCCCACTTGCCTGCTCAGGTCAGCCCAGGGCCTCTCTGGGTGAGGAAGGCAGACCTGTTGTCATGGGTGCAGAGAGAAGGTCTGGAGCAGCCAGCGGGCCCACGGCTGCTCCCTCACACGAGCGAGGGGGCATTTGGCAGCAGCCGCAGGTGAAACACCCACCTCAGAATGTCAGCAATGGATCTGTGCAAAGGGCCTGAGTGAGAACCAAAAGACAAACTGTGCTCGTGTATGTGTGAATTAGTGTGAGAATGTGAGCGTGCAAGGGTGTGAGTGTGTCACTGCACACGTTTGGGTGTATGAGAATGTGAGCAAGTATGCAAGTGTGATATGCACGCATGTGAGTGAGCTTGCGGGTGTGCAAGTGTGTTTTGAGTGTGCGAGTGCCTGTGCACTGAGTGTGAGTGTGCACGTTTGTGACAAGTGTGCATGTGAGTCAGCCTGTGTTAAGAAATGTGTGTGAGCGAGTGTGCAAACACGTGTGAGTGCGTGGTGGTCCTGGTTTCACATCTGCATGGTTGGCTTCCTGGGAGTCAATTTTGACAGCTGGGTGCGCCTGAAGCAGTGGCCGAATGCCTGGTTTCTGGAACTGGGTGACAAGCCTTGGAGGCCAGGGCCCTCACAGAGCAGCCTGGGCCAGACGCGATTGACAGGGCGGTCGGCACCCACCTGGGAGCTGGGCACAGGCTCTGGGGCTGGAGGACACGCCCCGGCCCTCCTCTTGGCCTCAAGGTAACCAGCAACCCCTCAGGGAAAGTGCCCACTGGTTGGGCCTGCCCTGGGCACCCGGATTGCAACTGCAGAGGAGGCTGCCAGACTCCCCGGCCCCCAACAGGCAGCTGGAGGCTCTGGGCTCCACACTGGGTTGCCTTGGGGACCCGGCCCAGGGCCTGACCCTTTGGGGCAGCATCCACCTTCGGCGGGAGCACATGGGCGCTGTGCAGGCTTCCTGTGGATCTGCGGTGAGAGCACCGGCTGGGCGGGGGCGGGTCGCGTGCACACGCGGCTCCTCGTGCTGGCGGGCGTGTGCCGGCAGCGCTGGCTTAGTTAGCGCCGGGGCTTCAGCCCGAGGTACTGAGCCTGCGGCTGAGCAGTGCGGGGGTCAGAGGGGCTGGGAAGGAGAGGCCTGGCCAGGGAAGTGAGGTGACTCTGACTCCGACTCCGGGGCTGTGCTGTGGGTGGGGTCATCAGGGTGCCCCGTGCAGCCTGGGGGCCGCGAAGGTCCTGTGTGTGCTTCTGAAGCCCCGACTAGGACCCCCAGGCGCAGCTTGGGGCCTGGGCTTGCGGCACAGACACACCATCCTTGACCCCATACTCCCCCTGGCAGCAGAACTGTCGACACCCGGCCGCCTGCGCCTCTGGGCCTGGGGAGCTGCTCTCCCTGATTTGGATGGCCCCCGGACCGCGCATGCACGCCCACCTTCCTCACAGCTATTCCAGCAGCTCTGGGTGGTGCTGAAAGCCGGTGTGGTTGGCTCCGTTGGCGTTTTTGGAAAACGGCCTCTCAAGGCAGGGAGGGCCTTGCCGGTATTCCCAGCGGGGTTGCCTGGCTGGGGGTCTGCGCCTCGCCCCTGAACCCCCAGGCTCTTGGCTTCCCCCGCGCAGCCCTTCCTGCCTGGCGGCCCCGCCACCACCCGCCGCCTTGGGGCGCGAGATTTCACAGCGGCGTTCTCCTCACCAGCTTGTGTCTCACGTAAGGGATGTTTCCATTTTTACAGCAGAAAGCAGCAGATTCCAAGCGCCTCAGCCACAGCGGGAGCGCAGCGGCCCCCGGGGAGCTGCCGCCACGTCAGGTGCTTTGTGGGAAGCAGGCTGCTCTGCCAGCCACGGCCCTAATTGCTGTCACTCAGGGAGCCGGCTGTAGCCTGAGGCCTGAGGCTGGCGGAGTGATGGGGATGAACAGGCGGGCAGGAGCCACGGGGAAGGTCTCTTGGGCAGGCACTCGGCCCCGCCTCCGCTCTGCCAGCAGCACCACGCCCAGCAAGCCGCGGGGGTGCTGCGGCGGGGCTGTGCCTGAAGGACACATGTGTCAGGCCGGGTGTCCAATGGTCCCAGGCCCAGTGGACGTGATCCCAGGTGGGTTCGAATCCTGGCATGGCTCCTGCCAGCCCCGTGGCCCTGGCTTGGATCCTCACCATAGCGTCCTGTCCCACGGCTGCTGCAGGGACTGGTCGAGGTGGCTCGCAGTGGTTCTGCTGCCACAGCTGTTGCCTGACTCTATTCTGTTGCCAAATGGTACCTGCGGAATGGCAGCGTCCCCAGGGCTGGGAGGGACATGGTGTCCCCATCACCTGTCAGCGTAGCATGGGGCTGGTCTCCCAGGGTGCGTGAAATGTGGAAGCAGCTCAAGGACTGTTAGGAAGATTTCCTCAGAAAGAAATTGCTGCTGCTCAGGGCACAGCAGGCCCCATGAGCTTGACATCCAAAGGTCTCAGAAGCCAGTGTGAGCTCCACTCGCTCCTGAGGCTTCGAAGGGAAAGGACAGAAAGGGGCAAACAGCACATTCGGTGGTTTATAGACACGGGATGAGGACACTCAGGGACCAGGGGACAGACTCAGCTCTGCCATCATCAAAGTTGTGCCCCTGGAAGGAAGAGGGTGCTGTTTGGCTCATCACGTTGGTGGCTGGGGGGCATCACTGATCCCGCAGTCCTGGGGAAATGGGGAGCGGGAGCCAATGGCAAGGCCTGCAGTGGGTCCTGGCCCTGCGTAGGCAGGGTGGGTGCTGGCCTGTGCCTGCCCCGCGGGGATGCATCCACAGGCTCCAGACAAGGAAGACAGGGTAAACTGAGGCAAATAGGGCCCGGGGTGTGCGTGGGTTATGGGTCAGCATGAGGAGGAGTCTGACCTGGGTCCGGCGGCTGCCGTCTACCTGCCGGGCGTGAAGGGCTCAGGACCACTCGGCTTCGCTGGTCTCAGTGGCCCTGGCCCTGGGGTGTGACCAGCAGGCTACCGAGGTGGTGCTCAGTCCACAGAATCACAGTTAGCCGTGCCTTTGACTTGGAAGGCAAGAGGAGTGTTGAAGTGCTCACGGCAGTGCCCCTGAGCTCCCACACGTGATGAGGCAGGTGCCGAGGAGTCCACGCACAGAACCAGGGCCTGAGGGGCGGCGTTGGCCCCACATTCCCCCAGAGTCCCCAGTGGCCATGGAACCATCTGGGGGTAGCTGGCTGCGATCCTGCCTCCCCCTCAGAGCAGCCTGCTACTTGGGGCCACATCGCCCTCCCAGCTTCAGTTTCCTCCTGGCACCTGCTCCTCTGGGGCCCAGCCCTGGCGGGCAGCCATGCCCCCCCATGTCCACACTGCAGCCTCGGTGGGCGGCTCCAGTCCCCAGAACCCGGCTCTGTCCTAGGTGCAGCCTGCAGGCCTTGGCTGAGGCCATCACCTCCACCTAGGATGCCTCCCCAGCCCCCTCTACATAAGGACCCCATCTCACCTCTGACCCATGCCCGCCGAGAGGACACGCCCCTTTCACAGACAGCATTGGAGCCTCGTTATCTCTGGACAAACAAGGGACTGAGTGAGGGTCAAGGGGCTGGCAGCTGGCCCAGCCACATTGTGACCTGGGTTCTTCATTCACAAGCAGACAGCAAGAGGAGAGAAAGGAGGTGGAGCCAGATGAGATGAGCTCTCCCACACAGGGTGACTGTCTGGGGGTGTCACAGAAGAGGGCAGGGAGGGAAGCTGGGCAGTCTGGCCTGGGTCCCTGCCAGGGCCACATGCAGGCAATTTCTGGATATCCTGTTGTGGACCCACAACAACCACCCTGGTCTTCCTGGGGAGGGTGCCTGCCAGGGGTCACGGACCTCACCGGTGTCTCTGGCCCTCTGGGGGCTCTGAGAGTCGGGGGTGCCTCTCAGATCCCGTAGCAACAACTGTCTCCTTGCTCAGGGCCCACAACCCCGAGCCTGTTTCCCCTCATTAAAGGGTGTTGGGGAGAGGACCACACCCTGCCACCCTCTCCAGGCTTCTAGCCTCTGCCCATCTTTGTGTCACCGTCCCCTGCAGGCGAGTGGCTCATCTTGGGGTCCGGGACCTGCTTCACTATTGGGCAGGGCTGCTGTTCTCCAAGGTGGGGGCCTCCGGGGAGCGGCCTCCCTCAGCCGCAGGAGGGGCCTGTCCTTCCCCTGTGACAGAATTCATAATCGAGCTGCTTCAGAGGGTCTGGCTGCCTTTGCCAGGCTCTGATCCCTTGAGCTTGGACTTGGGGGTGTGGGATGGGGGCCCTGCCTGGCCTTCGTTCTCCTGCAGCCCTGGCATGGGTGCCTTGCCACTGTGGGGGCTACCTTGGCCTCTGTCCATTTAGGAATCTGTTCCCGTGATGCTCTGAGTATGTAAGGATACAAGGACACAGAGACAGAGCCCCTCCAGGAGCTGGTCCTCGGGGCTGCCACCATGGTTCTGATGTCTAGATACACACACACAAGCATGTACTAGTGTGCAGGCGCATGCACACACACGCGTGCATGCTCACACACACATAGGTGGGCTGGTAGAAGGAAAGCCAGATGGGAAACACTGGCCAGCGGGGTCCAGAGAAGTCAGGCCTAGTGGTGGGCTGGGGCTTGGGACCTCCCTGCACCAGAGGTGAAGTATCTGCGGAGGCAGGGAGCCCACGGGCCAGGATTTGGAATCTGAGTTGGATTCAAATCCCATCTCAGTTTCCCAGGGTGTTAGATAAACACTTCCACCTGGCACATCGAGGCACCCACCACCTGGGGTGCAGGAGGCACACGAGGCCTGTGGGGCGTTGGGTCCGGTGCCATGGACCACACCCTTCCACCACAGCAGTGCTGGATTGCTCCTGTGCCCAGCAATGGCGAGTCTGAGGCCCCTGGGTGCTGGTGGCTGCAGTGTGCCCTGGACCACAGACTCAAGGCTGCTCCGAGAGTCGGTGCCCGAGGCCCCTCAGGTGCTGCTCTGTCACGCCAGGCCCCTCTGGTTGTCTGCTCAGCCACCCTGTGGGTAACGAGGCTGGTCAGCGGGGCTTTGCCTGTGCCCACTGGGCCTGTGGACGTGCCCCACCTCCTGGAAAGCCATCCAGCAGCCTGTGGAGCCTGGGCGCCCCCCCGCCGCCCTCCCTGCACTGTGCTGGCTGTGGTCAGGAGCCTCTTCCACTGCCCCTGAGACCATGCACGGGCACTGACCCACAGGACTACGGCTGAGAGGTTCCCGGGGACGGGGTGGGGTGCCCTCTGCGAGGAGCAGTGGCTCGACTCTCGTTGTCCCCGGGCCTGTCCTGCCTACTCACACCCCTGACCCTCAGCTTGCACCCACTCTGCCGGCCGTCCCAGCTCTGGTTTGTGCAGGCCTGCCCCTACCCCCAGGCCCTGGGGGTCCCCCGCTTCATTCTCAGCCTGTGCAGGGTCCCCACTGCCAAACACGAGCTCCCTCCCACCAGCCTGGGGTGGAGGTCAGAGGGCAGACATGCGCCCTGCTCCTGCCCGCTTGCATGAAGACAGGCACACCCTTCACTACTCTCACCCTGCACTGCTCTGTGCCCACCTCACAGCCCCCGCCCTCAGCCCCTCCTGGCCTCATGTCCCCCAGAGGGCCCCCGGGCTGTGCATGCCCGAAATTCCAGTCAGCCCCTCGGCCTCTTTGACAACGACTTTCTGGTTGACACCTGCCAGCTCTCGCTCATCCCGCCTGTCCCATCGTGGAGATGGATTCTCTTGCCTGTCAGCCCAGGATGGGGAGGACCCCAGGGAAATCGAGGCTGCGCAGTATTCAGAACATTCCCTCAGTAGGTGACCCTGCATAGTGAACTGACAATGAAACAGAGACCTCTTTTTGTATTTTTAAAATTTAATCATATATAGACTTATAATTTGGTTTTATTTTTTGGTAGGGCTTTTTTTCTTTATTGTGGTAAAACACACATGACATAAAACTTACCATCTTAACCATTTCTAAGTGTACAGCTCAGTGGCATTGAGTACATTCACATTGTTGTGCAACCATCACCACCATCCACTTCCAGAACTTTCCATCTTCCCAAACTGAATCTCTGTCCTCGTTAAACAAGAACTCCCCATCCCCCTCCCCAACTCCTGGCAGCCACCATCCTGCTTCCTGCCTATGAATCTGACGACTCGGGGCCCCTCACGTATCTGGAATCCTGCAGGACTTGTCCTTTTGTGACTGGCCTGGTGCACCCTCTGTTGTACACCTCTTTGCTCCCGGCCTTTCGGCTTTCTGTGCTCAGCGGCAGTGGGTGGTCCTGTAGATCAGCATCCTGCTCTTGACTCTGAGGGCTCGAGTCTCACTCGTCAAAAGCACGCTTTCATCTCTGGGTCTCCAATTATCAGGGCTTTGTGATGAAGCGATGCTTGCTGCTTCCTGACGCGCAGGCGCTGGAAGACGCATCTTAGACGCGTCAGGACCGAGCCGGAACCCCGGGTTCTGCCCCTCACCCCGTGCCCTGCATCACTACAACATCAGCACTGACTCCGCGACCATGCTCTCTCAGGGGCCTGAGGCGCCAGGCTCTGACACAAACCCCGCAGGCCGCGGGCAGTTCTGGGACAGTGTGGGTGGGGACTCCGTGGCTCCCAGGTGGCCTCAGGACTGCAGGGATGAGCTGGTCCCAGGACATGGGAACCCTGGATGCAGAGTACTCGGGAGGCCCTTCCCTCCACAGTTAGCCTTCCCGACTGGCTGGTCCCAGGCAGGACCTGTGGCCCTGGCAGTGCCAGGCTGGTGCCTCTAGACCCCCTCCAGGGAGAAAGGGGCACTACCTCCTGCTTCTGTGTGAAAAATTCCAGGAAAGCATCTTGATGGCCTGGCTCAGGTCACATGACTCACTCTGCCCAATCACCGTTGATAAGGCCAGGAGGAGGAGCTGTGATTGGCCTAGCCTGGACCATGAGCCCACCCTTGATGCCTGGGGCAGCGTCTGCCTCTGGCAGAAAGGGGTTCAGTCACCCCCATGTTGTCTCCCGCAGAGCCCTTATCCCCGCTTTGCAGAGGAGTTGGACATCAGGAAGGGAGTGGCTAGCCCGGCCCTGTGGCCAACATACAGCCTCATGGGGACTTAAGCTGGACTTTGTGAGTCCTGGTGGAGAAACTGAGGCCCAGGGCAGGGGCACGCTGCCTCTGCAGGGCAGAGCCCCCGTCAGGGTCACACAGTGAGCTGGTGGTGTGACTGGGTGCCTCAGCCCACACCGTACCAGCTCTTCCAAGAAGCCTTCCTGGCTTGGCCTAGCCCAACCCGATGTGGTCCCCAACAGATGTCACACTCCGATGGGGAGACAGGGCTCCCCTTATGCACCTGTCCCCAGCGTCCGGGATAGGACAGGTGCTTGACGCACTTAATGGATTCAGTTGGCTTCCCTGGGTGAGCTCTGAGCCCTGTGCCCAGGAGGTTTGTGGAATTAACGGTTGTGGGTCCTGGCTCCACTCTCCCCTGTCTGTCATTCTCCCCTTGGCCCTCACCCCACCATGTGCCGGCCCTTCTGTGTCCCCTAGGTCTCTTGGCACAATGAGCCCGCTCTGCCTTCCTCCCCAAGTCTCTGGGCCACATAAGCGCGGCGCCCAGACCTGCTTCTGCTGCTGCGGCCTGCTCATGTGTGGGACGGACCGCCCTTGCCTATCTCTGTCAGGGACCAGGCTGGGTGGCCGAACCACCGCACAGAGCTGGGGCCGCGGGACAGGGCCACCGGGCGGGGCCACGTGCTGCGGTTCCCGCCAACAGCCCAGAGCAGCCTCCTTACGGCCCCCGCAGTGTCTGTTTTATAAATTAGAAACACTTGTAAGTGTTTCTAGAGCCCTGGCACGATCCTGGGGCGAGGTTGATGATTCGTGGGCCATGTGGAAATGGCAAGCCTTATAAATGGGAGCCCGCCAGGAGGCCCGTTATGGAGATTCACGCCGATCCTTAAATATTGGTGATTAATTTTTTGAAAACATCTATAAAAATAAGAGATTTATGCCTAAAACAATACCATATACCATGACAGGAAGGGATTAGAGTCAATTTATTCATGTATTAGTCAAAAATTCAATTTCATATATTGTACAGGAAAATTAAAACCCTTTCTGCATTTTATTACAAATTATGCATTCTCCATATATGGAGATAAATAATTGATAGTGTTACAAATACTTAATCTAGAAAATATTTATTGGGAACAGACAACTCATTTTTCATGTTTTGTTGAGGACAATATTGCACACTTTAAAAAATTAATGATGATTTTTTGCAAGGAAAAAACATCTAGGGGCCAGCCCAGAGGCATAGCGGTTAAGTTCGTACGGTCTGCTTCTGTGGCCCGGGCTTCGCCGGTTCAAATCCTGGGTGCAAACCCATGCACCACTTGTCAAGCCATGCTGTGGCAGGCATCCCACATATAAAACAGAGGAAGATGGGCACGGATGTTAGCTCAGGACCAGTCTTCCTCACCAAAAAGAGAAGGATTGGCGGCAGATGTTAGCTCAGGGCTAATCTTCCTCAAAAAAAAAAAGAAGTCTACATCCCAATTCTTTTGTTTAGCATCACATCCTAGCCAAGGAAATGCAGCTGGGTGGCAGGACCAGGACGCAGGGCCGGGATGTCCACTCCCTGAACCTCGCTGTGGACTGGCAGAGGGTTTCCAGCGTCCTGTCATTTGGCCAGCCCTGAGCCTCAAGCCTAGGAAGATGCATTTGGAGAGTGTTAACATATTGTTTTCCTTCTGCTGCCCACACTCTCCTTGGCTTGTAATTTAAAAATAAGTGTTTCTGACATAATCTCTGAGAAAGCACCAAGTAGTGGCATTTGAGGATGGACTCACAGAGCCAAGAAATCAACATTCGCCAATTTTCAGCCCAGAGAATCACAGAGCTGAATTCTGCAGGCTCCCAGCTCAGGTCCTAGGCTTGGCGCATGAAGGAAGGCAGGCCTTGTGGGTGGCGTGAAGCAGGCGCTGGCCCTGGGGCAAGTGGCCTCGCATCCCATGGCCTGCTCGGCCTGCTCGGCCTGCTCTTCCAGGACTGTGACCCCCAGGGCCTCCCCATCAAGTGCTGTCCCTGTGAGGGGAGCTCCCAGCCTCCACCTGGATATTTGCCTGGGGCCCATCTTGCCCCGGGCTCCACCCCATCCCATCTCAGAGCTGGCACCACCCATCCATCACCCCATCCCAGGCCTGGTAGGGGATGAGAGGAACCAGGTGGGGTGCTGGGGCACTGAGGACCCTTGCTCATGACCTCTGCCCTCTGCCCCCGCCGCGCACTTGGGGGCTTGGCGGGTGTGGGGTGGTGGCCGATGGCGGTGCCCCTGTAGGTCCTTGACGCCCCTGTGCTTGTCCACCCCAGGGAGCACTAGGGATTGAATAAACAGCTGCCATGTTTATTAAAAAAGAAATTTGGTGCCTAACAGAAGTGTTGGTTCTATACATAGAAAAAAAGGTTTGAAATAAAAACCAAAACAGTTTCAAAGCACCATGACATTAATTATCCATCTCTTGCTGATGGAAACATGGCTTTGCAAGGCAACATGGTCTCCCCACACACAATGGGGCTCTCGGGGCTCCCGATGAGCCTGGCCCGAGAGTGGGGTGCAGGGCGCCTGGGGCAACGGGCCTCTGTATGGCAGGTCCCACGGGCCAGGGCATGTGGCTCTGAGCCTCAGCGTCCCCTTGTGTAAAACGGGGTGGCCATGGTATGCCCTCATAGTAATTTATTGAACACCTACTGTGTGCCAGGCACAGGCTGCTCTAGGACTCGGGACCCTGTGGGAGACAGAGGCGATGGCCTGGCCTGGAGGAATGGACAGTGGGTGCTGGTCACCAGAGAGACAGTGGAGGCCAGTCCACATGCATCCCTGGGGAGCAAGGTGGTGTCTGACCTGGAGGAGGGAGAAGGGAGAGGAGGGGTGGGCTGGTGGCAGAGCATGAAGGAGGGAGATGGGGATGAAGGCCAGGAGCTTTACCCTGACAAGATAATTCAGCCCTGGGGACATCTGGGTAGACACGTTAGTGAGCCAGCCTGGCTGGGCCAAGGGGCAGTGGCTCCCCACGGAGGGACCAACCTCACTGTGGCCCGTAGCCCAAGGCTCTTCTCTGTCCTGCAGAGCCACTCACTGCCCACCCTGGCAAGGCCCGGGGACCGTGGCTACGTGCCTATCCTGCTGGCCTACCGCAGTCAAGTCCCCTCTCTCGGGCTCACTTTCATGGGCTTCAAGTCTGCAGGGGTTGGCTGGCCTGCCAGCCCAGACATTTGCTGGGAGGGCGCTTTCCATCCACGCTGCCTCTGGGCAGCCTCAGACCCGGCTGTCGCCCCATTTCTGTGTCCAGTGGCGGTCCCCTGTATCAGTCAGGATGGGCGAGCTGTGCTGACCTAACAAACAGAGCAAGGCTTAAAGCAACAGAAGAGGATTTCCTGCTCACAGTAAATGCTGCTGTGGGCTGGTGGGGGGCCCAGTTCTAAGTCATTTGTTGACCCAGGCTGATGGGCAGCCACCATCTGGGATGTCACTGGATTCTGGGCCGAGGGAGAGGGGGAACTTGCAGGCCTCGCACCCCACTCCTGCCCATGGCCCTTTGGCTACAACCAGCCACACAGCTACCACGCCAGAAGGGCCGGCCTCCTGGGTGGGAAGGGGCCGATGGGAAACGCTTGGGGAGGAACGCCAAGAGCTTCCGCCCCCAGCCTCCAGCCCCCCACAGGCCCCACTGTGCCCCCAGCCCGCCGTGTGCAGTGGGGGAATGGCCCCCCGAGTCCCCATGTCCTGCAGGGGCCAGAGGGCACCGAGGGAACCTCACACAAAGCTAGGTTCAAGGCCCTAAATGCAACCCGGGGCCCAATGGGAGCCTGGAGCCCCTGGCCCTGCTGTCCTCGGGCAATCCCCAGTGAGGCCCGAGGCACTGCTCTTTTTCATGCCTCCCTTTGTGAAACAGCGCGAAGGAAACCTTGTTTCAAATGAGGTCGGGAGGTCAGCAGGGGAGCCCTCACAGGCTTCTCCTCTTCTGTGGTTACAGACCCCGCCAGGGAGGGTCCTCAGCCACCGCCCGGCGGATGAAGGAAGGTTTCCTCCTGCCCAGCAACTCAGCGACGACGAGAAATGCCACCAACCAGAACCTTGCTTTCCACCAACGGATTTTCATTCAAAACAGCCGCGCCCGACTCCCCCCTTTTCTCCGTAAAGTAGCTCCTTTCCCTTGCATGCTGGACTTGCCTGGGGCCTTCGCTTACTTGTCCCCAATGGCAATTCCTGAAAAAAGCTCATTTACTGGTAAAATAGCTGGCTGTTCTATTTGTTTAGGTCAACACATTCACTCATTCATTCATTCATTTGCTCATTCATTCATTCACAAACAGCCCGACCCCCCAGGCAACTTGAGCTCACACTCAGCAGGCAGGTCTCCTGGGGGCCAGAGGACACTGATCCCGTTAGACACCCCCCTACTGCCCCGGCCAAGGGATGTGGGGGCCCAGAGGAGCATCGCCAAGCTGCACCAACAGCCGCAGGCGGGCAGGCGGGCGCAGGTGGTATCCAGGGCGATGGCTCCCTGTGGGGACGAGCTGTGCCCTCAGGCAGCAGTGGAGGAATGAGGCAGGGCCTTTGAAGCTTTGCCAACCCTGGAGTGGGCAGGAGAGGGGGAGGGGGCTGTGGAGAGGGGCCACACGCACTCTGTCCCGGTGAGCAAGGCTGTCCCTGTCCTGGCTGCCCCCTGTGCTGGGGCAGGCAGTGGCATGGTGCCCGTGACCCTGCCGCCTGCGTGCGAGGACCTGGCCCCACAGTTCATGTGCTGGGCGTCCCCCAAGGGTGACAGAACCTGGCGGGGCCTGGCCCAGCTCTGCTCACAGAAGGCGTGTGAGGAGCTGGCCCAGACACCTTGGCCTGTCTTCAGCCTGGGAGTGGGTGATGATGGGCAGCCTGGCCTACTCCCTCCCACCTGCCTCCGCCCCCCGCCAACAGGCCCAGCCTTACTGGAGCGCCGCTCGGCCCAGTATGGATTCCTATCTTCGCCAAGGTGGGAGCCATGCAGTGGCCAGCCCAGGGCGCTTTTCTGTTGTGGGGGACACCCAGCAGGCCTGAGCTGCCTCTTCCTCCTGCCTATGGCTTGAGGCTTCTCACCCAGTGTGGGCACTGGGCCCTGCCCTGCCGTGTGTGTAGCTGTCCAGCCCAGGACCCTCCTTGGCTGAGACCCTCTGCCTAGCCCCCTGGACACCACCCCAGGGCCCTTTCCAGAGCTGGGGTGACTGGGACACAATCCCCGAGCTCAGTGTGCATGTGATCTCACCTAGTGGACAGCAAGGTGGTGGCCGGCCCAGAGGGATCATCCGTCGCCTGGCATCACACAGCCATGCCCCTGGGAGAAGCGCATACTCGGTCCTCGCTCCCCTCACTGCATGGGGTGGGCCTCAAGGCCAGGGTGCCTGTGTTGGGACCCCTGGCTGCGTCGCCAGGCAGAGACCAAGGCAGGTGTGCAAGCTCTGGAGGGCAGAAGCCACGACCTCACACGCAGACATGAGCGTGCACGCACAGGCACGCCCACTCATGCAGCATGTTTACAGATATATGTGTCCACATGCACACATGTACCCTCGCACCATCACGTTCACAGATGCACACTCAGAATTTGCTCTGGGGCCTGCGACGAGTACAGCAGGGACCCCAGGCAGGCAGGGTTAGCTGCTGCAGCAATGCCTGGTCCCTGGTGTCGGGGCCTGGCTCTGGCCTGCGAGGGTCTCAGGACTCCAGGCCTGGGCGGGACCCATCTCTCCCTGGACAGACTAACCCAAGGTCCCGAGGCCCACTGGGCCACCACGCTGTCCGGTGCTGGTCCAAGGTGAGGGCCCGCTAGCGGGGCATGGAACTCCCAAGGCCCTCACCCCCGAGCTGCACAGAGAAGAACTGCTCTGCTGTTAAAATAATTTGTTCTGCTCGCCAAGAAACTAACAGCTGCTCACAGTCGCCATGTTGGGGCCACCCCCTGGGGCAGCGATTCTGCTGGATCCAGCGTCCTCTTAGCTTCCTGTGTGGGGATGGACCACCCAGGCCGAGGGTCAGGATGGGCAGAGAACGCCCCTGGGAACCGGGCCACGTCCTCCCCACCACTTCCAGGTCTCTGAGGCGTCTCTGAAGCCCCAGGTCCACATCCCGTTGGCCACCGTCATGGGTGGTTACTGAGGCCTCGGCATCGTCCTGGGAGGGGCAGCAGAGATCGGGATGGGACAGCACGCTGTGGGGCTGAGGCTGGGTGCACACAATGAACTCGAGAGGGTCAGAGGCGGGCCGTGTGACAGGGAGCATGGGGTGCAGCTGAGACGTGAAGGAGGTCTCCTGAGAAGGTGGCCTGTGAGCACAGGCCCGGAAGAAGAGGGAGGGTGAACCTGGAGAGAGTGCACCATAAGGGGTCGGGGTGGGGAACCAGCAAGTGCAAAGGTCCGGGGGTGGGCACCAGCAGCAACTCTGCAGACGTGTGCCTCACGAGGCATGTGAGCCTCAGAGCATGGCTGCTCCCTAAGGGGCCGGAAGGAGCATGGTAGTGTCCTCTGTGGCCATGCCCACCAGGCACCTGGGGGATGTTCCCAGTGACTGCAGCTGGGCCTTTGGCTCCTTGGCCACGTCACTGGACGGCCCCTAGGACCCAGGCAGAACCTGTCTGTGTCTGGGCACCGCAGTCCCACAGCCCTGGATCAGGTCCTGGGGCCGGGTTAGGGGCTTTGTCACCTTCCTGTGGGGCCAGCACGGCCCCCTGCCCCCGCCCCCCATGCCCATCTCCAGGGAGGCCCTTGAGCTCTTGGGCGCTTCTGGGCTGGGACTGGGCTGAGTGTGGACGTCGGCAGCAGGACACCCACCCCAAGCCAAGCCGGCCCCTCCCGCCGCATCCCACACTCACTAAAGAGGCTGCCCTTTGGGCTAGGGTTTGCCAGAGCTTCAGCAGCAGCTTCCAGTTTTAACGTTGAGTAAACTGTCAATGCCCCACACAGTAATGAAGGGCCCGCATGAGCACGCAGAGCAGGGCTGGGGCTGCTGGGCCACGGCTTCTGGAGCCTTCAGGGAGCAGGCCCCTCCAAGCCCTCCACAGCCACAGGGGCAGTGCCAAGCGAAAAAGAGGTCAACACTGTAAACCCCAGTCCAGCCTAAGGGCGGCCTTCCTGGCTGAGCTCCCTTCCTGCTTGGGATCAGCCCACGGCCGAGGGGCGGCTACGAGATGAGGCCCTCCTGCCCACCTCTGTGCTTCAGCGCTGAGCACCAGTGAGTGCCTGGAGGTGACAGCACGTCTGGGGTGGGCATGAGTGGTGCTTCCCAGGGCTGGCTGGTCAGAAAACCCACTCAGGGGCAGCTCAGTGCCTGTGGCAGGAGTGCACATCCCAGGAGCTGGAGTCCCTCCATGGAGGTCTGCACTGGGGCCCCCAGCACCCAGGTGAGGATCCCTGGGCTGACAATGCATCTGGGGCCAGCACTGCTGTGGGCTGCCTGGTGACGGGAGGAGGTCTTAGGTAAAGGGACATACGCTGGGCGAGGGGAGCCACAGACACATGAAACCCAGAGGAGAATGAACCCACCGAAACCCCAGCCGGAGAGTTGGCAGGCTGAGGGACGCGTGGTGCCGGGCTAGACCACCCTCCGCACCCACACATTGCACACGCGTGTGTGTGCACGAGAGTCTGTGTGCACGCGAATTTGTGAGCCTGCGGTCAGCCCCTCCCCAGCACAGCCCACAGTGCTGGGCTTCTCGGCAAGTGTGCGTGGCTGCGCTGGGAGGGTGGGGAGTCCTTGAAGGCATTGCTGTGAGTCTCAACATTGCCCCATTTTGCAGACGAGGAAACCGAGGCCTGGGGAGGGAAAGTGACCCTCAGTGTCCCCCGGCAGCAGGCAGCCAGCCCGACAGCCCTGCCTAATCTCCTCGCTGGCCCTCTGTGCTCCTTTCAGACATTTTATCTGCGGTTTCCCTGGTTACGAAGTTTATTCTTGATTGTTCTTAATTCTCTCCATTTGAGGGGGCAGCACTTTGGGGTCTATGTCCCAAATGTGCCCAATTCGGAGTCGCCCAGGGCACTTGCTCAGCCCCAGACCCCCGGACTTGCTGATCCACGTTCCAGTGAGAGGCCTGGCCCCACATCATTAACAAGAATCGGGGGATTCTGCTGTCAGGCGGGGACGGAGGAGGGGGCTTGCGGAGGGAGATGCGCTCCGGAGTCCGGCGCAGGCTCCACGTCAGCCTTCACCGAGGAGACGGGGCAGCAGCGGATCCTGTGTCTCCTTGTGTCCTGCTGCCCAGGCTGGGTCCTCAAAGCTAACTGTGCACGTTTGCCTGGCCCAGTGCTGACCTGCCCTGACTGGGTGCAGGCCCTCCCAGAGTCTCATGCAGGCCAAGCCCTGGCCTGAGCAGGGGAGGTCCTGGCAGCCCGGGTGGCCCCAGGCTGTCCCCACCACAGCTGGAGTCCGTGCCCCTCCCTGCTCTTGCTGCACTCTCCCCGGGGCCTGGAGCTATTTCGGCTGCAACGGCCTCTCCACTCCACCAGGCTTCAGTGAGCAAAGATTGTGCCGACGTTGACAGAATGGGCACCGACCGCGATGCCTGCGTGACACTCTGTCAGGGAGAAGGCCCAATTAGGAGGGGCAGTGTGGGGGCTGGGCAGGCCAGGTAGAGTGCAGGGAGCCCTTGAGCCCCACCTGCCTGGGGTGGCCACATGCAGCCTCTGGTCACTAGTGCCAGCAGGTGGACTGCACGACTCTGCAGTGACAATGCCGGGTGCTGGAGAGGGAGCCACTTGGTGCCACGCCTGCCAGACCCTTAAGCCTGTGTGTCCCCGTGCAGTTTGCATGCCGCACTCCAGTGCACAGACTCCAGCCAGGTGCACAGTGGGGTGGAGGGTGGGCACAGTGCCCTTGGGCAGGACACAGGAGGACAAGGAGCTACTGTGGGCAGCCAGGGCTGGGGGCCAGGGACCTATATGGCCAGGCCCACAGGTCTCTGGGAAAGCACCTGGTGTGCACAGAGCTCTCTCTGGTGCCATGTACCTCCTCAGGGCGCTCTCTGCTGCGGGTCAGCTCCCCTTCCAGAGACGGCCACACACAGACAGCACAGCAGCCCGCCTCAGCTGCAGAGCTGTGACCGAGGAATTTCCTGGCTCAGTGAACAGCTGGCCACAGTGCACAGCCAGGACTATGCCTCCCTGGCGCCAAGGGCAGGCACATGGCACCGTGTGGCCAGCGGTGTGGCATGGATGTTTTGGGAGGGGAAGAAGAGAAGGTTGCTGAGACCCAGGGCTCAGCAATGTCCCTGGCCAACCCCTCCGCTCTGCCCTCCATCCTCCTCCCACAGGCCCAGGCCCCCACCCCAGCACAGACCTCACACGCTGGAGGGGTCCACCAAGGCTTCCTCATGGTCTTTGGACCCCTAACATGTCTGTCTCACCCTGCACAGGGCTTGGGGGAGGTGCTCACCCCTGACCCCAGCCACATGGCCATGGCCTCTCCCATGGAGGCACTCCACCCCCATGCAGCACCTTATCCCACATGTCACCCTCAGGCCACCCATCCATGTGCCCATCTCAGCCCCTGCTGAGGGCACTCAGCTCCCTGTTCCCTGTCTAGCCCACCTTGCCAACCCCTGAGGCCTAGTAGGGGATCCAGGAGCTGCTGTTGTCAGGGCTGAGGACCGCCCATATTTGGAACCAGAGCAGTGGGGGGCCCAGCTGGGACAGAAGGGGTGTGTGCGACCCCTGGAGCCAAGACTGCTGGGGGCCACCAGACAAGCCTCTCCGCAGCCCCTGTCCATAAGGGCTCAGGGAGGAAGGGGGCACCACACGCCGTGGGCTGTGTACCCCGACCCTGGGCCCAACGGCTGTGCCTGCTCAAAGCTCTGGGACTGGCGGTAGGGGGCAGTGTCCCCCCATTTGGGCTTCCTGCCTGCACACAGCCCTCCATGTCCTTGTGATCTGAGTGGGGCATGGGCCAGGGTCACAGGCCCAGGGGCCCCTGAGACCCTCTCCCCTCTGGCCAGACCCTGGGTGTCCTCCTGCCTCGAAGCCTGGATTTCAGTCCCCCCCAACCCCCAGGGAAGCACATCCGCTTATTAGTGCTACTTTGCACGGAGTTTGCAAGTCAAATGCTGCATTGTTGAGAGCCTGCTGAGTCTCCGCAAGATGCAGCCCGCTGAGCTGGAGGCCAGCTGGGAGTGAGGAGGCTCAGGGACCCAAGAAGCAGGTGGGGCAAAGCCTACAGCCTCGTCCTTCCACAAATGTCCAATCATCTCCCTCCCCACCCTCAGCCTTGCTCTGGCCCGGCCCGGCACCCCTCACTGGGTTTCCCCGGGAGAATCAGCCTGTGTCATGCAACAGGTAAGGCCAACAGGTGAGCTGGTGCACCTGTGTTGGGTCCCCATCCTGCCACCACCCCATCAAGGCTCCCCAGGCTCAGGCTAGGTCGTCCTCTCCTGCCTCAGGGCCCCTCACAGGCTGTTCCTTCTGCCAGGATGGCCTTCGTGACACCTGCTTGAGCAGGTGGGGTGGGGAGGCATGAGTACCTCCTTCCACAGGGCCCTCAGGGACTGAGCACAGGCTGGCTCTCCATGGGACCAGGTGTATGTTCAGCCTCTCCAGGAAAGCCCTTTGTCGGGAAAGCCCGCTGCTCCGCGCTTCCGGCAGTGTTTTGGGTGGAAGACGGAGCTACGGGCTCCGGGTCCCGGGTGTGGCTCTCTACCATCCAGGCTGCACTGGCCCCCTCTGCTCTCTCTAGCTTTCCCTTGTCTGAAGTCCCAGGTGCCTCTTTGTACCCCTGGGTGACAGTGGGGCTCGTCCCCCCCCATACCCCGGGGCAGCAGGAGGCAGACCATGGGCAGTGCAGTGTTGCGCCTCAGGCTCCAGGAGGAGGAGTTGGCTCAGGCCTGCCCGAGGCCAGGAACCCCCGAGCTGTGCCAGCCACCGGGGCACCGGCTGTGGTTTGTGCTGGTCCCGTGGTTCCAGGATGGTGGACATTTTCCTAGGTGTCATATCGTTCCCACTTACCCTCTCCAGACCAAGGAAGCCTTTCCAGGAGAGACCAGCATGTGCCTGATGCTTGCCTGTCACAGGCAGGAGCCGGGTCACCCTGGGCCCCGTTCTGAGGGGTGGAGACACTAACATAATTCGGGCCCTGTCAGCAGGGCAAAAGGGACTCTGGATGAGGGCTCGGACTCCAGGGCTGAGTGAGTGCCGTCAGGGTCGCCTTCCAGGGGGAGGTGGTCCCAGAGCCAGGCCTTGGAGCATCCATGGAACTCATCAGGGTGGAGTATGCTGGGTGCTGGACACTGTGCTTGCTGCCTGGAATGCCCGTGACAGCTGGCAAGGACACTGAGGCGGCCCTGATGCCACCGTAGGGGCGAGGGATGCTGGGCCCCCTCGCTTCGCTGCACAGCCGTTCTCACCCCGGTGCACACCCTGTTTCTGGAGTGCAGCTCTGGGGGCTTCTGTTTGGTTGTGCCGGTTGGGGTGGGTTTTCACAGTATGTGCTTAACGCTGTGGGAAAATCTGCAAAAGTCTTTGTGCTCCACCAGGCCTGCATGTGGGGAGCAGGTCTGGGGGGCGTTCTTGCTGCTTGGGCACATCTGTCCCCAACAGACCAGGGACCATGCAGGCAAGGCTGGGCGGAAGCCGTCCATGACCCCTGCCCGGGCCCCTGCACAGACCAGACCCGACCCAAGAGCGGGAGTGAAGGGCCACAGGCTCCCCTGGGCGTGGCAGGGATGGGGGCAACAGCACCACTGCCCTGGCCTGCATGGTCACCCCGAGTCAGGCTTGGCCTGGGATGTGGCCTTGTGGCCAGTTTGTCCCTTTGCAGGTCTGGCGGGGGTCTGTGCCTGGAGTAGGGGTGTGTGTCCTGGATGATATTGACCCCAGGACAGGAGAGCTGTGGTTCCCCCCCGCCCTGGATCTGATGGAGAGAGTGGGGCCTGTTGAGGGGGAGACCGGGAAAGGTGTTACTGGAAGACCGAGAGGTGGGTCGATGGATGGACAGGTGGACAGGATGCACAGACAGGGCACTTAGCACTGAGGGGGAATTGGGTTCTGACTGGGGGGTCTTGGGGGGAGGGGGCTGGGAGGGGAGCCAGGGAGGGCTGGCGGGTGAGAGCCCCGAGGCCCGCAGTTCTGGCAGCTGCTGCTCCCCATGGCAGAGGGGTCTCGGGAGGGCTGGGCCACAGAGCCCTGCTTTCTCTCAGGGGCTGCAGTGGTCCTCAGCTGAGCCCCTTGAGCTCCCTAGGCCTTGAGAGACCCTGCTCCCTGCACTTGACGCAGTGAGTGCCTCCCAGAAGTCCCGCACCCCTGCAGCACCCTCCCTCCTACACCCCTGCTTCTGCTCTCTCTCTGCTCCATCATTTCTCAAAAATAATTGTGCGGCACCAGGCGGCATCTGTGCTGCTCTCCGTCAGGCTACGCTCATGCCCAGGTCACCATCTCGGCATCCCCGAGACCCGCCCAGGCTCGCCTGGCCACCCTGTGTGTGTCAAGGTGTTTTCACCCGCAAGGTCTTCATCTTTCCCTAAATGTTCACATTAATTTTTCTCCCTCCTTGGTGAGCTTCCCGTGAAGCCTTGGCTCCCTTTGTGAGCCTTGGAAGGTGGCTGCCGTGCTGGTTGGGACAGGGCTACCCTTGGTCCCCGCCTGCTGCCGCTACTCTGCCCACCCCAAGACAGAGCCCCTTTATCGCCGAAAGTCTCTGTACAGCCCCTTGTGAAGACAGTTCAGAGACCTCCTGATCCCGGTGTCTTCTGGCAGCGGTGGGTTTAATCAGCTCTCCCCGGAGCAGGGCGGGCTGGGCACAGGCTGGCGCCTTGCCGAGTCTGGGGAGTGGTCCTGAGGGGCCCGCCTGCTTGGTCTAGGGGGACTGGGGCGGGGCATGTGCAGGGACAACAGATGGCTTCTCTCGCATGCATCTATCTGCGTGGATTCAACACGCCAGACCTATAACTGGCCTCCCTACGCCCAGTCCCAGGCAGCCCCTTTCTCTTCCAGGGGGTCCAGGGCAGGTGCCCTGGAGCCCCAGAGGCATGGCTGCTGGTCCCAGGAAGGGGTCCGTCGTTCTACCCAGCACACAGCAGGCGCCTGTTAATTCGCATGGTGAACTGCTGAGTGCCAGGAGGAGTGTGTCCCGCCCTCCCCTCCCTGGGCAATAGCGGGAAGACCCCCTCCACTGAGCCCAGCCATGAGGCCTGGGGAGAAGGTGCCCACAAAGAGGGCAGGACACCCTTGGAGCTGGACATCCCTGCCAATGGCCATGGGCACTGGCCCTGAGTCCTGTCCTCCCCTTGTGGTCAGCAGGCCCCCGCTGGCCCTGCCATGCGATCAGCTGCAGGAAGGAAGGGAACACTGTGTGTGCAGAGCTCAGGACGGCAGGGGCCTGGGCACTCAGCCGGCATCCGGGTAAGGGGCTCCTCGGCCAGCTCCAGCGCCCCGCAGGGGTGAGATGTGCTCAGGTGGCCCAGCCTGGCCCCACGACCTACTGCATGGCCTCCGGGGACTCCCTTGGTCTGTTCGGCCTGGGAATCCAAGTGCATGCTCTGTACCAAGGTCTGAGGGCCAAGAAGACAGGCCTGCTGGATGGGGTCGAGTGGAGGGAGGGACAGCCCTGGGATGATGCAGTGGGACACCCCATCCAGGCCCCTGCCGGGGGCCTTGGCTGTCTTGCAGTCTGTGAGTCCCAAGCTGGGCCCTTTCACAACGGTTTCATGAGCCACACGGCCTTCCATGAGCGCTTACATCCTTCTCGAAAGGCAGGAAAACTGAGGGCCAGTCAGTGGTGGGGCCCTGCCTTGGACCAGGCCTCAGTTCTGGACCTCTGTGAGCCCAGGCTGTGCAGGGTGTGAGCTCTGTGGATCCACTCTGTGACCATCTGGCTGGGCGGGGATCAGCCTGGCGGGACCATGGAGGGCTTCCTGGAAGACGAGTCGTGTTGGAGCTGAGTGTTGAAAAGGGCCCTGAGGGATTCTGTGGCTGGGAGCTGGGGTGGGCACTACTGTGGGGAGATGGGCAGGACCCCCAGATCTCCTCAGGCTTCCAGCCTGGCCACATGGACAAGGATGCATCCAGAACGCTGTTGTCCCCCTGGGGCTGCCCAGGCCTTGAGTGGGGAGCCCTGCCAACCCTTAGGCTGGGATGTGCACCAGGGCTGGGCCTGGCTTCCAGGGCTCCAGGGCAGCCTCAGCCCAGCGCAGGGTGGGAAAGGAGAGAGGGGTGGGGGCGAGGCAGGACCAAGGCAAGGCCGTTGGCGACGGGTGTGTTTGAACAAGTGTGGCCTCAGATGGGTGCAATCCTGCGCACACACGTCACTTCACACCTCTGGCCCTCAGTATCCTCATCGGCACACTGAGGGCATCAGCAGCCTCTTCCTGTGAGGACACAAAGGAGATGAGGTGTGTGAGGCGGCTGCCCCACACCTGGGAGGCCTAGAGCGGGGACACGTGTCCCGGCTGCCCCAGGCCCCAGCTCATCCAGCAAATAAACACTCACTTCCCTGTAAACATGTTTCAGGCATGTTCTCTGTCTCACTGGACATCACGCTACCATCAGCTGCTGAACATTCTGCTGCTTCTATTATTTCAGAACTAATTTAAGGATTAAAAAATAATTCTTCCAATTACTGTGCAAAGCCTGGGGCAGCCAGAGAAATGGGGGCAGGTGCTCCTGTCTGAGGACACGGGCCAACCCTGCAGCCCAGATGGATAGCAGCACAGGGTGGCCCGGGACCCCTTGGCCCCAAGAGGGCCCCAAGTCATGCCTCACTGCCATCCCAGGGCCCCAGGGTCAGGGCTGGCAGAGAAGCGACCCTCGGGAGCAGCCCAAGCCTGAGCCCAGCACCCGCCCCATTCAGCCACTGTAAGCCCTGGCCAGGGGTGTCCCCTATATCAATGGTGCATGGTGGGGCTGACGTCACCAGGGCCTGGGACACAAGGATGGGCTTGAGAAATGTGAAGAATTCTGTCCACAGGTTGCCCTGTGGCTGGCCTGGCATCCTGGGACAGGGCTGGGAGCGTCCAGGGTAAACCAGCAGCTGGTGTCGGGGGAGGTCGACATGCTCAACGCCACTTCTCACAGCTTTAATTAGCTTCCTGCTTGGGTCTCTGGTTTTGGGAGACCAAGGTTGGACATCAGCTGCCTGCCTGCCTGCATCCAGTGGGCCCAACCTCAGGGAAGCAGCAGGGCCGGGATGAGGGGCTGGGGTCCTGGCAGGGGCAGGCGGGAGCTCAGCCTGCTGCCCCGTCCCAGCACGCCCCGCCCCTCCCGGCCCCTCGCCAGCACAGGCCGGTGATCTCATCTCTTCCTGGTCTGTAAATATCACCCGAATGCTCACGACTCCCAAATTGTCCTCCAGCCCGGGCCCCTCTCCTGAGCTCAGCCTGCACAGCCCACGCGACACCCCCGCCCAGATGGCTCCTGGGCTTCGACAGTGCTGGCCGCTCCCCACAGCGCCCCCACTTCAGGGATGGGCGCCCCGTGCCAGCTGCTCAGGGCGGACACCAAGAGCCCTGCCTGCTGCATGTGCCTTCTGCCGGGTCCAACTCAGAACGTGGCCACGTCCCTCCTGGTCCCCCCCACTCCACCGTCGTTTGCCCTGCCCCCACCACTGCACAAGCCCCCACTTCTCAGGAAGTCAGCTCCCACCTCTGCCCTCCTCGGGACAAAGTCCCCAAGGCCTGTGGCCTCCCCCAAAATGCCCCAAGTCCACCCCCTTCGCCCTCAGACTCTTCTCCCCACTCCCCACCCTGGCCTCAGCTTTTCTCTCCTGGGAGAGGGGAGGGTGCACCCCCAGGGTGGGCTGGGGCTCTGGCAGGGGTAGGAGGAGCATGTGGCTGTGAAGGCAGGGCTCACCAAGTGTACTTGGGGAGGTCAGCCAAGTCACAGCTCAGTGTAGGCCTCCTGAGGGCCAGCCGGTGGCAACAGGCACAGTCAGCCTTGACAATGCCCTGAGGGCAGACAGGTACCTCTCAATGAGAAGCAGACTCAACAGAGGGAGTGAGAACCCTGTCCTGGGAGGTGTGCAAGCTGAGGAGCTCAGGCAGGCCCCAAAACTCTGCAAAGGGGTGTCTGTAGTTTCCTGGCTGCCAGGAAGGTGGTGGGAGCCCAGGGGCTGCCGTGCTGTGCAAGAACCCCACAGCCTCAGCTTGGAGCCCTGCCTCCTCCCCAGATCTAGCGGTCTGGCTGCATCTCCTTGGGCATGGCAGGGGTTGCTCAGGAGAAAACTCGGCAAAGAAACCCACGCTCCCTCTGCCCACTAAAGCCCAGCGCAGGCTGGTAGGCTCCGGGGCCTGGCAGCGCAGAGACTGGGTGCCAGGGAGCACTGATGGCCGGCCTTCCGGCACAGGGCAGTGGCTGCCTGACACCTTGCCACCAGACTCCACAGACCTACCTCTGCTGAGGCTGTCCAGGGGGAGCACTGGGGTCTCCTGGGCCCAGGGGCAGGGGCATGAGCCGCGTGGTCCCCTGTCTGAGGAGCCTGCTCTGAGCCAGGGGGCAGGGCTGCCAGGCCCTGGAGCTCAGATACTCTGGCGTCCAGTGCACAGAGGAGGAAACTGTCAGTGCCCACGAGGGGAGTGGGCAGCGCCAGTGGGCCAGGCCCAAGGGTCTCCTGGAGGAGAGGGAGTGTGTGGGAGAGTGGCTGGAGGAGGGGCGGAGGCCAGTCTGGAGAGCCGGGACACGCCCCGCAGCACCCTGACTCTGCCCTCCCCAACCGGCACAGAGGAGCCAGTAGGGGAGCCGGGGGTGGGCGCCCGGCTGCTGAGCATGTCCCCGCTCCCCCTCCTGGCTCCCCTGGGCTCTGGAGCCCGGGCCTCCCCCATGGCCATCTGGCTCCACCAGCAATGCTCCCCACTCCCTCCCCCAACCCCCTCTGTTCTCCTCCCTCTCCCTGTTCCCCCAGGCCCTGCCCTGAGAGGGACGGGGAGTCTTGGCCACGTGGCCTCTCTCCTCTTTGTTCTGAGTCCTCACAGGCCCAGGCCTTGAGAAAACGTGTGTGTGCATATTTCTGCCTGTGCTGCATGTGCTCTGCGTTTGTGAGCACACATGTGCATGCACGTGTGCGCATGTGGTCCCTGCCCCGCCTGTGTGTTGTGTGTGCACACGTGTTGCAGGGGCATAGAGACCCATGTGGCCTTGCATCGGGGTTGGGCTTGGTATAAGTGCAGGGCGCCCTGGACACGTGCCTGCACAGGTGTGGCTGCAGCTCTGGTATGTGCGCGCTGGCAAGTCACATGGGAGTGGGAGGGCAGCCGGGGCTGGGCTGGCTGGGGTGGAAGGCTGAGCCCTCCAGAGACCCTGTGTAGCACCAGAGCAGATATCTCCACAAAGGCAGCCCCATCTGGCTCTCACAGGCTGAGAGCGTGGTCTGCACTGGATACATGCCTCTCCCCGGACGCCACTGTCAGTCCAGCTGCAGGGGACGCTTGCTGACATCAGTGTCCGTGGCAGGGCCGGCTGGGTCACTGCGCATCTCTGGTGGCCGCCATGGTGCTGGGTGGAGATGGTCCAAGCTGCCCGGGCCGCACGGCCTGTGTGGCTGGCAACCCCCTTCCCTCTCGAGGCCTCCGTGTGCCTGTGACTGGGGCAGCCGTGCCTGCAGGGCACCCTGCCTCTCATTGCCCCTAGCACCCCAGCCCGAGAGGCCACGGCTTAAGAAAAGAGCGCTTTATTCCACGTCGTCGGCATTTTTACACAAGTAAAATAAAACGCGTATCTCTATATACCGCAATCCGGGTGGGAGGCGGCGTTCTGGAACAAACGCTGCCACCGTACCCTGTAAACATGATGGGGTGGAGATGGGGCGGGGGCAGGAGTGTCCGTCCGGGAGGGCCTGCCGCCCCGTGCTGGCTGGCCGCGTGGAGGGACCCCGTATGTACACACACCTGGCTGCCGAGAGAAGCATCCCAATCGGGGGCCAGTCAGCAGGACCCGAACACTGTCCAGAGCACCAGTGCAAAGCCCAGGGGTGCGAGGCTGCAGGCGAGGCTGGGCAGAGCGCCCGAGCCCTCTGAGTCACCGGCCCCACCAACTCCACTGCCTGCCTGGCCCAGACGGCACTGGCTGCGTGTGCGGTTCTTGCGGGAGCAGCCTGGTCTCCGGCGAGGGCCCGTGGTGGGGGGGCCAGGGGGCTCGGAGCCCTCAGGCCTCAGCACTGTCAGCGGGGGCTTGGCTGAGCCAGGCAGGGTCCCGAAGGGGGAGTCATTGATGTGCCGTGGGCCGGAGCCGTTGCCGGGTGGGCTGTCGCCGGACGGTGCACGTCCCTTGAGTGCATTGCCAGCCGAGGCTGGACTCCCGGCCTCCAGCACCGAGGCCTTGTCTGCGGCGTCTGGCTGGCAGCACTTGGGCAGCCCCAGGGGTTCCTCGTTGGCAGGCCCGCCGGTCCAGACAGGATGGGAGGGCCTGGAGGCCACGGCGCAGCCCTCCAGGTCGGTGGCAGCCAGGCGCTTGAGGTCACGGCCGGCCAGGCGTGGGGGCAGGCTGCAGAGCAGCTCAGACGAGGAGCCTCGGAACTGCCGCAGCCACACCCAGAGCGGGCGCGCCCGGCAGTCACATACCCAGGGGTTGTCGTTGAGCCGCAGGTACTGCAGCGCTCGAAGGGGCGCCAGGGCCTCCGCGGGCAGCGCCGAGAGGTTGTTGGCAAACAGGTAGAGGGTCATGAGGCGGCCCAGGTCGCGGAAGGCGTGCGGGTGCACGCGGGCCACGCGGTTCTGGTGCAGCAAGAGGCGGTCAAGGCTGTGCAGGCCACGGAAGGCGCGCTCGGGCACGCTGGGGATGCGGTTGCCGTGCAGGAAGAGGTGCGTGAGGTTGCCCAGGTCGCGGAAGGCATCGTCAGGCAGTGCCTGTAGCCCGTTGTCCTGCAGGTAGAGGTACTGCAGGGCGACCAGGCCACGGAAGAGGCCAGGGCCCAGCTCCTGCAGGCCACAGCGGTCCAGGTGCAGCGTGTGCAGGCGGCCCAGGCCATGGAACGTGGCGGGGTCCACAGAGCGTAGCTGTGAGTTGTCACTGAGGTCCAGCTGCTCTAGGAGGGCCAGGCCGGCAAAGGCGGTGGCATCGATGCGGGCCAGTGCATTCGAGTGCAGCCACAGGATGGTGAGGTTGCGACAGGCGCGGAAGCCAGCGGCCGGCACGTGCACAATGCGGTTACCGTGCAGGAAGACGCGCTGGCTGGCAGCGGGGATGTCAGCCGGCACGGCTTGGAGACCCTGCTGTGGGCAGCTCGTCGTCACCTTGGGCTCGTTGTAGCACACACAGGCGCCTGGGCACGGTGCCGCCACCCGCCATGCCTGTAGCCACAGCACCCAGGCCAGCAGCCGGCTCCCTGTGGGCAGAGGAGGGGGCAGTTAGCAGGCTGGGGGTTGTGCTAGAGCCTCAGGATTGGGCATCAGGACGGGCTGGGGTGGGGCTCAGGGTGTGCTGCCCCCCACTGCCCCCCAGGGATCTCACATGCTGTGATTCCTGCTCCATCCGCCACCTGGAAGCTGCTGCAGGGGAGTCACATGCTCCACACCTGGAACCTCGCCCACAGACGCCCACGTTGCCGCCCGGCACTCATAC
This sequence comes from Equus przewalskii, assembly GCF_037783145.1. Classification (NCBI taxonomy): domain Eukaryota; kingdom Metazoa; phylum Chordata; class Mammalia; order Perissodactyla; family Equidae; genus Equus; species Equus przewalskii. Next base: position 139,258 of record NC_091837.1, on the reverse strand, counting down.
ACACGAGCTAATGTGCCCACATGCCCCTCTACCACTTGGTCAGAGCAGGGTCAGCGCGGGGACCCCACTTGAAGGCCTCCTGGGATGGGTACTCACCCACAGAAACCTTCTCGGGACTGCAGCGAACACAGAGGTCTCTGGACCTGTCTGCCATCCCTACTGGTCCCAGTGTGATCCCTGGCCTGTCCTCTGCCCCCAGCCCACAGGCCAGGCTGGGAGAGAGGCCCTCGGCAAACACCTGAGCACCAGACCGGCTGAGCTCACGCAGAGGAGCCCTGAGCCAAGGCTCAGGCCCAGGCCTGCCTAGCAGTCAGCTGCTGGGCTCTCTACAGCTTCCGCAGCAGCCCCTCCCCAGGGCCATCTCGGGCTGCAGGAGGGGTGGGGCTGTGGTTCAGACCCCCTGTCCTGCCCAGGCCCCAGAGCCCCTGAGGCCCCAGGGCTGCCCAGATTCTGAGGCCTCACCACCGTGGGGAGCTGCGCTTAAAGGAGGAAACGGCAGGGGCCTTGGTGGAGCCCGGAGCCACAGCCCCCAGCGGCATCCTGCAGGGGTCTGGGTCCCAAGGAAACACTGCTGGGAGCCCCAGGCTCTGCAGCAACTCTACTATCACAGGATCAGGAGCATGGACAACACCGAGTGCAGGCGGCTGGCTCCGAAAGGGAAGGGCGAGCGCAGCCCCCTCCAGGCAGGCTGCTCCCTCCTCCACATATCCTCCTTGGAGCTGCTTCTGTGCTTCCTGACTTGGCAGGGAACCTCCTGCAGCCTCCTCCCCTCGGCCTCATTCTCTGCTTGATCTCCTCCCGGGGCGAGGAGCTTACTCCTTCCCAGCCCATCACTCCCTGTGCAATCACAGCTGCCCTCAACCCTCCCACCCAGACACACTCCCCATGCTTCCTGCCCCAGTCCCCGGGCGCTGCAGTCCCCTCTCCCCCATCTCGGGGCCAGATACATTTGGGGCCTCACCAACGACCTGGACAGGGCAGGAGACCCCTCATGGGGCTCTGTGTCCAGCCTGGTCTTACCAGCAGGGCCACACGCCCCTATACTAAGATCACTGCCTGTCATTCCACCGTTAGAGCCAAGGTTCTTCCCGCCTCCAGGAGTGAGTCTATTAAAATGTGAATCCCCCAGGGAGGGTTATGGCTTATCAGCTAACACTTGAGTTATCAGCTAACACCTGCGTTGACAGCTAACACCTTCCTTGGCAGCTAGCTAAGAGCAGGATTCTGCAGACATGAGGCCGGCTGAGACCTGGGGCAAGAGCCAGGAGGGAGGAAGGAGACGACCATGGGCCATCTTCCCTTACCCAGAACCGCTACTTGGAGCCCGCCCCCCCCATGCTGTGGCCCCCACCACACTGGGTCTTCTCTGCTTGGGCCAGTGCAGATGCCCACCCCAAGCCTAGTGCAGTGGCCAAGAGGACTGGGCCCCCCTGGACTCCAGTCCCCAGGTCCTGGAGCCCCCTCCCACAGCTTGAGGACCTCCTCTGTGCTCTGCCTGCCGCTGGGGCTGGGCCATTTGTTGGCTGCCAGGGACATGGCAGCCCCAGGATGGAGGTCCAGAGAGGCAGCCCACCCCAGGACCCCCCAAGCCCTAGTGCCCCTCTCTGGGCCGGCCTTACACAGGAGGCTGTGAAGGGGCACCTCAGCCTGCTATTCTATTTAAACTGCTGACACCCTCTCCCGGCTCTCTCCTTATGGGGCCTCCTTGGGAAAGTCAGGCCCGATCATGCCAGCTCTCACCAGCATCTCACTTGCTGTCACAGGATGTAACTGTGCTACAAAAACAGCATGTCCCATCCCCGAGACCTGGTGGCGGAGGACCTAAGACAGGGTGCGGTGAGCCCAGGTACTCTCTGGCCAGGCTCTGGGCCACACCATGTTACGACTGTGCCATGTCACCAACCACACCATGCCACAGTCCTGTCCACACCACTGACTGGGCTATGTCAGCAGCCACCCATCACGACCACACCTGCCACATCACTGACTGAGCTGTTACTGTCGCACGCTGTCCCGTCGCTCCCAGGCCTGAAGCTGTGGTCCGTGAGATGGGCTGGTGTTGGGTTCAGTTGACTTTACCAGACCAGGCTGGCTTCACCTGCCCTCCCCAATCTGGGCCCCCAGGAGGCTGTGAGCCACATGCTCGGGGCTACGCCCACTCTGAGAACGCCCCAAATGAGGCTCTGGGGCTGAGCCATGCTGTGGCGGCGAGTGGCTGAGCGGCCGCATGGCTCAGCCTTGCCAGGAAGCGGGCACTGGGCACAAAGACACCGCTCTGTTCCCGCCGAGCCAACTGCTTTTTGGAAACCAACTTCTGAGGGCCTGTCCCTCCACACCAGCCCTGCTGTCAGCACCACGGCTGGCGGTGGACTTTCTCCTTGCTGCGGCCACAGTAATTGGCTCCAACCTGGCCCCCTTGGGGCCTGCCCGCTGGTCTCCATGGCAACCCCTCTGCTGAGCAAGCAGAGGGGGCGTCCTTTTACGAGATAATCAAACCCGACGTTGCGGCGTGGCTTCTTAGTCACAGCGGGGCCCCAGGGACACGGGCGACCCCACCAGGTAGTGGGAGGGTGTCCCCTGACCAGACTCCATGGACCTGACCCCTCCCAACCCTAAAAGTCCTCCCCATCCTGTCCTCTCGTGCCATCCCCCCATCGGTCCTCCTGGCCTCTGCAGCACCCTGAGCCAGAAGGCCTCTCTGGCCTCCAGATCTGCTCCCTCCCGGGTCCTGCCCACCCATCGGAGGCCCCTGCCCGCCTGCCTCTCCTTCCTCTCAGCCCAGCCTGCCCACTGGCTCCAGCCGGTGGCCTGCCTCCCTTCGGCCCACCTCCCACTGCGCCAGCCTCACTGGGTCCCAGTTTGTAGTGAGCACCCGGGGCCAGCTCGCCTCCAGGCTCATGTGGCAAGAAAACAGCCCTGCCACAGCCTAGGATCTCACTCTCGGAAGCCACGGTCCCACACCAGGCCACCAGGCTACAGGACCATTGCACAAACCCAAACCAGTCCCTTTCTTGTCATCCCCCAGGCTGATACTCACCCCTTCTGTCCTCAGGTCTCAGCACAGAATGGCTGAGGTCTCCTCCGGTACTCTCCCCACAGAGGGGCCACTGGGGCTTGGCGACGAGCTCTGGCCTCAGCCCAGGTCTGGCTCAGGCGCCATGGCGGGGGCATGAGGACAGAGGGTAGCAGATCGGCCACTCCTGCCTTGGGGGGGGTGGAGGGAGACAGTGACTGGATTCGACTCAGGGCCTCTCCTGCTGGGGCAGCAGACGGGCAGGAACGACAGCTGACAAGGCCACGGAGCCAAAGACCCAGGAGGCTGGGGGATGTCAGGCCTGGGCTGGCCTTGAAGGGCACGTGCATTCTCACGCTGCCCCTGCTCCTGGGCAGCAAAGGGCCCAGGTCCCCCTTTGCGGTCACTGCAAGGGGGGAGGAAGGTGGAGGTAGGAGAAGCCAGAGGAGAAGGGAGGGCAGTGGGGAGGGCCGGGAGGCTCCTGGGGGCTCCCAGTAGTCGCAGGAGGCAGTGGGCGGCAGGTAGGCAGCCGCTGAGGTCAGCAGCTCAGGAGCAGGGACGGCCGCAGGCTGCAGGCCAGAGGAGGTCTCTGGTGTGCTCCCTGGCCTCCGCTGCTCCCGGGGCCCCCAGCCTGGGCTTGAGGTAAGCAGGGTGTAGCTCCCTAAAGTCCCATGGGGACACCTCTGCCCCCACAACGTGAGGCCATAGAGACAGCACAGAGCTGGAAGCCTGAGAGGCCCAGAGCACATGCTCCATGCCCTCGGGCCCTGATGCTCCCTGCTGCAATGGGGCAGCAGGAACACCCACTTTGGGAGTTGTTAAGCGGGTCCACCAGCTGGTATGAACATGCAGGAGTCAGAGCTGCATAAGAATCAATTGTCTTCTCAGTATCTTGAGCCCATTTTACAGACTAGGAAACTGAGACAGTGAGCGGCTAAGCCCTGGCTGGCTCCCACCCAGGGTGGTCCAGGAGGAAGGGTGGGAGAGGGAAGGAGGCACCTCCAGCCCAAGCCTTAAGAGTGGCCACTGTGCAGCCCTTCTGCGGAGGGGCGGGGCCAGAGGCACACGGCTCCCTTCTGTGCCATCGGTGGCTGGGAGGGGACCTCTCCAGGGAGGCTCTGTCTGAGCTGTTGCCCACCCCTCAGGAGGCTGGGGTCAGGAGGCTGGGGAAGGTCTGGGCAGCTACAGCACAGCCAGCACCCGGGTCGGCTCAGGACCCTCTTTAGCACCAAAACTGTCCCGTGAAGGGTCACGTCACAGACCGCAATTACAAGGCAGAACAGGAGGCCACAGCTCAGCACACCAAGGCCAGAAATAGCTCTGGGTGGGGGTGGGGGGCTGGTGTCGTCCGCATGCCGCAGAGGGTCAGGGCACTCTGGCAGCGCTGTGCTCACACCCGCCCCTCTGCCAGCGACCAGCTCACCCGCCCACCCTCTGTCGTCCATCTGTCCCCCTCGGTCTTCACTCGCTTCTCACACTCCCCGCCCACCTTCCGTCCGTCCTCCGGGCCACAGACACGCGCAGAGGCAGTGTGCACATCCGTGGCATTTCCGGGCCCCCTCCCTAGCTCCAGGTGCAGGAAGAGGAGGGTGACGGCAGCTCCTGTGGGGCAGCCCACCCTCGGGACCCTGCATCTCCTGGGGGCATGGTCGCCAACCCCTCGAGGCCCCGCTCCTTATTGATCTTCTTGGGGCTGTGGCTTCACGGGCCAGCTGGGCTGGCCAGGTTGATAATGGGCAAGGTCACCTGCCATGGCAGGAGGGTGCTGGGCCCAGGCTGAGCAGTTCCAGGACAAGCTATGTGTAGTGGGGGAAACTGAGGCCCAGCATGGGCAGAGCCAACAAGACCAACTGTTCTGTGCTGCCTGGGCCCCTCCCTGTCTGCTGAACTCTCCTAGTGGTCTAGTTTGTTGGTGCATTTTACAGGTGAGGAATATGAAGTTCGGTGGGGAAAGCCACTGGCTCACAGCCCAGGCCTAGTAGGATTCCCATCCCGATGGCACATGGTCACTGAAAAGCCTTGCAGGGCAGTGAGGGTTAAAGCTTCCCCACCCCAACCTTGCCCATCACCCTCACTTCCCAGGGGGTGGGCTGTGGTAGGGGCCGCGCTCACTCACCCAACCCTCACACACTCACTCAACAAACATGCAGGAGGTCTCTGGGCCAGGCGCTGCGCTGGGCACTGCAGGGCCGAGACCAAGATGCGGACCTCGGCTCGTGACACTTGTGATCCAGGAGGGGGCGGACCACAGCGGTCACCCCGCCACACGGCATGCACCACATGGGGGACTTAGGGGTCATGGAGCCTTCAGATGGCCCCAGAGGCAGGGGGCCATCAGGGGAGGAGTCCCAGAGCCCACCACCAGGGTGAGGGTCCAGGCAGGCCCTCTGATGGGCAGGATCCTCGGCCTGGCACCAGGCCTCGGGAATTACCCTCGGCCAAGGCTGGGCTATGGCCTGGAGGCTCTGGAACCTGCCTTCTCCAGCTCACGTCTCCACCCCAGGGAACCCGCACCAGGGGCCGAGGATGCCAGCATCTGGCAGCTCTGTCCGGCGAAGCCCCGTCCAGCCCCAGGACACCGCTGGTGCAGGCTGCCTCCCACCCCAAGGCTCCAGGGCCTCAGCCCGTGCCCCCTCCCCAACAGGAGGCTGCCACCTGCCATCAGGCCAATAAACACCCTCTGCCTAATTACCTGGAGAATTCTGTCCCCACAACCAGCTCATCACAGTCCCTCTGCTAATTCCACCTGGCGGCCAGCATGCGCTGAAGTTCCCAGAGGACACTAACGAGGAAGTGGCCGAGGGCTGACACACCCCTGCCCTGGGGTGCTCAGGAAGGGGGTATTTCTGGTGTTGGAGCCTGGGCCCTGCAACACCACACCCCTGACACCATGCCCATCTGTCTGGCCTGACCCCTTCCCACCACCAGCTTCTGTCCAGGAGGGGTGCCCAGCCTGACAGGGCCAACAGTGCTGGGTCCTGCACTCCCCGCAAATCCACGCCAGCTCCTCCTGGGACCCTGCTTCTGCTGCCCGCATGAAGCTGACCATTCCTGCAAGGTCCAGAGCATCAGACTCCAACAGGGCAAAGTACACACTCGAGGAGCAAGCCCTAGGAACACACACGTGGGGCGCACACCCTAGCCATGCACACCTGGGGAGCACTCTCGGCCCTTCGGCTGCCAGGACCAGGGTGGATCAGGGCACAGGGGTTGCTGTGATGGGCCAGACAGACATGGAAGCCCTCCCAGGCACCAGGGCTGGAGAACAACTTCTCTCTTCCGCTGTGGGACAAGACGAGAGGGCACACCCCGACATGCTCTCGAGCCCACGGCACTTGTCAAACATCAGCCGACAAGGCAGCCGGGCGGCCTCTGCCCGAGCAGGATGGATTACGCTGTGAAGAGACGAGCGCAGGTCTTAGCAGGCCCTTGCTGCTCGCTCTCTGGGACCAGCCTGTGCCACCTCTCAGCCACCTGGATCAGCCCCAGTGCAGAAGGAGCGGCTGAACTGCAGCCACCTAAGCTGTCCCAGGACAGCGAGCTCTGGCGAACACTCTTCACCAGGGTGGCCTGGGCCTCCGCAAGGGCTTTAACGTCTGCAGGGTGCCTGGGGGCTTTGAAACGGAGGTGGGGGGGCAGCGCCTGCCCAGACAGTGGAGAAGCTCAGCGTGGCCCGGCAAGCACCCTGCACTAGACAAGTAGGAAAGGCTGGTGCCTCCCAGGGGACAAGGGTTTCAAGAGGCAGCAAATGACCCTCCCAGCCCCAGACGCTCCCACTTTGGTCACCACCAGCTGAGGCCAGGGTACTGTGTCCAGGGGCCAGAGTGAACTCTTGTCAGAGCCGATGGGCCCAGTGTTCCCGTTCTCCCGGCACCCGGCAAACTAGCCCGCTGGCCGCTGCCTGTTTTTGAAACAATGTGTTGTTGACGTCCAGCCACGCCTGTGTGTTTGCTGTGGCTGCTTCCGCTCTACCACGGCAGGGCAGAGTAGTCATGAGTTACGGTGTGGCTCTCAGAGCCGGGATGATTTGCTATCTGGTCCTTTAAAGAAACAGTTTGCCGACATGGCTTATGATGGGAACACAGTGAGTGCCTGCTGCGTGTGGGTGTTGCCATCTTCACCCTCACAAAGGCCCCACAGAGGTCACCTGAACCCCCACCTAATGAAAAGGAAACCAAGGGTCAGAGAGGGCCACTGTCCTGCCGAGGCCACACTGCTAGGGTGGACAGCCCAGTGGCCACTCACGGGGCTGGTGAGGAGAGATGGTGACTCTGCAATGCCCTGCAGGTCAAAAGAAAAACAATTATTTTGCTAAAGAGGCTGTGGGGAGGCTGGCAGTCAAACATGCATAAAAGAGGGCAACTTAAACCACGGGTTGGTTGTGAGGAGGAGAGGGCAGAGGGCCCAGGCACAGGGAGGAGGCACCGAGCACAGTCTGTGCTCGGAGGACGACGGTGACACTTCAGGGAGACAGATGTGGGGGAGATGGTTTTGGGGTGGGCAGGGGGTTCTCTGGGCCAATCTGGCTGCCCCAGGACACTGTGCCCTCCCCCAGGGCTCTGTGGCCAGTTCACACCAAGGGCAGCTCACTGGCCCGCCAGCATCACACTGCCTGCCTGGGCTGGGAGGAGGGGGCGTGGCAAGTCAGTTCTCATGAACTTCCCAGGACATGGGGATTCAGGCCGGAATCTTGAACAGAAAGTGGGCTGTGAAGGCCTGCACTCCTTCTCACCATCATCATCGTTGCACCGGTCATGTGCAAGGCCCTCAGAGGACAGCTGGCCAGGAGCTGGCCTGGAGCCCACCCGGAGCACAGCCAGCCTCATGCAAGGGCAGGGAGCCCCAGAGGCCAGTGAGCGGTGGCCACTGCTGGGTGGCCATGTCCCGAAACACCCCATTCCAGCATTGGTGCCTTGAAGCTGCCCAGGGGCTTCTTGGATGAGCGTGTCTCCCTGTCAGTCCACCGTTACTCCCCAGCCTCACCCAGCACAAGAGGAAGGAAAGGAGCAGGTGGCAGAGACGGGACCCTTGGCCTCCCTGGGATGGCCTAAGGCACAGACTTCTCTTGTTCCTGGAGGTTTCACCACATCCCACAGCACAGTGAGGGGGAGACCGTGCACCTCCACTCCTCGGACAAGGGCACTGAGGTTTAGTGAGGTGCGGTGACCACATGGCGTCAGGGAGGCCCTGAGTCCCAGAAACTCACACAGCAGAGAGGGGCACCATTTCCCCACAGTGGGTCGGCTCTTGAGCCTCCCACGCTCTGGGCTCCCTGACTTCCCCCAGTGCTTTGTCCTTAGCCTAAGCCTCTGTCCCCTGGGCTCAGATATGGGCTCTGCACTCCCTCATCAAGTGGCTGAGGAAGCTGCTGGCCCTCTCAGAGTCAGTCTCCACACCAGTGACATGAAGACAATAAGCCGACACCCGCCTCCAGCCTGGAAACCCCACGGAGCGCCCCTCCCAGGTGCTGGCTCTGTGGCCTGCGTCCTGCCTCCCCAGGGGCCGGAGTGGGGCCTCTGCCCGTCTGACCTTGGTCAACCCCATTTCAGGTGAGGAGCCCAGGGAGGGGGGGCCCACTGCTCAGGGGTGGCATCCCGGAGCCACGCCGATTGCTCTGCTTCCAGCGATCTTGAGGCCACTGCCACCTGGCCTGACAGCCCTGCTTTGTCCAGGAGAGGCTGTGTCTGGGCTGGAGGAGGGCAGACCTCACTGCAAGTGCGCCTAGAGCCACCTGCCCACCTGCCAAGCTCAGCCCTGCGGAAAGAGGAGGCCGGAGACAGGCCTGAGCCCGCACAGCTGGCCCACCTCCTGAGCTGCCCGCCCCACCCCCATCAGCAGCACTGGCACACTCAGCGGCCCCCTCCCACCCACCCACGCTGGAGACAGATTCTCCCCCATTCTTGAGACCCAAGACGATGGTGATGGAGGGCACACTGAGTGGGGTGGAGAGCAAGACGAGGGAGCCGCTCCCTGGGAGAAACACCCACAGAAAGGGTCCCCACCACTTGCCTCCAGGGGCGCCCATGTGGCTCCTGCCTGATCACTCAGAACCTGCCAGTCGACAAGCCCCTCTCTCAACAGAGCATCTGAGCACCTTGAGTGCTTCCTTCGTGAATGGGACCAGAAAAGCAAGCATCCGGCAAACGCGCCAATGCAGGCAAGAGAGAATGTGACTCTGGAGGAGGAGGGGACAGTGCAGAGAAGGAAGTCAAAATTAGGACAAAATCCAATCAGTGTCCTCGTAGGGAGAGAAGAGGATTTGCAACAAGAACAGGGCGCTATGAACAAGGAGCCATCAGAAAACGAGAAGAGTGCCTGGAAGTGAAAAATAGAACTGCTAAAATTACAAAAAATCAATGGAAGGGTTGGAAAACAAGGTCAAGGAAGTCTTCCAGAAAGAAAAACAAAAAGAGGAAGAGAAAAAGTGATGAGATTCAGGAGACATACAGCCCAACGCCTGCCTCACGGGAGTTCCAGAAGGAGAAAACAGATGAGAAAAAAGTGATCAAAGAAATAATACTGGACAAGCTCCCAGAGCCGAAGAGCTGGTCCCCCACTGGGCGACAGCCCCCAGGGCAGACGACACTCCCAGTTCGGCTTTGGGCCTCGGGGGCCAAGAAAGGCCTGGACTTCCGGGGGGGAAGGCAACGCGGCGGCAGACTCCACAGCACACTGGCCGCCAGAAGACAACAGAACTGCAATGGCTTCAAAACTCCGAGGAGAAACACTTCTCAGCATGGAATTTTGGACTGGGCTAATCCAGCTTGAATAGATGCTCAGAGAAGAGGACTCACAGATCACTTCTTCACGGTGCCTTCCTCAGAGAGCCAGCTGGGGATGTGCTCCAGCTGAAACAAGGACATCAACCCAAAAGGAGGAAAACATGAGACCCAGCAAGCACTGGTGATGGAAAGAAGTCCCGGGTGGCTGTGAAAGGGCCACAGCACACTCAGCCCAGGCGGGGACAGCAGGACAAAGGCCTGGGGAGGAGGCCTCCGCCAGGAAGATGAGAGACCCAGCAGAACGCAGAGGCAGAGAAGAGCAAGCACAGGAGGGTGGCGGATGGGACAAGAGGGGAAAGACAAAGTCAAATGCAAACTCTAGGAAAAACCAAAGGCCACACGAGAGCAGAAAGGCCACCACAGTCCCCTCCCCAGAGCCTCGGCAGCGGGTGAAGAGCACTGACGTGACCTGGGTTGGGATTTACCCGACCGGAGCGAGTCAGCACGCTGGGGAGTGTGCTGGGGAAGAGGGGCCTGGCGTCAGAACCACAGAAATGTGAAGGTAACTGCTTGGAAAACAGGGAGCAGGGCAATGGCAGCTGCCTCAAGGAGGATGGGGGCCGGGGGCAGAACAAGCCAGTTCTCCAGACCAGCCTCCAAGGGTGGGTGCAGGTTTTAACTTTGAGCAAGATATGGTTGACCGCAATGTTATCTTTGAAAAACGACTGCATATCTGTCACTGAAATCTCAAAAATAGAGAGAAATAATGAGAAAATAAAGTGTATCCGCCAGAAGGTGGGGACGAACATGGGTTAGAAGTGGGCATCTCCAAGACAGGAGGAGGAAGTGGGACTGTGCTGCCGAGAGGCATTCTCTGTGGCCTCGAACGAGGCCTTCCAGCACCCTGCTCAGCTGAGGGTGGCCGCGGTCACCCCTGATCTCCAGCAACTCTCTGGGCTTTTGGCTCCGAAGGCCACTGCAGCCCAGACACTTGAAGGGACAGCTCCCGGACCGAAGATCCAGCTACGTGCTCAGATCTTCCATAGCCCCTCACCTGGATGAGGCCCCACCCAGCCCCTCCTCATCCCCACCCTGCTCCCCGTTCACAGATCCAAGCCCCCTACACCAGCCTGAGGACCCCTGGGAGCGAGGGCCCAGCGGATAAACCTGTCAGGAGGCCACCTGCACATGGGGCCTCGAAAACAGGGGTCTATGGCCCTGGGGAGGGCTCGCCTGGCCTCAGCTGAGCACAGACAGGCTCCCCTGGCCTCTGCAAAGGCCCCAGTCACGGCTCTGCAACCGGACATGGGGCATGCAGGCAGGGGCGACGAGAATAAGTAATTGCTCTTTTATTAACGAGTGATAAATTATTCCTATATGATTGTGTGATGACTCTTTCTTATTTGAAATCAATTTGGGATGGAAATTGTTGGCGGCTTCTCACCAGTGAGGGTGGGAGGACCAGGCGCCGCTGCCTCCTGGAAAAGCAGGTCAGTGTATTTCGGCTCCTTCCTGAGGCTGATGCGCCAGGCACTCCTGGCATGCGGAGGGGGGTGGGCTGCCCTGGGGGCGGGAGCCAGGGAGACTGGCCTCATTTCCTCAGCCCTGTCCCCCCGACGGGTGAGGGGTCAGAGCTGAGGCTGCAGCACTGCCTCTCCCCACCCCCAACACCTGCTGGAAGCTTGGAAAAAGTCCCAGCCCCCCAACCCATCAGACGCAGGGCACAGATGCCCCTGCCCCAGGCAGAGGAAGGGTCAGGTTGGGGGAGCAGCCCTTGAAAGCCCAAGACCTTGTGGGTACCACCCCAGGCACCGGGGCCGTGGCAGGCCGCCAGGGGCCAGGGGGCTTTCTGCAGGCCACATTCCACTCACGCGCCCATGTAACCCTGAGGACCTGGACAACCTGACCTTCTGCCCCACAGAGGATGTAGCCAGCGCCGGCCAGTGTCCCCTGCCTCCCTGCCCAGGCTGACCACGGCTCAGCTTTCTCAAGCCTGAACAAGCATTTGCCTTTTGCCTAAAGACGTTCCTAATGATTTCACAACGCCCCCACCCCCACCCCTCTTCCCTCCTCCCCCAGCCCAACATGGAGGGTCCCCAGCAGGAGCCCAGGCCTGAGTCAGACAGAGCTGGTCGCCGACCCAGTGCCCCTGGCAGGCGCCTGATGCCGGGGCCTCAGCCTGCCTGTGTTAGGGGCTGCACACAGTAGATGCTCAATAACTGCTGAGCAAAGGAGAGCAGGAGTGCACCCCCGAAGACCCCCCTCACATTGGCCCTGCAGCCTTGGTGGCCCCTTGGGGCCAGGGCAGCCCCGTGCAGAGGAGGAAGCAGGCGCTTGGGAATGAGGGGCCTTCAGCGCGTGCTCCCAGCCTTGTGGGCCCAGCCAGCTCCTGGCAGAGCCCACGGCCCAGGCCTCAGCACCTCCTCTGGCTAATGAGTCCTTAAAACCCTACCCTCGGGAGGGCAGCTGGGGGCCTCCCCCCAAGGCCAGGCCGGTGACCGGCACACAGTAGGTGCTCCATAAACGTCTGCCACGTGAACGCAAGACACGTTCCTCACTAAGCGGAGGCTGCAGGCTCTGCGAGGCTATGGAGATGGCCTTCCCGCGGGTGTCCAGGCCCAGGAGCACCCACAGGGCACAGCATCCCTGTGGGGGATGTCCCCCCCATGTTCACGTGTGGAGCCCTAACCCCCGGTGTGAAGGTGTTGGACGCGGGGCCTTGGGAGGTGGCTGGTTTAGACAAGGCCATGGGGGTGGCCACTATGGGAGTGGTGCGGTTCTAAGAAGATTCCAGAGAGCTCGTTTCTGTTCTTTCCACGTGGTGAAGTGGCGAGAAGGGGCCGCCTGCGAGCCAGGAAGAGGCCCTCACCAGAAGCTGAACCCGCCGGCGCCTGAGCCCAGAGCCCAGAGCCCAGAGCCCAGCCCGGGACGGGGAGAGGCCCACGTCTGCTGGTGAGGCCACCCAGCCTGAGCTGACTGAGGCAACTTCTTTCCTAAAACGCTGGTCTATTTTTCCAGATTCTCTATGCACACGAACTGGTGAAATCAGAAGTGTTTGAGTCTGTTCTGTCTGGTCTCGTGTGCCGACTGGACGGGCGGCTCTGCTCCAGGGAGGGTTGGGGAGGCTGTCCTTGGGCAACGGGAGGGCTGCCAAGAGCCCCGTGTCGTGGGGCCCCTGCCCACCTGCTCAGGCCTGCAGGGAACGGGAGAGGGCCAGGGCCTCGGGCGCTGGCTCCGCCTTGGTGGGCGTCAGGCAGGTCTCCCAACCTCTTGGGACCATTCCCTCACCTGGAAAATGAAGACACTGAGACCCCCCACAGGGTGTGGAGAGGCCACACGGCTGCCACAGGGCTGTACACAGTGGGTGCACGGGAAGTGCCTGGCCACTCGCCCTTCAGGAGCATCCCAGAAGTGCCTCACATTGCTCCCAGTAGGGACCACCGCCCCCATTAGACAAAGGAGAGATCTCATCACAGCCAGAAAGTACATGCTGGGACCTGACCGGGCTGGTCCCAGACGCTGACCCCAGCACCTGCGCTGGGTCATGTGGCCCCCATGAGCCTTTGCTCAGACAGCACCCCCCATGGACTGCCCGCCCTCTTCGCAGACACACCCCCTTGGAAGGACTCTTCTCCCAGAGCCCCACCACACCACCCTGTGGAGGCTGGACCATTCCCAACTGGTCCCCCTCCAACACCACAGCCTTGCTGGGGTGTCCATCCTCAGACCCACACGGAACTTAGCCCTGATGGGGCCACTGAGGGAGCAGGTTCTCAGGCAGAGCCTGTGGAGCTTGGCCAGGGTCACGGCCAGCGGCTCCCACCATGGGGCATCCCCTAGGCCCAAAGGGTCCTGTGTGAATGACATGCTGGGCGGGTCTTGACCTCGCCTGGGCCTCAGGGCAACGTCGGGAGAGTGAACACACTGATTGTTTTCATTCTCCCCACGTGAGGACACAGCGAGAAGGCGGCCACCTGCGAGCCGCCTGGCAGGAAATGAGCCACAGGGGCTGGAGCGTGAAGGCCTGCAGCCCCTCCCTCCCCAACTACCTCCCACCGCCCGCCCAAGGAGCATACTGCCCCCTCTCCCATTGCCCCTTGTCACTGATGAGGACAGTCATGCTCATATCACGCTTCCTGTCATGTCGGGGTGGGGGGGGACAGGCAGCCACGGCGTCGGGGAGGGCTTCGCAGGGGCACTGACACATCCATCCATCCCCTTGCCCCACCCGCCTGCCTTGGGCCACCCGGGGGCCAGGCCCCGGCCCCAGCAGCAGGTGAAGAATGGAGTCCATTAGGGCCACCATCTGTCTCGGCAGTGACGGGTCCTCTCGGTGACATCCAGGAGGTATGTAGATGGAATATCTTTATGGGGAGAGTTTTTCTTTTGCCAATTTTTGAACAGGAAGCCAGACACTTGTCACACCTGTCCCCGTGTCAGCCTCTACCTGACATAAATTGGGGCTGAGGCAGGGAGATGAAAGACAGCCTGGACACGGCCGGTGTGCAGGGGCCACGTGTCACATGGCTGGGAGCACAAAGAGCGGCAAGCTGGCCTCCCACTGGGGCTAGGCAGGGGGGGCGTGCGGCTGTCCACTCCATGGCCTCCACCCTGTCCTCCAGCCTGAGACCCCCAGCCCTCTCTCTCTTCCCCGCTTGACCCTACAAGCTCCTCATCTGACCCCCATCTCCCTCCCCCCTGCCCAAAGCAGGCCTGGGACCATCCCAATGGCCCCAGCCACCCCCACATGCAGTGGGCTGTCCCAGAGTCTCCGGGCTTCTGCTCCAGCCAAGTGCCCCCTCCCCCTCGGCCGGCAGCTCCTGCACCTCTTTAAGACCAAAGGCCGGTGTGGCCTTGGTGGGGACCCAGTGGAGGCACTCAGGCCTCAGGAGCCTCACCACCCTGCTGGCACCCAACCAGTGCTGCTCCCTCCCAGCACCTCATGGGCTTTGTGGTGTCTACCTGGGACGTGGGGGGCCTTGAAGGCAGAACGTGTCACAGGAACCTAGGGATCCCTGCTGCCCAGCTCAGGGATGGCCTGGAAATAATGCTAGAAAGCATTTGCCGAGAGAATGGAGAGAAAAGCCAGTGGCCCTTGGGGAGCTGTCCAGGGCTGCCTCCAACCCCCATCCTGGAGGTGCACCTTGGGGCCTGGCTACCTAACCCCAGCAAGGGTAGGGAGGGCCTCCCCAGGGGACACTCAGGAACCACAGCCCCAGGGCCCCCCTAGTCCCCCATCAGCCCCTGTCATGTGGGGAAGGCCACTCATGTGCTGGGTGGGGGACAGTGACAGGACTGCTGCTTCCTCAGATGGCCCTGGGGATCTTGGACCCCCGTCAAAGAGACCTAAGAGAGCCAGGGGGTGGCTGGGCAGGGGTGTGACTGGTGAGGTCTGTGCTCTCTGAGGAGGAGAGAGGGGGCTGGCTGCATCCTGCGAGAGCAAGGGGCTCAAGCAGCATAGGCAGAGGGAAGCGGACAGTGGAGAGCACATGGGAGGGACCTCGGCAGGGCTCGGGGGGCGGGGGCAGGCAACATGGGGCCGCTCCCAGGTTCCTGGCCGGGTGCGTGATGGAGGCAGGAGGGAGAGCTGGGGTGGAGCGTCCTGTGTGACCTTGGGCCCCCAGCCTTCCTGAGGCCGCTGTAACGTGGCGCCCAGAGCGTCCTGGTGGCAGTCCAGGTCTGGTCTTTTTCTGGAATTCTGCTTCTAGCCACTTCTTTGGGGAAGGGAGGTTCTTCTGAGCTGGAGGCCACACTCAGGGGCCAGGTGGCCCACCTGCTCCTGCCTGGACCCCGCCCTGCCCAAGCAGAGCCCCACCACACCGCAGGCTGGTGCAAAGTCGATGGTGGGTGGAGCCTCCAAGTGGTGAGGTGGGCGTCCACTTCCTTCCGGGTCAGCTCAACACCCACCCACCCCGGGCCCCTGCTGGGCCTTGGGCTCCTCGCAGAGACGTGGAGACCCCCACAAGGGCCCCCTCCAGACTCCCCAGCCGCCGGCCCTGCCTGGACCCTCATTGCAGAAGACCCCATGGAGGAGGTGCCGGCCAGGCAGGGCTTATTCTCTGTGCTCCCGCAGCTCAGCAGGGGCACCTGCTCCCAAGGGCACTGTGGCCCACCCTCTTCCCCGCCACCTGCCTGAGCTCCACCATGGACCCCTCAGGGAAGGGCAGCTGGGAAGGACTGGGAATCTGTGGGGGCCCCACTGCCCACTGAGGGCCCTGGGAGCCCCATCACCAGCCTCTATTTCCGCAGCCAGTTCCAGGAGCCAGGGCAGGAGGGTCCCCCCTGAATGGGAAGGGGCCCCAGGAGCTGGGACGGTCAAGGTCCCATGAAGGGCTGGACCCTGTGGGCAGCATTCACCACCGACTCCTCCTTTACAACATCCCATGTGACATGGAGGCTCAGATAGGAGCGATCCCCCCAGGCCACAGCTGGCTCTGGGCTAAAGCCTAGGGGCTCCCAGTGCCAGGCAGCGTCTGCCCCGCCCTTGCCTGGAGGACACCCCCCACAGGTCGGCCCCTCTGGTCTCTCTCTAGACCCGCACCTTTGCTCATCAGCCGGGGTAGGGCTGCCATCTTGCAGCCACCCAGATGACTGGCCTGCACCTGGCGGCCAGTGGCCATCCCCAAGGGCAGGGCTTCCAGCTGCTGTGTCTCCTGGGAGCTGACTCAGGGCACTGCCTGTCGGGCCACCCCTCTGTTCACGGCTCCCTGTACCCTGGCCCCAGGCCTGGGCTGGACACGGAGTCATGGAGATGGAGAGGCAGGTGCAGTTCCTGCTAGGCTCTGGGACCAGGGAGCCATGGCCTCCCCCAGCAGGGGTGGAAGAGAAAGTTCCCAAATGAGGCCCCCTGGCCCAGGGCCAGGACACAAAGGGGCCTCGCCCGAGGGTAGATGTGGGTGAGTTTAGGCAGAGGGGCCTGGCTGGCAGCACGCTTTAGGAGAGCGTCTCACTGCCCGAACGGAGGACTAGGAGGCAGGCAGGGAGCTGTGGAGTTCATGGCAGGCGGGCTGGGAGGGGCCGGTTGGAGGCAGGCCCTTGGTGAGGGATCAAAGGGGATGGACAGGAAGCAGGTCACGTTTGACACTGGACTTGCCTTTGGGGACAGGTAGACGGAGGCAGCCAGGTCTCTGAGCCTTGAGCCGGGATGTGGGGGCTAGAGGAGCAGGTGGTATAGAGGTGATCACCACTGGACAGGCTGAATCTGGAGGACCTGGGATAGCCAGTGGAGTGGAGCAGGAGGGCCTGCTGGGAGTGGGGCAGCCCAGGGGCCTGAGACTGTCGTCCCCCCACCAGCCATGGCTGGCACACAGCAGGGAGGCAATAAACGTTCGCTAATCAACCACTGGGACTGAGGACCCGGGCAGAACTCAGGGTGCGCAGGGAGGCAAACAAATCTGGGGGCTGCGGGTTCCCAGCTGGCCTTGAGACCTCCCCCGCCTTCCACGCCCACTCACTGCCCCTTGCTCTTTACTGAGCACCTACTATGTGGCTGGAGCTGCCACATGATGCCATGAGCCAGTGACCCACCCTCACTGGCCCTGCATGCCATCCCCACCCACTCCCTCAGAGCCCAGCACCCCACATGCCTCAGACTTGGAGCGCTTTCCCACCCACAGAGGCACTGAGCAAGGAACACCACCTCTGGTCAACAGCCACGGATCACGGATGAGGCTTCTGGTGACTAGAAACGGGTGGTGCTGCCCAAGGTCACACTGCAAGCCGGTGCGCACAGGCTGATCCGATGGCTGCCCAGACTCGGTTGGGGGGGGTGGGGCGGGGACTTCTGGCAGGTCCCGGAGCCCGCCCCATCTGGACTCTGGCAGGAGGCGAATAAAGGCAACATCTCAACAAGGTCATGAGGCTGGGACAGACCGAGGACATGGTGCTGGGCCCAGGCAAGACAAGGGCAATCCAAGAGGGCTCCCAGGAGGAGGTGAGGGGCCTGGGGCTCTGCCCTGGCCTGAGCCCTCGGCACTCCACTCCCTTCCTCAATAGGCCCCTCACCCAGCTTCAAGCTCAGCCTGACATTTCCCGTGACATTTGCTGCAAAGAAATAGAGTCATAAACCCAAAGGTTACATTTGCACATTGCCTCCCACTGCCAGGAGAACCACGGTCCCACCACCCATCCAGGGCCGTGCCCGCAGAGCCTGTGTGGGATGGCCCACCCATCCCTGGGGCCCTTGCTGGGGGCCCAAAGGTCCACCTCCCAGGCCCTCTGAGGGACCTCAGCCGCTGTTACCCAAAATGTGTTCCTGGGCACACCTGGCCCTGAGGCGCATCACGGAGGAGTGCGTCAGGGAGGCCCTGCCACTTGCCCGCAAACCGGAGGTCGGGCTGCCTGCTGGCAAGGAGCTCCGTCAGCACCACTCCCCAGCTGGATCCACACGCCCGACCACAGAGCCCTCGTTCAGTCTCACAGACACTCCGTGGGGCTCCAACTCCACCGGGCGTGAGCAGGACGGCCAGCCAGAGACTCGGTGCTGACCAGCGCTGGGGCTGCCCACACTCCAGGCCCTGTACCAGGCTCTGCCTCACTGTCGGCCACGCCACACGCCAGGGGCCTGAGTGGCGCTCACCTCCTGCTAGGCCCCCTGGGCCGACTGGGGACCCTGGTCTCTGCCCTCTGGGAGGCCTGCCCACAGCCCCGTCCTTTCGCTTGGCTCCTGGGCCTGGCTGCCCTGTCCTGGGGGGGCTGCATCGCCCATCCTCCACCCTCTCCCAACAGGGCACGGAGGCCCGCCCCCGGGGACAGGACTGTCAGGATGTGGAGGGCGAGGGCAGAAGCTGTGAGAAGGGGCAGGAAGGAGGTGACCTGAAGCGCCGGCTGCACGAGTGGCTATTCCCAGAGCCGGTTCCACTCGGACCAGTGAGAAATTCGACCTCGGGGACCAGGGACAGAGAAGCTCTCAAGCTCAGCCCCAAAATGTTGGGAGGGGGCATGCGGCCACATCCCCAGGGGACCTGGCAGGGCCTCCACGGAGGACACGTGGGGGCATGTGCATCTCCCAGAGTCCAGCTACACAACTGCTGGGCAGTGTGAGAGGCCAAGGTGGGTTTGGATAAATAAACTATGGCTCACCCTCAGGAAGTGCTTCCACACTCACCAGTGAATCTATGATGCACAAGAATAGTTCGCGACGTGCAAAATGTTTAAAATACAGTGACAAAAGAAGAAACTGCAGCACAAAGCTCCCGGTGTGGCGGACCCAGCCGGGCCCACGCGCTCCAGTAACGATGCAGGGAGACGCAGAGGTGTGGATGGCGCACCCTTCTGGCTAGGCTTCCACGTGTGGTTCTGTGACCTCCTGTCATTTAAAGCATTTAGTCCTACTCACTCAGGAGGTCACAGTTCACATCCCTTTATTTGTCTGGCTGAGGACAGGGTCCGACAGGCTGGGAATAAGTGACTGACTGAGTGAATGAATGAGTGAGTGAATGAATGGGTCTCTTAGTGAACGGGTTGTCAGGAGCAAATGCAGGCTAGGATCGGGCTGCTGGAGGGAGTCGGAGTGGCCAGGCGACTGGGTAGGGGACACTGAGGGCTGCAGAGGCTGGGCCTTGATTGGGCATGTGGGGGGCCAGCCCTGGCACTGCGGCACGACTGCGGGGTGGGGTTGGGGGTGGCCAGGCCAGTTCCTATGGACCTTGAGGCCCAGGCTCAGTGGCCACAGAGGGTCAAAGGTCAGGGCCCACCAGGCTGGGGGCGGGAGGCATGAACTTCATTGACCAGGCACAGCTTAGAGCCAGGAGCCCTCGGGACCCCCACGACGACGTCTGGGGGTGGAGGGGTCACTCACACACTCACACATTCACTCACAGTCTCCCTCCTTCCCAGTCACTGACACACTTATTCCCTCACACACTCGTTCTCTCACTCAATTCGCTTCACTCATTCACTGAGGAACTCCTTGCTCACGCTCTGTTCTCCTGACCCTTCTGGATGCACAGGCTGAGACTCCGTTGAGATTTCCTGGCTGCAGGCCCGGGAGAGCAGGAAAGGCGGCCCTGGGGGGTGGGCTCCCTCTCCCGCACCGGCCGGCCCCTCCTGGTGCTGCACCGCCTGCCGCAGGCGTCCATGCCACAAGACCATGGACTCAGGCCCGGCAGGGGCTGCGCTGGCTATGGGTGAGCACAGGTCCCCTAACCTGCGGGCAGCAGAGGAAGGAGGTGGCCAGGGTCCCGACAACGTCCGGGAGGTTCAGCCACACATGCCCAGCCCCTCATGGTCTGTTACTTGAAACAAACCACAGCAAACAAACCTGGGCCCCGCCAAGGGCCTGGGGCAGTTCTCAGCCTGCCAGGACAGCAGGACTTTGCCCCTCGCCTTCCAGAGCCCCAGCTCACCCTGTGGTCAGGGTCTTCTAGAGACATCCACAGCAACTCCTCTTGCTTGTTCAGACCCATCTTCCTCAGCCCTGTCCCCTCCCTCTCATCCATGACCACAGGGAGAGGGCCAGTCCCGACAGAAGGACCCCTGGCAGGCCGTTAATCTTCACAGAGGGCGAGAGAGGCTCAGGGACTCTGCCGTCTCCCGGCTGGTGAGGGCAGAGCACAGAGGCCATCCCGCTTGGCCACCTCCCACCTCCTTCGGGCCCTCTCTCCCTCCCACCTCCGCCTGCCCGGCCCCTCACTCTAACCCGCCTTTGGCCTCCATGGGCCTTCATTTCCCCATGTGCAGATGGGCAGGAGGGAGGGGTCCGGCTAGCAGTGCCAGGGCTCCAGGAGGATCTGCCTGCATGGGAAGCGCTGACGGCTGGGGTGGGGTCTGGAGTATTTTGAAGGCAGAAGCACTTAGGTCAGACCTCACGAGACCCTCAGCCTTGAGGGAGGGAGGCCTGATTACTGGTCCGCGTCACAGGTGAGGAGACTGAGGCATAGAGAAGTGAGCTGTTGTTACACCCAAGGTCACACACAGACAGGCGGCTGAGCCAGGACGCAAATCCAGGCCGTTCTTGTCCTGCCATCCCACACCCTGCAGCCAGGGTCTGGGTGCTAACTACCGCCTGGGTCTGTCCCTTGCATGGGAGCTAGCTCTTCCTTACCTCAGCTGGAGCAGCAGTGGGAACAGCACCCACTTTACAGACGGAAAGACTGAGGCTTAGGAAAGGGGAGTGGCCAGCCCCACTGGCTGCCCTGTCATGGGGCCCACCTTCCAGCCCCCTCCCTGTCCCCACCTCACACATTCTATAAGGATGGCCCACTTGTCCCCATTCTATAGACAAGGAGACTAATGGCAGCTGGGGGAGCAGGCAGTGTGGCTGGCCTCTCTGAGCCCTGGCCTGGGTCAGGGGCCTCCCCACAGCGAGAGTGGGTCACCAATGCCCTTACCCCAGTGCCCCACACAGCACCCGAGGCAAGTGACACAGCATGGAACCCCTTACCAAGAAGGCTCCCACCATGGAGAACCCACAGCAGCGGGGGCAGGGCCCTCCTGGGGCAGCTGCAGAGTGCCCACACATCCCCACCGGGCCCAGTGGCAGCGGCTGCTGAGCACACGGGGGAGTCTGGACTGTTTGTCACGGTGTTGACCTCGAGGTTTGGAAAGGGCCTTCCCTGCCCAGAGGGACCCAGCCCCCACTGGCCACCGCTGCCCCAGCATGGGAAGTGAGGAGGAGCGGCCAGGAACCCTTTTGCCTCACACCCTGTACTGGACGCACTGAACTAGCCCCCAACACACACCCCCAGGGCCTCTGCTCCAGAGTCAGGCAGAACCCAAAGAGAACCCACCTGGGCACACCGGGGCACCCACACCTGGAAACAAAGAAACACATGCCAACGTGTCCATAGGCACACACGGTCACAGGAGCAGAGACTCACACGTGCGGATGCACACCACGTTACACACACACACATACACACAGGCCCAAGGGGCTGCACAGGGGAAACACCCAGCACATGAGGGCAGGTAGACAGAGGTGGGGCCAGGCTCCGGTAGCTGGTTTCTGGCCCCTCTCGCTGTGAGCGCCGGCGGCTCAGAGCCTCCCCCTCCTCACGTGTGCATGGAGGCACAGGCGGGGTCCCGCTGAGGGCCCCTGGCATGTGCCAAGCATGGAGACCACAGCAGGCATGCTATGTGCATGCATGTGTGGCCGTGGGCGTGCAAGTGGGGGCGAGGACACAGATGTGTACCCTCAGTGTGTGTGCGAGTGCACACTGGGACAACCTGGCATGCGTGTGCACATGCGGTGTGCAAGCATGCAGCCCTTGTAGACGTGCACGTGCAAGGAAACGTGTGTGCAGCCTGCGGCACCCTGGGTATCAGCAGAGCAGCCCAAGTGGCACCTGGGGACCACTCTCTAGGCAGGGCATGCCCAACTCTCCCACAGGAGGTCACCCCCCAGCCCCCACTGTCAGGACCTCACAGCAGGTCGAGGGAGGGGTCCCACAAAGGCTGCCAGGGAGGGGGTATTCCGAGCCCCACTACCTCTGCCCCCTCGCGCCGCCCCGCAGGGGCCCTCAGGCTGCGGATGGTGGGTGCTTCGCTGCCTCCTCCTGGCCAGCCCCGACCCCCACGCCCTCTACTGTTGCCAACGCCCCCATTCATGCCGCTGCGGCTTGACCCCAGCGAAATGAGAGGTCCTGAGCCGAGTCCGCCGGGCAAGGTGGAGGCGGCCCGATACCCCGACACCTGCTCGGTACCCACGTTTCTGCAAGCCTGATCATTAACCCCTTCGCGGTCAGGGCGCTCCGAAGCCGGACCCCGCCCTTCCCACCGGCAGCCCTCACCCCAAAGCCGGACGAGCGTCGGGGGCTACCCCGACCCGCCGCCCCAGGCCCTGCCGCCGCCAACTTTCCCGGGAAGCGGCAACTTTTCCTGCTGCCGCGGGCTCCGCCCTCCCGGGGCCAGGGCGCCCGCGGCCCTAGCCAGCGGGGCACTGCGGTGGCCCTCACGGAACCCGGCGACCCTTGTGCCTGCTCGCCCCAGCCCCGGACGCGCCCTGCGGCTCGGGGACTGCCGCCCCTGCCCGCCCCCGCCGCCCGGCACTCACCTCCGGCGGACGCCCTCTTCATCTTAGGGGTCGGGTGGGGCGCGTCGGGGACCGAAAGTCGCGTCGGGGCCGGCGCCCGTCTCCCCGCGGCCGGGTCCGCATCCAGGCGTCGCCGCTCCGGCCCGGCCCGGCCCGGCCGCGGGACAGGGCTGGGCGCGCTCCGCGCTCCGCCGGGCGGCTGGGCAGCGGGGCCGCGGCGCGCGGGGCAGGGCGGCGGCGCGGACTGGAGGGGCGCTCGCGGCACGGGCCGGGGCGGATGAATGTTTTATGGGATCATGTGGTTTGACGCGCGAGGAATCCGCCCGGTCCCCCCGCCGGCCGGGCGGGGCGGGGCGGAGGCGGGGCGGGGCGGAGGCGGGGCGGGGCGGGGCCTCGCGGCGGGCGGGGCGCTCACCTGGGCGCGGGCCGGGCGGGGCGGGGCCGGGCGGGGCCGGGCGGGGCGGCGCGGGCCGGGGTCGCAGGCCTGGCCGCAGGAGCGCTCAGCCGGCCAGGGTCCCGGCGCGCGGCCCAGCCCAGACAAAGGCGGCGCATTTCTGAAGAGGCGGCGGCCCCTGCAGGCGGCCGCGAGGATGGCGGCCGGGCCGGAGAGGGCTGAGGGCGCGCGCCCCAGGGCGTGGCGGCCGGGCTGGCCCGGGGTGGGGGGTCACAGAGGCGGCCAGACACCGGTAGGGGCTTTGTCCAGAGGCCCGAGGATCGCGGGGGTGGGGGTGGGGGTGGGGATGGGCGTGGGGGCTGCTCCTCTGCCTGGCTCGCTCCTTTCCGGCCTCGGTAAATCCTGCCCAGCGACCTTTCGCTGAAGTAGGATGGCTCCATTTTTCAGTTAGAAAATTGAGAGCCAAGCTCAAGGGACTTATGAGGGCCCCCACCCGTCTTTGTGGCCCTTCTCCTCCCCCCCCCGGGGGAAGGGATGCAGACACAGTCCTGCCCCTACCCCTGCAGGGGTCCCCCACCTGTTCCCTCCTGTAGAATGGGGGCTGCAAGCCCGGGAGACTCCCTCCAGCCCTCCTCTTAGTACTCCCCACCCTCCACAGAGCCAGCCCAGGCTCTAGGGCCAGAGAACCCATGCAGCCCAGCACAGGCGTCCCACTTCTCTCTCCTGCTCAGGGATCTACCTTGCCTCACAGAGAAGCTCCTGGTGCATCCCAGGGTCTTCAGCCAGTGCCAGGCCAGTGTGCCTGCGGGCTGCCCTACACGTGGAGGCGTGCTGGGAGGTGATCAGCTGGGCCTGGGCCTCTTCAAGCCTGCCCTGCAGGTGAGAGGACCACCTGGATGGGGGACTGGCTGACAGAGTTGGTTCCTGTCTGCAGGATCCTGTGACCAGGGCAGGCCCTGGGTCCTGCCCTGTGGCTGGAGCATCCTGGCTGAGGGTGTGCTGGTCCCCCTGGAGCCCTAGGCGGTATTAGCCGGCGAATGAAGCCAAGAGACCTGTGACTGGGCAGGCCGGGGTGCTCTGCCTCCCCGCCAGACTGGGCCTCCCACCTGCTCACGTGCCCACAGGTCTGTGTAATGGGAGCAGGGCCGAGGCCTGCAAGTGGGCCGCCATGGGCTCGGGACAGGTTTCCTGTGCCTCTCCGGTGAGCAACTTGGCCAGCACCCTTGTCTCCAGAAGCCCAGTCTGTGGGATGACTTCTGGGTGTTGGCTGGGGTGGGTAGGCGTGGGCTGGCCCTGAGGGGGCTCGTGGCAGGCAGAAGGGGAGCTGAGCAGCGCTGGGTAGCGAGTTGGTCTGCCTCCAGCAGGATACAGCTCACTCCTTGGGCTGGAGATGTGGGGAGGGTTTGGTGTGGCACATTGGTCAGGGTGCGGGCAGGTGCAGGACAGCATGAGGGACAGTGCACTTCCCAGGAAGGCGGCTGTGGAGCCAGCACCATCCCGGGCCTGGAGGAAAAAGGAGGGAGGGCAGATGACAGTTGGTGAGGGGCCAGTGCGGAAGGCTTGACAGGGGCTGCAGCTTCTGGTCAAGGGGCACAGCCAGCCCTAGGGGTCTGCCCTGTGGGAGGAGTCAGAGACCCCATGGGAAGAGTGTGGCTGCACACCCTCCCTGTAATGCAGTCTACACCAATCAGTTCCTGGAAGGCCTGGCAGGAGTGCAGAGGTGACAAGCCGTTGGGGCTGCACAGATCTGAGACACACTGCCCTCGGGAGCAGGAGAGGGCCTGGACTGGAGACTGCAGACAGCTCGGCTCTCAGGGATGAACAGACTGTCACACCCTGCCTGGGCTGGGCTTCGGCCTGAATTACCCCCTCAGACCCGCCACACATGGGCCATGGCCTTCTGCCAGTTCACCCAGCCCACCTCTCCCGTCCAAGGAGGCCTGGTGCTGACATGGGGCTGCCTCACCCTTCAGTCCTGAGGACCAGCTTCCATGATCAGCATGGTGGGCATGAGAGGGCTCTCCTGGCTGTGTGCCTGGGCCCAGCCCCTGGCCTCTCTGCGCTCAGTGCAGCCTGTGGATGAGGCAGGCACTAATGCCTCCTGGGCTGGGTCAGCTGCTCACCGTCCCTCCGTCCACCTCTCCTGTCTCCTGAGAGGGCTGTGCAGGGCCCTAACCAGGCAGTGTGGTTTTCACTCAAACCACCAGGTCCGCTTGTGGAATCCAGCCTGGATGAGGGTGCCCTTCCACTGCGTCCGGTCCTGGGCTGACAGGGTCATGGCTCGACTTCCTTAGAAGGCCACTTCTTCCATGGGCTCCTGGGGCTTCCATGCTGGAGAGTTGGGTCTGTGGTGGCTCTGCTCAGCAGTCTGGTGGGGCACCCATGCGTCCAGCCCCTCGACGCCCTCCCGGGGAGGGCTGGGGAAGCGAGGTACACAGTCTCTGCTGCACACGTTCTGGGCCACCCCAGGGCGGTACAAGGAGAGCTGGAAGGCAGCTCGAGGGCCATGCAGCAGAATCCGAGGGCTGCCCCAGTGTGGCCCTTCCCGGCACTCCAAACGGGCAGCTGGGGACGTGGTCCCAGTCCCGGGGGTGGGGGGCAGCCCACATCGGCTCTCACCGCAGAACGCACCTGCTTGCCCAAGGCCCGAGACGACTCTGTGCCAGCCCTGCTAAGTACTTTGTCCCGTCCTATCCTGTGGTATAGACACCACCACCACTACCCATTTTACAGACAGGAAGTCAGAGGTCATGGAGTTTAGATAGACCCACATCCTGGCAGCCACTCCCAGGACCACCTTTGCCCACAACACTGCTTCCTCCAGAAACCCCCCCACCACACCCCCACGGGGCTACAGAGGGTGTCTTGGCATTCTGTCATCAGCCCTGCACCCCTGAGGAGTCCCTCTGCCTACCTTTGGTGCATATTAAACCGTAATTAATCTCCTTCCTCATTTCTTATTCATCAAAGCTGCACACAGCAGCAACCAGGGTGAGCACAGGGAAGGGGCTGACAGACTAACCCCCAGCAGTGTCCCCAAGAATCCCACTGGCCCTGCCTGTCTCGAAATGCCTCCGACCTCCACACCGAACAGGGGTCCCCTCCCACAGGATGGTGTCCTGTCTTCTGCCATGCTGGGTGTGCCCCCGCCAGACCATGTGCATCTCCTACCTCGGGAGGCTGCCGGGGACTGTCAGGGAGGCATGTGCATGGGGCATGTGCATTGCATGGCAGTGGCCCTCCCTGCCACACCCCACCCCCCAGGTCTCTAGGAGAAGAGCCTGAGCCTAGAGAGGGGAGACTGGCTGAGTGAACGTGTGGTGCTGGCACCTGGCCCCCAGGCTGGGTCTGCCCCTTCTGCTTCCAGAGGGAGAGGGGAATCCCAAGGGCTCCCTAGTGGTCACTCGGGGGTGGGCTCAGGGTCCTCTCCCAGCGAGTGCAGCCAGGTTGGTGGCCTCTGTCTGGACCCAGCCTGAGCCAGGGCTAGGGGTAAGTAGGATGCTTCTAGTCTTTGAGGGCCAGAGTCTGGTGCAGGGGCAGAGCTCCAGGAGGCAGGGTCCCCAGGCTGTGCCTGAGGTGTCAGTGCCTGATCCATGCCCCTCCCTGACCCCTACAGCAAAGGTGGAGTCTTCTGGAGCGACCTACCCAGCTAAACTGGGAGCTGCTTTTCACACCAGGAACCCAGCAAGTGCTCAAAACTGGGTTAGAGGGTCGCTTGGGGAGGGGACCCAAGAGTACTCAGTGGAGTGGGGAAGGCAGGCCTGGGCATGGCCATGGCTGCCAGCTGGAGTGGATAGGAGTGGAGGGTAGGGCAGGCATTGTGGCCCCATTCTGGGGCCACAATGCGGGGCTCTTGCTGGGCCAACTCAGTACCCAGTCTTGCTCCTCCTAGGGCTCCCCAGGCCCCTGAGCCCTTGAGCACCCTCTCTGGGCTGCCATGATCCAAAGGACATGCAGATCTGCTCCATATCTCAGATGGAGAGGCTGAGGGCAGAGAAAGACCAGCCCAATCTGGTGCTCAGAGCTCCCACCCAAAGGGCACCATGGAGGGCTCCCTTGCTTTCCCCCCTCAATGCTTTCATCTGCTCTCTTGCTCAGTCATTTAGTCGTTCAACAAATACTCTGGGAGGCCAATTCCAGATACCCTCATACCTCTGCTGGACTCCCACTCCTCTCACCCTCACAGGGTACAGGTGGGGAAACTGATCCCCAGGGAGGACAGCCTGGTCCTGGGTCACTCAGCTAATGAGCCTAAAACAAAGGGTGTGTCCATGCCATGTGGTCACCCAGAATCCCACAGGGACTGATACACCAATGAGGCAGGCAATTGAGACAGAGCCTGCCTGGCACTCACCTGGCGCCCCACATTCTGCTGGAGTGACTCAGCCCAAGCTTTCAGGGCTTTGCCCCCCGCCCCCCCTGCACCCCAGCAACTGGCTCTGCATCCCAGGAGTCGAGGGACAGAGAGCCGTGCAGGGTCGGGCAGGCAGAGCCTTCACCCCATGCCCGACCTTATCCTGGACTGAGCCTCACCCTGACCCCTGCTCAGGTGAGACAGAGGTCTCTGTGCCAGGTCCCGGAGACGGGGCCCTGGGCTAGGACTCACTGGGTGCAGGGCCTGAGTCTTCTCATTTGCTCACTGCGCCCTGTTGCTGGCCTCTCGCCTGAGGGTTGAAGGCATGTCTGAGGCACCTGAGTGGGGGACTCTGAGGCAGCTGCAGCAGCAGGCTGGCCTCTGAGACGTGTATTTTTAGCCAGGATTCCTGCTGACAGTTCAAGCTTGTCCAGGTTTGCTGCCAGCCACAGAGGCGCTTCTCCCAGCTTGCCTCAGGACAGCCGGGGTCTGCCATCCTGGCCCAGGCCCTGCTCAGCAGTCCATCTGGCCACAGCCCTTCCCGGCCAGGAGGCTGGCTCCTCCCAGGCCGGCCGCTGTAGAAACTGAGCCTGGGCCCTAGGGGTGCAGCTGAGAACAGGCGAAGGGAGACCTGGGTGCAGAGCAGTGGGCCGCCCGCGTCCTGGGTCCCGGGCTCCCAGCTGCCACTCTTGACCTGCCTGAGGGTCAGGTTTCTGGAAGGCTTGGATCGATGCCTAGGCTCCAGGCTGAGCACGCACAAGTTCATCCTGAGGGCCGACTGGCTGCGGCCTCCTACCTGCCTGCAGCCTGCTCTGGAATGAGTGGTCAGCAGAGTGGCCATGGCCCCTTGCCCCAGGCCAGGCTCCTCTCCTGGACATCCCTGCCCAGTGCTGCCCACCTGTGCTGGCTACCAGGCCTCCAGCCTATCCTACAGGGCCAGGCCGCCTCTACCCAGGGGCACGTGAGCTGAAGGGCCCACGTCTTCCCATGGGCAAGTGAGGACACCCCGAGAGAAGGTCCTCCGCCTCCGTCTCTCCCTTCGGGCAGCCCACTTCCTAGGCCAGGGGCAGAACCACAGCCCAGCACCTTGGACAGCACTGCGCCTGCGCAGTCCGCCCGCGGGGGCGTGGCCCGGCTGCAGAGCTGGCGAGAGGAGCCCAGCGCTGGGAGCCGTCACGTCCGGCGGCCTCGCTGCGTTCTGCCTGCTTGTTCTCTGAATAAATCAGGAGGCCTTGCCTAGCAATTCTAAAGTTCACGTGAAAGAATCAGCAAGCAAAGAAACCCCGGAAAATGTTTTAACATGAGCCTACCGAGGGAGACCGGCCACGTGGGACCCTAAAATATATTCCAGAACCGCAATAATTAACACTGCCTGTGGACAGTCAGATGATGGGAAAAACCCAGAGACTCCAATGCAAATATGAGAAGGGAGCAAGTGAAATCCAGGAGAAGAAATGGAATCATCTAGTAAGTAATTCAGAATGTATACTAAATACAGGTTTCAGGATAAGTAAACAGACATTTGGGGGGAACTTTTGGTTCCCTACCTCACTCCTTGATGCTAAAATCAGTTCCAAATGGACCAAAGCTTTAAAAGTAGAAACAAAACCATGAAACTACTAGAAGAATAGAAAAATCTAAGACCTTGAATCATTCTAAAAATTATACAAAATCCAGAAACCATAAAACAAAAGATGGATATATTCAACCTCATAAAAATAAAAGACAGATGCATGGGGGAGGCGGGGAACCAAAAAGATAAACAACAACGTGGGCATATCAGCAACTGGTCTCACAGAGGGCCACTTTTTGTTACATGGAATGAATTCTTACAGAGCAGATGCAAATTTAAATTACAGTGAGATGCAGTCCCCCACCCTCTGGCAGGGCGGCAGAATTCTTCAAGGTGGGGAGCTTGCTCTAGCAAAGGGGCGGCCACCCACAGGTATAGCCAGGGTGAGGAGGGGGCCATTGCAGGTATAGCCAGGGGTGTCAGGTGGCTGGCGATGGGGCAGGACAGAGATGCTTCCTTGTGCCCCTTTTATTCCACATCACAGGCCAGGGGATCCAGTCAAAATAGGAAAAAAAGAATTATTTTAAATGAGACGAATGACACTGTGCCCTCCTGGCTGCCACCACTGACGAGGCAGCAGGGGCTCTCCTGGTCATGCAAGTGCCCGCTCCCCTTTTGTCTTCATCGGCACTGCGCTAGCAGAGGCCTGCTTTGAGGAGTCTCGTGTCCTGCTTCTCTGAGCAGTGCCAGCGTCGGCAGGGGCATGTGAGGCCCTGCTCCACCCCAGGCCCTCGCTGCAGCCTCTGACCCTGAGCTCCGCTGCCCTTCCTCATCCGGTCCAGTCAGCTTTGCCCACATCGCTTTATCACACCCCAGCTGACCCCACGTGTCACAGGCGGCCAGCGCATCCCAGCCTCCCACGGATTGGCCATATGTCCCTGAGCAGTCCCTTCCCCTCCCAGCCTTAGTTTCCCTGATGGTGAAATGGAGTGAGACCTACTTTGTAGGAGAGAGAACAAGCAGGAATGGGGAAGGCAGGAGGAGTGGAATGTGAGGGATCACTGTCTCTGAGGGGTTCCCAGAGCAGAGTTTGCCAGGCCTGCCTGAGGACATCCATCTGGGAAGTACAGGGATTCCAATTGGTTGGAAAAGAGGTGGGTAATCCAGGAGGGCTGCATGGAGGAGCCAGATCACTGGTCCCTGAGTGCCGGGCCACGGTGGCCAAGGCTGACTGTCCACTCTTCAGGGACACCTGCCTAGCTCTGCCTGTCCACCTCTCGTCTACTCACATCCAAGGAGGGGGTGCCTGACAAGCCTGAGCTCTGGGAATCCACCCCACCCCCCTGGGGGCTGAGCTTCAGGGACCTGAGTGAGGTGGGAGCTGCTGTCACCGAAGCAGAGCACGTGGGGCTCCCCTGTCCCATAAGTCACCGGCTTGTCTTGTCCTGGCAGACCTTTCTGGGGAAAAGGTCACCTTTTCAGCTGAGGCTGAGCTGCAGCTGGGACGATGGGGGCAGAAGGAAGAAGGGGGTTGAGAACTGAGGGGATGAGACCTGGAGGAGGCCCCTCCAGAAGCCACTCCACTCGGGGAGCAGGCTGTGCCCACTGCCCCCATTCCATCCAGGCCTCGGAATGGGGAGACCCTGTCTGGGAGACCCAGGCTCCTGGGAGAGGGGAGTCCAGGCCCAAGAGCATCTGGCCACAGCCAAGGGCAGGTGCCTGTCAGGTGCCAAGCACGGTGTGGATGTGGCAGCAGCCTGCCCCCGTGGCACACATGAGGAAACTGAGGCCCAGAGGGTCTCCGTGGTTCACAGGGAGTAAGGAGTGAGAAAGGGTGACAACCGATTATGTGGTGGGTCACTGTCTCCACCTTGTCCAGGACTGACTCCCGGGAAGCCCGCGAATGCCTGGGGCCCAGGGGGGCCGGAGGAGGTAGCAGCTGGCGGCCCAACTGGCGAACCACATTTCTGTGTCCCCTTGTTCTTGGGGAGTTTCAGTGACTAAAAGTCAGGCAAATCCTGGAACGGGAAAAGGACATCAGGTAAAACCTAAGGAAACAGGGATAGAGTCTGGCTTCAGCTGGTAATGGAGCATGAGCAGTGGCCCGTCAGTCAGGACACACTGCTGTGAGCTGTTCATCGGGGCACCACGGGGGAGGGAGAGAGGACTCCCTTACTATCTGCTCAACGGTTCTGTAAGTATAAGACTGTTCTAAAATAAAAAAGTTTATTAAAAAAAAAAGATGGGTTTGTTATTGAAAATCCGGGAAGTACAGAACCCAGGAGTAGGACGGCCCTCCCTGCGGGGCCCTCCTGGGCCGTCGCTCGGGCAGTTTGTTCGCACCTGTTTTTTTTCACCTGGTCAGACCAGTCCTGGACCAGCGTCCTCTGCCGGCCTCTTGGACACATGCCCCCGCTCGGAAGCTCCTCTGAACTGCTCTTCCTGGTGTTGGAGGCCCAGCGGTGTGATCCATCCCCTCGTCCTGCACTGTTGCATGTGGGGAGGTTCTGAATCAGGCTGGCTCTTGCTCTGCAGAGGGCACCCCTGCACCCAGAACCTGGCCCAGCCCCCTTTCCCCGTGGGCTTGGGTCAACCCAACCCCCATGGGCGACCCCATGTGCCGACAGCAGATGAGGGCATGTGGCCCCATCTGAGCTCCCGGGATGTGGGAGGTAGTGGGCTCAGGCAGGAGTCCTCAGATGCAGCTGGCCCTCTCCTGTGGGGCTGTGGCTGAGTCTCTGGCCTCCTTCCGTTTCTTCTGTAGAAAGCAGAGTGTGATGGGGATGCCCAGGCCTGAGGGTCACACAGGCTGGGTTCAAACCCTGCACTGTAGCCTAGCCCTTCCTGGCTGAGTGGCCTTGTTGCCGTGGGCCAGGTGCCCCCTTGACGGAACAGGTAACTTCAGCTTCCTCGGAGCATGGGTGGTGGCATTCGGCCCACTGTGCCCACCCTAGGAGGGGCCGAGCGGGGCTGTGCCTCTTGTAGGGTTTCTTCTACTGGGCGGGGAGCACACATCAGCACCAGTGATGTCCCTGAGCTCAGCAGGGGTGGGGCTGGGGAGGCCCGGGGACCCAGCACACCAGAGGCTCTCAGAGTTAGTCCCTCTTCCCTTCTAGACACATCCTGGGCCCGGATCAGGCCCGGTGGAGGCTCACGCGGTGGAGAAGGGGCACCGAGCCTGAATTAGTCTCTTCAGGCTGCTACAACAGAACAGCTCAGGCTGGTGGCCTATGAACGGCCCGCAGTTCTGGAGGCTGGAAGTCTAAATAGGTGCCAGCATGGTCAGGTAAGGGTCGTCTTCCGGGTCAGACTTCTCCCGTGTCCTCACATGGCGGAAGGGGTGAGGGAGCTCTCTGTGGCCTCTGTTATAAGGCGCTCCTCCCACTCACGGGGGCTCCATGCCCTTGTTTAAGCATCTCCCGAAGGCCTCACTTCCTAATGCCACCATCTTTGGAGGTTAGGATTTCAACATACGAATTTTGGGGGGATACATTCAGATCGTAGCAGAACTCGCTCCAAGCAAGGGAGCTCATTGGCCTCATGCTGGGGAGCAGGCAGCCGACAGGCACAGCCTGGGGGACCCGCCGGGGCTGGCCTGGGAGCCTGGAGCCCTGACGCAGTCCCAAGGCAATGTGTCCACTAAAAGCTCCTGTTTTGGGACCCGAGACACTAGTGGGCAGTGTCTAGAGGTGGCTGTCCCCTCTGCTGGGGCTGGGCCCAGCGGCATCCTCGGACACCTCAAACTTTCACCCTAGAGCTTCTCATGGGGTGTGGTGACACTGCCTGGTCATGGGGCAGCCACTCTATTGCAAAGGGATATCAGGCCATCCCCAGCATCCTTCCAGAAGGGAGAACCTGCTTCCAGGAGGTTCATGTAAAGCGCTGAGGGTCGCCTAGATGCTGTGCTGGGGCACCACCTTGGGGAGCTGCCTGGCTCCTGCTGTGCCCGTCTATCCCATGGCCCTGGCCTGCACAACCTTTTTTGTGTCCGTGTCCCTTCCTTGCCCCTGGGGCCAGGACCATGGTACATCTGTGCAGCCTATGAGGATGAGGGCTGCCCTGGGCTGAGCTGCTCATATGGGCTGAGGGGTCAGGCGGGGAAGGCTGAGGCTAAGGCTGGGCCTGTGGAGCTAGCCTGGGCTGCAGCCAGCTCTGCTGCCTCTCCCTGGCTTCCTTCCTCCCTCTGCCATCTCCCAGGGAAGTTCCTGATTGGCCCAGCCTGCCCTGGGAGCGGGGTGGGAAACAGTCTGCGATCGGAGGGAGGGGGCAGTAACTGAGGTGTCTCATTCCTGGGCCGAGCCCGGACCCCAGCCCCCAGGCATCTGTGGATGTTTGCTAAAGGGTGGAGGGCTGCTTCCAGTATGCAGGAGAGGGAACTGGGGCTCGATGCGGTCCCAGACCTGCCCAAGTGCCACAGCGAGCGAGCACTTCATCCCAAGTGGCCACCTATCCCTCTGCCGCTCCAGGGAGGGTGCGAGGGGGCAGCTGCAGCCAGAAAATCCTGCCGTGGACTTTTCCAGCTGCGTGAGTCTGAAGAGGTGATCAGGGTGGGTCACAGGGTGATGAAAAGCGTGAGTGGTACAGAGGACGCAGGCCCCCCGCCACGCTCTGGACAGGTGACTCAGAGGCAGGGGACACGCAGGGCATGTAGAGGTGTGGTGGGACAGGTGAAGTCCTGCATCAGGAGCCTGGGCCGGCCCACCCCGCCTTCCTGCCCCAGGCTCTCCGGTGTGGGGGTCATGGAGGAAGGGGCAGCATCTCCCCAGGCCCATGTCCAGAGTCTCAGGGACCCTGCAGGCACCCAGGCAGGGAGCAGCCCACTGCGCAGATGGCGGATTGGGCTGGGGGCAGGGAGGACTTGTCCAGAGTCACAAGGCTGCCATGCTGCACACTGCAACCTTTGTGTTCTAAGCACCATGCCGGGCTGCAGAGAGCCCCCAGGAACCAGTGTGCCTCAGTTTCCCTCATTGTATCCCACTTTGAGTACAGTCCCTGTAGAAGCACCCTTGTTCCTGTGGTGGGGCCCAGAGCCAGCCGCAGCACCAGAGTGGAAGGTAGTGGGTGTGCTAGTCCGGGCAGGGCCTGGTGTTCAGCTGGACGGAGAGAGGGGGCGGCACCCGCCGGCTCGGGCAACCACCCCGGCTACCCCGCCCCGGCCCGCCAGGAGAGGAGGGAAGACTTGAAGTGCCAGGCCTTTGAATCGCCGTCTCCATGGCAATGCGTGGGCACAAAGGGCCGGGCCTGTGAGCAGGCGGTGGCTGCGCAAGGCTGGAAGGAGGAAAGGAATCCTTTATTTATGGGAAGGGAGCGTCTGGGAGCCGACCTGCGCCCACGCCCATGGCCAGGCCGAGGCCTTGAGGCTACGCCCTCTGCCCCTCCACCCGGGCCCCTGAGCCAGCACTTGCCTGGAGCACCACTGAGCCACTGGCATGGCCAGGAGGATGCAGTGTGGGCAAATGCAGGGCAGGGCTGGGGCAAGAGTCCAGCACACGCCCTGCTTGAGAAGTTGCCCCCAGAGCCCCCTGGAGGAGAGGGAGCCCCTCCCTCTGCCACACCCCAGTCTCTGCAGAGCACGCACGCTAGGACAAGTGCCTGCCAGGGGCTAGGGCAGGTGCAGGCAGGGAGGAATGCGGCTGAACCAGGTGCTGCCGAAATAGAACTCAGGTGAGGGCTGCTTTACTAGGTGCTAAAGAAAGGCCTCTCAGAAGAGGAGACCAGAAGGAGCCGACATGGGCGGCGAGAACCACCAACGCCAGGCCCTGAGGCAGGCCAGCGCTGCCACTGTCCGGTGACAGACTGGAAAGGCAGGAGCCGTGGCAGAACTGCCCCGTAGCCTCTCTCCTCGCCGCCCGGCCAAGGGCTTCATGCCCAGGCCTCAGCGGCTGGACGCCGGCTCCGTGGGTTGCGCCCACTTCGGAGGGGTGCACCCCACTCCTGGCATCCAGCAGCCTCATCTTCCCCCCCAGCTCGCCCCTCACTGCCCACACCCTGTTCCCTGGGCCCCCAAGCGCAGGAAACTATATCTGGCGCCACGAGGGGGGACCTGACCCCCAAGACCTGGAGAGCAGTGCAGAAACCACCACCGTGGGGCAGAGATTTTATTTCACTTCCAGAAATATCTGAGCCCAGCCCAGTTGAGGGGAGACAGAGATGGAGGAGAGTGTCACGGCCTCGTGGTGCTTCCCTGAGCCCCCGGCAGCTCCTGCGCCCCCATCCCGGCAGGGAGCGTGCCCATCTCCTTTCCTGGTAAATGTCTTGATTGGGGTCCTATTTTGTGAAACTGGGGGAACCGCACTGAAAATTCAACACCAACACGTGCTGTGAGCCACACATGTGCCCTCTGCTTTGAGCCGAGGGAGGGACGTTGGAGGGCGCCCTCCCCTGTGTCCTCAGTTTAGTGAGGAGTCTCTCATGGCCTGAGAGGGGTTTGCAGGAAACGCTGGGTCCCCTCCACCCCAGACCTGCACTTGGCAGCACTGGGAAGCTGCCAGCCCTTTGAGAAACCAGAGCCTGAGACCCCTGGGGCCCGTCTGAGCTTTCATCCCCTCCACAACGTCCCCCAGCTCCTAGCCCCGAGCGCTGGCCCCAGGGCAATTTAGGGCAGCCTGGATGTTCCTCCCATCACCTCTGGAGACAACACCCCCTTCACTCCCACCACTGCCCCGAAACAGGCTGTCTGCCCCCCTGGCTGCCTGGTCAGCTGGGTGTCCCACATTCAACTTTGGGGTCTGAGCCCCGAGGCAGGAGCCCAGGCAGGACTGAGGGGAAAGGGAGGGGACAGGGGCTCGTATAGCACAGAGCCACACACTGCAGAGGAAGGTGGCCCAGGCAGGGCAGGCGGCTGGCTAAGCCCATTCTCCGACAGGCACCATGTCTGGAATGTCCCCTGGCCCCTCCACTCCAAAGACGGGACCCTCCAGCCCAGGGAGATGGGGAGATGTTCCTCTCCCCCAGAACGCATGGTCTGTGGCAACAAATGCCGTGCCTGGCTGTGGCCACGGCTCAGCCTGTGGGGCTCCAGCCCAGCTCCTCCGAAACAGGCCATGGCTGCTGTGAGGCTCCAGTCACGCTGAGGGCTTTCTCCTGCTGGGCTTTCCTTGTCATCTCGTTTCATCCCACGTCAGCTCCATTGTAAAGACGAGAAAACTGAGGGATCAGCAGGGGAATGAAGTTTGGGGTCAAACAGCTGGCAGAAGGGAGGCAGAGTTCAGGCGAGGCCGGCCTGACTGCAGAGGCTTCACGGGACCACCGATGAGGTTGGGACCCTGCCCTCCTAGCTGTGGTCGGGGGGGCCCTCGACACCGCCCAGGCCACGCCACATCCCGGCCGGCCTCTGTGTGACCAGACTCCCCGGCACAGCTGAGGCCCCCATGCCTCCGCTCCCCGAGCTGCTGCTAACCCAGGCTGGGCGCCCGGGGTGCCCTCTCCTCGTCCCTGAAGCGCTCTGCTCTGGGATGATCCTGGCACCTGGGAGACCCTGGTCCCTGCCCTGCCCCTTGCTGGGAAGGGGCACAAGCTGCGCCAGCTGGAGGCCTCAGTGCCCCTGCCAGCCTAAATCATGAGTGCCTGGGGAAGGGCACAGAAGAGCAGCCTCCAAGGATGGAGGAGATGAGGAAGTTCAGAAGCCCAGAGACAGGACGGGAGGCTGAGGCTGGCGCTGAGGGCAGGGGGGCACTTGGCCAGCTGGGGGATGGCAGGGCCACCTTGCCCAGCCAGAGAGCAGGGCCGGGTCATGGGGCCTCTGCTCTGCCCTGAGAGGGGCCGCGTGCTGGAGCTTGTGGCGGTGGCTCTATTTGATTTTTTCTAAGTGGGAAGGTGCTTCCATTAATCATCAAACTCTTTCATTACAAAATGCCCCCGGCCTTGAAAACGCTGTGCTGTGGGCGGAATGAGGGGAAGGAGGCTCAGCTCTGCCTCCTGTGGAGCGGGCCTGAGATGCCCACCCTGCCCGGCCCTCGCCTGTGGGGCTGCTCCTCGGGGAAGGCGACCTGAATCAGGCAGCGCCACCAGCAGCCCCCAGCCCAGCCGCAGACCCCGCACCGCACGCAGGGCTCATCAGGCCTGGCCTGGCTTCCTGGAGTTCCCATGTGGATTAGGGGGCTGCAGACTCTCGGTGTGGGCTCGTGAGGGCCGGTCACAGGGCACAGAGGGGCTGCAGGCCCCTGAGGACGAGGGTGTGGAACCAGGTGGGGCAGTGCCCAGGACCAGGGCCTGCGGGAGCCCTTCTGTGTGGACATGGTGTGGGGGCTGGAGGGGCTGCCTGGCCAGGGGGTGACAGGGAGGGAAGTGGGATGGTGGGGGTCCCCCTACAGTCTGGATCTGAGTGGGTTGAGGGCGTTCTCCTCTTGGGTGCAGCGACCTCCAGGGAGCATCCGCTCCGTCCATCTGTCCTTCAGGATCAGCGTCCCCCTTGGCCGGAGCTGGGCCCTCGGGGGCCACCAGGCATCTCGAGGGCCCACAGTGGGCAGCGTGATGGTTCTGAGGCCAGCACCGCCCAGCCCGCGCCTTGCCTGCCTCGTCCAGAGGCAGAGGGCCTTGCGAGGAGCTGCCGGGAGCCGATTATCCCCAAGGCGAACCGGCCACAGATATTTGGGAGGAGAACGAGGCGCGCTTGTGGAGTCGAGTGCCGGGTGCGTCTGCTGGCACCAGGACTCGGGGACTTGGTGGCTGGCTCCTGCGCCCCGCCGTCGGCCAGAGGAGGTGGTGTTTTCTTGGCAACTGAGATGTGGCCGAGTGGACGCCTTGGGACCCTGGAAGCGAAAATGGTGCTCCCCAACTCTCCTCCCCCACCTCCCAGAAGGCCTCTCTTCTCTTTCTCTGAGAAGCACAGTGGTCCTTAAACCTATAAGCGCCCCTCCCTGGTGGCGGGGATGCTTGCATCTGTCCTGTGGGCCACGGGGCCGCCGCCACCCCCACTCCCAGGCCCCCCGACTCCACTTGGGCAAGGGAAAAGAAATCCAAAACATAAGTTTCCTATTAGAACAGGTGGAACCTTCCTATCTAGGTCCTTGACACGGTCCCCCTGCAGTGTCACAACACCCCCTGCCCCAAAGAAGAGAGGGGTCCAGCATGGGTGAGCCCTGGCGGAGTCTTGCCCCGGTGCTGTGCCAACCTGTGGGCCTGGGTGGGGGAACTGACAGAAGGGAACCCTCAACTGTGAACTCCAGAGCTCCAGGGGGGTGCGCTGCCCCCAGCCGGCCTTTCCTGCTGGGGATATGGCTCCCCGGGGCAGCTTGGGTCTCCTCCTCACCGATCTCCCTGAGGGGGAGGCTGTGGGTGGTGCAGACCCAGCTCGGTCCCCCCTCACCCCCAGCTTGCTGCATGAAAGCTGACTTGGGCACCCCAACTTGAGGCAGGGGTGAGGGATAAATGAGGAGCGACCAACACTTGGTAAGAAGACTGGTCAGGGCGGTGAGGGAGAGAGCATGGAGCCAGCCATGGTGGGGTCTCAGGGCACATTCAGGCAGGGGCAGTAAGGGCAAAGGTGTTACAGTGGGAGCTCACTGTGCTTGCTGCAGGAGTGGGAAGAAGCTCTGGGCTGGGGGAGGGGCGAGGTGGGGGTAGACATGGACCTTTGGCTCCAAGGAACAGAAAGCCCACTGGAAACTGGGTGAAGGGAATGTGGGCTGGTGTAACTGGGAAGAGTCACGACAGGGTGGACTTCAGGTGCTGTGTGATCAGGGCTCAGCTCTGCTCCTTGGGGTTCCCTTGGCCGTGCTGCCCTGTGGGCCTGCTTCACCTTCCTGGTAGCCCACAGTCTGTGCCTCCCACCCTAGCTGTCTGGTAGCCAGCCTGGGCTTCACCTTTATTGCACCAACCTGGACTATCACTATGCCTTGGGCAGGCCACAGCCACCTGGCTGGCCTGAATTCTGCCCGGTCCAGACCAGCTACAGTGGCAGGATCAAGTCTGTGCCAATGAGCTGAGCCAGCCAGGCCCCAGTCCTCAGCGGGAGAGGGCCTGCCCAGCTAGGTCACAGCTGCTGCAGCTGGGGTGGGAGTTGTGCCAGCCTGGCTGGGGGTGGGGGACAGCTGGGGCTGATTCTAAGTGCAGTGGGCAGCCCTGGGAGATTTCTCAACCATGAGTGCGGGAAGGAGGGCAGTTAGGGGCTTCTGTCCAGGGTGGACATTGGGGCCCACCAAGTCGGGTGAGGGAGTGGGGAGAGGAGGCCGGGGATGGGTGGGTGAAGGAGAATGAGGGGCGATGTCCCCAGGCCCAGTGTGCTGTTTGGTGGATGGAGAGGCGGTGCGGGGCTGGTTGTAGGCGTGTGGGGCCAACAGCGGGAGCTGGGCGCAGAGGTCGGGCCCGGGAGTGGCTGGCTGGACAGAGGGCAGTGTGCCCCACTAGTCAGAGCGGTGGATCCTCGCTGAGCCAAGACACTGGGTGTGTTCACCAGAGAGAGAATGTGGATGGTGAGGGAGGGGCCCAGGACGGAGGCGGCGCCGGCAGTGGGGGGAGGGAGGAGGAGGAGGGCTTGAGGGTGTGCAGGACAAGTTTGGAACGCCACCCCTGGGGCCGAGGGAGCTGACAGAGCCGAGCCTGGGCTGATGGGAAGAAGCTGTGGAAGGTCCTGGAACCAGCAGCCTTGAAGGAGTGAGCTCCCCATCACCAGAAGATGCAAAGGGACTGACCATCAGCCGAGGTACGGGGCTCTGCAGCTCTCAAGATGCTGGGCTCCAGGAAGCCTCGTGTGGGCTCGGTATGCGGTTAGCTCTGTTGGGAGAAGTCGGACCCTATGGATGCTTGGTCAGGCCCTGGAGGCCGAGTGTCGCTCTGTGAAGTTGCTGCCTCATCTATGGAGGAGGACTTCTCCCAGAGTGGCCGCTCCTCCTGTGTCCACGCTGACAGCCTGCCGTCCTGCATGCTGAGCAGGCGTCTCTGCTCTTCTGGGAGGCCCCCTTCAGGATGCACATGTTGTAAATGTGCTTTATGGCCCCTGGGATGCATTCATCACGAGCGCCACCCAGAACGTTCTGCAGGCTCACCCTATCCTCTGGGCCCAGAAGTGTAGGAGGGAGGCCCTGGGCTGGGCTCTGGGCTGGGCCAGGACAGTGTCCAGGAAGGTGACCCGTGGTGTCTGCGGTGGGGTGGTGAGGACAGGGTAGGGAGCCCTGTGCTGGGGGCAGGCAGCAGGAGAGATGCCTGAGGGGAGGTGGGGGAGTGGGAGGGGTGAGGATGACCTCCCCCTGCAGCAGCAGCAGGTCAGGGTCTGGGTGTCCTGGGGGTAGGACAAAGCTCCAGGAGGTGGGGAACTCAGCATGGATGGCTCCATAGGCCTCTGCTGCCCTCTGCTGACCGGCTCTGTCACTGCGGGCCCGGCCCCCTTGTCCCCCATGGGCCTGGACCCTCCAAGTCCTGGCTGGCCAGTGCCAGGAGCAGGCATGGGGTTGAATTCCCGAAGTCTGAGGGGGCCAGGAGCCTCTGCCAAGGCTTCTTCCCAGCCTCATCCCGGCCAGGAGCTCTCGGTGGATTCTCTCTTGGGGACAGCCTGGGGCCTTGCTCCAAGTGGCCTGCACCGTGGTTCCCCATTCTCCACCCTTGGAGGGTCTAAGGGACGCTAAGGGCAAGAACACCACCTGCCTCCTGCCTTCCGCCCCCAACTGCACCCTGAACACAGGCCAGCTCCCCGAGCTCCCTCTCAGCGTGAGGCTGAAGAGCTGCATGTTGAGGGGGAGCCTGTCTTTATGGTGGACCTCTCTCTGTGCACCCCAGGGATCTGTACGTGAAACAATAATTCCATAAATTTTAATGGCATTTGATATGTGGTTAAAACAGACCCTTGGGTGGTTCTGGATGTCCATGACTTTGATGCCGACCCTGGTGCCCTGCACTGGCGAGAAGTGAGTGAGTGGTGGCCACTGTCACGAGGTGATGACCGGTATGTCTGTGGGGCTTGGTGGCTCTTGGAGGATGGGGGGCTAGCCCACAAAGTGCACTGCCGGGCCCAGGCTGTCTGCCTGCCTCCGGGCTTCCTGGCGCCCTACACGCAAATGAAAAAGTGGGCAGGTGGACAGGCAGGCCTACCGCGTGCAGACAGCAGCAACCGGAGACCAGGTCTCTGCCTGTGGGCACGGGGGGCTGTGAAGGGCTCAGGGCAAGAGCACTGTGGGTCCAACAGGTCCTGTTTGCTGAGAAGCCCTCGGTATCCAGGGCCTCCCTTGCAGCCTCCCTAGGCACCCAGGGGCTCTGCCCCTCCAAGACATCACCCAGAATCTGCCCGGCTCTTTGAAGGTCGGCCTGTTGGGTGTTCCTCATTGCATGTTCCTGATCCCACCCACCCTCTCTGGGTGCAGGCCACCCCCCACAGGCTGCTGGTGGGACAGTGCTGAAAGCGTCTCTCGGCTTCCCGGAGGCCTCTGCACCCACCGAGCAGCCGTGAGTGCGCTGGCTGTCCAGCACCCTGAGAACTTGTCCTCAGGTAGACGCACCACCGTGGCTTGTCCCACAGGCCCCCGTGAGGACACCGCTGCTCTGAGGGAGTGCCAGGAGTACAGGAGCTCGGGGCCAGGAGGGGTGGGAAGTTCCAGAAAGGAGGGAGAACATGGTTGGTGCTGGGAGGCAAGGCCTGGTACAAAGACATCACGGAGAATTGTGAGGAAAGGGGGACGTGCCTCCCAGGCAACACACAGGGGTCTGCTGTGCAGTGGCCTCGAGTGTAGGGTGAGTGTGCACACAAACATATGTGTAGGGCGGGCAAGAGTGCTGCGTGTGCGCATGTGGGTGTGCAGGGATCTATGCACACACGTGTGTCATGCCTGCAGAGAAAAGAGACGGGAGAGACACCCGAATTTCAGCTCTGGCTCCTGCCCTGAGTGCTGGGGTCTCAGACGACGATGTTCTGTCCCTTGCCCTTCCTTGCATTTGTCAAGTTGTCTACAAAAACGTGCACTAGTTCTACAGTCAGAGCGGGAATGAGCTTTGTCAAAACATCAAGTGGTGTTCAAAGCACAGAAGGCCTTTGAGAGCTGAGGGTGAGGCCTGGGTGGTCCGGAGTGAGGTTCCCGGGACCTAGAAGGTGGTTGAGGCAGAAGACAGGGTGGCACCAGGGCTGAGGGGCCCGCAGGGCCCTGGTTTAGAACCATGTGTTTGTGGGCTCCATCTCTCCACCAGCCCCACCCCCCCACAGCCTTGGGGCCGCCCCCCCAGCTCATGTCCTTATGACCTGGAGATGGGGCTTTCCCACTGCACCCTGTACCCTGCTGTGCCCTCTGGCACCCAGCCCAGTCCTTCCAGACCCGCCCCTGGACCAGGAGGATCTCACTGGGGCTCATATGGGTGGGCGCCCTCCCTCCCCAGGCTCAGACTCCAGAGAGGGCATGAGACCCCCAACATCTCCAGTCTCCTGCTTCCCCTTCAGCCTACCAGCTGGCAGCACCTGAGTGGGAAAGGGACACAGCTCTCCTCCCCGACTCTCCTCCTCCCCAGCCCCCCACCCCCCGCTCCCTCCTGGGTGCAGGGCAGAGCACAGATGCTGGGAAGGTGGCATCTTGGCTCCCTGTTTCTGTGGCATGGCCACTGCACACTTGGTCTGTCTCTTCTGGGTAGGGGTCTCAGGTAAGCTAGAGGTTGGAGCCCACCTGCTCTGCTCCCCGGCCACAGGGCTGGGTGTGCAGCAGCCTCTCTAGAAAGGCGGCAGGATGCACAGGAGGACGTCAGCCAAGTGCTCTGCAGGGGGTGGGGAGGCCAAGGTCAGCACCTGGGGGGACAGTGTGTACCACCATCAAAGCCGGGCCTGAGCGAGGAAGGAAGATCAATGTCAGGCTGAGGGACTAACTGCAGATGCATGGGGAGAGGACAGGGACGGTGGCTGGGGTGCTAGGCTGCCCTGGGTTCCACACACCCTGTGCGTCTGTCCACCTACTGTTGGACCTGCAGAAGGGGCAGGCTGCTGAGCAGCACTGGGGGGACGGGCCCCTTCGCTCTGGGCGTCCCCAGTGGGGGTCCAGTTCTGGAGCAGAGCTGCTGACCACGCACAGGTGTTCCCAGAGAGGAGCTGAAGCCCTCGAGCAGCAACCCAGAGCACTCCCAGCCAGGGCCAGCTGGGCCTGCTGAACCCGTCTGCGCAAGCGCTGGGGAGCAGGGTCGAAGGGCACCAGCCGCGGGCCTGCCTGCACCTGCCCGACTGTTTCATGCTCCAAGATAAGCTGAATTACTTTATGGAGTTATTACTTTTGTCAAAACTTATAAAAACTCTATAAAAAAGCAATTGATACAGAAACGTTACCATGAAAAACAAGTCAGAGGCCAGCCCAGCGGCGCAGCGGTTAAGTGTGCACGTTCTGCTTCGGCAGCCTGGGGTTCGCT
Organism: Equus przewalskii; assembly: GCF_037783145.1. NCBI lineage: Eukaryota > Metazoa > Chordata > Mammalia > Perissodactyla > Equidae > Equus > Equus przewalskii. The sequence continues at coordinate 95,988 of NC_091837.1, read as the reverse complement.
GGTTCGGATCCCGGGTGCGGACATGGCGCCACTTGGCAAGCCATGCTGTGCTAGGCATCCCACATATAAAGTGGAGGAAGATGGGCATGGATGTTAGCTCAGGGCTAGTCTTCCTCAGCAAAGAGAGGAGGATTGGCAGCAGATGTTAGCTGAGGGCTAATCTTACTCAAAAAAAAAAATTGAAAAAAAAATTTAAAAATTAAAAAAAAAACAAGAGTCATCCTGAAGCCTGCCTTCCTCAGTTCACGTGCTCTTGGCCCACTACCACCCCTTTCTGTGGCCTTGGGGGGCACCCACCTTCCCCTGTGTGGGCATTCCCCTCCCTGTGTGTCAGAGACATGTGTCCCTGTGGCTAACACCCAAGAAGTTGCCCACCGTGTTATCGTGTTCTCACCACTGGACGCCCCATGATGCTCCAAGCCCATCAGCCCCTGTGGTGACATTTAAGGATGCCCTAAACCTTCCTTATCAGGGGGCTCAGGGTGAGGCCCCAACCCAAGACCCCACCCAGAGCCCAGAGTGCCAGGCCTGCTCTGACCTTGTGCCGGGCGACCCCCAGTGGCACCTGGGGCTGAATGCCTCCCACTCAGCCCAAGGAAATTGCCCTGCAGGAGGCCAGACCTCCCAAGAGGGCTGGGGCAGCAGGAGGGAGCGGAGCCTCCAGTCATGATGTGTGCTTGACCCCTACCCAAGGGAACCCATCTCGGTGACCCCAGTGGAAGTTCTGATGCACCTTCTGGAGGGCAGACAAGGAGGGAACCCCCGACTTCAGTCCATGCCTGCCCAGACCCCCAGGAGAGGCTGTGGTTTGGTACCACCAATTTGGGAGCTGGGAGGAATGGGAGTGCACGGGCCCGGCTCATCCCTGCATGGCTGGAGGGAACGAGGGAGCGTGGGCGCCCCTGTGGTAAGGGCCGGAAGTCAGATGCAGAGGCTGCCAGCCCCCCTGACCCCAGGACACTCTGCTGGTTGGAGAGGCAGGATGGGGGTGCATCTGGCTGGGGGAGGAGGGCAGCCGGCCCCCTGTCTCTGGCTCAGTTGCACCGTGGCTCCCTGAGACTCGAGCTCTCCCACGAGCCAGGGGCCTCTGCTTCTCAGCTTAGCTGTCACCTTCTCCAGGAAGCTTCCAGCCCCTGCATGAGTGCCCAGGAAGCACAGCCAGCGGTGAGGCCCCTGCTGGCAGCCGGCTTGGCACACAGAGCCGGGTCAGGCTCTGGGAACACTGGACAAGCTCTTCCTTGCCCACTAGGGGCTGGCCACCTCAGGGGGACGGACTCCCATGCACAGGGAGCTGGGCGGGTCCTACCTGTACAAGGCACCTGTACGAGGGACATTTCCACCCGAGTCCAAAGCCACGAAGGGCAGTTGCACAGCCCTGAGCCCGGCCAGCCCTCGCGCGGCCAGGACTGCAGTCAGAGCTGCCATTTTGCCTTTGCTTTCGATGGCTATTATTTGCGCACTTAAAAAATATTTTTTATCACATGTTACATGCTTGCTGGGATAAAAAGCTCGAAGTGGACAGAGGTGTGTAGGGTAGCAAGTGTCTTGGTCTGTCCCCTGCACTCCTCCTGGGAGCCCCTCGCGGGCCTGGGGCACATGCAGAGACCACCAGAGCAGCTTGTCGCAGGCATCGTCCTGCATCCCACCCATGACTTGGGGAGAGGCCAGCTGGGTTCCCCAGAGAAGCCACAAGGGCCAGCCTGGCTCTGCTCCCTGGGGAGGTCTCCCCCAAGGTGGGGTGTCACCATCACTGGGCTGGAGCAGAGAGGACATGGCCAGCCCAGTGTCACCAAGTGTCTTGGCTCTCGGTCAACCCCACAGGACCCATGTGGCATGTCTCTGACATCCTGCCCTGGTCTGAGGGTGTCAGGTACCCAGGCTCACAGGGTGTGTGTGGGGGGTCCCCTAGGGAGGGCTGCAGGGAAACCAGAGTCACGGCTTCCCAGGATGGCCTTGATTCTGAGACAGCCCAGGACCTGTCGGCCCTGCACAAGGTCCAGGTACTTAGTGACCTGCCACTGCTCCCCAGGCAACCAGCCACCACCCAGGAAGGCTGTGCGGGGCGCTGCCCTGTCCACGTCTGTGGGCCTGATGCCAGCAGAGTACCACATTCCTCGTAGAGCCCCTGCCTGTAACCTGCGCACCTCTAAGCCCGCCTTGGCTTCTCCAAGGCGGCAGCCTGCAGGGGGCCTGCTCTCCTGAGGCCCGCTCAGCTCTCAGGTGCCCTGTGCAGGTGGCGAGAGCACAGCTCTGGTTTGTCAGGTGCTTAATGGGGGCCACGGCTTGTGCCTAACACTTCTGGTGCCCGTGGAGTCTTGGCAGTGACCCTGAGGGGGTGTTATCCTTCTTCTCACTTCCCCACAGAAGTCCCAAAGTCTTTCTGGTCCAAAGCTGCCGCCTGCAGCCTCGCTCTGCAGTCCGTGTGCTCCCAGCGCAGGGCCGAGCCCGGGGGCTGGGCTCGCTGCTGCTGCGATCACTGTCACCTTATTCCTGTCTTCACGTAGCGCACGCCCTCGCGGTCCTGTCAAAGGCGTCTCAAGCCCCGAGTCGGCCGCCTTCACGCAGAACTCCACTTCACTGACCCCAGAGATGCACGTGTTTATTCAGCCTCGGCCCCGGCAGCGGGCCCTCCCTGCCTTGTCAGGGGCCAAGGGTCCCTCCAGCTTGGCCCCCTTTCAAGGCCTGTGCACATGCTGAGCTCCCACATTCCTGCCTCCTCAGCTTGCAGACTCCCAGGATGCCGTCAGCCGGGGCTCGCCTGCTGCGCCACCTGCGTCACTGAGGGGGCGGTGGGCTCCATGGACCTAGCACACACCTGGCAATTAGAAACGGTGGAAGAAGCCACCTGGGGACAGCAACCCTGGCTTCAAATCCTGCTGGGGGCCTTTGGCAAGTTGCTCCTCCTCTCTGAGCCTCAGTTTCTCTTGTATAAAATGGGGCAATAATTGTAGCTTCTATAGGGAAGGCTGTGCTCACCACACTTGTAGCACATAGAGTACACCGGATTTTACCAGGAAGGAATCTGGGGGGAAATCTGAACGCCTGTCCTCACACAGGCGCTGAAAGTGACCCTGTGATGCGGTGGGTGGCGGAGTGTGGCCGCCTCGTGGAGACGCAGCAGCATGTTCCGGGATCTAGCAATCTCAGCGTCTCAGGAAACGTAATCGTATTTTACTAGCTCTGAAGAGAATCAGTAAAAATACATAGCTAAACAGTGCTCAAGCCAAGCCTGTGAGTGCCGGCGTGGAACAGATAAGGGGATAACGTGCTGAGGAGGGATTAACGCGCCAGTAGAGCAAATACCGGCCTGTGTTTGGTGCAGGCTGATAACAGGAAGACAAGCCCCAAATTAAACAGATGTGAATGAATTCCTCTGCGTGCAGGCAGAGCAAATATATCAGTAAAAATGGGTACAGTGCAAGAGGCAAAATGGAATATATCAGAATGAATTTCGACGCAGGGAGTCACGATTCGGGCAGACAAATATTTAAGGAAATACGGGTAAGAGGCACAGGGCAAAATCATAACTTTGACAGAGTTCCAACGTCATGCTCACGGCCAAAGTGAAAACAAATACTTCACCAAGTATCCACATGAGACAGAACACGGGGGAACTTGGAGGCAAGGCTGTCTGCAAAGAGCTGCGCCACACAACTGCGGCAAAGGGCGTCTGTAAGTGACTGGGGTGGCCAGGCTGGCTGCCTAACGTATCCACAAAGTGGAGCAAACATCAGCACTATTTAGTTCCAGAACATTTTCATACCCAAACTCCATACCCATTGGCGGCCACTCCCCATTCCTCCCATCTCCCCTTCTCCAGGCAGCCACTAGTCTACCTTCTCTATAGAGTTGCCTGTTCTGGACACTTCACATAAGTAGGATCATCAAACATGTGGCCTGGGGCTGGCTGGTGGCGCAGTGATTAAGTTCACACACTCTGCCTTGGTGGCCTGGGGTTTGCGGGTGAGGATCCCGGGTGAGGATCTGGCACCGCTTGTCAAGCCATGCTGTGGCAACATCCTACATACAAAATAGAGGAAGATGGGCATGGATGTGAGCTCAGTGACACTCTCCCTCACCAAACATAAATAAATAAATAAATAAATAAATAAAACATGTGGCCTCTTGTGTCTGGCTTCTTTCACACAGCACATTGTTTCCTAAGTTCATCCATGTTCTGTCATCCATCAGGACTGCATTCCTTTTTTATGGCTGAATAACATTCCATGGTATGAGTGCATCACAACTGGCTTCTCCATTCATGTATCGGTAGACACCTGGGTTGCTTCCACCTTTTGGATGTTGTGAATAGTGCTGCTATGAGCCAGGATCACTTGCCACTGTGCCCATGACTGCTTGCCCCAGGTTTGAGGGAGGGGTGATGGTAGGTGATTGCTAAATGTGGACATTGATGGAAATGGACTGAAATTTACCAGTTTATTCATCAAGCTGTTCTCTGGAGGTTGCAAGCAGTCTACTAGGATCCAGAGTTGCAAAATAGTTGCTTAAGACAGTTCCTTTGTGCTTGCTTGTTGCTCGGTGGATGCCTGGATCCCTGCAGCTCCTGCTCTACCGTCTTCACTGCCATCAACCCCAAGCCCTGTGCTTGCGAGCCACAGGCTATGGAGTGAACATTGTACTGCAAGACATGGGGCAAGGAACCCATGTGACCTCCCACCCACATGGGGCGGGACTAAGCACACCCCTGGGGACTGTCCAGGTGGCTGAGGTTCCCGTGCCAGGCTGGGCTCCAATGCCGATCACCATGTGACAACGCCATTGCATCTGTGAGCTCTACCTTGGCCTTGCCTTGGCCTTGTCAGCAGTGTATTGGCTTAGACTCCACCCCTCTATTTCCTAAGTCAGAGCAGCGATGGAGATGTCTGGCGTTTGTCATGAATGTCAGGGGAGAGGTGCCTGGGACAGTCAGCCCATGAGCTGACCTGACATTTCAGCGCTCAATCATTTTGCCAAAAGTGTGTGTGATGTGGATGGTTATCAGCCGTCTCCATTATCAGGGCACAGCTGGTGGTGCCAGAGGAACCCCCTCTCCCTGCACCTGGTGTGAGTGCCTTAGAGGGAGGTCACCGGGCAGGGGCAGAGGAGAGCAGCAGGATTATCCTGAAAATGAGCTGAGCACAGTACCGGCTCCTGATGGGGAGGGTTGGGGTCAGCTCTTCCCACCTTCTCCAGACCTGTGTGTCAGCTGGAAGCAGGTCACCACCACTGACTGGCGTGTGCACATGCCCTTGAAGCAGGATTGTGCCTGCCTCAGGTGCTCTATTTCTCCTGACACACGGTGCCTGAGCAGAGGCTGAGGACTGGGAACCAAGGTTCAATCCTGGTAATTGGGTGCAGATGCTCTTGGGGGAACGCAGCCCAGGGAGAGTAGAGAATGTGGCATTAAAGGTGTGTCTGCATGGGAAGCAGGAGCCAGGGTACTGGGCAAGGGCTGGGTGTGGTTCAGGGTGCCTCAGGGGTCAGGGTAGAGCTGGAGAATAAGTCTTGAACCTACAGTCTCCAGACTAGAGCCTGGGGTCAAACTTCCCACATCACACTTGCTCCTTCCTTCCTTCGTTCAATAAAGACACATTAAGGAGGCAATGTGGAGGACATGGCAAGTGGCTGCAATGTGGCAGTGCAAGAAGAAGGAGTTGTAACCAAGTCGGTGCCCAGCCAGGGACGTGCCTGCCAAACTGACCCTGGGGAGGAGGAGGAAGGAGGCTGGGAGCAGGCGGAGGGGCAGGTGCCCTTGAGCAGCATGCAAACGACCCAGAGCTCAGAGGAGTGACCTGCAGAATGACCAGCATGGGTGAGAGGTATGGTGGGTGTGGGCAGGGGCCTGGCCACCGAGGGCCAATGAGCCAGGCTGAGCCATGCAACCTTGTCCAGATGGCAGTGGGGAGCCCCTGAAGGGTTTTCAGGTGGAGGGAAGTTCATCTATGAAAGGAAAATGGGGGAGTCTGGTGGCTGTGGCCAGCTGCCACGGCTGTGGTGTTCCCTTGGTGAGCTAAGTTTCTGAGGTACCAGAGGGACAGTGAGTTGCTGCCTCTGGGCCTCAGCTCTTGTGCCCCTTTTGTCTTTCCCTTTTTCTCTTCGACTCCAACAGGAGGAAAAGGGGCAGAAAGACTGTGACTGTGTCAGGAAGCTCCTCCCATGTAAGCAGTGGTGATGGTGTCCTCCAGAGGACATTAGCAAAGACTGGGGGAGGGGTGCTACTGGAATCTGGTGGGTAGAGGCCAGGGATGCTGATAAACATCCTGTGATGCACAGGAGCACCCCACAATAAAGAATTATTTGGCCCTAAACGTCAGGGTGTCCAGTGCACTAAGGTGCATGGAGCACCTGGTGAACCAGGTAGGCAAGGAGGGTGAGGCAGGGAGTGAGGCTGCCCCCACAGCCACATCCAGCACCTGTGGGGGTGCAGGAGTGTCCTCAGGAGATGCACCGGGGGTGGAGGGGTGAGTGATGGGGACGTGGGCACTAGGGCAGGCAATCAGGGCAAGTCCCTCCCAGGAGGTGATACCTGGCACTCTAGCAACAGGTCACTCACAATGTTGGAAGGAAGGGCATCCGAGGTAGAGGCAGAGCGTGGGAAGGCCTTTAAGAGTGAAGAGAGGTCCGAGCGCAGTTGCAAAGCAGGTGGCTTTGCTATCAGCCCCAAGGGTGGCACTGAGGGCCTGTAGGGAAGGCTGCAAGGGGCATTGGAACCATGCGGGCTGTAGGAGTTCCACAGGGAGCCTGGAGGTCCGCGGCTGCCTGTTGGGCTGGCGGTGGGGCTGGGAAGACGGGGAGACGTTCAGAGTTGGACAAGCTCCTAAGGGGCCTCCTTCCCACAGTCGCGCTTTGGGCCCAGGGGAGAGGACGGATGGCTTCCCACACGCCCTTTAAATGAGAGAAGGGGGACTGCCTTCTGGCCTTCCCGGATTCTCCGCGGAGAGTTCGTGGGCTCAACGACCAGGGAGGAGCCCAGGTGTGCAGGTGTGCCATGGAGCTGACCGGCGGGCTCACCTGGCCAACTGGGCTACCTGGGAGGAAATCCTACACCCGATCGTCCGCTCAGTCCCGGGAGCGCGGGATCTCCTGCGGGGAAGGCGGAGCTGGGGGTGAGCAGCCAAGGACACAGGGTTTGGCTCGGGGGTGTGGCCACGGGCTGAGAAGGAGGATTTCAGGCGCACCTGGGGCTTCTCGGTGGGCGAGGCCTCCAGGGAGAGGCGTGGCTGCAGGGCGATGGGCGGGGCTTCCCGAGGAGCGGGCGCGGGGGCAGGGGCGGGGTGGGGCGGAGCTTCCCGGGGAGCGGGCGTGGCGGAGCGCGGGGCGGAGCCGACGTGCCGGGCGTACTTAAGCAGCCCCGAGACGCGCGCGGCCGCCCCACCATGGCTCTGAGGCGCGTTGTCTCCGCGCTGCGCCCCGGCCCCGCCCGCCTCGCCCGGCTGTCCACGGCGCCCGTGACCCGCGAGCAGCCCGCGGGCCCGAGGGCGGTGCCGGAACCCCGGGAGGCCGAGGCCGCGCGGCCGCCGGTGCCCGCCGTGGACTTCGGCAACGCGCAGGAGGCGTACCGCAGCCGGCGCAGCTGGGAGCTGGCGCGCAGCCTGCTGGTGCTGCGCCTGTGCGCCTCGCCCGCGCTGCTGGCGCGCCACGAGCAGGTGCGCGGGCGGGCGGCGGGCGGCGGGCCGGGCGCGGCTCCTCTGCCCATCCCGGGACCCTTCGGAAGTTTCCGAGTGTAAAGCGGGGGCCCCTTGAGCGTCGCCTGTTGGGGGGCAAGTCAGCAAGGAAAGTGTTTCCTGCACTCCCTTTGGGCCGTGAATTTTGCTACATGTCAGTTACCACCAACTAAAAACAAAGACCAGTTTAATTTTTAAGCTATATACCCCTTGCAGTAATACAAAATTGTCACCTGAAATTTAAAATTAGGTGTCCTCCATGTTGCCCCCAGGGAAGTCTTGATATCGAACCTGAAGTGAGTTCCCTCACCCTGGGCGCAGCAAGCCGATCTCTGACGCTGGGTGTGGTGGAAGAAAGCAGGAATTTTATGGCAAAGCGCTGAGCAAGCAGAACCGGCAGCTAACGGCTGTCATTCCAAACTGCCCGAAAAGCTACAAGCAAGGGTTTTTATTTGGGGTTTTAGGTAGGGCAGGGGGAGCATATGGCCTTGGGGGCTGAAGTTGTAAGAGTCCACCGCACAGGTGTGACTCTGTGTGTTGCACGCGGGGGATTTTCAGTCTCTGACGTCTAAAGTTTACAGTCAGTCACTTCAGCTTTTCAGTGTTCCTGGGAGATGCTTAGTCAGGCAGGGCTGTCAGCAAGTTCCTCTCTCGTCAGCGGTCCTCCTGCTGTTCTGCGCAGCAGGCTCGGAAACTTGGGTTATTTTGTTTCCCATGTTAACCTTGTGGGTACAGGTCCAGTTTCACCCTAATCCAGGGAAATTTTAACTCCTGCATCCCGTTTCGGTTTGGTGGTAATTGAAGGGCTCATGGCCTAGGACTCCAGAGTTCTGGGAGGCTGTGGCCCGAGGGCTCCCCAGACATGGCCACTTCTAAAAGACAGCGTTGGGGGAAAAATGGGAAGCTGCTGAAACACCCAAATTTAAAAGTTTAACTTGGTAACAAAGTGTGAGGGCTTTGGGGAAAGTAAAGAGCAGAACACCGTTTTAGCTCCTGTCAGTTGGAGATATAGGGGTGATAGTTTTTTCAAGGTGTTCCTTGGGGACAGTTCGCAAGGGTCCGCTTGTCGGTGCCGAGGGTCTGGAAGGCTCCTCATGCAGGTGGTGTTGGTTTCTCAGGTGAGACCGTACTGAGGGCATTGTGCTGCCTCCCTCTGCCCCTGGGGGAGGTTGGACGAGAAGGAGCATCCAACCAGGTCCCAGGCTTAGGTGAAGGCTAGGCCATGGCAGGTGGGAGGTGAGGGCAGAGCCCCCCCAAGTCAGCGTCGGGCGGCTTTGAAGGAACTGTGAGGTCAGCAGAGCTACTGGCCTCGATTCCTCCCAAAGCTTCCTGGACAGATTCAGATTCGGAGCCGAGTGTGGGGGGAGGGGTGGAGGAGGAAGAGGCTGAACTGGGGAGGGAGGGGGAGAGGGCTTGGAATGGACCAAATTTCTCTAGGTGCAGCAGTGAGTTTTCTCCGGTTTCAAAACAAGCGGGAAAGCCAGCAGAGCTGGGGGTCCTGGGCTGCTGTGGGAGGGACGTGTCAGCCCCACTCTCTCTGGGGTGCCTGCCCGGGACAAGTGCCAGAGCGCAGGGACCATGCTGCGGGTGCCTGGAGGAGGTGAGAAGCTCTCGTTGTGTCCCTCTTGTGCCCTAGGGATGCCTCAAGGAGCGCCCTAATGGTGTGAGGTGCTGTGTGTGCCCCCTGTGGGACCTGTTCTACCGTTGTGATTGCTGTTGGTCCCACTGGTGACAGTGGCCTCGGTGCCTGGTGATGGAGGACATGGGGCAGGGCCAGACTGCAGAGTTCTGGGCCACCCAGCAGAACCGCTGGTCCTTCCCCGCCCTCTGGCCTGCGGTGAAAATTCCTCCTGCTGAGCCAGGGCCGGTCTGTGCATTTCCTGTCAAACCTGCTCCTGGCAGGTAGTGTCAGCCCGCAGGAGCCTGGTGTGAGCTACTATGCTGTCTGCGGACCCAGTGGGGGCCCACGCTTGCCAGAAGGCAGGCCTTTTTAAGAAGAGTTTAGAAAATCCAGGTCTTCCCTGACAGGTTTCTGTGCTTGGGTGTGAGCCGGAGCAGAAGCCGGTGAGTGGGCCCGTGGGGCAGGGCAGAAAACCAGCAGAGAACTGGCCGTACCTGTTCTTGCTCTGCAGGCGTCTTTCGTCTTTCGCAGTGGAAATGACAGGAGGTGTTACCCTTGCAAGTTTCTCGACCTGAGAAGAATGCCCCACCTGGAGAAGGGCTGAGGCTGCCCTCGTCTCAGGTAGTGCCACCCGGGGCACACCTGACACCAGGATGGTTTTAAAGGGGCTGCTTTGCTCTGAGTTGGCTTTCGAAGTGCCAGCCCGCCCCGTGTGCTTCCGCACCCCTCTGTGACAGGCCGGCCTCCCCTTGCCAGGGAGGCTGAGAGGGCGAGTGACTGGCTCGGGGACTTGGGTGGCCGTTCCCTCTGAGCCCTGCCTCCTCTTGGGGAGCAGGTGGTCAGCCCAGGTGCAGGATGTGTGAGAGCTTGCTAGCCCATGCCCTGGGCCAGATTCCAGCTGCTGTCTTTGTTCAGTTAGTGTTGGCTGTGGCTGCTTCTGCACTACAGCGGTAGAGTTGAGTAGTTCTACCAGAGGCCGCATGGCCTGCACAGCCTAAATTACAGTCATGCGCCCCATAATGATGTTCTGGTCAACGGTGAACCGCATATACAAAAGGGTCCCGTAAGATTAGTACCACAGAGCCTAGGTGTGTAGCAGGCTGTAGCACCTAGGTGTGTGTAAGTATGCTCTGTGATATTCAGATGACATATTCCCTAACGATGCATTTCTCAGAATGCATCCCCGTCATTGAGTGATGCACGACTGTGTTTACCATGTGGCTTGGCTGGGAAGGTTTGCCAGCCCGAGAGTAAGTCACCCACTTCACGGTGTGTTTCTGACAGTCCACAGAGCTGACGTGTGTGGTGTCAGGGGTTCTTTTCTAGAACCAAATGATGGTTTTCAGGTCCCCAGTTCTGCCTTGCCTGCCACTGGGTGATCCTTGATCTGTTTAAGACCTGGCTTTTCCTCTGGCCCCTGGGCTCCCTGAGTTTGGGCCCCAGCTCAGGGCGAGATGGGGAGGAGGCCTGCCCGTCTCCCATGTTGGCACTTTCATTTTCGTTTTCTAATCCTCTTTATAAAAACAACAAGATGCGAGAAAATCAGACACAGAGGCTGCAGTGAGGCGGAAGTGATGGCCTGGAAGCCCTTGTCCTTGGGGCGCCCGAGGTGTCCCTGCTGAGTGCCAGCCTGCACCCAGACCAGTGTGGGCCGCTCAGGATTGCTTTGGGCTGAGGGTGTTTGACTTGCTCGTACTTTTGCTTAGACTAGAGATTGTTCCCTGACACCCTGATCCCAAGAGACCTACCCCCCAAGAAAGGGGATTCTGTGAGCCGTCGGGCTTGAGAGACCTCCGCTTTCCTGTCTTGGAGCTGGAAGTGGCAGGCAGGGACGCAGGTGAATTCCCAGACAGCTGGTGGGCGTGCCCTCCCATCAGTATCCCTCCCAACCCCAGGGGCCTCTGGTTGTCCTCATTCCTTCCTGCCCTGTCTGTCCCCGCTGCAGGAGCTCCATGTCACCCCCCTCTCCTTGGCATGCACCCCTCCCCAGATCTAAGTTAGCAAACACATCCCACCCCCACCCGCCCTGGCAAGTGCTCCCTCATCCCGCATTCTGAATCAGTCAGTGGATCACTTGCTCCTTCCTGTTTCGGGGTCTCTCCCCAACTAGGCTGTGAGTTCCTTACCTTTTTTTGTTCAGCTTAGAATTGTGCTGGGCATGAAGTAGCTGCTCGGGACATTTGAATGAACGATGGCAGAAATTTGGCATGTGGCAAAATGTGATTGGAGGAGAAAGCTGAGTAGTTTATGGGCAGCTGTCTTCACGAAGGGCAGATCCATCGGAGCTGCTGGTCCGCTGTGGCCCTAGATGACTGTACCAAGTCCCCACTGGTCCCAGGGTGGGCTGTCATCTCACAGACCTTTGTAGCTGGTCACCTGGCTGATCGTCAGCCTGTGCCTTGCTGCCGCTGAACTTGCACGCATTCTGTGCTGTGGACGTGTTCATCAGTTCAGCAGCCATTGGAGGGCCGGCCCTTTGCCAGGCGCTGAGGTCTGGGTACAGGGGATGTTATGAACATGCCCATTGCTGTCCCTGGAGAGACCAGCCTTTCACTTCTTTATCCACCAAGTCATGGTCAGGCCCCCGCTGTGGCTGCTGGGGTCACCTGTGAGCGTGCAGGGAGGGAGGCAAGAGTGGCCACCCGGCATGAGGAATGGGTGATTGACAGTTGCTGCAAGCAGAGAAGCAAGCTGCTTCGGGTGGTCTCCACTATAAAATCAAGGCTGGGAGCCAAGTGTGGCCCTGGGGAGAGCATGTCATGGCTTTGTGGTTGGAGTGAAGGGGCTGGGAAGCGGGGAGTCCAGCTGGGGACAGGGGAGTCCAGGTAGCCCAGGACAGGCGCTTCCTTCTGCCTTTCAGCTGCTCCTTCTCGCCAGGAGGCTTCTGGGGCAAAGGCTGTTCGACAAGCTGATGAAGATGACCTTCTACGGGCAGTTTGTGGCTGGCGAGGACCAGGAATCCATCCAGCCTCTGATCCAGCACAACAGGGCCTTCGGCGTGGGCTCCATCCTGGATTATGGAGTGGAGGAGGACCTGAGCCCCGAGGAGGCAGAGCGCCAGGAGATGGAGTAAGGCCTGCACCGGCATCCAGTGGGAACCCCAGAGAGCCCTGGTGGCCAGCGGCTGCCTGCCACCTGGACGAGGAGCAGCCAAGGCTAGCAGACCCTGATGACCAGTGGCCCTCCTGGGCTCTGCCTGGGCTTCTTGCATTTTTGCGCCATGAGGACAGTTCTGGGCTTTCCCGGGAGGCCTCGTGTGCACGAGGCCAGAGGAGGGGTGCGGATGAAGTCGGCAAACCACAGTCCACAGCCTGTCCGGCCTGCCTTCCTGGTTTTGTGCAGTCTGCAGGCTGGCTTGTACATTTCTTAAATGGTTGAAACAAATCAGAACCAGGATATATGGTGATAATGTGAAAATTATGTGAAATTCAAATCGCTTTTGCCCTGCAGGGCAGAGTTGGGTAGCTGTGGCAGACACCGTGTGGGCCACAAGGCCGCAAAGAGGTGCTCCTGGCTGCCTGCAGAGCACGCTCAGTGACCCTATAGGAAGCGCTCTGGCTCCCTCTCTGCATCCCTCCTGGGGCTTCCCAGCCCGCTGGACGGCCTGCTGCCCCACCCTTACCCACTCTCCGAGACAGCTCTCTGATCTGCAAGTGGGCCCTGCCAGGAGCGTGCGGAGCCCGCCAGGCCTGGCGCCTGCCCAGGGCTCCACAGAGAACGGCCTGTGCGGCCAGGAGTGCTGTGGCACGCCAGCCTGGGAGCCTGCTCATGGGAGCCGCCACTGACATGCTGCAGGGCTCGAGTGTGGGGACAGACGGGCCCTCCCTGACCCACCCTCCTGGGCCTTAGGGCAGAATGACAGGACGAGGTCACCCTCTGCTTCCCAGAGTAGTGGCCTCATGGGAGGTCCAGGCAAGACCAGCTTTTCCTTTTTGTTTCGCAGGCTGGGCCCTCCCTTGCCTTTGGGGCCCCTGAGTCCTGACAGCAGCCGTGCCTGCCGTTAGGCCTGGGATAGGTCGTCTTGGGCCGCGGTGTTTGCTCTGGCATGGGGAGGGGAGGGGAGGGCAGAGGAAGGAAAGGCATCACGTGGGCCTCCTACCCTGGGAACGGAATGTCCTAGCGGGGCCTCAGTGCCGATTGGCCCAAGGGGCACAGCCCCTGCCTAGTGGTTCGCTGTCTGGAGGGCAGGGTTCTCCAGCTGGGCACCCCCTCTGTCCCCGTGGGGCTGTGGGCCAGGGCTGCAGCCTTCCCTGGGGCTGCCTGTTGAATTACGAAAGGGAACATGGGCCCTCTGTCCCCGCTGCCTCTCGGGGGCTGGGCAGTCTCACAATGGGACTCTCTCTCTCTGGTGTGAACAGACTTCTTTCCCAGGGCAGCCTCTTGGCTTCCTCCTTGCCCTGCAGGGGAGTGTTGGGAGGCGGGCCGCCCTCGCCCTCCTCCCTCCGTGGGGCCGTGGAGCCTGTGCCCCTGGGCCAGCCTGCGGTTGGCACCCCTCGTCCTGCAGGAGCACCAAGCTGGCAGGCTCTGGGATGTGAGTGGCCATCCTTCCCTGTCCTGACGGCCAGCAGTAGGAGTCGAGGACTCATGCCCAGCTCTGCTGCTGGCCGGCCTTGTGCCTTCAGAGGGGCCTGTGCCGAGGGGGCCAAGCCAGGCTGGCCAGCGCTGGGAGAATATCTACCCTGTCTGGTTGCCTGACTGGCTCACCAGCTGTTTCTGGCCTGGAGTGGCTCTAACCATGTAGCTCCCTGTGGAAACTGATTCTGTGTCCGGGGCGTGCCCAGAGATCTGTTCTCCTAATCCTGTCACAGGACCTGTAGACCCTCTTCTGGGGAGTGATGGAGAAGCCACTGCCCAAAATTAAGGCCATGGGAATGGGGGTGGGGGGTTGGGGGAGCACAGATGGTGCTGGGCCTGCCTGGGCAGAACTCTAAGAGGCACGGAAAGGATGGAGGCATCTGAATGTGCAGGAGGCCCAGCAGCCCTCCTGAGGGCATGAGGAGGGGACCCAGGAGGGCCTCCCAGGGTAGGAGGCAGAAGGTGGAAGGCCAGAGGTGCAGGAGGGAGAGAACGGCCACCCAGGGAGGGGTGGACGGCACTTTCTGGACACTTGTGAGAAGCAAGAGGCCAGGGCCACGTCCCGGGGGAGGAGCCCCGCGGGGTCCCTCAGTGGGCTGAGAGCTGCAGGGACAGGGAAAGGGGTTAGGACACCTCCTGATGACCGGCTGCAACAAGGACACCCCAGGGACAGTGTGGGCGGCAGGTGTGTCCATCCTGGCTGTGCAGACCCAGGGCTGCCCCGGCCTTGCTCCTCAGGGTGGCGGCCGCCCCCTGGGAGTGGTGTGCGCAGTGTCTCAGTGGGCCTGGAGTCAGGCCCTGGGGTGTGGGTGTGCGGGTGTGTGGGTGGGAGCAGGCTCTGTTGCGCTGTCTCCCCTCCTGCCGTGGGAGCTGGAGGGAGGATGTCTGGCATGCTCTCCCCTCGCTTTCTGCTTTTCTCTAAAAGGCATCAAGCCAACCAATTACCCAATGCAGCTGCTGAGAGCTGAGCTTGGGGTTGGCCGAGGTGGTGTTCGGGGTCTTCCTGCCCCCTCCGCAGATCCCGGGGCATTGTGTTCATTGTCCTCTGTCCCCCTGCCCCTGGGCATGCCCTCCTCCACCTTCTGGGCCATGCCCTGTGTGTGCGTACACGTGTTTGTGTGTGTGTGCATGCACACTGGGTGCTCCTTCCTCTCCCCCATGACGGCGTGACCCCCACTGTGCCTGGGAACTGACCTCTTGGTCTGCTTGTGACCCACCCACCAGGCCTGGTCCAGGGTGTGGCCCTGTCCCTGCCAGGTGCCGTCCGCTCTGAGACAGGCCTCTGGCCACTTGGTGGGGCTGGTCCGGCTTCTCTGCTTGGCCTATTTCTAAAGTGCTTCCTGTCTGTGCCCAGGAGGTTCAGGGGTGGAAATAGCCTGTAAATAGCCACGGCCTCCAGCTGCCTTCCTGCTGCTGAACCTGCTGGGAGCAAGAAAGGAGTGGCCCTTGCTTCCCTGTGCCCTTGGAGCCTGGCCGGGGCCAGCTGTGGAAACGCTGAGCAGGGACCTTGCGCATAATGGTTTCCCGTCTGCTGAAGGCGTCTGCCCAGGAGGCAGATAGCTGTGGGGTTACTGTGGTCATCGCTGTGCGCTTACGGGGCAGGCTTGCCCGGTCTCGCCCTCGAGGCGTTGCCTCCCCTGCAGTGGTGGCTTCCGCCTGGTTGTTCCTGGGCCACAGCTTGGAGGGCTGGGGTCTGGTCTTGCGGGTGCCCTTGCCCGGGGGCCTTGGGAGAGTCTGGGGAGCTCCTTGTTGCTGGCGGGGATGTCATGTGGGGAGCCAATGCCTCCCTCAAGTTACAGAGCCAGACTTATGGGACATCTCACCTTCTGTTGCCTCAGGCACATGCATCTGGTCACCACAAAGCGGCTGGAGCAGTGGCTGCCTGCCCAGCTCCCATCCCCAGGCCATGGCTGTGGGCTGTGCTGCTGCGTGGGGAGTCCCTGGCCTCTGTGGACTGGCCTGGCCTGGCTGCTGGCACTCCCCGGTCTTGACCTGGGTGTTCTTGTTCAAAGTCCCCAGATATGGATCTGGGGTCACACAGAAGCTGGGGCCTGGAGGGAGGGCTCCCTGGAGGCAGCTGGGCAGCAGGACTTGCTCTGGGAGCTGTGAGGTCTGAGCCCACCGTGGCCCGGACGTCACAGGTGTCGTACCTCTCATGGACTTCTCTGGCACCCCTGCGGAGAAGCTCTGTCCCTTCCCTGTGGGGCGGGGCAGAGCTGCAGGGGCCCCCGGGCGTCTGAGCATTGGGGAGGTCACTGATGTAAGAGGTTTTATGTACAAAGTCAGAGGATAGACACAGCTGCTGGGTGCGGCGCTCGGGCCGGCGGCCAGTGACGAGGGTCCCTTCATCTGAGTAGGCTTAGCCACAGCTCTTGTGTCCCAGACACCACAGCCCCAGTGAGGAGGAGGGTGGTGTCTGCTGTGATTCTGGCCGGGGTGCCAGGGCTGGTGGACACGGGTGGGGCAGCCAGGGCCATGGGCTGACCTCACTGTTGTGTCCTCATGAGGACTTGGAGTGTTATTCAGGTGCAATGGGAGGCCAGGGGATGGTTTGCATTTTAAAGGAAAAATTCTGGTTGCTGCTTGGAAAATAAGCCCGAGGGCCCAGAATGCAGTCGGCGCTGCGGGCGCTGGGGCCCTGTGTGCGGAGGTGGGCGTGGGGAGCAGAGGGCGAGCTCGCGGCTCCCATCCTCGTCCCCCTCAGCCTGCCTGGCCCCTGCTCCACCTCCCCGTCAGCAGCGGGAAGGCCTCAGCACTGGCTCAGGGCCTTCCTCCCGGCTGGTGGAGCCATCTCCTTCCCCTGAGTATCGCAGGGAGGGTCCACCACTCAGGCACCTGAGACTTCTCCAGGCACAGGGCTTGTAGGCCCGTTGGGGCGGGTCAGCGTGCAGCTGCCACCCTGCCAGCTCAGGGGTAATGGGGAGGGGCGGGGAAGGGATGCACACCCCCGCTGCTCACCACCCTCCCTCCATCACACACAGCCTCTGTCAGGCCAGGCGCTGGGCCTAGCCTCCCACTTCTCTCCCCTCTGCCTCCTCCATGGGAACACACATGTCATTTGTGCCCGTGGTGGCCTGGCCTGACCTGCCCTCTTCTTCCGTCCTGTAGGTCCTGCACCTCGGCTGCAGAGAAGGAGGGCAGCGGTGAGTCAGAGGCGGCCGTTCCCAGCAGGCGCTCTCCCCCTACATGCATCCCCTGCTCGTGCGCCAGGCACCTGGGTGCAGGGACTCAGGCAAGCCTCAGGGCAAGGGGCCATGCGCGGCGCCTCCCTGGTCTGTGGGCACCCAGCCCACCGCTCCATGTGTGCTGACATGTCCCTGTGGCCCTCGGTGGTCTGGGCTCTGCCTTTCTGGGTTTGCCCCGTGACTAGGCCTCAGCCAGGGAGGAGGAGCAGTGAGTGCAGGGTGGGGAGCAGTGGGCAGCACAGTGCTGGGGTGTGGGGCGTCCACAGGGCCTGTGGGACACGGGGAAGCCCTGCGTGTGCCCGCAGAGGGGCTGGAGGCCGAAGCCCAGCACAGGGCCTGGGTGCTCAGGCCACGTGCCCACCTCTCCAGGCGCCAGCAAGAGGGAGAAGCAGTACCAGGCCCACCGGGCATTTGGGGACCGCAGGGACGGCGTCATCAGTGCCCGCACCTACTTCTATGCCAGTGAAGCCAAGTGTGACAGCCACATGGAGACCTTCCTGCGCTGCATCGAGGCTTCAGGTGGGGCCTGCTCTTTGCCGGCTGCCCTGCTGCTGGGCCTAGGCTGAGCCCTGGCTTGCGGAGAGCTGGTGGGTGACAAGAGGCCGGAGCGCACTCTCGGGACCTCCTTTCTGGGTAGACCGGATGGTTGTGGGGATGACCTATGGTGACTGTCAAGAGCCTCCAGGAAGGCGCTCCTCTCCCCGCTCCCAGGTACCAGGCACCTGGGTGTGGACCTTCAGGAAGGCTGTGGGGGCCCCCGAGTCCCAGGTGGGGGCTCTGCTCTTGTTAAATGTGGTTGCCACCGAGAGCTGTGCTGTTCTGGGAGCCGGTGCCACATCCTCTTTAGTGGAGAGACCCTCCCCGCACAGCCTCTGGGCGGGAGCGTTGGCTGAGGGAGGTGAGTTCAGCTGGGAGGTTGCTGAGGCTGCCTCATCCTTTGGGCCTTAGAAACCGTCAGCTCACAGCGCAGCCCCTGTGCATCCCCAGCAGCCTTCCCATGAGCTGGTCTCGCACCTACTTGACACTTTCAGGAATGGGAGTGAGTGGTGCTTAGAAGCAGCCTCCAAGAGCAGTGTGTGGGGACCCGGGCAGTGTCCAGTGCAAGGGCTGCCTCCTTGCCTCCCTGCCTGCTCTGACGGAGGGCACATCGATGGGGAGGGCCTGGCAGAAGCCGAGATGTGCATCGTGGGCTCCGGGAGCCGGAGGAGAGACAAATGTGGTGGTGCAGTGGCTTTTGTGCTGCAGCCCGTGCTCTGCTGCGCCTTCCTGGACCCACATGGCAAACTTGAACCCTCTGTGGTGGGGCATCAGGAGCAGCCGTGCACACGGGCGTTTACGGGCTGGGTAGGATGGTCCTTCTGCCCGCAGATGGTTAGCGGCCCAGGGCGTCAGGGTCCTCGGTGAGCTCGCCTCTCCCATTCAGGGCTGGAGGCTGGCAGGGGCCGGAGGGGGGGCCACCTGCCTCAGCCTGAGACTGCCGAGCAGTCACCAGACCTGTTTTCAGGGAGGGCCAGGCACACGAGCCAGGGCCCAGGCAGCTGCCGTGGCCATCCCTGCGGCCCCTGCTCAGGCGGGTGGGGAAGGGAGGAGGGGTCTGCTGGGGCCGCTGTACCCTCGGCAGTTTTGGTGACTGGATTGTTCAGCGCTTCCCACGGTCTCAGGCCCATCTTCGGGGTAGACCCGGTGCCCTGGGGGTTGTAGGGAACTCATGGGAAGAAGGATGAGCACCAGCCCCCTGCAGACTGTCACATGTCCGACGAGATGCATCCTAACTCTTGAGTGGCACCGACTCTGGGCGCAGGCTCCTGGCCTCCTACTCTGGGGACCTAAGGGCTCCTCTTGTGGCTTCTGACAGGCAGAGCCGGCGAGGACGGCTTCTCAGCCATCAAGCTCACTGCACTGGGGAGACCCCAGTTTCTGGTAAGTGGCAGAACCTTCCGCCTGAAGAGAGTTTGCGAGAACTTGGGGCTGCCGTGAGCATTAAAGGAAAGCTCCTCTGCTTGTACCGTGGGGCTAGGAGGCAGGGACACGGGCGGGCCAGGGAGGGGCCCAGGGGCCTTGCGGGGGTCCTGGGGCAGGGAGCGGGGTGTGTGGCCCAGGTGGTCACTCAGGCCTGCATGTACAGCTGCAGTTCTCGGATGTGCTCACGAAGTGGAGACGGTTCTTTCACCAAATGGCTGCAGAGCAAGGGAAGGCTGGGCTGGCTGCCATGGACACAAGGCTGGAGGTGGCCGCACTGCAGGTGGGACAGCCCTTCCCTGGGGTACTGTGGGGTCTTGGGAGGAGCCTTGCCTGGGAGGAACCAGCCAGGCAGTGTCTGAGGTAGGTTCCCAGAGCTGCTCCAGGGACTGCGGCCTGTTCACAGGTGCTGGGAAGGAATCTGAATAGAGACTGAGGATGCGCCGGCAGGAGGGTTGGATGGGGCTGGCCCTGCGGGTGGCGGAGCGCTGCGGAAGTGCAGGGGTGAGAAGGGGCATCAGGGACTCGCGGGCACAGACCTGTCTGTGGAGCAGACACAAGCCAGAACTGTTGTGTTCTCACGAACAATATAATAAAGTCAAAATAGCTTCTCAAACCAATGGGCGGGGGTGGCTGGAAATGTTAGTGAATGGGGCTGGGGACATTGCAGGACTGACACCTTCTCACCTCTCCAGGAAAGTGTGGCGAAGATGGGCATCGCGTCCAGGACGGAGATTGAGAACTGGTTCACTGCGGAGACCCTGGGCGTATCCGGGTAAGAGTACCCCCGGTGCTCCTCCCACTCCTGGCCGCCCTCCTAGGTGTGTGGGCCTCGGGGTGACAGTGCTGAAGGACCTGCTCCTCTGAGACATGCAGAGAAGGGGTTGACAGGGGGCTGGGCGGCAGTGTGGGTGCAGGGCCAGCCCCGACTCTGTACCCCTCCAGTGGCAGGGCTTCTGACAGAGTTCTTGGGGTGCTGGAGTGAGGGTGCACACCAAGCCCTTCCTGGGATCTGCATGGCAGGCAGGTGAAGGGTTGGGGCCGCTGAGACCTTGGAGAGCCCTCCACCTCATGCTGACGGCTGGCGCCGAGGTCACCAGGCCCCGCTGGCAGCAGTGTGCCGTCCCCTTGCACGCTGCGTCTGCCTCCTGCCTGTCTTCCGTGTTCGGCTCTCCCCCAAGCCCGACGTGGCCCGGGGTGGTCTTGGTGTGCGCCCTGGGTTTTTATAGCTGCCGCTGCCCCAGTGCAAGAAAGTTCGCGATTTGGTTTCCATTTTTAAACAGAGGACAACATTTACATTTTATCTATCTTAAAACTGAACTCGTAGGCGGGTTTTTGGGATTGGGTTTGGGGATGCTGTTGTAGGGACTGGGCTCATTTGGGACCTGGGCCCCCAACAGACCCTAGTGCCTGTGGGTCAAGCTGCGTGGCTGAATGGGGAAGCTGCCGCTGCCGCTGTGCTGACTCGCCTTCTCCCGCAGCACCCTGGACCTGCTGGACTGGGGCAGCCTCATCGACAGCAGGACCGAGCTCTCCAAGCACCTGGTGGTCCCTAACATGCAGGTGACTGCCCCCCTTGCCACTGAGCCCTGTCTCAAGGTGCTGGGTGGAGGAGGGAAATGCTCTCTGTCACCTATGCTGGCCCAGCAGCTGCGGGCACAGCGGGCCCAAGACCCCATCCTCCCTGGCCCCAGGAGATCCCTGTGGTCTGGGGGAGGAAGACAGACCCACTTAGTGCCCCACAGAGGGGGATGGGCACCCACAAGGAGAGGGGTGTCTAGGGGCCTTCCTTGTCATCTGTCCTTGTGAATTGGGTTACCACAAGCCTCAGTGGCCTGAAAGGACACCGGTCATCTTATGCTCCTCTTCACAGTTGGGCTGACAGGGCTTGGCTGGGCGGTTCTCGCTCAGGGTCTCCCGTGCAGTTGTACCGAGGCTGGCAGGCCTGGGTTGTTGTGGGGGTCCCAACGCACTGGGCCAGCCGTTGATGCTGGCTGTCAGCCAGGGCTTCCTCATGGAGTGGTGGCTGGGTTCCCAGTGCAAGTGTCCCCACGAGCCACGCAGAAGCTCCGTCACCTTTGCTAGCCTAGCCTGAGTCCCCGGGCGTCACTTCTGCTCAATTCTGTTTGTTAAAAGCGAGGCGCTAGGCCGGCCTGTGTGCAGGGGGAGTGGATTGAGACTCCGCCTGCTCGTGGGAGGGCGTCTCGGAGTGGGCTGCCGAGTTTGAAGCCGCCCCCTAAGCTGGGAGGTGAAGCAGCAGCAGAAGGGCCTTGGGGAAATATCCCCCAAACACTGCCTTCCACAAACTTCCACCCTGGCCGACTGAGGGCCAGCCCTGACACCGACACTGAGGCTGATGGAGGGACATGCCCTGGGCTGAGCAGAGGGCCTCAGTGCTGCACAGGCCCAGCCCCCTGCAGACCCCCGGCTCCTGAGGCCACCATCTGGGGAGGGCGACTCCACCTCTTGCTACGCGGTGGTCGGTGCTGCATGGCGGTCCTCGGCTGCCTGTGGCTGTGGTTCCTCCTCTGAGCCCTCTCCCTTCTAGGGGTGGAGCCTTTCCCAGCGATCGGATGGGTTGAGGGTCACTTCCTTAGCATTGTGTGGGAGCAGAAGGGTGCCACCCTGCTTTGAGGACCCTGGGGAGGCCGTTGGAACACACACCCTGGGCACACAGGCCTGACCTGGGCAGCGGGCCCTGTGACAGGAATGCCCTGACAGGCAGTGGGCTTCCAGGGTACCATGTGGCAGGCCCTCCTCAGGGTAGGGTGCTGATCTTCATATGACAACAGGGACAGGACAGGGGAGGTGGGGGCGAGGTGGCCTCGCTGGTCCTGGGGACCAGGCACCAGCTATTGGTGGGCCCTGCACATGGGGAGGGAGGGTGCCCATGGGCAAGGGCATGCTCTGCTGTGGCCTGACTGAGTGCTGTCCCCAGACGGGACAGCTGGAGCCTCTGCTGTCGCGGTTCACCCAGGAGGAGGAGCTGCAGGTGACGAGGATGCTGCAGCGGATGGACGTCCTGGCCAAGGTTGAGGAACCCGGGGGCGTGCCGGGGTGGGGAGGGGGTGCTGTCTCACCTGAGCCCAGACAAACCCTCTCTGCACCCCCTGCACTCTCAGAAAGCCAGCGAGGCGGGCGTGCGACTGATGGTGGACGCCGAGCAGACCTACTTCCAGCCGGCCATCAGCCGCCTGACGCTGGAAATGCAGCGCAGGTTCAATGTGGAGAAGCCGCTCATCTTTGGCACCTACCAGTGCTACCTCAAGGTGCGGCCCCCCGCCTCCCACCCGCCTGCAGGTGACAGGATGCCCCTCACCTGGCCCCGGTGTTGGGGGGAGGCCCCAGCCCAAGCATGATCGCCTCTAGCAGAAGAAAGGCCCCAGAACCTTGTCCGCCACGTGCAGGCCCCTCCTCTGGGCCCCAGATCTTGGACAGGGTGTGGAAGGTGTGGGAGGAAGGCAAAGGAGTTTTTCTTGAGCCCACTTAACATGCCTTAATCCCCACGTTGACCATTTTCTCCCACCCGTTCTCAGCCCGGCTCCCTCTCAGGGTCTGTGGAAGTCTCAGCCCCTCCCCAGATAGACTTGCTCGGAATTTTGCATGTACCTCAGGGCCCAGGGGTGCAGACCTGGGCTGGGCTGCTCGAGTCCAGTCAGGTATTTGGAGGTGGCGGGGTGGGTCAGCGTCCAGGCTGCAGGGGTTCCAGGTAGGTGCCACAGTATGCAGCACCTCGAGTGGACTCGAGGAGATGGGTGTGCCATGGCTGCTGGCACCTGCCTGTCCCCACAGGGCTGTTCCCAGGCCAGACAGGGCGCAGGTGTCCTCACTGTCACCATTCCTTGAAGACAAGAGCTCAAGGGCCTTCCTCACCCACACTGTCTCCCAGATCCCGTGAGCACCCCACAGGTGGACAGGGGACACCTTCCTCAGGCACTGCTGCCCCATTCTGACCACAACCAGTGGGCCTCACAGAGGCCCCGGGGGACACAGGCTGGAGGGGGCTTGTCCTGGTTGTTGACTTTGGCCCCGGCCCTGCAGGACGCCTATGACAACGTCACCCTGGATGTGGAGCTGGCTCGCCGTGAGGGCTGGTGTTTTGGGGCCAAGCTGGTGCGGGGCGCCTACATGGCCCAGGAGCGTGCTCGCGCTGCGGAAATTGGCTACGAGGACCCCATCAACCCCACGTACGAGGCCACCAGCGCCATGTACCACAGGTGCGCCAGCCCTCCCAGAGCCTCCGGGCTTCCAGGGGCGAGGAGTGAGAAAACAGGGCGAGGGCAGCTTAGCACCCAGTGCCAGGGCTGACCCCACGTGGCCCTGTCAGAAGGGCGAGCAGCCCTCAGGGTCAGAAGCCTCCACTAGGAGCAGGACTTCTTCCCTGAGGCCAGAACTGATGTCTCCTCTGCTTTTGTTTTACTTTTTCCAAAACCATTAAGGGCTTGGTTGTTTTTTTGCTGAGGAAGATTGGCCCTAAGCTAATAACATCTGTTGCCAACCTTCCTCTTTTGTTTTTGCTGAGCTAAGATCTGTGCCAGTCTTCCTCTGTTGTTTATGTGGGACATCGCTGCAGCCTGCCCAGCCTGGCTTGACGAACATTGCTAGGTCTGCCCCCAGGCTCCGAACCTGTGAACCTCAGGCCGTGAAAGTGGAGTGCACAAATGCAACCACTAAGCCACTGGGCTGGCCCCAAGGTTTTTTTTTTTTTTAACATGGAAAAGTCTACTGAACAGACTGGCTCAGGTGGCCCGAGCCAGCTCCCGCGGACACTTAGGACTCAGGAGAGATCCGTTGATCTTGGTGGTCTTGTCCTGCAGCACAGACAGGCTGACCTTGAGCCTTTCCTCTCTGAGGCTGCGTGCGCTGCCTCCCCTCGCTGGCTCCCGCTCCCTCCCTGGCTGCGCCCTGCTTCCTTCCAGGAGCTACGCGGTTTGGGCACTTCCTGGCCTTATGTACTCAGTCCTCTGCCCTTGCCTTTCCACGTACTGCGTATCTGAAGCCTCCCGAGTCGGCGTGCAGACCCACAGTGCTAACCCAGTGCCAGAGTGGGCTGCTCATGCTTCCATGCCAGTCTCTGCGAGCTTTCTGGTGGTTTGCCGTCCGTGGTTACAGTGGTGACTCAGGGCAAACCCTGTCCCTATCTGTTGAACCCATGGGCGAGGACATAGTGGTCACAGGTTCCTGGAGACGGAGTTGCTGGGTCAGAGAACGTGCACCCTGCCCAGCTGTCCTCACTGCCAGACCATGGCACCGTTCACCCTCCCCTGGGCACAGGGAGGCCCCTTGCTACCAGGCCTTTAACCTCCTTGCAGACTCCTTCCCGGAGGTGAAGCCGTGTCCGTTGCACACAGGGCACTGGGCCTCAGCTGGCTGTGAATGGCGAGTCCCAGGGGCTGCTCACTTTTTCTTTCTTACTCATGAGGTGCTGCGGGCGGGTGCTCCTCCCTTGGTCCTGTTGCCGTGCGCACCCTTGGGAGAGTGGGCTGCTGGATGGCCCTGGGCTGCCTGTGGCCTGCCCCCTGGGGGCCTCTCAGGGCCAGCTCACGGGGCGCTCTCCCCAGGTGCCTTGACTATGTCCTGGAGGAGCTGAAGCACAACTCCACGGCTCAGGTGATGGTGGCCTCCCACAACGAGGACACGGTGCGCTTCACGCTGCGCAGGTAGGTGCCGCCCACTGTCGGCTCTGCTTAGGGCTGGCTCTGGCCAGTGCCCCGAAGCTGTGCAGTGACCTGCCGGAAGCAGGGGCATGTTGGGGGAATGTGTGTGGAAGGTGCTCAAGTGGTGTTGGCGCTGTAGTAGCAGAAAGGCTGTTTGCAGTTACCTTGGTTTTTAAAATTAATATCGACTTGTTAAAGTCTCAAATTCAAAAAATAAATTTCATTAGGTGATTTAAATAGCTTGCTGAAATGTACAAATACAGTGTGAAATGTTGGGGCCCTTCAGGAGGCCTTTGATGTGTCCCCTCATTTTATGAACAGTTTCTCCTGACACTTTAAACTGCATTTGGCATTTAATATAGTCTGGTTTCTCTGCTCCTGTGGACTAAAACTTTGGTAGAATCCATACAAGTCAGATATAGGAATAAGATCAAGTAAATTCTTAAGTACTCCAGTGTCATCACTGTGTCCTTATATCTACAGAGTCCTAGCTGACCCCCGACCCGTCTCTGCCTTCCTGATGTTTAGGTCCCATAGGAAGCCCTGCGGGCAGCAGCTTGCTGGCCCTGACCTTTCCCAGAGCAAAGCAGGGCCCCCTCCCACAGCCGGGCACCTCAAGCTCAAGGCCTGTGGCCGAGTGGGGCCTCGTGAAGGAGCATTGAAGGTGCGGGCGGGGCGGGGATGCGGCCCAGGCTGGGCACCTGCAGGGCGCTGCCTGGAGAGCTGACTCTGGTCATTCCAAACCCATTCGGTAATGTGTCATCGGTACTTCAAATAGCAGCAGGGTCACCCATGGTCGTAGACAGGTTTCAGCAGAGCTTTCAGACTAACACAGACCAGGAAGAAGGACCTGGCCACCCACTTCCAAAAAGATTGGCATGAAACCCTATGAATAGAGGCGGAGCGTTGTCTGATGTAGCACCGGAAGGTGAGAGGACGGCACAGAAAGACCAGGCAGGGTCCCGCTCTGCTGCCCCACTTGAGGGCACTAACAACAACAACAAACGCTGGCGAGTCCACTCAGACAGACTAGACAGAACAGGGAGACTTCTAAAAATAGAACCTGCCCTCAGAAGGGCTTCCTTTCTCCTTTCTTGATTTCTAAACCTTCACACTGAGAACATGAGTGTCCTCACCTGCTTGGCACCAACGGCCTCCTGCCCTGGACACAGCTTCCCCCATCCTGAGTGCCAGGCGAGCACACTCTCCTTCCTTGCAGCCTCCACAAATACCACCATCATGGACAGGGCTTGGCCCCTGCAGCTGCGGTTCTCTGCTTTTGCCCTGGGAGCTGGGGCCTGCCTTCCCTGGGGAAGCAGTGTGGGTCTCTGACATGCAGCATCAGGGGCCGCAGTCACAGCCTGTGTCAGCCTGGGCTGAGTAACAAACCAACCCAAGACTCAGAGGCCTGAACAAGTGTGTTCTGTGGGCCTTGTCTGGGGTCCCTCCTGCATCTGTGGTCAGCTGGGGCCTGCTTGGCTATAAATGGCCTCATTTGTGGCTGGGACAGCAAAGGAGACTGCATCACATGTCTAGCGTCCAACAGGCCAGCCCAGCCTTCACCACATGGTGGTCTCAGGCTTCCAGAAACCCTAGAGAGGGCAAGCCTCTGCCCATGTCACACTTGCTACTGTACCCTTGGCCAAAGGAAGTTATGAGGCCCTGCCCAGACACGAGGTGGAGAGCGTTCATCTGCACTGGGCAAAGCTGCAGTCACATGGCACAGGGCCTGGACACCAGTAGGGGAGGGGTCTGCAGCCATCTTTGCAGAATGCCACCTGAGTGTCCCCACCACATCAGGAGCAACACGGTGGCAGCTCTGCATGCGTGGGGTTCATGTTCTAGTGGATACCAGGGATCCACTAGATGCATAGAACAGGGATTGGGGTGACATGGTAGATGTCAGGCCCCAACATTGGAGCCCAGCCCGGAGGGAAGGAGGCGAGTGGCCTTGGGGAGGACCCTCGTGCGGAGTCCAGGGTGAGATGTACTTTGTGCTCTGGGAGCCTGGGGCCCTGAGACAGTGAGAAGGGAGGTGAGCCTGGGTATAGTCAGGGTGGGTGTGAGGAGGACCCAGGTTGAACTTGCTGCTAGTGGGGTGGTGGAAGGACAGGAGCTGAGTGCTGGTGCAGACAGGCTCAGTCTGGATATGTGGCTATAGGAGGCCAGGGAGGAAAATATGAAAAACATCCATCATAGGTATTTCAAACCCTGAGAATTTTTGTAAGATCCTATGAAGGTTGATGTGAGCCCAGGAGAGGGTGCTGGACAGAACTTGGGCCCCCCCTCCCCCAACATCTAAGCACTAATAGAAATGCGAACCACATGTGTTAATTCTAAATGTTTCAATAGCTACGTTAAAAGAAAAAGATGAAGGTAATTTCAATAATACATTTCAATTAATCCAACATATCCAAAATATTACCATTTAAACGTGTTCAGTATTTCAGGAAAACAATGAGAGATTCTGCATTCTCTTTTCATACTAAGTCTTGAGAATCCCACTTGCGTGTGACGCTTGCAGCACATCTCCACTTAGACCAGCTGCCTTCCAGACTCCATGGCTGCTGGTGGCTGCTGCATGGGACAGAACAGCCAGCAAGGGGAGGACAAGAGGCTGGGTGGTGGACTGGGGATGTGGCACAGAGGGAGAGGGGCTCGAGAGCTCTCCCGGGCCATGCCATGGGGCAGGCCGCTCGCTGGGTGGGTCTGCCTTGCTGGGTCAGGGCAGCAAGAGGGAAAGGCTGGGGAGTGGGCACAGAGGAGGGGCATGCTGGCTGGGGAAGGAGGGGACTTGGTGGCAATAGCCAAGGTGTAAGCAGCAGGGCAGAGGCCTGGTCTGGGCAGGACAGAGCCTATACCTACACCTTACCTGCAGGGGACGGAGGCTGGGGTCTAGGGGTGCAGGAGGGGCACAGAGGTAGCACAGGGCTCACCCACTGCCTTGCCCATTCACAGGATGGAGGAGCTGGGCCTGCACCCTGCTGATCGCCAGGTGTCCTTTGGACAGCTGCTGGGCATGTGTGACCAGATCAGCTTCCCACTGGGTGAGCTGGGCCCCCCTGGGGGCGGGGGTGGGGCCTCCGGGGCCGGGACTCACTGCCTCTGCCTGTGCAGGCCAGGCAGGCTTCCCCGTGTACAAGTACGTGCCCTACGGCCCTGTGATGGAGGTGCTGCCCTACCTGTCCCGCCGTGCCCTGGAGAACAGTGGTGTCGTGAAGGGCGCCTTGCGGGAGCGGCAGCTGTTGTGGCAGGAGCTCTGGCGGAGGCTCCGCACAGGCAGCCTCTTCCACCGCCCGGCCTAGCACTCGAGGGCCACCACCACCCAGCGCGACTCGGCCTCCAGCTCTCCCCAGGATGTGGCGTCCCAGGGCCCTCAGGCTTACACTGCAGCTACAGCCAACCCCAACCTCACACGGATTTACCTTTTTACACCCAAGACTGTGTGACCTGCTGGAAGTGGGGCCTCAGTGCCTCCTGGACCCTGCCCAGGATGTGGGCACTCAGGTGTGAGTCAAGTCTAACACCTGCCAGGGCTGCTGGGAACTGTCAGGAACTGCCTTACCGAGTGAGCATGGCCCATCTCTGCCCGCCACCACGCCCCTGGACTGGAAGGACCACCTTCCGCTAGGATCCAACCCACATACCCTGAGCCCCACAGGTGGGCAGTGGCCAGGCTGGGTAGTCGGCCTGGTCAATAAAACACTTTCTGGGGGCCGGCCCCATGGCTGAGTGGTTGAGTTTGCACGCTCCACTTCATCAGCCCAGGGTTTCACGGGTTCAGATCCTGGGCGCAGACACGACACTGCTTGTAAGGCCATGCTGAGGCGGTGTCCCACATAGCAAAGCCAGGGGCACTCACAATTAGAATATACAACTATGTACTGGGGGGCTTTGGGGAGAAGAAAGAAAGGAAAAAAGGGATTGGCAACAGATGTTAGCTAAAGTGCCAATCTTTAAAAAAATAAAACTGTCTGCAGCTAAGAGGCGTCAACTCGCCGCCTGCAGCACTCTCCCTCATGGGGGGTTGGCAGCAGACAGACAGCTCTGACAGCCTGAGAAGCTCCCCTCAGGCTCTGCCTCTCCTGCGTCATGTGCCCCTGGAGCCAGGCCCACTGTGGGCAGGGTGGACCCACCAATACCTCCCTTCAGGCTGTATGGCAGACCTGGCCATGCAGGGTGCTGGCCACCCCCGCGCCCCCCCAGACGAGAGCAGGACCCCTGTGCTCAGACCAACGCAGACAGCTGGCTCCCAGGGTGGGCTGGATGCCTCACCACGCTGGGTTTCTCCCTCCCTCAGACCCTTCCTGCTGCTTGATACCTTCACCCCAGCCACTCCACTGAGCCACCCCAGGCCCCTGCTGCTCTGACAGGAGCAGGCCCACGGCTGCCCCCACCCCCAGGCTGCCCTCGATGCCCTCCAGCCCCACAGAGCTGACTGGATATGGTCCTAGTACCCTGAGGCTTGCCCCAGGGGAAAAGGTGGTAAGGCTGGGCCTGCAGCTGCATGGGGCAGCCCTCGGTGGGGGGGGGGGGGGGGGGGTGCCCCAGGGAGGGGCCTCTGTGACATGGGGGTTGGGAGCATCCTCTGCAGGCCACAGAGCTGCCAGGCAAGGGCCCTAGTTGGGCCCTGGTCGCAGCAGGCACCACAGAGCTCTCACACGGGCCACATGCAGGCCATCCTGAGGCGTCTTTATTCTCTGGGTCATACAGGCCTTCGGCCTTGGAGCCTCTCCCACTTGGAGGCTGCATCTGTCAGGGGGTAAGGGGGTGAGACCAGAACAAGCACGAAGCCTGGCCGTGGCAGAGGGCGGGATGTGCCTGGTGCAGTGAGGTGCTAGGACCTCCAGCCCCACTCTTCAGCCAGCTCTGGGGAGACAACTGGCAGGCTGGGCCCCCTCTGCCCTTTACCACACACACCATGCTAGCTTTGGACAAAACAAACCCAGACGAAGATGGGTGGCAGGTGCAGCCAGGGTCCACCTGGCCTCTCCTCAGAGGGCGAGCCGTCCTGCAGGCAGCTGGGGCGGTGGTGGTCAGATGTCAGGAAGATGAGCTCCACTCAGCTTGCTATTGGCTGTGGTGACAGCGGGACAGGGCAGTCTTCCCAGCCATGATGGGCAGTGGGTAATTTGCAGGGACCCCACCTGGTCACAGGGCTGCACCCCCTGCCTGGCAGCCCCTCTGCTGCAGCTTCCGGATGAGTTCCAACAGGTTCATCTGCAGCGTCAGCTCCTGGGATGCAGAGGGGCCGCTGAGAGGCCAGAGGTACAACTGGTCCCCTTTTGCCCTGGCAAAGGCTACAGGCAGAAGCCTCCTTTTCCCAAGGGCCAGAGGCCGATATCAGGGCCTAGAGGGTATGAGACAGTGAGCCCATGAGGCTGACTTGCTGTGAAGCCTGGCCACGGCCTGCCAGAATGGGGCAGAAGCTGGGATGCTACCCCGTAGCAGGGCCTGCAGTCGCCGGGCTCAGTGCGCACAGAGGTGTACGCAGCGGGAGCAGATGAGGGCCCTGCAGGGCGCAGCAGGTCTGGGGAAGGTGGGCAATGCCCCTGCCAGCAGCAGTTCACCCTCCTGTGGGCAGAGGCAGTGAGACTGGCCTCTGTGTTGAACACAGCACCGAGGCCCTTCCTGGAGCCTAACACACCACGCCACAGCCCCTGCCAAGGCCTGGCTCCCCGGAGACCAGCCAGATGGGTTGGGCTTTTGGAGACCAGCTCTCCCAGGCTGTGCCAGGGCAGGCCTGGGGCACTGACCTGTGGGTTGGTGGTCACATAGAAGCCGGTGACCCCCGCCTTCTCCAGTGTGCTCTGCTGGTCCGCCACTTTCCGGTCCAGCTCCAGGACGATCTTCTGGTCCATCGCCCGTTGCTCCTCGCGAATTCGGTGCTCCACTGCCTGCCGCGGTGAGGGTGGCTCAGCCCCTTGCCCATCAAAGCCTCAAACACACCTTCCTGGCCTACCACTTCCTCCGAGGCCACGGGGCACAACAGCGCCCACTGAGCACTGCCCTGCGCAGGCCCAGCCCACGAGGAAATGCAGTCCTGAGGAGCAGGTGGAGGGGAGCGAGGGGATCACACACACTCTCCTCTGTCCCGCGCCCTCCAACCTCCCACGGTGAAGAGAACCTGCAGGGATGCACCAGGCCTCCAGTGGCCCACCCCAGGATGAGGCCCAGGGCAGCCAGCAGCTCCCAAGCCACTTGAGCCCCTCCATCACAGCCCAGGCAGCAGAGCCCAGGTGGTACCCACCCTGCCCACGCTCCTACCTCTAGTTCACGCTGCTGAGCTGCCTGGAGCACAGGCAAGTTGTGGGGCCGGCAGGCCTGCTGGGCTTCCTGGTGCTTCTGCCGCAGCGCCTGCCTCAGCACTAGGAGGGGACGAGAACAGAGAGAGAGCACTAGGAGGGGCTGAGAATGATGGGGAGGGGCCGAGAACGACGGGGAGGGGCCAGGAACACCTCCCACCTGAGCACCTGCCCCAGCTGTCCCATCAAAGGGCAGCTAGGCCAAAGGTGTAGACGTGAGGCCCCATTTGATGATCCAGCTTGCCTAAAGCCCCGCACTGGAAGCTGGGTGAAGCTCTGGGGGACACCTAGCCCCCCAGCCCACTCATTCCTGCCTGCACACAGGGCAGGGCCCTTCCCAGCATCAAGGCTCCAGGGGACTCTGGAAGGCACAGGGCACTAGAGGAGGTGAGGCAGGGCAGGCTGGCATAGGGGTGGGAAATTGTGGTCTGGAGGCTTCTGGGCTCAGATGGCCACAGGCCAGCAATCCTGGGTATAACCTGCCCAGCATCCATAGGATATCCAGTGCTGTCCAGAAGACCAAAAGGCAAAGGCCTGGAAAAGGAGGCAGTGGTGAGGGGTCGCTGTGCCTGAGCGTGGTGTGGCCTCTGCCCAGCAGTGGGGGTAGTGTCGCTCCCTGCTCAGTGCTGGCCCTCAGGGTAGGCAGAGCCGCCCTGCCCCATACACAGCTCCCAGAGGGAGGAGGGTGGGCACAGACCTTGGGAGGCCAAGGAAGTGATGAGCCAGCAGAAGCCCTATGCTGGGGAGTCTGTTGGTGCTCTGAGAGGGGCTCACCATGGCCACTGAGCAAAGCTCCCATGGTCCCTACTAAATTGTACCATGGATACAAGCATGTGCAAAATTGTCCAGACTGATAGGACTGGACAAAGGAGAGAGGTATTATGGGATGGAAGGAAACCAATCACAAAACAGAATACTCACTACGCAGCCAAATCCTAGACCAGCAAGTGGCAAGATCACCATATGGAGGGGTCCCCAGCCGTAAGGGAACACGGACCCAATACTCATCCGAGGCAGACACCTCACATCACAGCCGTTCTCAGGGAGGCCCTGAGGTCCCCTGCCAGGAGTCTGGCACTGCTGCGCTCACAGCCTTGCCCAATCTCCTGTTCCCTGGTATTTTGTAAGCATCTCGGCTATGGCATTTATCACATTAAATGAGTCTGAAACCAAGAGCCACCCTCAAGACATTTCCATAAACACAGGGACAAGGAAGAGGCTCCCTAGTGAATGTTTACACCACGTGGCGCCGATTCAAGAAGACAGCTCAGTGCAGGGAAACGAATCCCCTCCACTCCTCTATCAGCTGTTGCTACAATTCCCAGGTCAACTCTCAGATGCCACTGGGCGAGCAACCAGAGGGGAGCAGAGGCCTGCACCCGCTGCTCAGGTGGGAGGGGCCTGGCTCAGTGAGGAGGGAGGAAAGCAACGGCTGCTGCGAGGCACCACCTGCTAAGTCAGAGGGAAGGAAAAGCAGAAAGTCACAGGCTGCTCACCCATGGCTGGCAGCACCAAAATCTGCCTGAACCTGCCACCCGCATTCGGCAGAGCCTCAGTCAAAGGCAGGAGTGGGAGAGCTTTATGGTGGCAAAAAGAGAAGGTCTGGCCCAACAAGAGGTTGTTGGCGTGGGGAAGCTGGAGGCGGGGGGCTGACAGGAGAGGGGCTGAAGCAGAGAAAGAACAAGAAAAGATGAGCCTGAACACCCTCCTGTATCAGAAAGCCAGGAAGTGCTCAAAGAACGATGGGGACACATGAAAAGGGCACAGGAGCCAGCCTGAAGTTCTCCCAACAGCCGATGTGGAACAATTGAGCATTAAAAACAATGAGCTGGGGGGGCTGGCCCCGTGGCCGAGTGGTTAAGTTCGCGCGCTCCGCTGCAGGAGGCCCAGTGTTTCGTTGGTTCGAATCCTGGGCGCGGACATGGCACCGCTCATCAAACCTCGCTGAGGCAGCGTCCCACATGCCACAACTAGAAGGACCCACAACGAAGAATATACAACTATGTACTGGGGGGCTTTGGGGAGAAAAAGGAAAAAAAAATACAATCTTTAAAAGAAAAAACCAATGAGCTGTGTACTTTGTATGCAGCCGATAGCTCAATAAAAATGTTTACAAAGACACCACCCAAACACTCAGGGTGGAAGTAATACCAATTCTACACAAACTCTTCTGAAAAACTGAAGAGAACACTTCCCAACTCACCCCATGAAGCGAGCATTACCCTAATACCCAAACCAGACAAAGATATTACAGGAAAATTTCAGACCAATGTCCATGTTGAACACAGATGCAAAAATTCTTAACAAGATTATACAAATTCAGTCCAACATAGAGAAAAAGGATAATATATCATGACCAAGGAAGATGCCTCCCAGGAATACAGTTTATCCCAGGAATTAAAAAAGTCAGTGCAATTCACCATAGTAACCAAAAATCCACGTGATCATCTCAATAGGTGCAGAGAAAAGATTTGACAAAACACAACATCCGTTTCTGGTAGAAGCACTAATCCTGGGGCAAACGCACATCGCCAGCCCCCTTAGGGAAGGGACTTGGCATCACTAGGAGGAATTTTTGCCACAAACGTTTCACCTGCGTATTATTAGGCCTCTATGTGCTGTTCAGTTTACAGGAAACACCGAGGGTAGAGAAACAGGTTAAATGACAGCATGAGGAAGCAATGCGACCAATTCAGAGTGGGGACTTCCTACAGGTAGAATGCCCTGAACTTCTGAAAAAGTCAACGCCACAATAAATGATGGGGACTTTTCCAGAAATAGAGAGGCCAAAGTAACCAAATGCAATGCATAACTGTAATGTACACTGGACCCTTATAAAGTGAAGACAATTTGAGACACGTGAAGTAATTCCACTGTGGACTGAATGTCAGAAGATTCCTGGAATAATTAATCCCTCAGGAAGTTGTCCACTGTGGTTATGTAAGACAGTGTTCTTGTTGTCAAGAGCTGGTTCTCAATCCTGTGCCAAGGCTGGCCCCCAAGGATGTCTGCAGACATTTTTGGTTGTCACGACTGGGGGAGGGTGCCTCTGTCATCTAATGGGTAGAAACCAGGGATGTTGCTAAACGTACTGCAATTCACAGGATGCTACCTCACCATCAAGACTGGTCTAGCCACCAATGTCAACAGTGCTGCGGTTGAAAATCCTGGTCTAGAGGAATGCTGAAGACTCCAGGTGAAACCCTTTGGTGTTGCACATATTTAGGGGTTGACAAAATGTTAATTATCGGATCTAGCTGGAGAGCATACGGGTATTCATTATACTATTCTTCCAACTTTTCTAAGTGTTCGAACTTTTTTTTATAAATAAGAAGTTGGGGAAAAATAACAAAGCTGGGAAACCTGATGTGGCAGGGAAAGCTGCTCAGCATACCCTGCAAGAGGGAGCTCCGGAGCCCCAGAGTGGAACGTCTGGGAGGGGCCAAGGCTCATGAGGCTGTGGCCAAGCGTGTGGCTCCAGGGGGGAAGTTTTCAGGTACCGGAGGGCACAGTGCGTGGGAATTCGACGCACAGGTGGTGTGCGGCTCTGCGCCGCTGGAGGGCACTGACCGTAAACGGAGCTGCAGAGCTGTCAACACTGAGGGGCATCACTGGGGGCTGACAACCACTACGCGGACGGCCGCCACGAGGATCTGCCCGTGGGCCGACCAAGCACCGAGGCCTTGGGCCGTCCTGCTGGGAAGAGAGTAGGGGCACGGGGAAACCCAAGCAAGGAGCTTCTGGATGTTATGCTCAAAGGGGACCGTGCAACTGACAAAATTGGCTTGACTCATCTGTCACCAAAAAAGCGCTGGCAAAGGCTCTGCGCCCTTGATCTGGCCAATTTTAGGGACTTCTTCCGAGCGACCCCCAGGGAAGGGCTCAGCTTGCACAGAGACGGAGAGCTCCCTGGGCAGGCCGAGCTCCCGGAGGAGGAGCGCGCGCCGCCCCGCCGCCCCGCGCACCTCGGTGCTCGTTCTGCAGCCGCAGGCGCTGGTTGTACAGGCTCTTCTCGGTGAGGTGCTGGATCTCCAGCAGTCCCTGCACGATCTCGAACACCGTGCCGTCGAGGAGCGCCAGGGCCAGGTCGCTGAGCGTGGTGTAGGACAGGCGCTGCTGGAAGGAGCTGCGGCAAGGCGCGCGGTGAGCGCGGGCGGGACCAGGCCGCCTCGGCCGCCCGCCCGCCCGCCCGCCCCGCGGCCGCGCACCTGGGCAGCTCCTTGACCAGGCTCTGCAGCGCCGACAGCAACTGGTAGTGCCGCTCCTGCTGCCGGGCCCCGTCCACCGCCTCCTCCAGGGCGCCCGCGTAGCGCTCCATGGCGCCCGAGCCCCGCCAGCCGCTGCCGGCAGCAACACGCACGCCCCTCCTCAGTCCTGAGCGCGGTGCGCCCCGCCCCTTACGTCATCCCAAGCGCGCCTGCCACGCCCCCTTTTACGACAGTTCTGAACACGGCCCGGCCTGCCTTTTGCGTCGTCGGGAGCTACGCTCGCTCGGTCCTTCTGAGGCTCCCAGGAGGGTCCTGCATTGTCCCCGCCCCTTACTCTGCCCCTCACGCTCACGAGACCTCCGGGGAGTAACTCCACAGCCTCCAAGTCGCAAGATTTTGACGTAGCTTCACAGAGTCAGCTCCGGCCTGCGCCCCAGGCCCAACTCGCGTCTCGGACCGGGCAGCGCTGGGCTCGTATTGCGCATGCGTCGCGGGGGCGGCCTGGAGCCGCCACGTCCTGGCCTCT
This sequence comes from Equus przewalskii, assembly GCF_037783145.1. Taxonomy (NCBI): domain Eukaryota; kingdom Metazoa; phylum Chordata; class Mammalia; order Perissodactyla; family Equidae; genus Equus; species Equus przewalskii. Next base: position 60,288 of record NC_091837.1, on the reverse strand, counting down.
CGCTCCACCGGGAAGCACTTGAGTCTTTGAGCCCCGAGGTCGTCAGTACAAGCGGCGTGACCTCCAGCCAGCTTCGTCACCTTCCAGCCTCAGTCTTGTCTTCCGCTTACGCGGCGGCGGTCCAGACCTCCTGTCCCGCGGGCCTCTCCTGCCGGGCCGGATGCTGCTGCCCGGGCGATCGGCAGGGCAGGGCCTGCGTCCCCCACCCTCGGCCTCGTGGGCGTGGAGAAGTAAACCTGGCCCAAAGCCTCATCCCAACCTTGAGGATACATTCCCTGGAATCCACAATTATACTTTCTATAAGTCACAAAAATCTATAAAAGAAAATTCAGACGGCTGTCAACGAAAATAATCTGTAACCAATCTATAAATGAAAATTTGGGTGAGTTTATTCTGAGCTGAAATCTGAGGACCATGGCCCGGGGCCTTTCTTCCCGAAGGAAGAAAGGGCACCGAAGAAGTGGGGTGCACAGTGGTTATATACCCCGAGAGAGGATGTTTCACATAGGATTGAAATGTCCATTGTCGACGAAGATAATCCATAACCAATCTATAAATGAAAATTTGGGTGAGTTTATTCTGAGCTTAAATTTTAGGATTATAACCCGGGAGAGTCTTTCCACGAAGCAACAGAGCACTCCAAAGAAGTGGGGGTACACAGGGTGGTTATATATCCTCAAAGAGTATGTTTCACATGTGATTAAAATGGTCCCTTTTACAATAGTCATGAGGCTGCTCTGTCAGCACAGCAATTGATGGAAAGGGTAGATAGGTCTGCTGTCTTAATGAATGCCGCGGGGTGGCAGGTGTGTTGCCTCGGGCTGGGCGGTCACAGATGAGCGCTGCAATCGGTTCCCAGCCTAAAGAAAGATGCTTAATCTTTAAGGAGATGCCAACGTTGGGAGAGGGAGAGAAGTTGCACCTTTATCTCAAGGGCCTTTTGCTCTTGCCGTAGGGAATCTCTAAAGCAGATATACAATGCACGCTCAATGGCCTCGGTCAGGCCCTTTTGGAAAGACAAGGTCAGGCTGAATTAGGTTTACACAAAATGGCTTCCTCATATACTCCAATATATCCTATTACTTGCCATTTTTATTTGTCACCATTTTACAATAGTCATGAGACTGCTCTGTCGGCACAGCAATTGATGGAAATAGCAGGTAGGTCTGCTGTCTCAGTGAACACAGCAGGGTGGCAGTCTGCTGTCTCAAAGCTGGGTGGTCACAGCTGAGCGCTGCAATCAGTTCCTACCCTAAGGAAAGATGCTTAATCTTTAAGGAAATGCTGATGTTGGGAGGGGGAGGGAAGTTGCACCTTTATCTCAAGGGCCTTTGTTCTTGCTATGGAAATGTATATACAATGCATGCTCAACGGCCACAGTCAGGCTCTTTTGGAAAAAACAAAGTCAGGCCGAATTAGGTTTATGCCAAATGGCTTCCTCATATACTCCAATATATTCTATTGCTTGCCATTTTTATTTGTCATGGCTGACCCTCCTGCTGGCTCGTGGGGACAGGAGGCAGGGGTTCTCGCCACGGAGTGCTAGTGATGCGGGGTCAGTGAGCCGAGGAGTCAAAAGAAGGATTTCTTAGACTCTTAAGATCTGGCAGTAGTGCTCTTTTATTTAGAGAATAGTATGGAATAGCATGGGGACAGGACCCATGGGCAGTCAGAGCTGCTGTGTGGGGACAGGACCCACGGGCAGGAGGAGCTTCTGCTGCAAACATGGGTGGAGAGTAAGGCTAAATTTAAGGCATAGGTATGTGAGTTATCTCTTTACAAGACAAAGGAAAGAATATGTAAAAAGAGTTGTTAAAATGGTACGAGTGTCAGTAGAGTCTGGTTATTGGGCGGTCCTATAACTTTTAGATAAGCATCAAACCAGATTAAGTAAGTGGCAGAAGCCACCGCTTAAATATTATCTTCAGCTAAAGACAAACTAGGGTGTTGGGGGGGGGGGGCAGGGTGAGGTTGCCAGACAGTAAACAACTTAAGTCCTTGTCTTCCCAATTAAGAGTTTCCAGAGATAAGGCCATCCCGCCTTCCTCCTGGTGCAGTGGGAGACACCCCCCACAGATGGAGACTTCCTTCACAAATGCAAATGTCTCTCATCAAAGGGCAAGCAAATCCCACTCCTCAGAGCCCCCTTCTCTTCTGCAGTTTTAAAATTAACCAGCCTAAATCTTCATCAAGTTGGCTGCAAGATGGAGGCCTAAGAAAGCTGATGGTGGAAGAGCTAATTCAAGTGCAAGAGAAGATAAATGTCCTAGATAAACATTCAGACAGAGAGAAAATTCTTTCTTCCTGTCTTTTAGTTCTATTTAGGCACTGAATAATTTGATTATGTACACCCACATGAGGGAAGGCAACATGCTTTACTCATTCCAATGATTTAAATAAAAATCTCCTCCAGAATAAAACCTCATGAACACAGTCAGGAATAATGCTTAATCAGGAAATCCTGTGATGCAGTAAAGTTGACAAAGAAAATTAATCATCACAGTTGATTTTGTGAAAATAAAGAAAACCTAATTAAAAATTGAGCCAGGAAGCAATGAAGGGACAGTTCTTATGCATGTATCACTCATCACAGCTTATTTTACATACCCCAACGGGAAGAAAGAATATTTTTTCCATATCCAGCAAAACCTCAGCCAATGAGAAACTGCCACAACTTAATCAATGAGAAGTCACCACAGCACTGAACTCTTGCTCTCCTCCAATAAACTTTCATTCAAAACAACCCCTCCCAAATTTGTCTTTTCCTGTATAAAAGCAAGCCCCACTACTTTGTCCTTTGGACTTACCTATGGTTTTCCATATTTTTCTTGTTCCAAGTTGCAATTTCTCTACTATTCTCAAATAAACTGCTTTTGTTATTAAAGAACTTGTTATTTTATTTTTAAGGTTGACATTGCATGTTGTCAGAAGTGGGATCCATAGGAGACAAACACCTAAGGAACTAATGACCTCTGGAGCCACTTGAGCCCTTTGTACTCTCTGCTTCCATGAGTCATCTTCTTCCATTTAGTTCAATAAGTCTCCTCTCAGATTTGATCTTGATTCTCCCAAACCTAACCTCTAATTTTATTATTTTTTCTGTTTTTTCCAATCTCTGCCTTTTTGTTCTAACTCATGTTCTCCATCATCCTGATTTAAACATTCAAGAACTCTTTTAGAGGTTATGTCAGCAAGTTGGAGAGCTGGGAGGTGCCAACGCTAATCTTCCCCACAAAAACAAACAAACAAAAAAACAATAAATAATCAACCAATTAAAATAACTCAGGGAAAACTCTGGACTAAAACAAACATGGGAGAAAAAAAAAAAAAACACTGTGGAGCTCAAATATCTGGGATAACCACACACAAAAGTGTAGGAAACATATTACTTGTGTCAACACATCCCCTAGTTCAAAGCGGCTTGGACCCAGGAAGGATTTCCTCAGAGTAATTTTACCCTCAGGGGAAAAAAGAGAGGAGGAAATCCCCAGCAAGCCTCACCACTGTGGACTCTTACAGGTTTTGCTACTGAGAACTCCCCCAGTCTTCACCAATGCTGATCCCAGCTGACTGGGCTGCTCGTAATCCTCATCAGCACATCTCCTCACTAGGTCTGGAGGTGTTGCTGAATTGAGAACTTCCCCTAGGGGTCTCAGTTACTGCTGTGTTCTGATATCTAGGATCAGGACATCACAGTGTCTCACCATATATGAGACTGGAGCTGCTGCTGTTCACCCTGCCCTCAGTCCCAGGTCATGGGTCTGACACATAATTGCTGGGTAAGCACTGCTGCTGCTCTCAGTCCTGTCCTGTGCCATTGACGCCTTCCCTACCATAGCCCAAGGCATTGTGGAGAGCCCAAATACCAGACCCTAGTTTCACAGATCTACGTACACTCACACATTAGAGACCAGTCCCACTGCCACAGCAAGTGCACCTGCACCCCCAGACCCAGGAGCTGTGATTGTTCTGCACGTGCCCAACCCTGCGATACTAACCATGCTACTGCTCTGAGTGCCAGTATGACAGCCAGGCCCCAAGAGCCATAACTTTGACTAGAACTTCCTCCCATGTGAGATTAAAGAAAAGAGAAAGGCCTCAGCAGCATTCACTTCCAAGGATCACAATAGCATCCACAGGGCTTCTGCAATCTTGGCCAGAAAAGTTGCCTGCAGTCTGTGTCAATGTCGACCTCAGCTGATGAAACTGCACAAAGTCTTGTCCACTATGCCCTCCTAGAAACCAGACACTGCACATTACCCACGTGACACGTTCACAGCTATCTTCACTTGAAAGTCTGTTCCATTGAAGGTAGTCCAAAAAGGTTGGAAGAAGTGCCTGAAACTGCAAATGCACAAAAATCAGTGAAAAGCCAAGAAAAATATGAAAAACAAAGACAACATGACACCACCTAAGGAATACTGTGATTTTCTAGTAACTGACTCCAAAGAAGTGAGATATATGAATTACATGAAAGGGAATCCAAAAGTATTTATTTTAAGGACGTTCAAGGAGATTCAAGAGAACGCAGATAAACAACTCAATAAACTCATGAAAACAATGCATGAACAAAACAATAAGTAAAACAAAGAGATAAAAAGAATAGAAGTGACCAAATGGAAATTCTGGAGATGAAAAATGCAATGAATAAAACGACAAATGCAATAGAGAGTTTCAAAAGCAGGTGCAAAGAGGCAGGAGAATAAATCTGAAAACTTGAAGATAAATCTCTTGATATTATCCCATCAGAGGAGAAAAAAATAATTGAGAATAAAAAAGTGAAAAAAAACCCTACATAAATTATGGGACACTATAAGCAAAACTCTATTGTGGGTGGGATCCAAGATATCAGCATAAGAAGACTCTAAGCTGACCCCCTTCCACAGACACACAAAATTTACAGCTACATATGGATCATTTCCTTCTAAAAAAATCTAAAAGCTAGGTGAACTATTCTCCACAAAGAATAAAAGGACCATAGTGAGACAAGCGAGAATGGCAGAGACACGGTTTCACAAGCCTGACCCCCAGTGCAGGGACACACAATAGAGAGATATCTCACCGGACAGGTGCTTCTTCCAGAAGAGCAAGAAGTTGGTGGCCCACATCAGGTCCCAACCCCTGGAATCTGCACCAGAGAGATGAGCCCCCTACACGTCTGGCCTAGAAAACCAGTGGGGCTGACATCTGAGGGACGCAAAATGCTATAGAAAACTGAGCCTCCCCTCTTTAAAGAGTTCAAGTTTAGTCTCTCTCCCTCAGAGACACGGCAAAAAACCCCAGCAGTTTGTAAATTGCCTAGACTATATATAAAGGAGATTCATTTGCTAACCAAAAGTCATTGGCTACAGGGGTGCAGGACAGTTGAAATATGCCCCAGAGACAAAGGTTGTGTCAGATAGCATTATTTCACTCCCCAACTAAACTGCTACCACAAGAAGGTAACCTCAGACAGCACCCTCTCTCTGCCTAGCTAGGACACACACAAGTGAGTGGTTGCAGCAATATCTCACTGCCTGCTAAAACTGGATAGCATAGGTGGTTGCAACACTCCCCTGCTCTCTGGTAGGAGTGGACAAGTGCAAATGGCCATGGCATCCTCTCATTCCATAGCTAAAGTCTGGGAGCACGGGTGTTTGCAAAACTACCCCACTCTTCGGCTGGGGCTGGCAAGTTCAAGTGTTTGTGGCATTCTCTCACTGCCAACCTAAAATCAGCATGCTCATGCAGACAAGGCACTCTCTAGCTGCATTGTTAAAGTAAGTGGGCATGAAGAGTCAAGACATTTTTCCACTGCCTTCCTGCCCTCTACAGACAACAGACAAAAACAATCAATTTTCAGTAAAAGAGGCCTATTTACTTAGCCTGGAGCTTCAGCTTGAGGGAAAGGCTTTAGGTTTCCCACATACCTAGAGGCTAAGGAGGTGCTCCCAGGGAACATAATCAGGGACACACCATACTTGTGAACCCTCTTGGCCTAACTAAAGTTTGATAAGACTTCTCGAAAAGGAGCTTACACACCCATCTGGAGACCCAATTTATGCAGTGATTGCCAAAGGGACATCTCCAGATCTCCTGCTGTGAGGACCAGCAGTAATAAAGATTGTGGCTGCAGAAGGCCGTTTATATTTGTATACATTAAAAGCTACTGCCTGAGGGTCTGGCTCCAAATCAAGCTGAAAACAGGTGCTAATTGAGATTCCTGCCCTTAGAACACCCTCAACAATGGGCGCACACCAAGAATAAATCAGGGGTCCTAGACAATTACAAAAATTTGAGAGACAACCAAGAACTAGGGCAAGGTTGAATAAGAAGGATCATCACAAGAATTATATAAGGTCACTTTTTAAAGACTGACAAAGGTGCCTATTTTGCCTAATACATAAAAACAAACATGAGGATTCAAGCAAAATGAGAGAACAGAGAAGTATGTGGCAAATGAGAGAACAAGACAAACCCCATAAAAAGACCTTAAGGATATTGAGATAAATAACATACCTAATAAAAATTTCAAAGTAATGGTCATAAAAATGCTCACTGAACTCAGGAGAAGAATGGGTGAACACAGTGACAGCTTCAACAAAAAGATAGAAAATACTAAAAAGTTTCCAAAATAAGTAACAGAGCTGAAGAATACAATAAGCAAACTAAAAAGTACACTAAGGGGGTTCAACAGCTGGCTGGATCAACAAACTGAAAGAGAAAACAATAGAACTTAGACAAAGCAACAAAAAAAGAATTTTATAAAATAAAGATAATTTAAGGGATCTATGAGACAATATCAAGCAAAATAATATTCACATTATAGGGACATCAGAGGAGAAGAGAGAGAGAAAGGGATGAAAAACTTATTTAAAGATGTAATAGCTGAAAATTTCCATAACCTGGGGAAGAAAACAGACAACTAGGTCCAGAAAGTCCAGAGAATTCTAAATAAGATGAACTCAAAGAGATCCACACCAAGACATGTTATAATTAAAAAGTTAAAAGTTAAAGATAAAGAGAGAATCTTAAAAGTAGCAAGAGAAAAACAAATTGTTATGCATAAAAAAACCCCATAATGCTATCAGCAGATTTATCAGCAGAAACTTTGCTGTCCAGGAAGGAGTAGCATGACATATTCAAAGTGCTGGAGGGGAAAAAAAGATTCCAACCAAGAATACTCTATGCAGCAAGATTATCATACAGATTTAAGGAGAAATAAAGAGTTTTCCAGACAAGTAAAAACTAAGAGTTTATCACTACTAACAAAGGCTTACAAGAAATATTAAAGAGACTTCTTTAAGCTGCAAAGAAATAGTACTATTAATAACAAGACAACATACAAAAGTAAAAATCTCACTGGAATTGCAAATATATAGTAAAGAAAGTGGATTAATCACTCAGGCTATTAAGAAGGTTAAAAGACAAAAGTAGTAAAATTAACTAAAACTACAGTAATTAGTGAAGAGATACGTAAAATACAAAGATGGAAAAAATGACATCAAGAAACACAAAACATAGGGATAGAGTTTTGGGATGTGTTCAAATTTAATTTGCTATCAACTTAAAATAGACTGTTATATACATACATATATGTATACGTATATCTATACATATACATGTATATCATATATATATATATACATGATATATGTGGACCATATGGTAACCACACACACAGTAAAACTTATAGAAAATACACAAAAGAATATGAGAAAAGAATCTAAACATAACACAAAAAAAAGTCATTAAACCACAAGGGAAGACAGAAGAGAAGAAGAAAGAAACAGGGAGTAACTAAAAAAACAGCCAGAAAGCAATTAACAAAATGGCAATAAGCACTAATCTATCAATAATTACTTTAAATGTAAATAGACTAAATTTTCCCGTCAAAAGACAGAGTGGCTGAATGGATAATAAAACAAAACATATCTATATACTTCCTACAAGAGACTCAATTTAGATGTAAGGACACGCACAGACTGAAAGTGAAGTGATATAACCTGATATTACATACAAATGGAAACAAAAAGAAAGCTGTTGTAGTCATACTCATATCAGACAAAATAGACTTTAAAAGAAGTCTGTGACAAAAGACAAAGAGTAACACTATATAATGACAAAAATGTCAATCCAACAAGAAGATATAACATTTTAAAATATATATGCACCCAACATAGGAGCACCAGAATATATAAGCAAACATTAACAGACCTAAAGGGGGAAATTGACAGCAATACAATAATACTAGGGAACTTTAAAACCCCAGCAACATCTATAAATAGATCATCCAGACAGAAATCAGTAAAGAAACATTGGCCTTAAACAACACATTAGACCAGATAAATGCAATAGATATATACAGAACATTCCATCCAAAAGGAGCAGAATACACACTCTTCTCAAGTACACACGAAACATTCTCAAGGATAGATCACATGTTAAGTCACAAAACAAGTTTGAATAAATTCAAGAAGATTGAAATCACAGCAGACTTCTTTTATGAACACAATCATATGAAACTAGAAATCAGTTTCAAGAAGAAAAGTGGAAAAACTACAAATAGGTGGAAATTTAAAACTTTTTTTGTGAACAACTACTGAGTCATAGAAGAAATAAAAAGAGAACTAAAAAATACCTAAAGAAAAGTGAAAACAGAATTATGACATATTAAAATCTGAGATGCAGCAAAAACAGATTCTAAAAGGAAAGTTCATAGCAAACCTGGACTACATCAAAAATCAAGAAAAATCTCAAATAAATGATTTAAGTTTATACCTAAAAGAAGTAGAAAAATAAGAACAAGCAAAGCCCAAAGTTAGTAGAACAAAGAAAATAATAAAGATTAGAGTGGAAATGAATTAAATATAGACTAAAAAAGACAATAGAAAAGATTGGTGAAACTAAGAGGTGGCTCTTTGAAAAGATAAACTAAATTGACAAATCTTTAGCTAGATTCACTGAGAAAAAACAGACGAGGCTCAAATAAAATCAGAAATGAAAGAGGAGAAGTTACAACTGATACTACAGATATGCAAAGGATCATAGAAGGTTACTGCAAAAAATTATATGCCAAGAAATTAGAATACCTAGGAGAAATGGATAAGTTCCTGGAAATTTGTAATCTTCCATGACTTAATAATAAAGAAATAGAAAATCTGAATAGACAAATTACTAGTAAAGAGATTGAATCAGTAATTAAAAACCTCCCCCCACCAAAAAAATCTAGGACCAGATGGTTTCACTGGTGAAATCTACCAAACATTCAAAGATTTAATATCTATCTTTCTCACACTCCCCCCCAAAATTGAAGAAGATGGAAAGCTTCCAAACTCATTACAAGTCCAAAATTACCGTGATACCAAAACAAGAGGACACTGCAAAAAAAAAAAAAAAGAAAACTATAGGCCAATACCCCCAATAAACGGATGCAAAAATCTTCAACAAAATAGTCACAAACCAAATTCAATAATGCATTAAAAGGATCATACCCCATAATCAAGTGGTATTTATTCCAGGGGTGCAAGGATGGTTCGACAATCACAAATCAATCAATGAGATACACCACAATAACAAAATGAAAGATAAAAATTATTGATTATCTCAATAAATGTAGAAAAAGCAGTTGACAAAATTTAACATCCATTTATAATAAAAACTCTCAACAAAGTAGATATAGAAGGAATGTACCTCACCATAATAAAGGCAATATATGAAAAATCTAAAGCTAACATTACACTCTTTTCCATCTCTATCATAAAGAACTAGAAACATTCTCATTCACTTGCAATGGGCAATGGCATACATGTATAGTCTTGTCCAGTATAACAGTGTGTATTTAGACCTCCATACTTATCTGTTCTGAAAGATGGACCATATGGGCAACCCATAGAACATCACGATGCCTCACTACATCAATGACACTGTGCTAATCACAGTGGATGAAAAACAATTTCCAAGTGTGACGGAGGCTCTAGATGTGCTCAAGGGTGTGAGATAAACAGTGAATATTCAGTGACTGATCACATCAGTAAAAGTTTTAAGAGATGAGTATCCTGGGATAATAGAAAATATCTTCTCCAAAGCAAGGGGCAAATTACTGTATCTTGCACTTTTCATCATAAAGAAGGAAGGATAACGACTGAAAAGTCTCTGTGGTTTTGGAAGCAACATTTTCAACATCTTCAATGACTTCTCCAGCCAATAACCTGGGTGACATAGAAAGTGGCAAACATGACGGGATACAGCAGGAAAGGACTCCAAATTAGATCTTGGCTGAAATGCTAGTGGCCCTCATGCTCACAGTAGTGTCTTGCAGATCCAAAGTTATTGACGATGTTAGTGGTGGGAAAAGATACGAAGAGCAGTTTGTGGAAGACCCCAATAGGATAACTGAAATGCAGACTTCCAAAATTATGGATCCAATCTATATCATGGAAACAAATATTCTTTTAAAAAATAAATAAAGCTCTGACATCCTACTGAACCAAGGTGAAGAGAAAATATGGCATCAAGTGACCATGAGTTCTCTCAAATCTATCAAGTTTTAAAACCAGGTGTTCCCAAGAGTTATTAATCATAAAATGAAAATGTTAAATTAAGGATTGGGAATAAGTAGAAAAATAAGCACCACAAGCTACACAATCAGTTGTCACAGATCCCCTGTGGCACATAACTACTCTTGTATCCATATTTCTCCATTAGCTCATACCTATGGCAAAATGGAATATTCCTAATAATTAGCTGATGGATGAGAAAAAAATCCAAACCTGAATTATGGGTAGCACATCTTCATATGTGGTGGCCTGAAAGACAGCAGTGATGGGGAAATATGTCCAATAGTCAGAGCTTCAGGTTATTCATTTTGTATATTCATGTGGTCATTCACTTTGTGTGAAAGCATAAATGCCTCAAGGTTAGAATATACACCTACTCATGTGCAGTGGTAAATGGCATGCTCGTCGCTCAGGGACATGGATGCAGAATGATCAAAAGACAAGAGATAAGGAAGTCTGGGATAAAGGGATATGGCAGTGGGCACAAAGAGAGAATATTTAGGTATTCTGTGATAACACCCACCGGAGAAGATCAACCACAGGTGAAGTGCTAAATGATATAGTAGAAAATGAAAATTCTACTTGTTGGTGTCCATCAGCCTCTGTAATTGGCTGCAGGATGGTTATAATAATGCAGTAGGCACATTGCAAAGGAAGAGTTTATGCATCATTCCTCCATCACAGGCTCCAATACACCAAGCTTGATCTAAATACAGTCACTGCCACATCTTCAACCTCTCAGGTATAGAGACTAATGCTGAAACTTGACAGGACATAATCCTTGGAAGAGACCAAGTGAGTAATTTGTGGAAAGTTGACTATATTGGACTTCTCCTCCTGGTAGTGATTGATATTGACTAAAGTAGGCAAATATTTGAGGAATGGATTTTCCTTTCCAGTTTCCTGGGTTTTAACAAGCAACCGCAAGGGCTTGCAATGTGTTTGATCCAGAGACATGGGCTATCACATAATATTGATCAGACCAACTGACTTACACTACAGCGTAGGAGATTTAGCAGTGGGCACTACCATGGGATCCACTGTTGTATTGCACACGGCACTTACCAAAAGCTGCCAGCCTGAATGTGCAATGGGACAGCCTGCTGAAAACACAGTTGGGGTGACAGGTTAGAGATGACATCTTGAGAGAGAAGCATGTCATTCTCCAGAATGAATTATCCACTCTCAAACTTTAGACACTATATGATTCATATACCTATTGGTAGAAGACATGAGTCTAATTATCAAGAAATGGAAGTAGGTGTGACAGCACTTACTGTTGTTCCAAGTGACCCACTTACAGAATTTGTTTGCTGTCTCCTCCACTTTGGGTTCTACTGTTGAGAGGTCCAGTTTCCAAAAGTGTGAATAATTCCATCAAGGTGAGCTGCAAAATTTCATTAACTATTAAGCTATGGCTGCACCTACAAACTTTGGGCTTCTCATGCTAAGTAAGGAGCAGAAAAATGGAGAAGTCACTATCCTGTTTGAGGAAACCGACGTTGTCATCAGGAGGTGTTGGGGCTAATGTTGAACAAAGGGGACTGGAGAAATATGCTCTGCACTCAGGTGATTCTTTTGGTATTACCTTTTCCAGTTATGACAGGAAATGCACATGTTTGGCAGGCAGAGGAATGAGATTTTAAGTCATGCTACCAGTTAAACTATCTGACCATTGGCTGTGGACTCAACATCAAGCTGTCCCATTAATCTTTACTTTAAAGATTATTGAAAGAAGCAAGCTCCATTTAATTCTTGAGCTTCTCCCAGAAGAATTATTACTCTGTTCAATTAATTAGTGTTATACTATATTATATTCTATAATTACTATTCTATTATTAGAAGAGAGTTTCTTCCAGAAATTATACAAATAAATAAACCAAGTGGTGCAATCTGTGAGATGACATGCACATATGCTTACAGTGTTACAGAAGGTCAGTCTCTGAACTTGGTGCCAATACAAACAATGAGAACAGAGTTTTGGGTGAAAAGGAAAATCAGCTTTTATTTTCTTTGCCACACAAAGGGACCATGCGACAGGCTAGCACCTTAAGAATTGCTGGCTCCCTGTTAAGAAGTGGGTAAAGGGTTTTAAAGGTTTGCTGCTTATAGGGAGTGGGGTCGTGTGACTTTTCTGGTCAGTGTTTTCCCAGCAGCCTGTGTTTGGCCTTGTGAGACTGCTTGCAGGAAGGGGGATGGTGAGATAATGGAATCTGCAGGTGGATGTCCTTGGTTGTCTGCCTCCATGGTGGATGGCAGATTCTGGTGCCAGGAAGCTGAGGGGTTTGGGGCCTGGGAAGCTTCAGTTTCTTGATATTCTCTGGACATCAGTTTCCCTTTAATAAACTTCAAGGACCTGTATTTAGTCAAACCTTTAGTGTGAGCCCAGCATGAAGCCACTTGGTCTTTAACAATTTGTAACTTCTATTGGCATTGTGATGCTCAGGGATACAAAGGTTACAGACACAGATTTTTACATATGAATGTAACTAGAGAAGCAGGGAAAGAGGATGAGTGCTTTTGCTTTTAACCCCGCATATGCTGGGTTTAATGTAGGGGAATGAATATCACAGCCAGTATTAATTAGAAGCCTATAACAAGAGGACTGATGAGTTGATTCCCCCAGTTCTTGGGAATGCTGTATGCACATAGCCAGCTTTTTGCCTACTTTAGGGAATTGACCTCACAGGTAGACTACTGCTTCATCCATGTTCACCCTCTCTTCTTGGGTGTAGCATGCATCCTATGGTCAATGTGGAAGTATAAATTCTGAGCTAATTATCCCAACATGGTACAATTCTCAAGGGCCTTTTGAGCTCCCTGGGGGTTCAGAGAAGATTTTTGTAGCACTTGCATTGCAGTCCAACTTTTCCTTCTGAATCTCTTCTTTTTCCTTTCTCCTTAGGTGTTAGGATCAATTTCTGGTAAACACCTGGACTCTAATCTCCATCCCAGTATCTGTACCATGGGCATCCCAGTCTGAAGCAGCTTTTTCTTCACTCCTGCCAGTGTTATTTGAAGGCTGGGAGGAAAAATAATTATCTAAATTATATCCTAGCTAATATTCATTATCAAAACAATCATATTTAATATACATGGTTATATAGTTTATATATTTTACAATAAATAAAGATACGTTGAAAGGGAGAATTAGTACCTTTAAGCAGCGCTAATGTTTGTTAGAGCATCTTTTAAAATATGAACAGTACATGGATTATACAACATGTTTATAATATCCAAACAAATAATTTACTTGAAAATTTCCATTGCTCTCTTTATTCACTTAAAGCAGTAATAGATAAAATACCCATCAGTATTTAAGTGCCAAAGGGTAGAATTAGACCTAATCTCATTTCTCCTAAAAGTTTTTTCAATATAAAGTCATGATTTTTAAAGTTTATTAGTTTTGGAATTTTTAAGCGTTATGATAATCATAGAAAGTCCATACCGAAAATTTTCTTTACTTTTGGAAGTGGATAGGATTGCACATCCATGAGTGGATTTTGAATATATATATATAAATAGAGTTTAACTTTTAATGAGGTAACCATGAGTGTAAAATTGAAGCATAGGTATAGTAGCACTAATTCTCTGAAAATGGTCCTCTAGATGACTTTATATCCCCTGTACCAGGCACCATGGATTAAGTCATGTTCCAATAACAAAATGCCTCAGTATCAGAAGAGTTTACAGTAATGCACTCATGTTGCATCATTGCTCAGGGGTGATTCTGCTCCACGTACTCTCCATTCCAGAACCCAGGCTAAAATAGGGAGCCACTCTCTGGTACTTTGCCAAGCTAAAGGCAAAGGGAAAACATGCCTATCTGTGAAACATATAATGGCCCTGGAAGCTTGTACTTGGAAATGCATATGCTACTTCTCTTCACATGTATTGACAAAAATGTAAAGTCCAAGCTTGACAATGTAGAGGTGAATTAAATAATTCTGACTTAGTCTTGGACTCTGTAGGGTAAAGCAGGAACGTTTTAAACAACCTGCTATATACCATACCACAGTAGAATATTACAGAGTTTGGCAACCCACAATGTTTCTTTATTGGAATGTTGGAAATATTTGCAACAAAATTATCAGCATCAAAGTGTCAGAGTGGACCTCACTACCTGTGTGTTTTCACAGCTCTGCGAATATATGTGTGCAAGTATGAGAGACAGAGAGAGAGGTTATTTGGTTTCTTTCAGACTTAACCCTTCCAATGTTATTTGTGCCATTTATTTAAATAATTAGACATAAGTAAATGTAATGATTGGTATAAGTACCACTAGATTTACATTTAATTTTATTTACTAACTTCTTCATAGTGATGTGTTACTTTTCCAGATGGAAAAGAAGAGAAAGTTGCGTTATGACTCCAGCTTTATTTTGTGCCTGGCATCTTTTTGATATATTCTCTCAATTAGTTTCTCTTTCTTTCTTTCTTCTTCAGGATGTAAGGAAAGATTAATGATTGGTGTGAGAATTCCATTAAGAGGGAGAGGAATCTACCACAGTGTTTGAAAAACCTCTCTGGGAACTATAAGTGCATGAATGTCTCTTGTTGTAAAGAGACACTAGTGAGAGACATAGATACAAAGTGGAAAATCATATTCCAAAGGTCCTAGGATGACAATGGGCAAAGCTGATGTTTGATAAAGCATAAACAATGCCATGGTGGGAATATTGAATCTGTTTTGCAGACACAGTAGGATAAATGCCGCCATGATTGCCGTGACAATTTAATGGAAATGTCATATCACAAGAAGAATGAATAAAATAAGGCTTTGAAGAAAGAAGCCAATCTGATCTTACGTTAAAAATAATTGAAGCTAGTTAGAAAAGATTAAACTAAGAAACGATTACCTTGATGAACCCATTCACAGTCTCCAATTAGATAAAATATGCTCAAGACAACAATATACTATATTGTCACTAACAGGAGCTCATTAATACCAACATATCAATTTAGTATCAGAATAGAGAGAAACATATGTTCATAGATATCAAGCACATCAATTATATATTGCACCACTGACATAGAGAATGTGGAAGCAAGTTGTTCAGGAATGTCCACTTTTAAAAGTTAATGAACTGTTCACTATTTATACACTTTTAAAGCCATTGTAATTATACACACTAATATTTCTCATGTTCTTTTTGGTAGATATTGGGTATTCATACCCTTGTATAGCACTGTATTACTTCAGGCTACACAGATGTGAGTTTATATTTAGGATAAATTTATTGAGGTGCATGGTGAAAAAATTTGTGCATTTGATGTTAAACTAATTTATGTTCTCCTCAGCAATGTATGAGAGTGCCAGTTTCCGCTCACATTAGTTAATGTTGAGTTCCAATTGACCTGTAATATGCAGCTACTGATAATCATTTTAATTGCATGTTAAAACTTTTATCTGATTGGAAAGACTTTTTTTTGTCCTTGTATAATAAAACTCTAAATCTTCAACCATATGAGTGACTGATATTTTCCTTTCTACTTTTGTTTTTTCCCTTATTCTTCTTAGATCTGATGCCTATCCTTACCCAGCTTAAATCTCATGGTCCATCTTTATAGTGAAGACTTGCATACAGTCTCATCTACCTGTCCCTCCCTACCCTCAGAGCGATGTCCTTGCAGCCTCACTTCTATTTAAGTCTGGCCTCCTTCATGTCTGATTTAACACTACTGACTATGACTAGAAAAAACAAAACTATACCAAATGCCAACACTTAAAGTTTTTGGCAACTATCAGCAAGTGGGCTTTGAAATCTCCGAGAGTAGTAGTGCACTTCGACAATCCATTCACTCTTCCTCTTTCTAGATGACCACCTCACAAATTTTCAGTTTTTCTGAATCTTCTAATGCCTCCTCTTTCCTCATCACTCCCAGATGGTGACTTTCTTCCTATTCCAATGAGCATAATAAAATGCTATTAAGAAAATTTCAAAATGTCTCCACTGCTATTTCCATCTCCACACCTGCAGATATCCATATATCCTTCAGATTCTCACCTGAGAGTATAAAGACCTTGTGCATGACACAAGATAAGCCTAATGCTCACATAAGGTTAATTTTCATCCCTTTCTCTTATACAGGGATGGTCTTAAATCTGGTCTTCCCTACTTTCTCTTCCACCATTTTTCTCCCTTTTCACTGGACTATTTCCATCAGAATACAAAGCATATATTATACCTTTCAGGGTAAATAATATATGTGTGTGTGTATATATATATATATATGTTTTTTATTTATTTATTTTGACTATATTTTATCCTACACCTGTCACAAAATTTCTCAGCTCCAATTTAATGAAAAGACTTCTTGAAACATTGTAGATATTATTCCCAATTCTTTCCCTTTAATTCTTTTTTAAGCTCTATCCATTTAGGAATTTGACAGCACTATGTCCTCAAAACTCATTTTTTTCTGGTCACCAAGGAGATTTATCTTGTTACAACTGAAGAAAAATTCTAAGTTTTTTAATGCTGTCAACAACCTTAGACAAATGTATAACTCCATGTTCTTTGAAATGATTTTCCACTCGGCTTAATAGACATTGAAAGTTTCTGTTTTCCTTCTCCCTTGTAGGTGGCTCCTTTTTTGTCTTGTAAAGTTCTTTCTTCCCCCCTAATTTCTTAAACTTGAATATCTCAAGGTTCAGTGTTTTCATCTCTTTTATTTTGAGACTAACTCTTGGTGATTGCATATACTTTCTTTGCTTTCCTATCATCTCTATGTATTGACAGGCAATTATAAATTTTCATCTCAAATCTCTTTTCTGAGTTAAGGTTTGCATATCCAACCACCTACTTCACTTCTGCAGTTGAGTGTCAAATAAACATCTCAATTTTCCCAGACTGAGCTCCTTATCCCATCATTCCACAAATGTGACCCACCAAGCTCGCTTTATAGAAGTTCATCACCTCAGATGCTAAATTGTCTCCTTCCATCAATTGTCAACTATCTCCCCAGTGTAATATATTCAAACCCAGGCAGAACATTCATCATCTGTTCAGGACCTTCCAAAAACTCTCCATTTTACCCAGAAATCTCTCAATGGTCTAGAAAGTCCCTAAAAATTGAGTTTATCCTGCATATTTCTTCTTAGACCTGACCTCCTACTGCTCTCTCTTGGTCAGCCCACACCCTTCCTACCGGATGCCCTGACGCCCTCAGACAGACCAGGATATCACACCTTAAGACTATTGTTTGGCTGATCTCTTTGTCCAGATTGCCTAACCCATAGATGTCTGTACAGTCACCTACTTTTCTCCCTTCAGTTATCTGCTCAAACACCACCTTGTCCAGAAACTTCACCCTTTAAAAAGTACAATCCCCTGAGAACTCTCAAATCACTTTCTCTTGCAGATTATACATTTTGTGTTTTTCTCATACTATTTATCATTTTTTAACATAATATTTAAGTCAGTTTATGTCTAACACAACTAGATTCTCAGCTCCCTATGGTCAGGGATCTTGTGTATGTTTTGTTTACTGTTGTATTCCACATACCTGGAATAATCCTGGGCACATAGTAGTCATAAATATTAATTGAATAAATAAATGAATGACGTCCATATAGGTCAATTCATTCTACTTCTGGATATTTATTCAAAGAGCAGGAAAACACTAATTAAAAGATGTATGTAACCCTATGTTCATTGCAACATTATTAGAATATCCATGACTTGGAAGCAACCTAAGTTGATGAATGGATAAAGAGAAGGTTATAAATAAATAAATAAATAAACACACACAATGAAATACCATTCAGCCATATAAAAGACAAAACCTTGGGGCTGGCCCAGTGGCATAGTGGTTAAATTCATGTGCTCCACTTTGGGGGCCTAGTGTTTATGAGTTTGGATCCTGGGCATGGATTTAGGCACTGCTCCTCAAGCCATGCTGTGTTGGTGTCCCACACACAAAGTAGAGGAAGATTGGCACAGATGTCAGCTCAGGGACCATCTTCCTCAAGGAAAAAGAGGAAGATTGGCAACAGATGTTAGATCAGGGCTAATCTTCCTCACAAAAAAGGGCAAAATCTTGCTATTTGTGACAATATGGATGGAACTTGAGGGTATTATACTAAGTGAAATAAGTCAGATGGAGAAAGAAAATTACCATATGTCTTCAGTCACGTGTAGAAGATAAACAAATTAACAGAGAGATGTGGGGAACAGGTAGGTGGGAACCAGAAGGGAAGGGGGGTAGGGAGTATGAAAGAGGTAAAGGGGCACACACGTACAGTGACGATGGTAACTAGACTTTTGGGGGCAAACATGAAGTAGTCTACAAAGAAGTCAAACTATAATGATGTACATTTGAAATTTATATAATGTTATAAACCAATGTGACCTCAATAGAAATAGATATATTTAAAAAATTTGCTTATTTTTAAATTTGGTGTTACATGAGAGGAATTGCAGATAATAAAATATTAGAGTGTTAATCATCTGGAGGAAATTTTAATTGGGAAAAAATGGACAAACAATTTGAGAGGAAAATTGAAGAAGTTGAAAGACAAACAAGGAATATTGTGGTAGAAACACAAGTGTTAAAAATAAAAAAATAATAATTTGGAGAGTAAGACAGTTATGCATGGAAATAAGAAGTATTATGTGAAGAATTCCAGTGGGCTTTTGTTGGCTTTAACTCATTATTGGGTGACAGAATCAAAATATGTGATCTTTAAATATTTCTTCAGGGGAGCCTTCATATCCTTCTTCCTTGGGTTGTAGATAATATGGTTCAGGGTTGAGGAACTACTGTATAGGATGCAGACACCTGCAGGGGTAAAGCAGAGAAGACATCTGAGGACAACCTCAAGAGACCACTTCAGTGGCACCAGAAAAAGAGTCATAATGACTAGGTGAGGAATATAGGCGGAGAAGGATTTGGACTGGACTCACAGTAGATGAGCTCTTCAGCACAGTAGAGATGATGTGACTGTGTGAGAGAGAAATGAGGCTAAAACAGACAAAGCTCAATGAGTAGCTGATGGCAACTGCTCCAAGCTAAGCCAACTATTCATCTGAGCAAGACAGACTGAGTAACTGAGAGATTTCATAGAACTGATGAATGAGACTGAATGCCCTGAGGATCAAGGAAAGGGTGGCAGTTGTGTGCAGCATTGCAGCATTGTACAATTGAATCAAAGACAGGTGGCCATTGATGCAGCTGCCCCTTTTCATTATGACCTCATAGTGCAAAAGGTGGCATATAGCTACACTGAAATGACAGGATATCTTCATAATAAAGGCCATCTCTGGACAAGCAAAGGAAGTAAAGGAAGACCTGAAAGACAGCGGAAAGAGATCAAGCTGCCATTGGTCAAATTGTCTCCAATGGCCTTTGTGGGGAAGTGAGATAAAGCAGAGAGTAGTAAGATAAACAAGTGCTTGAGCAAGAAGCAGATGAGACTATGGAGATGCTGGTTTAAAGTAGAAACTATGATGATGAGGAGATAGCCAACAATGGTCACAAGAAAAAAATTATTACAGATAGCACTCCAGACAGCAATTTCTGTCACAAAAACCTCAGAAAAATCCCATGGGTTGGAATGCCATCAAAGATGTGTAGTTTGGTTGACTTTTTTCAGGATGGGAACGGGAGATGTTTTTAAAAGAGAACTCCTTGGGTACTAAAAATATTCATTCTATAGCCTCTAATTCACTCAGCACGACGTGATGAAGTCTTTCCTGCCTCATATTTTAATTTAGTTTTTGAAATTATCTCATAAAATACCATGAGTGAATTCATGTTGCAGATCAAACTAATGATTAAACTTTCTGTTTTTCTGCCTATGTTTTTCCACTTATACAAAACATTTTCTGCAAGCGTATTCTTTCGATGTTTGTCATGTCATTCTTGGCTACTCATCACCAATCTGATGGCCTTCCTGAGGAGATAACAAGGTGAACTGGTCCATCAAGCTGAAGCGGGGAAAGCGTAGAACTTATCTATGCATCCACCAAGAAGATGGTCATTTTGGTCCTGAACAAACCAAGATCTGTTAGAATAGTGAGCTCAGTTGTCAGCTTTACCAGTGAGTAAACGTGACGCTGAAAAGACCCAATTTATCCAAAGGCTTTGTATAAAGGTAACTATGCTAATGGGTTGATTGTAATCATGAGATAAATACATTATTTCTAATAAAGTCATTATATTTCAAATAATCCTCATGAAAAATGAGAGGAAAGAAAATCTCAAGAGGCTTAAGTCAATAACTCACCAAATGACTAGCAAGTGTGTCTGCGATGGATTAGCATGATAGCTGACGCTTCCATCATGAAAATTGAAAAAGACAGGATAGGTTTTGCCTATTATACTTCCAACTATTCAAACAAAATAAAAGGTCTAACATTAAAAGTCGACTGCAAAATGACACAAAAGAACACTTTTATATGATATTCAAACACAGGAAATGTGTTGAAGGAATGCTATACAGTGATCAAGTGATGATCATTAGTTCTGTTTCCTTTTATGTACTACAGGAGACGCTATGCCCATGCCAACAACATTAACCCCTTCAAGTTCATTTATAAAATCTTCAACTTACACATATTAATTGGCAAACTTTGTCATCAGCATAAAATTTTGAAAATTGGACATTTGTATAATCCGTAAACTTTTTTACTTCTCACTATTATTTTATCCTATTGATTATTACCAGGACCAGTCTCCCCAAAGTGGGAAAATCATATCTATGTAAATGAAAAAAATACTGGGAATTAATTAGGCCAAATGTATAAGGGAAGAATCCAAAAGAAAAAGAGTCCCACAAATTAGCAAATTATTTTTCTCCTCAATCAACAGTGTTTCAAAAATAAGAGATTTGCTATGGGCTGTATTGTGTCCCCACAAAATTCATATGTTTAAGCTCTAATCCCCAGTGAGATGGTATTTTGAGATAGAGCCTTTGGGAATTAATTAGCTTTAGATATAATCATGAGTGTGTGGCCCTCATGATGAGATTAGAGCCTTTAGAAGAGGACGAAGAGGTACCAAGCTCTCATTGCCACCAAAGGGTAACAGTGAAAAGGTGGCTATTTGCAAAACAGAAGGAGAGCTCATGCCAGAATGAGACCATGGTGGCATCCTGATGTCATACTTTCAGCTTCTAGAACTGTGAGAAAATAAATCACGTTCTTTAAGCCACCCAGTCTACAGTACCCTGTTATGGCAACCTGAGCCAGCTAGTACAGGATCCACACTTTATTTGGACTTCTCTCACTTTTAGTCTTTGTGAAAGAAAACAATGAGTGTCTTAAGAAAAAAAAAATGAACCTAGGTTTGAAATTGAGTATAAAAATAGGCTTCTTGGAGCATAAGAGATGGCTCAGTGGGTCACAGTGCTGACTAGCCCCAGTAGATTATGTTAGTAGAGAATAAATATTGTCACCTACTCCAGAACTTTAATTAGTCTTGGCCTTGGTGACTGTATCTACAATTTTGGAAATACTTTTTCTCAAGATCCCTTAGAACGCAGATGTGTCAGTCTCACGCAGGACACTTTCCATTTACCAGCACAGAAAACTTCATACAGTCATTATGCTAGTTTGTTAGTGATTTCCTAGTGGTTATTATGACTAACAATCACATTGGAAAATAAAAATAATGTGAAAAATATACAAGGTCACATAAAAGAAAAGGACCACGGAAATTACAAGAACGTAAACAATATCATAAAGGAATACGAAAACTAAGACTATATCTCTTATATCAATAATAATTTATGGGATATATTGATCTGTAAAAATCAATTAGGTGGGGACTTCAGTTTCTGATTTAATATGTAAAGAGCTTAGAAGTCATAACTCTTTCCTCAAACAAGAAAAATGATGAACAGAATGAAAATCAAACATTCTTAGATCCATCAGAGAATTGAGGTCACAGGGCAAACTGCTGCCCTAAAACTGGAGTGATGGGAGGTCGAGGGCAGAGAAGCCTCAGCAGCTGGAGCCAGTACCAGAAAGAACGCTGAAACTGGAATTGATGAATTTCCGGAAGCTCACATGAACTAACTTGAGATATAAAAACTCTCTTGGGGACTGGCCTTAGGGACGCTTCCACACATTTATGAAATTTAACTCCAGAATTTCCGATGTGTTCCTACTGTGAAGACTAGAGGAAAAATTCCCTTGAGCTTCTGGCAGGGGAAGGGTGAAAAGTAACCCATTTGAAATATGCCCAGAGCTCTCTGTTCTCCTAAAAATGCCTGTCCTCAATACAAGCTGCTGAGGAAAGCCTAAAGTACTTGTGCTTTTCCACAGCTTAACCAACTGGAGGAAGGCAAATACCCAACTCCAGCCCCCCATAACCTGCATGTCACACTTAAGGGGTGGGGAGAATTTGGACAGCACTTGTGAAGCTCACAGTCCAGGAACACAGGACGACAGAATGCACCTGCTCTGATCTGCACTTACAACCAAATCACTTGGGCTGCTGTACGATTAGAGGGGATTGCACCTGAAAGAATGGAAACCTCAAGTTCTATACAAGAATGAGCCTCCAAGAACCCAAAGACAACAGGGACACAAACAAAGACACTGTAGGAAATTATACCCTCTGACATCACAGTTTTAGCAAGCAGCAAACGTAGTGTAACCCATAGTCAGATAAACATATACTCACACTAAAGGCCTATTTACTTCAGTCCATTTTTCATGATGAATCATGAATATTTATTATGGGTTGAATTGTGTCTACCTCAAATTCATATATCAAAGTAATAACACTCACTATTTCAGAATGTGACATGATTTTAAAATAAAATGGTATTATTTGATATGTAGTTAAGTTGAGATTAGGGCCTCGCCTTACTCCAGTGTGAGTGGAAACAAGATTCCCCCTTTAACCAAACTCCAGTCAGGCTCCTCTGATCCCTGTTCTCCACTAGGCTTCAAACTTGGCCCCTAAAACTTGAAAAAAAACAGTCACATTGCTTCTAACAGCTTAATGTCACATTCTTAGGGTGACCCTTGTCCCCCTGTAAAGTTCCTGCTTGAGAAAACTCAATACTACCAAAGGAATTCACTGTTTATTCCAGCCGACACCTGAAGAAAGGGGCCGTACCTCCCAGCCTCTGTTGGAGGATAGGATCTTATCTTGTATAAGCGCCAATTGACAAACCCAGATGAGCTTCACATATGCCAATTCCTCCTTCACACCTCTCATTTTTCACATCCCTCACTCTACAAAGCCTACATTCTCCTTTCAAATGCTGAATCATGGCTACATACATCAAGATTGAGTTTTGTTCCTTCTGGACTGCTAGACTCTTTACCCTTTTCAGTAGTATATTACTGGTGAAAATCTATCCTTATCACTTTAACTAGTGTGCAGCTTTGTTCACCTTTCAATGTTATCTTGTTCTTTGACTCACGTATGAATTCCGATGCAACAACTGGGCCTTTCAGCACTCACAGAGAGATCTTGATCTCATCTCTAATTTGCTTGATCATTTCAGTGTCTAGTGGTAAGTCCAACTCCTGATCCAATACTCCAGACAAAATCTGTTGAAATATGGTGAGGATGGATTTTTTTCTTAAAGATGGGCACCTGAGCTAATGTCTGTTGCAATCTGTTTTTTTATTCTAGCTGTGGGTTATTCTGGTTGTGCTGTGTGAGGATGCTGTCTCAAGGTGGCCTGATTAGCAGTGCCACGTCTGTGCCCAGGATTTGAACTGGCGAAACCCTGGGCCACTGAAGCAGAACACGTGAACTTAACCGCTTGGCCATGGGGCCCCCCTGTGAGCACAGATTTTGATTCTTATAATTTTGAGCGTACTCTCTGAAGCTGGATTAGTGCCCCAAGCTTCTTGTAAGGCATCTCCTGGGCTGTAAATCTGTCCTGGCTCTTTCCTTTGAGTGGGGACTCACTTTGAATCCTGGGTTGGCTGGGTCTTTGTTTTGAGTGAAGATTCACTCTCCGTCTCCTGGGCTGGAATCTTTTCCTGACTCCTTGTGAAGCCTCTTTTTTCTCCATATTTAATTCTGCTCCTCCTGTAGGAACCTCTCAGGACTGATACATCCATGTCAAACTCCTACTGACTATATGCCACTACAGCACTGACACTATCTGCTTCTTTTCTTGGTGGCGTGACTTTACTTAGATAATCTGGAACTTCAGTGGTTTTTGTGGGATGCTCTTCTAAGACCTCTGTCTTCCCATTACCTGCACTCTCTTCCAATTACCTCCACATCTCCTTCCTCCTTTTACCACGTTCAATCTTTGTTTCAGCTTCATGGCACACTTTGATATGTTCCTCTTCAAGCCCTTACTCTTCCTCATCTCCATTCACCATTAAAAGACCTTTACCTTCCCATTCAAGTTCCTCAAATTCCTATAGTGACTGGAACTTTAATCCTCCAGCCTCATTGAAAGCACTCAAGAGACTCAGGAACCCGCAAGCAACCATCTGAGAGAGAAAAAATAGCTAACCAGAAACAGCATTTAGTCCATAGCCTGCAAAATACTGTATATCAAGGCAATCAAAATATTTTTATGGTCTCCTTCACATATATTGGTGGAAAGCTTTAGGCTACATATTGAACAGGTAACCTTTAACTTACTCCATCTACCAGAAACCCAATTTGGATAAATATGTAAAATGGATGAAAAATTTTTAAATGAGAACTAATTTTTCTATAAAATCATGAGGTTTATGTAATTATCTTTATGCTTAACACTTGCATAAAATTTTTGAAATAAAAATCATAAAGTTTCTTTTGTGTGACTGTAAGTTTTGGTGACTGCACTACATGTATTTATGTGTGAGTGTGTGTGTGTGTGTGTGTTTCCCTACCCCTAGACTGTAATACTAAATTGATTTACAAAATCCTTTAAATGAGATCAATCATAAATGGCTTAAAGGGACATAAGTGCTTATATAATTTAAATCTTCCCTAAACTTACAGAAATGTTAGAACCAACTCAAAAGTTCTTCAAATTCATGTATTTGTGTAAACCTTGGCAAATAAGACTAAATTTTTTCTTGTTGTTTAGTAACACACGTATGTCTTCAGAATTGTCAATATTAAATATAATGTAAGCACACATTCATTCTATTTGGGTTTCCTAGTCAAATATACTAATAACATATCTCCCAGATGTTTAAGATTATACAAGTGATAAACTTGACTTTAGTAAAATTGACATTATTCTGATAAGCTTTATTTCAACAATACATGTGTTTTATAATACATTATCCAAAAAAAGCTTCTAAAATCTCTGTGGTAGTTGGCAACTTTAGTTATCCTAAGTTAAGGTTTGAGATGATGAGATGGCATAGTCACAAAATTTGCTAATCTGCTACGGAATACTGGCATATAACAGAAAATTCACAATTATATGTTTTTATTTTTCTCTGAAAGTAAAGTTTCTTAATGGTTAAAATTTATGAACAATATATGAAAATGAAGCTACTAGAAATGATGAGGAAAGAAAAATAACTTTGTGTACAAAGAATGGGAGAAAATTAAGATGTATTTTTGACATATGTTTCCAGCTTTATTGAGGTATAATTGACACAAAACATTGTGTAAGATTATGAGGTGCAACATGTTGATTTGACACATTTAGAAATTGAAAAATGATTACCACCATAGTACTAGCTGTCACTTGCATCTCATCACATAGTTACCGTTTCCTTTTTTCACCACGAAACATTTGAGATCTACTCTCATAGCTATGCTCAATTACGTGACACAGTATTATTAGCTATAATCATCTTGCTGCACATCAGATCCCCAAACTTGTTAATTTTATAACTGAAAGTTTGTACCCTTTGATTAATATTTCCTCATTTCTCCCACTCTCTAATGTCAGGTAATTACCACTGTACTTTCTTTCTCTCTGAGTTTGTCTTTTTTAGATTCTACTTCTAAGTGAAATTGTAAAGTATTTGTCTTTATGTATTACATAAGGTGTTATGTAAAGTAACATGTGAAATATGATGTCTTCTTTGTCAATTCACCTATTGACAAGTAGTTTTTAAAATTTTTTCCCATATCATGAACATGGTAATGTAGACATCTCTACAAGATTATGTATCAATTTATTTGGATGTAGATCCAGAAGAGGAATTGCTGAATCATACAATTGTTTTATTCTTAATTTTTTGAGGAACCTCCATACTGTTTTCCATAGTGGCTACCAATTTACATTCCCACAAACAGTGTACAAGTGTTCCCTTTTATCCACCTTCACCAACACTTATCTCTTGTCTATTTGATGAGAGCCATTCTAATTGGTGTGAGGTGATATCTCATTGTGGTTTCGATTTGCATTTCCCTAATAATTAGTGATCTTTACTACCTTTTCATACTTCTGTTGTCCCTTTGTATGTCTTTTTGGAAAACTGTCTATTCAGTTCTTTTACCTATTTTGCAATCCATATTGTTAGTTTTTTTGCTATTGAATCATATAAGTTTTTATATATTTGAATATTAACCCCTTATCAGATAAACGATTTGCAAATATTTTCT
The DNA here is from genome assembly GCF_037783145.1 of Equus przewalskii. Classification (NCBI taxonomy): domain Eukaryota; kingdom Metazoa; phylum Chordata; class Mammalia; order Perissodactyla; family Equidae; genus Equus; species Equus przewalskii. Next base: position 33,262 of record NC_091837.1, on the reverse strand, counting down.
CCCATTCTATTGGTTACCTTTTCATTCTGTTGATTTTTTTTTTTTGCTGTGCAGAATCTTTTTAGCTGAATGTAATTCCATGTATTTATTTTTGCTTTAGTTGCCTGCGCTTTTCCTATCATATCTAGGAACTCACGGCCAATAACAATATCAAGGAACATTGACCCTATGTTTTTTTTCAAAAAAATTTACAGGTTCAGGTCTTAAATTTAGTTCTTTAATCTATTTGAGTTTATTTTTATGAGTAGTGTAAGATAAGGGTCCAATTTCATTCTTCTACATGTGGTTACCAAGTTTTCCTAGCGCCACTTATTGAAGAGACAATCCTTTCCCCATCACGTATTCTTGGCCCCCTTATCAGATATTAGTTGACTCTATGTCAAATGTTATTTCTGAGCTCTCAATTCTGTTCCATTGGCCTATGTATCTATTTTTATGCTAGTACAATATGGTTTTGGTCACTATAGCTTTCCAGTACAGTTTGAAATGTTCTTACGTAGGATATAATATTCTTAGCTAGTAGTTTTTAACTTTGAACATTTTGAATATGTCATTCCACTCTCTCCTGGCCTGTAGATTTTCTGCAGATAAGTCTACTTATAGTTTAGTGTGGGTTCCTTAGTGGGCTACATTCTTTTTTACATTCTCTGGCTGCCTTTAAGATTCTTTATTTTCAATTGATTTTTGAAGCATTTCCTTATAATATGTCTTGGAGAAAGTCTTTTTACATTGAAATGATAGGGTGTTCTATTAGCTTTATACACCTGCATGTCCAAGGCTTTCCCCAGGTTGGGATGTTTTCAGCTATTATTTCTTTAAATAACCTCTCTACCACCTTTTCTTCTCTTTCTGAAATCTTAATTATTCTGATAAGTATCTTTTTAATGGCTGCCATGGTTCATGTAGACTTTCTTTGTTCCTTTTAAATTTTTGTTCCTTTCAGTCTTCTAATGTGTCACTTCAAATTTCCTATCCTTCATGTCACTTCTTCTGAAAAGATGCTCATCACCATTTGTTACTAAGAAATTGAAAATTTAAATGATAATGAGAAGTTAAGATACAATTACTATAATACTACAATCTGAGAAGCTGACAATACAAAATACTGGTAATAATGGGGAGCAATAAGAATGCTAATTTGTTGCTGGTAGGAATGCAAAGTGGTACAGTCACTTTGGAAGACAGTTTGGTGATTTCTTAAAAAACTAAATATACTCTTACCATACAATCTAGTTATCACACTAATTGGTATTTATCCAAAGGAGTTGAAAACTTGTGTCCATACAAAAACATATACATTGATGTTTATAGTAGCTTTATTTGTAATTGCCAAAACTTAGATCTACTAAAATGTCCTTCAATAGGTTAATAGATAAGCAGTCTGTGCTACATCCAGACAACAGAATGTTATTCGGTGTAAAAAAAAATACCTATCAAACCATGAAAAGACATTGAGGAAACTGAAAGAAGCCAATTAGAAAAGACTACACACTATGTGATTTCTACCATATGTCATCTTGGAAAAGTAAAAACTGTTGAGACAGTAAAATTATCATTGGTTTCCAGGGGCTTATAACATGTGAGGAAGGGATGAATAGTTAGTGCACAGAGGATTTTTAGGGCATTGAAACTCTTCTGTATGATACTGTAATGATGGTTACAGGAAACTAGGCATTTCTCAAAGTCCATAGAATTCTACAATGTAAAAAGTGAACCCTAATGTAAACTATGAACTTTAGTTAACAAACTCATCACGCCAATGCAAAATATTTATAATGAGAGAGATTGTGGATAGTAGAGGAAAGAGTATATGGGCACTCTTAAACTACCTGCTCAATGTTTCTGTAAAATTTAAATGCACTAAAAATCCTACTAATTAAAAAAAAAGAAAAAATAGGTTACAACGAAACTTTACTATATTCTATATAGAATAGATATACCAAAACAAAAATGATTCAAAAAGTAGAAAATCAAAACCATATAAGTGATAAAGGTTTAATATCCAAAAATATAAGCAACTCAATGCCAAATATACAAATTACCTCATTAAAAATTGGGCAAAGGAACTAAATAGACAGTCCTCAAAGGAAATAATTCAGATCTCTAATAGGTATATGAGAAGGTAATCAACATCTTTAACCATCAGAGAAATGCAAATCTAAACCACAATGAGATATAACCTCATTCTGTTTAGGATGGCTATTATCAAAATGACAAACGTAGAAACCATTACAAGGATGTGTACAAAAGAGAACCCTTGAAAACTGTTAGTGGAAATGAAAATTAGTACAGTAATTATGTAAAATATTTATGGAGGTTCTTTAAAAATTGAAAAGAGAACTATGATTTAATTTAGCAATCCCTCTTCTTAATATATATCTCAAGGAATTTAAATCAGGATTGTGAAGAGATAACTGCACTTCCATGTCAATTGCAGCATTATTCACAATACCCAAGTTATGGAAACAATCTAGGTGTCCTTTGACAGATAAAATTGTAAAGAAAATATTATATATATTATGTATATATCACATGTATATTAAAGTCTTATATTATGCCATATATATGTACATAATGTATATTAAAGGATAATAGCAAATACTGTGAAAAATTATATACCCACAGATTTGATAACTTGGGTGAAATGGACAAATTCCTTGAAAGAACCAATCTACAAAACCACACCAGGATAAATAGATAATCTGAATAGTACTATATATATTAAACAGAATCAACAATTACAGACTTCCAAACAAGATACACCAGGTCTAGATAGGGTCACTAGTGAATTCTACCAAACATTTAAGGATGAAAATTCCTGATTGCTAGTGAGACAAACATAGATGTCCCTGGTGTACATCATGTCTGGTCTGCTTGCTTTAATTGTACCAAGAGAGTCAAGGCAATCCAGTTCACATATCAGAAAGATCAACAATATTGTCCAGGACTCTGTCAGCTGCAATATTCCAAACAATCATGGCCACCATTTACATCTGTACCACTGTCCTAAATCTCCTGGTCAACTTCATTTCTAAAGAGGAGACCATTTCCTTTGTCTCATGTAGAAATCAGATCTTCCTTTGCTTGATCATGTTTGGCTCAGAGTTCTTCCTCCTGGACCTCAAGGCTTATGACTTCTCCATGGCTGTCTGCAGCCATCTTAGGTACCCAGTCCTAACGAACTGCTGAGTGACTTCTGTTGGATGCTGGTGCTTGCCAGTGCCTGGTTTGATGGCTTCCTTGGTGACTTTCTGATGATGCCCATTAACATGAATGTTCCCTCCGGTGACTTTTGAAGTATCAACCGTGTCTTATCTGAGGTCCCTGAGGTGATGACTGGGCTGTCCTGACTCATCCTGGTATGAAACCCCATTATATATCTGTTGTGTACTCATGTTGCTTGTCTCCCTTTCTGTAATTTCAACCTACTACTCCCTTATCATGCTAACCATTCATTCTGCCAAAGGAAAAGTCCATTACTCCTTGTTCACCCCATTTGACTGAAGTAACTATTTCCATGAGGCTGACTTCCACATTTATGTGATACCCAGTCATTTTACACCCTCAAACAGGATAAGGTGGTGTCAGGCTTCTATCCACGCTCAATCCTCTCATCTACAGCCTCAGAAGCAAGGATGTCATTGGGGCATTTAAAAATTTTTGTATGATGTTCATCTGCCCGGAAAGTAGCAACATGAGAACAGGCCTTCCTAAGAACTTTCTCTGTGTGTGTTGTTTCCCTAAAACTATTTGATCAGCTATCAAAGGGATTTATATTGGCATTTAAGAATACACATCCTGTCTGGATTCTTGCTCATAGAGGGAAAAAAATATATTTCACTAGTTATACAGAATCTTTTGGCTAACTATCAAAAATAATTTATTATTAAGTACATTAAAAAATTTATCTGGTCTTGGTTCTTGCCTCTGGCGAAAAAAAAGAATAGACATTTCAGTTCACAGCAAGCTTTTATTCTAAACCAGGTTCCCTTAACAATTAACTTATGGTTAAACAAAACAAACATAGAAAAAATTCCCCTAAAGCTATCAAAATTTGGGTTTAAAAAATTCTGTGATTATTTTTGTATCATTAAAGTAAAACATAACAATTTATAAATGACAAGGAGGATAAATACACAATTTTAATCATTTTTTAATGAGTGAATTTGTCCTGGTGGATTAAAACTCTATCCTCATCTTCATATCCCCTGGGCTGAAAGTAGTAACTGTCAAATATTAGGCCACACTAAATAGTGGATGAGTAGAAGTGAACTAGCTATGAACATGTGACTGTCCAAGTATTACACTCTTAGTGAGAGTGACAGACTCTAATATTTAATACAAGCAACACTGTTGTAGCAACTCCCATGTGAATATAAAAGCAGCATACTAAGGATAAATAAGATCTGGCCAGAAATTTTACATTGCCCAGTTCTGGGTGGCTCAAGAACACTAATCGGAAGAGCTAGAGCTTGGTTCTAAGTGATATGGGAAGCCCTTGATGAATTTTTTGTAGGATGTACATTTTTAAAAGACTAATATGTCTTTAGTGTGGATAATGGAGCTAAGGTGAAGGTAGATATAAGAAGACAACTCAGGAGTCTTCAAAGCTGAGAAACAAAGAAGGCCAGAGTAGGGTGGAGACCCAGTATGATTGAGTTCTTGAATTTGGTTTATATTGGGAGGGCATGTGGAATGAAGGATAACTCAATGATTTGGGCCCAAGTTATGAAAAATGGGATTTTTATTTACTAAAATTTTGAAAACTTCTAGAATGGCAGGTTTGAGTAGGAGAAATCAAGAATTCCATTGTTGTTGAGACACTTTTGAAATGCCTATTAGATATTTTAAGACATATGTCAAGTCAATTGGGGTTCAGAATAGAGTTCTGGACTGAAAGTATTAATGTGGTAGTCTTCAGTGTAAAAAAATTGTTTTTAAAGATATAGGATTAATTGAGATTACTTAGGTAAGATAGAAGGTTTGGATGCAATTGAGGCATTTGGGGCCAGTTGAAAAGCAAATGAGACAAGAGGCAGAGTTTGATGATAAAAGTAATATCTCAGGCACAGGTGGAAAAAACCTTTAAAGAAGGAGGGTATAATCAACTGTGACAGGGGCAGATTACATTGAGAAGTAAGACTTGACCATGTGTTCAGCAAGGTAGATATTATTTCATTGGATTGTGGCTGGAGAGTATTCAGGTTAAGATCATGGGAAAAGAAGTAGACAAGAGGAGTAGAGTATAATTAAAGTTACGGATTGAGAGTGAGTGTGTGCGTGTGTGAAGGAGAAGATAGAAATATAGTAGTATCTAGAAATGGCATGTCAGGTCAGTGTGTATTGTTGTATTCCATGGTAGTACAGTCATTTATATGTTCAAAGCAATGATTCAGTAAAAAAAGAAAAACAATCATGGATGAGAAATGGAAAAAAAACATCCAGAGGGATGACGTTTGAGAGTGTTAAAGAACACACAAGGCAGTGTGAAGTAGAAATATTGATCTATTTTAAGGGAAAATCTAATCCATTTTCTGCGGCAGGAAGTAAGGCAGAGCATTTATGATATAAGTAAGTGTTCTTCTGATGACTATTTTATCAATGACTGCAGGTGTGTAAGGTATCTTGTCCTGAAGAGAGACCAAAGAGATATATAACCACCAGGTGGAAAAATCAGGTCCCAAATGTCCTGGGATAATGACATAGGACAGAGCCAACCTTTGCTGCAATGTAAACAATGACATATGGAAATATATTTCCATAATGGAGACACAGTAGGGTAGATGATGCCATAATTGTCATGATACATGTTTCATGGACAATTGTGTCATTATAAGAGGAATGACTAAAGGCAGGCCTTAAACAAAGAAGCCAAAGTGGCTGTACGTTTAGAAGAATGGCATCTGGTTAAAACAGATTTTACCAGGGAATAAATTAAACTTCTGAACACATGCACAGTCTCCAATTGGATAAAATAACTCACACTCAAGACAACAATGTATTGTCACAAATGGACTCACTGACAACAACATATCAATTTAGTGCCATGAGAGAAACATATTTATTGGTTTCTAATCAATCAATTATATATTGCAAACAATGCCAAGGAGAATGTGGGAGCACATTAATCAAGTGTGCTCAGATATGAAAATTAATTGGGCTGCTCACCATGTATATACCTTTCTGTATATTTATGATTTTCGCACTTTACCACACATAATAGTTGGATACAATTGTCCATCTACACTTTTATTTTGTTTTAACTTAAAATTAATGTCTAAGTATCATAGTAGTCTTTTTTTTAATCTGCATAGAGCCATTATAAGATGTATGATAATATTTTACCTGTCCTCTTTTAGTTATTTGCTCTTACAGAAGAATAACATCATGTTTATTTTAGGCTGTATACCTCTGAGTTTTTCTTTGAGATAAATTTATGAAAGGGCTTAGTGAAAAAGATGTGTACATTTGTTGTTGAACTAATTTATATTTTCCTCAACAATATATGAGTTTGCCAGTTTCTGCTCACACTAGCTAATGCAGAGTTCCAACAACTGACCAGTAAAATACTTCTGCTTAATATCATTTTTATTTGAATTTTAAAAATTTTATCTGGTTGGAAAGACTTTTTCTATCTTTGTTTAATAAAACTGCAAATCTCTAGCCAAGTGAGTAATTACTATTTTCCTTTCTACTTGTATGTTTCTCTCTTACTCTCTTTAGATTTAGGATTTAAGGAGACCCTCTCTCCTTATCCAGTTTAAATCTCATGGCCCATATTTATGATGATGTTTTGTAGTCTCATCCACGCGCCCCTCTGTAACCTCAGTATAATCTCCTTGCAACCCCGTAACTATTTAAGCCAAACCTACTCAGTTCTGACCACACCCTACTGAATGTGATCAGGAAAAACAACAACAACAACAAAAAAACAGAACTAGGGTGGATGCTACCACTTTAAATTTATAACCTCCAGTGGACTTTTAAACCTCCAAGAATAGTAGTACACATCTACAATCCATTCATTGTCTCTTTTTCTAGATGACTATTTCATACCATTTTAGTTGCTCTGAATCCTTGAATGCCTCCTATTTCTACATCACTCTCATCTGATGACTTGTTTCCTGTTTTAGTGAAGATATTAAAATATTCAGAAGAAAATTTCAAAGACTGCATTGTTGCCACCCACTCGTCTGCAGATTTTCCTATATCCTCCCTTGTCATGCCCTCCCTTGTCACTGTGGAGGCATTGTGCATGCTGCAAGGGTAGGCCAACCTTTCCCCACATAAAGCAGATCCCCACACCTCTCTCCTACACAGGGATATTCTTAAATCAATACTCCTGTCTTTCTTGTAACACAAGCTTTCTCTCCTTTCACTTGACTATTTCTCTCAGATTACAAAGCATATATTTTTTCTCTCAACTTAAAGAAATTTTTCTTTGATCTCATTTTATCTTATCCCTGTCAACCAACTTATTAAGTAAATATTACTGAAAAAAATTCGTACAATGTTGTAGCACTCACTATCCCAAATTATTTTCCTTCCATTCTCTATTAAGCCCAATTCATTTAGTCATTTGCCCCACCACGTCCACAAAAACCACTCTTGATATGGCTACCAAGGACAGTTATCCTATTATATTCAAACATCAATTCTCAGTCTTTGTCATGCTATGAGCAATACTTGATAAATCCATAACTCCCTGCTCTTTGATGTGGTTTATCACTTGCCTTAAAGAACCCTTAATTTCTCATTTTTCCTTTGCCCTTATGTGTGGCTCCTTTTCTTTCTTTCAAATTTCTTTTTATCTCTCAGATTTCTTAACATTGGAGGTCCCCAGAGTTCAATGTCTTCTCTCTTCTATTTTGAGACTAACTTTCAGTGATTTCATATACTTTCCTTGGTTTCTCTATATCTTTGGTGACTCTATATCATCAACTCTCAGATTTAACTCTCTGTCTTACTCTTTCTAAATACAGATGTGTCTGTCCAACTACCCAATTCATTTCTGCATTTGAGTGTTTCTTAAATTCTCAATATTCCAAGATAAGGATCCTTATCCAATCCACCTGCCAAACATTCCCTATCCAGCTTTCATGATGGAAGCTCCTTCTTTTAAGACTCTAGATGGTGAGCCCCTTACCTCTGTTGCCAACAATGGGGCCAGTGTAATCTACTCAAACCTAAATAAGAACTTTTTCTTTCCCTCACAACTCTCCAGAGACTCCTCATTTCACTCATATTCCTCATAATGATCTACAAAGCCTGGATATATTGAGTCTAATCTGCTTATTTCTTCTTGGACTTGACCTCCTACTGTTCTCACACTTTATCAGTCCACAATTTTCACATAGGCTGTCTTGCTGTCCTCAAACAAATTGATGTCACACCTAAAGACCTTACTATGACTGTTCCCTTTGCCCAGAGTGCCTTCTCTACAGATGTCTGTACAGCCAAATACTTCCCTTCCTCCAATTCTCTGCTTCAGCCTTAGCTGGTTTGGAAAGTCACTCTTTTAAAAATGCAATCCCCTAAGAACACCCAAACTACTTTCTCTTTCAGATTTTATATTTTGTGTTCGCCCCCATAGTATTCATTATTTTAAAATAATGTTTAACTCAGTTTATGTCTATCTCACTCTGCTAGACTGTCAGCTCACTACAGTCCGAGATCTTCTGTGCTTTGTTCACTGATGAGCTAAAAGAACATTGAATAATCTCTGGTAATCATTAAATACATGTTTGATGGATAAATAAAGGAAGAAGCTCATTTAGGTCAATACACAGTTTTGTTTCTAATTAAAAATTTGCTTATATTTGTTTTTTATTTGATGTTACATGTGAGAAACTGCAGATAAAGAATTGGAGAGTTAATTGAATTGGAGGAAATGTGAATTATAGGCAGATTAGACAGAAAATTAAACTGGGAAAAAATTTAAGTAGTTGGAAGACAAGCAAGGAGAATTGTGGAAAAACACTTGTATTAAGAAATTGAACAAAAGGATTTATAAAATAAGATACTTTTTTTTTTTTTAAGATTGGCACCTGAGCTAACATCTGTTGCTGATCTTTTTTTTCTGTTTTCCTTCTTCTCCCCACAGCCCCCTCAGTACATAGTGGTATATTGTAGATGTAGGTCCTTCTAGCTGTGCTTTGTCAGATGCCACCTCAGCATGGCCTGATGAGCAGTGCCATGTCCACACCCAGGATCCAAACTTGTGAAACTCTGGGCCACTGAACCAGAGCATGCAAACTAACAACTTAGCCATGAGGCTACCCCAAGATACTTTTGAATGAAAATTAAAGAGGTATTATGACAAGAATTCCAGTTGGCTTCTGGTGGCTTTAATTCATTTGGCAGGTGATAGAACCAAAATATATGATCTCTAAAAAATTCTACAGAATAGCCTTTATGTCCTTGTCCTTAGGCTTTAGATAATAAAATTCAGATTTGGGGTAACTACTGTATAAAATATAGAAGCCAGCAGGTGGAGAATAGAGGGAACATCTGTCACTGGCTTCAATAGGTCACTGAAGCAGAACCAAGAAAAAAGAGTCATGAAGATCAGATGAGGAACATGGGTGGAGAAGGCCTTGGATTGACCCTTAGTAAATCTAGTCTTCAAAATTGTGGAGGCTCTGTGAAAATACAAAAGAACAACGGAGATAAAACAGACAAAAGTAAATGAAGACCTCAACTGAGAAAGAAAGTCTGAGCAATTAGGGGATCTTGGAGAAGAATTTATGTGCCAGACTGGATACCCTGAGGGGCAAGGAGGGTGTTGTGGCTGTTTTCATGATTCTAGACACTCCACTACTGAACCAAGAATAAGTGGCCATCTTGATGCAGTGGCCCCTCTTCACAATGAGTTCATAGTGCAGAGAGGGGCAGATGGTCACATAACAATCACAGAACATCGCCGTGAGCAAGGACATCTCTGTGCAGGCCAAAGAAAACACAAAGAGGAAATGAAGTGTGGGAACGATGTCAGCAATATGGTAAAATGGGAGTTTTCAGCTCTCAGTCCCCTACAGAAACAATGATTTGTGACAACCTCTCATGGATGAGAATACCACTGTGAGAGTCCAGGAGCCCAGAGGAGAGGTACTGCACCTTGTTGGGGCAAATAAATGTGAGAATAGGTGCATGAAGAGAGTAAAAGGAACATTTTGACTACCTGCGACAGCCCTTCCCTAAGGTAGCACAGCTCAGAGCCAAGAGAGATCTCCTTACTTGGTGATTTATCCCTTGGGAAAAGAGAGGTAAATTAGTGCCCAGATTCACCAGCCATACAGGAGACTGCCAAAGAGGTGTGTTTCTCTCTCATTCACTCAAAACACTGAGAGTATCTACATGGTTGATTAGTCTGGGTCAACTAGGAGCATGGGAAGGGGAAGCAGCTCACAGCTTACAGTGTAGATCTCAAGAAAGAGCAGTGGTTTGTGAACTCCTTCAATAGGCCCACTCTTGAGCTTCATAGGATGCATCACCTGCAGACCCCATCAACCAGTGCACATGTGCCCTAGCAATCCGTGTGCTCAGTTGGCCATATAGGCACTGCCCCATGCCCATGCAGACAGCGGGTTAACACCTCTGGAAATGATGCAAAAGCACAATTAGACAACTGGATGGACTCAGATAGATTGGGAGAAGGTAAATAATCTTGAATATTTAAGATCAATGCCTTAAGGAAAACAAGAAGAAATCTCTCAGCACCCACTCTGGCTTTGTGGGTTAGGAAGAAGGAATACAATCCTACAACTTCCTCCCAAGGTGGAACAAGGGAAGTGGAGCTGGTACATCCATAGCAAAAGTCTGAGAAACTCTCAGAATCCTTAAACTTATTGGTGAAGATTTTTCTCTGGGAAAGCCAGTCAGTAAAGACAGGAGCAGGTGACTGCTTCTTCAAATGCAAAGACATCAATGCAAGACTTCAAAAAACACAGAAAATTCAAGTAAACATGATACTATCAAAGTGACACAATAAATGTCCATTAACTGACACCAAGGAAATAGAGATCTATAAACTGCCTGATAAAGAATTCAGATTAGTTGTTTTAAGGGAGTTGAACAAGAACACAGACATACTACTCAATGAAATCAGGACAAAATACATGAACAAGATGAGAATGTCAAGAAAGAGATAAAAATCATTAAAAGAACCAAATAGAAATTCTGGAGCAGAATAATACAGTGAATGAAATGAAAAATGCAATAGAGACCATCAACAGCAGCCTTGATCAAGCAGAAAAGAGAATCTATGAACTTGAAGGCAGGTCATTTGAACTTATACAGCAAGAGAAGAAAACAGAATGGAAAAGACTGAAGAAAGCCTACAGGATTTTACCATTATGCAAACTAACATACGCATTATAAAGACCCTAGAAGGAGAAAAGAGAAAGGGGCAGAAAACTTATTTAAAGAAATAATGACTGAAACTTCACAAATTTTGGAAGAGATATGCACATCCGAGTTCAAGAAGCTTAAAAGTTCACATATGGCATCAATCCAAAGAAAATTACAACAAGACACATTATAACCACATTATTAACTCAAAAGCAAAGAGATAAATTTGAAAGAATCAAGAGAAAAGTGTCTCATAATATACAAGGGGATCCCTATGAGGCTATTGGTGTATTTCTCAGCAAAATCCTTGAGGATCAAGAGAGAATAAGATGACATATTCAAAGTGCTGAAAGAAAAAGGTGCTAAACAAGAATACCATACACAGCAAAGCTGTACTTTAGACATGAAGGAAAGACAAACACCTTCCCAAACAAACAAAAGCTGAAGGAGTCCATCACCACCAGAACTGCTTTACAAAAAATGCCCAGGGGCGTTCTTCAAGTTGAAATGACACTAAGTAGTAACCTGAAAACTATGAAAGTATAAAACTCAATAATAGTATAGTATAATAGTAAATAGTCAAATTCAGAATACGGTAATATTGTAGTGATGGGTATAAATTACATTTAACTCTGGTACAATAGTTAAAAGATAAGTGGATTAAAATAATTGTAGCTACAATGATTTGTTAAAGAATGCACAATACAAAATATGTAAATTGTGATATCAATTACACAAAATGTGGGGGAAGTAAAAGTACAGAGTTTTTGTATATGATTGAAGTTATGTTCAGCTAAAAACAGACTGTAATAACTATAAGATGTTTTATGTAATCTTCATGATATCCATAAGAAAAAAATATTTAGTAGATACAAAAAGACAAAGAGAAAGGAATTAAAGCATACCACTGTGAAAAATCATCAAATCACAAAGAAAGACAACGAAACATGAAGAAAGAGACAACGAAACAGAAAACAATGAACAAAATGTTGAAAGTAAATCTTGTTAATAATTACTTTAAATATTAATGAATTAAATTCTCCAATCAAAAATACAATGACCGAATGGATTTAAAAATAACAAATCTAGTGGCATATTACCTACAGGAGACTTACATTGGCTTTAAGGGCACACATGGACCTAATGTCAAGGGATGGAAAAAGATATTTGAGACAGATGACAAGAAAAAGAGAGCAGGCATAGATCTACTTATTTCAGACCATATAGACTTTCAGTCACATTGATCTCAAGAGAACAAAGAACATCACTATATAGTGATAAAGGGGGCAATTCATCAAGAGGATATAACAATTACATATTTGGTAAACTTTAGAATACTGAAATATATAAAGCAAACATTAAAAGAACTAAAGACAGAAATAGAGAGCAATACAATAATAGTAGGGGACATTGGTATTTCATTTATGACATTGGATAGTGCATCTGGGCAGAGAATCAATAAGGAAGCAATGGACTTGAATAACACTTTAGACCGAGTAGACTTAACAGACATAGAGAAAACATTCCATCCAACAGAATACATCCCTGGGAAATTACTGGGTTAAAGAAGAAATCAGGGGACGGCCCAGTGGTGCAGCGGTTAAGTGTCCATATTCTGCTTTGGTGGCCCGGGGTTCACTGGTTTGGATACTGGGTGCAGACATGGCACCACTTGGCAAGCCATGCTGTGGTAGGCGTCCCACATATAAAATAGAGGAAGATTGGCAGCAGATGTTAGCTCAGGGCTAATCTTCCTCAAAAAAAAAAAAAAAAAAGAGAAGAAATCAAAAGGAAAATCCAAAGGTATCTTGAGACAAATAAAAATGTAAATATAACATATAAAAATTGTGAAAGATACAAAAGCAGTTTTGAGAGGAAAGTTTATAGTGATGAATTCTTACATTAAGAAAAAAGAGAGATCTCAAGCAACCTAACTTTACACATCAATGAGTAGAAAAAGAAGAACAAACTGAGCCCAAAGTTACCAACAGGAAGGAAATAACAAAGGTTAGAGTAAAAAATAAAATAAAATAAATGGAGGCTAGAAAGAAAATAGATAAAATTATAGAAACTAAAAAATGTTTTTTAAAAGATAAACAAAAATCTCAAACCATTAACCAGACTTGACCAAAAGAAATGACAGAAGACCCAAAAAAATAAAATTAAAAGTGGAAGTCATAGCCAAAGCAATTAGCCAAGAAAAAGAAATAAAATATGTTTAAATCTGAAAGGAAGAATTTAAAGTTTTTTTGCTTGCCGATGACATGATCTTATATACAGAAAACTAAAGACGCCACCAAAAAAGTTGTTAGAAAGAAACAAATTCCATGAAGTTGCAGGATACAAAATCAACATACATAAATCAGTTGTTTTTCTATACACTAACAATAAACTATCCAAAAGACATTAGCAAAACAATACTGTAGGGGCTGGCCTGGTGGCGCAGCAGTTAAGTTCGCACGTTCCACTTCTCGGCGGCCGGGGTTCACCGATTTGGATCCCGGGTGCTGACATAGCACTGCTTGGCGTGCCATGCTGTGGTAGGCGTCCCACATATAAAGTAGAGGAGGATGGGCACAGATGTTAGCTCCGGGCCAGGTTTCCTCAGCAAAAAGAGGAGGACTGGCAGTAGTTGGCTCAGGGCTAATCTTCCTCAAAAAAAAAAAAAACTATATACAATAGCACCAAAAAGGAGATAATACTTAGAATTAAATTTAACCAAGGATGTGAAAGATTTGCATACTGAAAGATATAAAAATTTGATGGAAGAAACTGAAGATACAAATAAATGGAAAGAAATTCCATGTCATAGATTAGAAGAATTAAATTTGTTAAAATGTCCATACTACACAAAGCGTTCTCCAGATTCAAGGGAATCTTTACCTAAATTCCAATGACATTTTTCACAGAAACAGAAAAGAAATCCCAAAGTTCACATGGAACCAAAAAAGTCCCGAAATAGCAACCTTAAGCAAGAAGAAGACAGATGGAGGCATCACACTGCCTGACTTCAAAAGGAATTGCAAAGCTACAGTAAACAAGCAATAAGTATGGTACTGCTATAAAAATATATACAAAAAGCAGCTCAAATTGGCTCAAATATTTAAATGTAAGACTTGAAACTGTAAAACTACTAGAAGAAAACATAGAGAAAATGCTTCTTGACACTGGTCTCGGGCAATAATATTTTGGATATGATCTCGAAAGGTCAATAAAATAAAAATAGATAAGTGGGATTGTATAAAACTAAATATACTCCACAAAAAGGAAACAATCAACAGAGTGAAGAAGATGTGGGGAAAAGAGAACTCCTGTCCACTGCTGGTGGGGAAGTAAATTGGTACAGACACTATGGAAAACAGTATAGAGGTTCCTCCATAGAGTAAAAACAGAACTATCAATCTCACTTCTGAGTATATATCCATGCAAAATGAAATTAGACTCATGAAGTAATATCTGCACTCCCATGTTCACTGTCGCATTATTCACAATAACTAAAATACAGAAACAGCCTAAGTTTCCATTATATATATGTAATTATGTATATGTATATATATACATATATAAATATTATTATGAAGGAATGTTATTCAGCCCTAAAGAAGTAAATCTTGCCGTTTCCAACAACGTGGATGAACCTGGAGGACATTATGCTTAGTGAAATAAGCCAGACGCAGAAAGACAGATATTGCATGTCACTTATATGTGGAACCTCACAAAGTCAATCTCATAAAAGCAGAAAATAGAATGGTAGATCCAGGGATTAGAGGTTGGGAGAAATGGGGAGCTATTGCTCAAAGGGTGCAAAGTTTCAGGTATACAGGATTAATAAGTTTTGGAGATATAATGCAGAGTCTGGTGAAAATACTTGATAATATTGTTTTGTGTACTTGAAATTTTCAAAGAGAGTAAATCTCAAATGTTCTCTCTACAAAAAAAAGGGTCTATGTGAACTGATGGATATGTTAATTATATTGATTTTTGTAATATTTCACAATATGTATATATATGAAGACATTAAGTTGTATACTTTAAATATATAATGCTTTTTTTTTTCAATTTTACCTCAATAAAGCTGAGAACAAATTTGAGGGACTTATCCCCAGAGAGAAGGACCTACTGTTGTTCAAGTTGTCTACAGTGACCTCGGGGAGAATGTCCAGACATAAAAGAGGTCTATAGGGGACAAAAGTGTTAGGAAGAAGTACATGACAGTTGCTGGCCAAAAGTGGAAACCAAAACTATAAGGCTAATTAATAAAGGCCATGAAAAGAATTAGAGAAATCAACACATTACACAGGAGCTGCTGCCAGCAAATCTCAGAAAATCCCACAAATTGTAATGCTGTCACAGATGTACAATTTGGCAAAATTTCTATAGAGTAGGAAGGAAGATGATTTTGTAGATAGAGCTCCTCAAGAACTAAAAGTATTGATTTTACAGTTTCTAACTCACTCACATCCTAACCTGATGATGGAGAAATATTTCTTGTCCCATATTTCCCTCACTTTTATGAGGTCATGCCCTGAAATAGTAATAAAGTCCGGTTATGAGTCAAACTAATGATTAAACATTTTGTTTCTCTACCTGCTTTCCTCAATCTATATGTAATACTTTTCCATAAATACATTTTTGTAACTTTTGATATTTTACTACTGGCCACTCAACACAATCTCCATGCCTTTCCTGAAGGAAGGAAAAAGTAGAATGTGTCTATCCAGCCAAGGGAAAAAAGAACTAAATATGTGTTCACACAGCCATCAAGCGGTTGGCCCTTCTGGTCCCTAAGACACTGGACCTGTCAGACTGGTGAGTTCACGGCAGTTTATCACTGAATAGATGTGCCACTGTAAGGACTCGATTGACCTACAGGATGAGGAAAGGGCAAACATGCCACTGAGTACATTATAACTACGAGATAAATGTAATAAATATTTATAAAAGGCTATTTTATTTATGAGAAGACTCATGAACAGCAAGAGGAAGGGACATTTCAGAGGGCAATACCTTAGCAAAGCACTATTAAATCTCTAAGCAATGGGTTAGCATGAGGGTTGATCCCATCATCATGGATATTAAAAAATAACAACAACAAATAAGGATTCATTTTGTCTATTATACTTCCAACTGTTCAGACAAAAAAAAAGTCTGAGATTAAAGGACAATTGCAAAACATGAAAAAGGAACACTGAATACAGTGTTTACACTTAGGAAATATGTTGAAGAAAGGATACACAATGATAAAGTGAGGATAATTCCTGTCTCCTTCTCTACCCTCAGCACACCCTGTGACCATGACCACTAATGACCTCTAGTTGTATTATGGATCTCCATCTTGCCATACTGAATGGTACACCTGTTGGTCATCAGAATGTAATTTAAAAAAACAGACATGTTTGGATAGGCTGTAAACTTTAGTATTTACCGCCATTTTTTTTAAAAGAGTATTACCAGGATCATGTTCTCCTATGTGGGAGAAAAATAACTATGTGAGTGAAAAAAAACTACTTGGAGTGAACAATAGACAAAATGAAAAAGGGGAGAGTCCAACAGAAAAAGAGGGCCATAAATTAGTAAATTATTCTTCTCCTCAATCAACAATGTTCCAAATAGAAAGGATCCAAGCTTTATTTGGTCTTCTCCCTCTTCTAATCTTTGTGACATAAAATAATTACAGTATTAAGAAAAAATATGAACAAGAGATTATAATTGACTGTAAAAATGGGCTCCTTGGCATGCGGGAGAGGGCTCAGTGGGCCACAGTGCTGATTATCCCCAGTTGATGATGTAAGGAGAAAATGGGTATTGTCATGTACAGACGAACTTTGATTACTCTTGGCTTTGGTGACTCTAGCTAGAACTCTGGTAATATTTTTTTCCTTTAGTCGCTCCGGAACCCATGTTTGTCAGTTTCAGGCAGGACTCTCTCTATTTACCAGAACAGGCACCTTCAAACAGTATGTTAACTTGTTAGTGGTTATTGTAACTAACTTCATCATGTTGGTCTCGTTTTGGTAAAATTAATCACAGAAGAAAATATGCAAGGGCATATAACAAGAAAAAAGAAGCACAGAAATTACAAAAAGATAAAGAATATTGTAAAAGACTGTGAAAGCTAAGAATATCTATATTATATCAATAATAATCAATGTGATTCATTTATCCATAAAAATAATTTCGTGGGAACTTCCGTTTCTGGTCCAACATGTAAGTAGCTTGGAGGTCATCACTGCTTCCTCAGAATAAGAAAAGAATCTGAGGGGCCAGCCTGGTGGTGCAGTGGTTAAGTGCACACGTTCCACTTCAGCGGCCTGGGGTTCGCCAGTTTGGATCCCTGGTGCAGACATGGTACCGCTTGACAAGCCACGCTGTGGTAGGCGTCCCACATATAAAGTAGAGGAAGATGGGCACGGATGTTAGCTCAGGGCCAGTCTTCCTCAGTAAAAAGAGGATTGGCAGCAGATGTTAGCTCATGGCTAATCTCCCCCCACCCCTCGCCAAAAAAAAAGAGAAAAGAAAACAATTTGAACAAACTGAAAGTCAAACACCCTTATTAGATCCATCAGAAAATTGAGGTCACAGAACAAACTGCTGCCTTGAAAACTGGAAAGGCAGGAGGATGCATAGACTCACAGCTTATTGGAAGCAGAAGCTCAGGATCAGCAGTCAGGAGCTGGAGCCAGTACCAGTAGGAACATTTAAGCTAAATTTAATGAATTGCTGGAAATTTACATGGACTAACTAAGAAATAAAAACTCTGAGGGGGGCCATCCTTAGGGAAACCTCCACACATTCATGACTTTAATCCCCTGAGTCCCAACGTGTTTTAACCTTAAATACCAGAGACAAATTCCCTTGTGTTTCTATAAATGAGAGGGAAAATATGACCATTCAAACTATCTCCAGAGCGCTCTGTTATCTTTAACAAATGCCTGTCCTCAGTGGAAACTATTTACCAGAGCACTTAGGTTTTACGACAGTCTTACTGATCTGGGGGGATGG
This sequence comes from Equus przewalskii, assembly GCF_037783145.1. Classification (NCBI taxonomy): domain Eukaryota; kingdom Metazoa; phylum Chordata; class Mammalia; order Perissodactyla; family Equidae; genus Equus; species Equus przewalskii. Next base: position 14,911 of record NC_091837.1, on the reverse strand, counting down.
AAATTCCCCACGTTAATCCCCTTTAGCCTTCTTGTTTTACCTAAAGGGGGGGAGAAATTGAGAATGACTTGTCAAGATTACAGTAAAGGGACACAGACTGATTAAAAGATTAAACCATAATCATAGGATTGTAGAAGACATTCTTTCCCCCTCACACCATACAATCACATACCAGGTCTCTGGTTTCATAACAGAAGTTTACAGCAGAAAGGTCTGCATGTCATAGACCCTATTTAAGCAGAAATCTTTAGGGAACCCAAAGACAATAGAGTACACAAAACCAAGGACACTAGAGGAAATTACAGTCTATGAAACCACAGGTACAGCAAACAGTAAACACAGCCTAATTCATACCCAGACAAAAGTAAACCTCACACTAAAGGGCTATTTCCCTCAATTCATTTTACCTAATACATAGTGAGCATATGTTACAGATTGAGTTGTGTCTCCTAAAAAGTCATATTTTGAAGTCCTAAACCACACTATTTAAGAATGTGACTTTATTTGGAAATAGTATTGTTGCCTATGTAATAAGTTAAATTGTGATGATGTCATACTGGCTTAGGGTTGGGCCTTAACCCAATATTACTGGTATATTACAAAAAGGAGAAATTTGGGCACAGAGAAAATGTCATGTGAAGATGAAGGCAGACATTAGGATTATGCTTCTACATGCCAAGGAGTGCCAAAAATTTCTAGTAAACCACCAGAAGCGAGGAGAGAGGTGTGAAACATATTTCTCCCTCACGGCTCTCAGAAGGATTCAATCCTACCTACACCTTGATCTCAGACTTCTAGCCTCCAGAACTATAGGACAAGTAATTTTTGTTGTTTAAGCCACTCATTTTGTGGTAATTTGTTGCAGAAGCCCTAGCAAACTCAAACACTAACTTTCAACAAAAAATTGCAAAGCATGCTAAAAAAGGCAAAAACATAGCCTGAAGAGAAAAAGCAGGTATCAGAACAAGATACAGATATGGCAATGCTTTTGAAATAGACTGGGGATTTAAAATAACTATGAATATATGCTAAGTGATCTAAGATAAAAGAGTGGGAAACATTCCAGAAGAGTAATGTAAGCTGAGAGGTGGAAACTCTAGTAAAGAATCAAAAGGAAAAGCTAAAAATCTAAAACTGTAACAACAATGAAGAATTCATGTGATGTTCTTATTAGTAGACTGGACACAGCTGAGGAAAGAATCTGTGAGCTTAAGAGTATGTCAATAGAAACTTTCAAAATTAAACTGCAAAGAGAAAAAAGAAAGAAAAAGAAGGGAAAACCCAAGTACTGTAGGATGATTGCAAAAGGCATGAGATACACATAATGACAATATCAGAAGGATAAGAATGTGAGAAAGAAACAGAAGAAATATTTGAAGTATTAATGACTGAGAATTTTCCAACATTAATGACTGACAAAAAACCACATATATAGGAAGCCTGAGGACATAAAGCAGTAGAAATAAATAGAAAAACTATCCTAGATATACTATCCTCAAATTTCAGAAAGATCAAAGACAAAGAGAAAATATTGAAAGGAGGCAAGGGGATTAGAGAAACCTTACAAATAGAGGAGCAAGGATAAGCATTAGTTTGATTTCTCTTCAGAAACTATGAAAGTAAGAATACAGTGGAGCTAAATATTTAAAGTATTGAAAGAAAAAAAACCTCACCAACTTTGAATTCTATACCTAATTATCTTTCAAAGTGAAGGAGAAATAAAGTTTTTCTCAAACAAAAATGAGGGAATTTATTGACTATAGACTTGCCTTGTAAGAAATGTTAAAAAAATCTCCCTTTAGAGGGACGGACAGTGCCATAGTTCAGTGAATTAAATTACCATAAAGAAAGGAAGAACATTAGAGAAGAAATAAATTGTTAAAATATTTTATTTTTCTTATTCTCAATTTATTTAACAGATACCAGTTTGTTCAGAATAATAATAGCAACAATGTCTTGAGTCAGTATAGCTTATAGACAAGGGAAATATGTGACAAGAATAAGATAAGAGATGGGAGGGAGGAGTTAGGAATACCATATTGTATAATACCTGCATTCCTGTGAAGCAGTAAAATGCCATTTGAATGTTGACAGATTAAATGTGAATATATATCATCAACTGTAGAAAAATTACTAATAAAAGAGAAAAAAGTTTTAAAAAATATGTTTGATAGGCTGAGAGAAAAATAAAGTGAAATAATATAAAATTTGCAATTAAAAAGCACAAAAAGAATAGAACACAAAACAAAAGTCAAATACAAATTTGAAATAATAGAAAATAGTTACAAATATAGTAGATATGAATCCCACCACAGGAATGATCACTTTAAATGTCAATGGTCTAAATATACTAATTAAAAAACTGTCGTGGTCAAACATACACACACACATATAAATATTTTCACAATATGCTCACTTTAAATATAAATACAAAGAGATAAAAACTAATGAGCTGGTACAAGACATAGCATGCTAACAATAAGCAAAGGAAAGCTGGGGTAACTATATTAATTTCAGACAGAGCTGACTCCAGAGGAAGAAAAATCAGAAGGATTAAAGAGGGGCATCACATAAAGATAAACTGGGTAAATTCTTCAAGTGTAAATACAATTATTAATATATATATGTCTAATGACACCAAAATATGTGAGACAAAAACAGATAGAACACCAAGGAGAAGTAAATGACACAAAATAGACTTTAAAAGAAAAACTGTAATAAAGGACAAAGAAGGACATTACATAATGATAAAGAGGTCAATCTGACAAAACAATAGAATATTTGTAAATATTTGTGCAATGTAGGATCATCTAAGTATAAAGAAAGTATTAGCAGACTTAAAGATAGAAATAGACAGCAATACAATAATAGTAGGGTATTTAATACTACACTTTCATCAATGGATAGATCATCCAGAGAAAAAATTAATAAGGAAACATTGGCCCTAAATGGCATGTTAGATCAGACAGAGTTAACAGATATATCAGAACTTTCCATCCAAAAGCAACAGAATACACATTTTTCTCAAGCACAAGTGGAACACTCTCCAGGATGATTATATGTTAGGCCAGAAAAAAACTCAATAAGTTTATGAAGATTGAAATCATATCAAGCACCTTTCAAACCACAATGGTATGAAACTATAAATCAATTACCAGGAAAAAACAAAAAATTCACAAATACGTGAAGATCAAATAACATGCTACTGAATAACCAACGGGTCAAAGAAGAAATTGAAAAAATACCTTGAGATAAACTTAAGTGGAAATACAACATACCAAAACTTATGGGATGTGGCCAAAGCAGTTCCAGGAGGGAGGTTCGTAGTAATAAATGCCCACATCCAAGAACAGAAAAGTATCTCAAATAAATAACTTAACTGTACACTTCACAGAACTGAAAAAGAATAGAAGAAATCCAAAGCAAGTAGAAGGATAGGAACAACAAAGATCAGAGTGCAAATAAGTGAAATAAAGATTTAAAAGACAATAGAAAACATAAATGCAACTAAGTGCTTTTTCCCTAAAAACATAAAAAAACTGTCAAAACTTTAGATAGATTCACCAAGAAAACAAGAGAGAGAGTTAAAATAAGTTAAAGAGAACACATTACAATTGATGCCACAGATACAAAGGATTATCAGAAACCACTGGGAACAAATCAGACAAGTTATATACCAACAAATCAGACAACTTAGAAAAAATGGAGAAATTTCTAGGAACACACAACCTGCCAAAACTGAATCAAGAAGAAATAGAAAATCCTAACAAATCAATTACTAGTAAGGCGATTAAATCAGTAATCAAAAACCTCCTAAGAAACTCCAAGATCAGACAGCTTCACTGACAAATTCCACCCAACATTCAAAGAAAATTAATACCAATCCTTCTCAAACTCTTTTTAAAACATAGAAGAAAAGGGAACATTTTCAAACTCACTTTAGGAGACCAGAATTACCCTGACACCAAAACCAGACAAGAAGAAAAAATTACAAGCCAATATCCCTGATGAATATAGGTACAAAAATATCAATGATATATTAAAGCAGAAGTCCTACTTCAGCCAGATCAGGCCTGCCAAGAAACTGCGTTTCACAGGCCTTTGGAAGAGATGTTCCCGGTAGGCTGTAAGAGCACTGTGCAGAGCGAGTTGTTTCTTAGCTTCCCAAAGAGCTGGAAGCAAGATGCTGTGGGGCCCAACTCGCCCTTTGGAAAGAAGCCTGCACGTTGGGCCTTTCAGTTCTAGGGCAATGTAGCACACCCAGAGCAGAAGTCCTACTTCAGCCAGATCAGGCCTGCAAAGAAACTGCGTTTCACAGGCCTTTGGAAGAGATGTTCCCGGTAGGCTGTAAGAGCACTGTGCAGAGCGAGTTGTTTCTTAGCTTCCCAAAGAGCTGGAAGCAAGATGCTGTGGGGCCCAACTCGCCCTTTGGAAAGAAGCCTGCACGTTGTGCCTTTCAGCTCTAGGGCAATGTAGCACACCCAGAGCAGAAGTCCTACTTCAGCCAGATCAGGCCTGCAAAGAAACTGCGTTTCACAGGCCTTTGGAAGAGATGTTCCAGGTAGGCTGTAAGAGCACTGTGCAGAGCGAGTTGTTTCTTAGCTTCCCAAAGAGCTGGAAGCAAGATGCTGTGGGGCCCAACTCGCCCTTTGGAAAGAAGCCTGCACGTTGTGCCTTTCAGCTCTAGGGCAATGTAGCACACCCAGAGCAGAAGTCCTACTTCAGCCAGATCAGGCCTGCAAAGAAACTGCGTTTCACAGGCCTTTGGAAGAGATGTTCCAGGTAGGCTGTAAGAGCACTGTGCAGAGCGAGTTGTTTCTTAGCTTCCCAAAGAGCTGGAAATAAGATGCTGTGGGGCCCAACTCGCCCTTTGGAAAGAGCCTGCACGTTGTGCCTTTCAGCTCTAGGGCA